>NC_134541.1:9683994-10403994 GCF_050624435.1 Tenrec ecaudatus
AGAGAGAGAGAGAGAGCGAGCGAGCTGGGAGAAAATGAAAACCAGAAAGGGAAAGAGAGGCCACGGGAGCACGGCGGTTCTGGCTCACGGTCTGGAACAAACACACGGCAGACAGCAGAGCAAGAAGTAAAAATAAATAAATAAATAAAAAAGAAGCTAGCAAACCCGGGTGGTGGCCTTTGAGATAGTAGCTGAGACCAAGCATGACGGCTACAAGGGGATTTTATTTTTTTCCTAATATGTTGAGCTTACTACTATAAAAATAAAACAGAAATAAATAAAAAATTTAATTACATATCTAAGAAGTCATCGGCTGTGTTCATTAAGTCGAGTTTGTGAGGGAGAGCCAGGCGGAGAGATGTAATTATTTTTGTATTAATTACAGAGCCACCAACAGATGCGTAGAATTATGTCCACTTTCATTTGGCCAAGCTGGAATTTCCCATCGTGCCAGCAAATCATGGGGGTTGCTTCTTGCCCTGGTCCTGGCCCTGGCCACATCCACCTGCTGTCTCCATTGCTGTGGCTGTCACAAAATGACAAGGCCACCCCCAGCATGTGTCGGGTCAGGCGAGGGTCACACAGGAACCGTCGCCCCAATTCTGCCACATGTCGGAACATCTCTCTACCTATGGGCTGGGGTTTCCCAGCCTTGGCACTTCTTAAGCTGTTTCCCCAGAACCGACTGCAGTTGACAAACGCATGATATGTGCAATTTTTAGTTTCGTGCCTCTGCCTCCCACACCTGGCGGACTCGCACCTCAATGCTTTTGGTGAGGTGGTAAGTATGCCAGTCCTGAGCATCAGCTGGCAGCTCTGTACCCAATATTACAGAGGAAACAGTGGAAATGCTGAGAATCAAGGGACTTATCCAAGGTCACATGCCCAGCAAGTGGCAATACGTCAGTCGAAAGATGTATTTGCTTGATTTCAGAGCCTTGCCTCATAACCACTAAACAGATAGTTTCTGAGGTCAGATCCTGGACCGATGAGAATGAATGGGTGTTGTTGTTCTGACCCATAGCGACCGACCCTGTGCATAACAGACCGACACCGCCCGGTCTTGCCTGCCCTCACAATGGCTCCTATGTCCGAGCCTATTGTTGCAGCCACTGTGTCGATCCATCTCCTAGAGAGCTGTCCTCTTTCTTGCTGCCCCTCCACTTTCCCAAACGTGAGGCCCTTCCCCAGGGACTGGTCTCTCCTGACAACATGTCTCAAGTACGTAAGACCACGTCTTGTCATCCTTGCCTCTAAGGAGCTCTTGGCCGTACTTCCAAGACAGATCAGTTTGTTCTTTTGGCGGTCTGTGGTACTTTCAGTACCCTTCCCCAGCACCACAATTCAAATGCACTGATTCTTCCTCACTCTGTGCTCAAGTTGGACATTGATAAGGAATGAATGAGAACTCTTTGTCGAGTGGGTGCTAGACAGATCCTTGAAGAAGAACAAGGCGATATTATTTCCAATCTTCACAGTCTGTCCCTTTGGAAGTCTAAATGCAGGTGACATGAAGGTCACAATCGGACACCGGGAAGTCTCCGTGTTTGCACGTCCCCTCTGAAGCACTGTGTGTCCCATGCCAACAGTCATTGGGCCGAAGGGCCAGGAAGCACGGAATGCCTCAGGTGTTTCCTTCTTGGTGAGGGAAGAAGGACGCTCGTCTTGGGCGGACTTCCACCTTCTGTAACGACCTCAAGTGTCTCCCAGACGCGGGGGTGGGGGGGGTGGGGGGGTGGGGGGGGCCGGAGTCCTGTACAGCAGGAGCTCCTCTTTTGCCTCCCCTCTGAACAACCCCAAGAGCAGGTTAAAATCGCATCACCACGGGACGTACCCTGGCTGTGGAATTCAACCAGCAGAGCCAGGGAGACATCTTGGAGGAGAACAACAAAAATGTCAGCCCCGGAGCGGTGGGCCCTCCGGAGAGGGGCGAAAAGGCTGCCGAGAGGTGTCATGTGTGTCCTTCCTTGAGTGTCAGCTTAGAAGACGAGCATGGCAGCCGAAAGTCTTTCGCTTAAAGCACTGTCTTCAACTTCAGGCTAGCCAAGCAGTTAAGAAAGTGAAATAAAGGAGATGGCATGAGGGTTTGCGCTATAGAAAAAAAATTCTCTTGACAACTAATGATGGGATTATGGAGTGTTAACTGCTGTGCGGCTATCCCTAATTATAACCAAAGATCCGTCAATCTAAATAAGAATGATAAGGCAGAAGGAGGCAGTGTCTGCTTGACAGCCCCCCACCCCACCCCACCAGCTTTTCAGCACAAGTCTCTTCTTCTCGGTAGGAATGCTTTGACAAAGCTCCGATTGAATAATTATCAAAAGAGATGGAGCCCAGTGTTAAGTGAAACATATTTTTTTGCAGAAATGAATGTGTGTTTTTTTTTACATGAAGGAATGGTTTATGTTTAACTATTTGTTTATACCAGGGGAATCTCGTCTGGTGGTTATGAAACCAAATCTACACAAACAAACATAAAAACCCAGAGCCAACCCCAAGACTGGTCAAAAATCAAGTCTGACTCAGAATGAACCAATAGAACAGAATGGCTCCCCCTTAGGTTTCCAAGGCTGTCAATCTTTTATTATTAATTACTATTATTATTATTAATTTATTGATCAGGCTGTCAATCTTTACGGAAGCAGACTGCCCCATCTTTCTCCCATGGAGTCTCTGGGGTGGGGGTTCGAACCATTGACCTTCTAGTTAGTGGCTGAGTGCTTAACTCCTGTACCACCAGGGTTCCATCTTGCAAAAAAAAAAAAAATAGCATGAGACCCACGGAGTCAGGAGAGGGATGGCTTGTTCTTCGATCTGGGTACACGTTTTCCTGATGGGGGTGGTTAGTCTTAGGGTGGAGCCTGTTTCTATTTTTGCTTTCACTGCCAGGAAACTTTGAGCTAAGCTGGGGGCCCAACTTTAGGAACTGAGTAAGCTCTTGGGGGTGCAGGACAGACCCTAACTTCTCATCATAAGCCCTCTCTACTTCCAAGTGGCATCTTTCTGAATCGATTGACTCTGGTGTACGCTCTGTGTAAATTTGAGGAAAAAAACCTACCACTTCCAACACTCACAGACTCACTGCCATCACGGTCATTCTGATCCAGTGACCCTACAGGACAGGGGAGAACTGCCCCTGTGGGTTTCTGAGACGGTCACTCTTGATTCTATGCTCCCATATTTGCAACCATCAGGAAAATAACACCTTCCAGAACCGAGGCCTGAATACCCTAAGTGCTCACTAAAATCTCAATTCTTCTTTAAAAAAAAATCATTTTATCGGGGGCTCTTACAGCTCTTATAACATTCCATACATCAATCATATCAAGCACATTTGTATATAGGTTGCTGTCATCATTTTCTAAACATTTACTTTCTATTGGAGCCCTTGGTATCAGCTCTTTTCCCCTCCATCCCCACCCTCAAAAATCTCAATTCTTTATTTTTTTTAAATCTCAGTTCTTAATAAAAAGTTTACAGGCATATACTTCACAATCTAATCACTCAGTCATGTTAAGAAGATTTGTGCTCAAGAAGGGTGGGGGAGGGGCAAGATGAGCTGATACCAAAGGCTCAAGTAGAAAGAAAATGATTTGAAAATGATGGCAACAAATGTACAAATGTGCTTGACACAATGGATATATGTATGGAGTGTGATAAGAGCTGTAATAGCCCTTAATAAAATGATTTAAGAAAAAAGACCAAGAAAAATTATTGTAAATCGCATCTCTAAAGAGCTGTTTAAGGAGACAGTGGAAGGTGTAAAATATGAAAATAAAGATAACTTACAAATTATGAAGGACTCACAAGGGTGTGAGGGTCGGGAGGCAGGTGAAAAATGAGGAGCTGATACCAAGGGCTCAAGTAGAAAGAAAACGTTTTGAAAATGATGATGGCAACAAAAGTACAAATCTGAAATGTTTGACGCATGGGTTGTGATAAGAGGTGTAAGAGTCCCCAATAAGATGATTTATTAAAATGACATAAATAAAACACACACACACAAAGATTTGGGCAACTGTCACCACACTCCGTTTCAGAACATTTTCTTCTCGTTACTCTTTGTTGGGAGCTTCCCACTTGCCCCATGCCCCCTCCCCTGCCCATGCCCCCCTCCCCATCCATGCCCCTGTCTCTGCCTGGACGCCCCTCTCAGAACACCCCACAAAATACACACAGGACACAAGAACAACGACTTCCACCAAAGAGAGGGCAGAACAGATTAGCAACGGATAGAACTTTAAAATGGGTCAAAGGGGAGATCCACTCATAAACATCTTAATTCTTTGGAAGGCCCTTCTGCCTTTCCTGGTTGGATTTTCACCGCTGGGCTGCACGGCGCCCTCTACCCGTGCTGGCAGGAAAGGTAGGACCAAGGTCGAACGCGGGGGATGTCGCTTGGCTGATGCATTAACAATAATTCATCATCAAATCTGGGACAATGGGTTATTCTTTCTTTAGGAAAAAAAGAAGAAGAGAGAGAGGCTTTTTTTTTTTTAAGTTCAGGCATTCAACAAACGTTGAAAAGAAATCAGTTGTCAATTCAGATGTGAAGCTGAGGAAAGTTTCCCCATTGAATTCAAAAGAAAGAAGGAAGGAAGGGAGAGTAAACTAGCATTTCCAAACATTTGATATGGATATGAAGAGGCACAAGGGGGGAAGCAGCCTCCACAGCTACCATTTTATCAAGTGCTCCCGATAAGCTAAGCACTGGCTGACTTCCCAGCCACCCCTGGGCTGAGAGCTGACTGCCTTTGTGTGCTGAGAAGCAAACGAGGCTGGGAGTGCTTTAGAGACGGGAGCCAGGTCAAGGCCTTAGTTCACGGTGGAGCCATTCTGGACCCTGGTCTGTGGCATCTCGATGCCCGTTTCCCAGCCAGTATTTACCGCTGCCCACGGCACTAACTCGGACCTTCGAAGGGCAGGCACATCGCTCCAGAAAGCTATGTAATGAAAAAGGATAAGGACCGACAAACTGTCCCACCGCTGTCATCCTCCCGAAAGATAAATTAAACGGGTGGCAGAGATCAGGGCACCGTTCTGACAGTGCAAAGGGAGCCGGTCCCCGGTGGCTTCGCTGTTAATTATCTTTCCATATTCGGCAATTGCAGATGTAACATTTGACAATTCTCATGTATGTTGCTTTGGCTGCATGGAGAGAGAGAGAGAGAGAGAGAGAGAGAGAGAGAGAGAGAGAGAGAGAGAGAGAGAGACAGAATTTCCCTGTACTCATTTTTATTGGGGTGTATTCGTATGTTGCACAGGGCACTTAAATTTTTGGAACAGGTCTGATGCTGGCAAACACCACCATAAACAACAGGGACAGTTTCAAGTCCAAACCCCAGCGAAGCGATCACTTCACAACAGAGCCCGTCTCCTCTAAGTGGAGTGCAAAGCCTGGTATTATTCACAGCAAGTAACTTACAGCCAAAGGCGATTCACTGTGGGGTCAGGGCGCCTAAAAAACGTGATTGGCTGGCGTTTAGGGAGCTTGGTATGCCCTGGTGCCCTCGGAGCACAGAAAACACGGGCAGAAGCCGTTGTTATTTTACCTCCTTAGCCCAAGGCAGTGCTCCGAGGCTGGGAAAGGCAATCAGTGGGTGGAGTTAGCTACTTCAGGCAAATGGGCCCACCCTTGAAGAAGAAGCATGGGCCTTCATTTTAATGACCCCAGCCCAAACCCAGACCCGCTGCTATCAAGTCCATGTCAACTCAGAGGATTGGCTGTTTCCCTTTATTGGATACCTATTTGCAGCCCTGATGGCTCACAGGGCCACGATGAGTCGGTATCGACTCAATGGCAGCGAGTTTGATTTTGGGAGTTTTATTTGAACGTGAAGAGAAATGAAAATGAGCCTGGATCTCAAGCACAGCCTTGCTGGACTCCCACAGTGGGCTCGGGGGACAACGTCCATCTAAACCAGCGGTTCTCAACCTTTCTAATACCGTGACCCTTTAATACTGTTCTTCATGTTGTGGTGACCCCCAAGCCCAAAATTATTTTTGCTACTGTTATGAATCATCATGCAAATATCTGATATGCAGGATGTCTTTTCATTATTACAAATTGAACATAATTAAAGCATGGTGATTCATTACAAAAACATTATGCAATTATATATGGGGAAATATTTATTTCTAATTACAAAGAAATGAAATTTTTGTCTTGAAGCATGGTGTAGCATGGGTAACAGTCTTAATCTAACACGTACACCTGTATTTGTATGGGGTGCATGTGATGGGGTTGGCACGATGATGTCATCACGCCGGGTACTCGTATGTGGGTGTATGTGCATGTGGGTGGACCTGCCTGGACATGGATAGAGGAGCGGTGTCTCAGTTCCTAAGACCATCAGAAATATGTGTTTTCCGATGGCCGTAGGTGACCCCTGTGAAATGGTTGTTCGAGCCCCAAAGGGGTCGTGACCCACAGGTTGAGAACCGCTGATCTAAGCTGAGGGATATGTGGGTATAGGCAGGGACCAGGGGGTGCTGGGAGAGCCATGGTATATGCAGCGCTGGGCAAAGCACCCCAGAGAACCCCATGGCTATGGAGACTTGAGGAACATGGTGGTTATCATTGCCCTCCCGCCCTGCCCTCCTGCCCCCCAACCTGGAGACAGTTCTTCTTTGACGGTATCGTAATGTTTCACGGTAGTAACTCTTCCTTGGGGAAGATGGCCAGGCCTTACTTGCTAGGTGCAGAGCACTGGGTGGGTTGGAACTGCCCACTTTTGCTCCTCTTTCCCTGCTGGCCTTCTGGAGTCGTTGTCCGCCCACCAGTAGGGGCTTTACTTTATTGCTGCTGTCGTCACCGTCCTCATCATCCAGTGACTGGCGCCACCACCAAATAGCTGTGCTGGCAAAAGGACCCTGAGCCCCTTAAACCTTGGGCTTCGCGGTTGCAGAGAAAAATGGTAAGAACACATTTTGCCCATTTTTTGGGGGGGGTGGTGATGAAGATTAGCAATAAGCTAATAAGCTTGTACCCAGGCGGTGCAAATGGATCATAGCTCAATGACCAGCCCAAGGGTTGACCAGCCCAAGGGTTGCAAGGTTAAGACTACCCGGGGCTTCTGGGAAGACAGGCATGGTGACCTGCTTCTGAAGGGTCATCCATGGAGCCTTGCAAGCCTTATGGGGCAGTTCCCCCCTGACCACCTGGGCCGCTCTGCATAGGAATTGACTCAAAGGCAAATAACAACACGCCCGATGCCACTTGAAGTGCTCGGCCAATAACATCCCACCCAATACTTAAGGCAGAAGGGGAAACAGGGCTCAGAAATGGAAAGCCACTCCCCAAGTTCATGGCTCTTGAGTACCACCTGAGGACAACCAGGCTCCCCTCCTGGGACCAGACCTCATAGGGGTCCCACAGGGAGCTAACACCCTGTCCTGCCCATCCTCAGAGAGTCTGTCCAGTTGGGCTGGTGGTAGGCTGTCAGAAGCTCCTTAGGTGATTCCAATGCACTGTCAGGATGGAGATCCCCCTCCCCACCCTGCCTTGCTCTAGAAGGTGTCCGATGGATTGATGGCTTGATTTTTACTGCCATTTAATCAATGCCCCTGCTCAGGGGAAAAAGAACAAACAAGGGATGCAGTTTTACTGCACCTCCCCCAACCCCCCACCGCCCAGCGAGCATTTCAACGTGAATTCCTTCCCACGGCTCGCACACACACAGGACCTGCCTGCCTGGCTGTGTATCACCATGTTCTGCAGTCCCAGACCAAATGGTCTAGTTATGTCTCAGTTACCAACACGGACAACTGAGCTTCCAGGTCGCAGAAGCACTCGCTCTTGACCTTCAAGTCCCCGGGGCTGGGTGGTCAGTTGGTGTGCTGGTCACAGTAATCGCTGTTGTCACCCAGTAGAGGCTGCGCTCCCTGTGGCTCCCTGGGAGAAAGAAAGATGGGGCTTTCCAGCAGGGTCACCGAAGAGAGGACCAGGTCCTCTGGAGTTGGGGTGACTCTTCGGCAGTGAGCATTTTGTTTTATTTGTAAAAGTTGCTGTTGGGGGCAGCCGAGTTAATTTGGATGCAGAACAACCTGATGTGACAGAGTGGAGCTGCCTCCGAGGGTTCTCTAGACCGCATCTTTATGGGGGAGGATCACCAGGCCTTTCTGCCTCAGAGCCAGCTGCTAGGTGGGCTTGCAGCGTTTGTGCTTTCTGTTAGCTTCTGTTAGCAGCTGAGGGCATTTCCGGCAGTAGCTTGCCAGATCTGTTTTTCTACACTGTGACCCGACCTTTCTTCCTAGTCTGTTTTGGTTTGGAAATGCCTCTGCAACCCATTCAGCACCACAACCTGAAAACCCACTGCCCTCGAGTCCACGCCGACTCATAGCGACCCTGGAAGGCAGGGCAGAACTGCCCGTGAGCTTCCGAGACGGTATGACTCTCTAGAGGCGTGGAGAGCCGCATCTTCCGTAGGCAGAGCAGGTGGGGCTTTTGAAGCGCTGAACTTGTGACTCGCAGTCATCCCAGGGCTCCTTAAGGCCGCTGCTGAGCAGTGAAGCATGTTCTTGCACAGAGGGTAAAGCATCGCGTCAAGCTGGTTACCCCAAGATCAGCAGTTTGAAACCACCAGCTGCTCTGTGGGAGAAGGGCGAGCCTTTCTACTCCTGTAAAGAGTGACAGTCTGGGAAACCCACAGGAGCTGACCCTGTCCTCTAGGGTCACTCTGAGTCGGAAGGACTCCGTGGCAGTGAGTTAGCATTTGAGTTTGAACCCCACTGCGGGAGAAGAACTGGTGATCCACTTCTGTTGAGATTAAAACCAAGAGAGCCCTTTGGAGCCTTCTCCTCGCCATGTGGGGTCCTGGGAGTGGAATGCCCCGAGGCACCTACAAGGGGCATGGAAGTGCCCTGAGGAGCACACAGTTTTCTACGGGAAGTCTGGGCCCCTCAGCATCTGAAAGAAGTTCTTGACTCACATCTGAGTTCAGAACCATCTTCTCCAGGAGGCATCCTAGCCCGCAGCTCCCTGGGGACCAGGCAGGCACACCCAGGGGCAGTGCTAAGCTTCTTCAGGGCCGGTATCTGGAGTGGACCACACAGCCTACTATATGTCTCCCCCCAACAAGCTATTTTCATGCAAATCCAGTTTCCCAGCTCAAAGGCAATCCAATCCTACTGCTGCTTCTGGCTCAATGTGACCCTAGAGGAGGGAACAGAATTGCCCCCCTACGGTTTCCAAGGCTGCCCTCTATGGAAGCAGTGGCCTCATCTCTGTCTTTCAGAGTGACTGGCGGGTTTGAACCACCGCTCTCAGCTGCCAGCCACACACGGTTAACCACTGTGACACCAAGGATCCTTTCTGCCCCAATCCAAGATTTCCTGTAAACCCAACTCACTGCCCTAGAATGGAAGCCAATGCACAGGGACCTCACAGGACAGGGTAGAACTGCCCCGGGGGGTTGTTTTTGAGACTGTGTGACTATTTACAGGAATAGAAAGTCTACTCTGTCTTCCTTGGAGCAGCTGGTGGTTTTGAACAACTGACCTTGCAGTTAACAGCCCGACGTGTAACCATGGTATCACCTGGGATCCAAGGAGCCAAATGGGCCACAAAAGGGTTTGCATGAGGGATTTCCTTAATGCCTGCCACCTGTATGGTGGAAGGGAGAGACAGGGACTCCCAAAGTTAATCTTCATTACCACCTAAGTGGCTTTTCCCCGCTTGGATTTTAATTAAGATCACCTGCCTATTCCGTGGTCTGCCTCTGCTGCGCTACCCTCCTCCCCGTCCCCGAAGCAGTTTTAATCAGACACTATTATTAGAGCATGGGGGAGGGGGTGGAAAGAAGGAAGGGAGGACCCCCCACCCCCATCCAGGCAGCTCTGAAGGACCCCCAGCTAGGAACGAGAAAGGCAATCCTTCCATTTGTTGTGTCTGTAAAGCAGGGCCCAGCCATCAATCCCACGGCCTATTTGAGAGCACATGGTTTTGACAATGTGCTCCTGGAGGGACATGGCGTCGGCTGGCAGCGTCGTGCCATTTTCTAAAGATTAAATTGTTCATTGCACAGGCTGCCATCTGCCCTTGCTGGAAGATATTTCCTGGTTGGCAGAGAGAGTCAAAGTCTAGAAGACAAAGTTAAAGCTCGTTTTCTTTTCTTTCTTTTTATTTTTTTTTTTGGTGCGGTGAAACCAAAGCCAATTCCACCTGTCCCTGTGTTTATTGTTCCTTCTCTCATGTGTTCAGTTGTTACCAACTCTCTCCTTTGTGCCGTGCCTGGGGATCAAGTCAGAGGGTGGCCCAAGTGTGCTACGGCGGGGGAGGGGGGGAGGGGGGGAGATACTGCCCTCATCCCAGGCCCTCACCCAGGCATCGGACCTCAATTCCCCTCCCCAATCTCTGGAGCCTGAATGCCACAGTGGGCTCCGCATTGAGCTGCTAATCACAAGATCAAAAGTTCCAACCCACCAGCTGCTCCCTGGGAGACCGAGGAGGCTTTCTGCCCCTATATAGGGGTAACAGGTTTTGGAAACCCAGAGGGGCAGCTCTACTCTGTCCTATGAGTCTGAATGGACTCGGTGTCAGCGAGACCCTATCTTTGCACCATTAGGGCTCCAACAGAATCAAGGTGAGCAAGGCCAGCCACCGCACTGTGAGAAGCTTCAAGCCCGTGGAGAAGAGTCAAGCAGACAGCCTTCAGCAGCCACGGCACAGCCCGACACATGGCCTAGAGGGATGCCGCAGTCGCGGAGGGCCGATCCCCATCTGGGAAGAACCAGGATGCATTTCCGCACCTCGTTCCTCGTCTTTTTAGACACATACTATCCTGGCAGGTCGGGCTCTCTGGCAAGTGGCCAGTGTGCCCAGCTGCTGACCCGGAGTGCTGCAGAAGCAAGACCAGGCTCAATTCCTTCAGGAACCCTGGGAGTGCACGGGTCTCCTGGGCCATGTGCCAGGATGGGATGCATAGGAGTTGACTGGAGGGCAAGCAGTCTATCCCGCTACGTGGGCGTTACAGCCCTGTTGTTTAAGGGGTGTGTGTGTTACTGAGGCTCAGAGAGGCTTGACGCATCGTCCCATAGCTAGTGAAGGGGTGGCAGGCTCAGAAGGAGCCACGGTTGTACAGTGATTAAAGCGCTCAGTCGATAACAGAGAAGGTCCCACCGGCGGCTCCCTGGGAGAAAGACGGGGCAGTCTGTTTCTGTCAAAGGTGACAGCCGTGGTTCTCAAACTTATTTGGCTGACCACCCAGTTTTCAAGAAAAAAAAAAAAAGGCAATTAAACAGCCACTTTTGTATTCTATCCCATCATCCAGGATAAAGTGTAGGTATCTGCTTTTGTAGCTGCCCCCCCCCCCCATTGTTCCAGAGCCCTCCAGCAGGGGGCAATGCCACCCACCTTGGGGAACACAAGATCACAGCCTTGGAAAGCCTGTGAGGTCATCAGAAGTAGGACAATCAGTTACACTGTTAGTGTCGCTGGCAAGTGAGGCTCGGGCTCTCTGCCTTCACTGGAACACAAGCATCTCTCGAGTGGTTGACAGCACTAGCGATCTCTGAGTAGGAAGGGACCTCACGGATGCTGTGGAATTGGCAATCACCCATGATGGTCTTAGCATCAGGGACACAGTGCAGGGAAATGGGAGGCGAATGTACACAGCAAACACCTAGCCGCTCAGAGCTCACCCTCTCTGCTAGGTGCCGGGAGTGGGGCAAAGGTGAGAGATGTGAGATGAGTGTCTAAAACAGGGTTCTCAACCTTCCTAATGCCTCAAGCCTTTAATATAGTTCCTCATGTTGTGGTGAAACACGATCCCCGACCATAGTTATTTTTGTTGCTGCTTCATAAGTGTAATTTTGCTACTGTTATGAATTGGGTGACCCCTGTGAAAGGGTCGTTCTACCCACCCCAAAGGGGTTGTGAATCACAGGTTGAGAACCACTGGTGTAAAACGACCTAGGATATAGAGGAAAGAGCTAGGAGGCAAAGGGCATTTATAGAGGTCTAAATTAAGGCATGTACATATGTAAATATATTTATATACAAGGATGGAGAAATAGATCTACGTGCACATATCTATAGGTTTAGTATTAAGGTAGCAGATGGACATTGGGCCTCCACTCAAGTACTCCCTCAATACAAGAATACTTTGTTCTATTAAACTGGCATTTCATGATGCTCACCTTCCTGAAACAATTGCTGAAGACAAACCAGGTCCATAAGCAAATGCGGTGAAGAAAACTGATGGAGCCTGGTTATCAAAAGATTTGGCACTAGGGTCTTAAAGAAGGTAAACAAGTGGCCATCTAGGTCAGAAGCAATAAAACCCACATGGAAGAAGCACACCAGCCTGTGTGACCACGAGGTGCCAAAGGGATCAGTTATCAGGCCTCAAAGAATAAAAAATCATATCATTGTGTGCGCACCTCCATGATACAATCCCTGAAGACAAATGGGTGCATAAGCAACTGCGGCAAAGAAAGCTGATGGTACCCGGCTATCAAAAGGTATAGCATCTGGGTCTTAAAGGCTTAAAGATAAACAAGCAGCCATCTAGCTCAGAAGCAACAAAGCCCACATGGAAGAAGCACACCAGCCTGTGTGATATGAGGTGCTGAAAGGATCAGTTATCAGGCATCAAAGAACAAAAAAATTATATCATTGTGTGCTCATCTCCCCAATATGATCCCTGAAACAAATGGGCGCATAAGCAAATGTGGCAAAGAAAGCTGATGGTGCCTGGCTATCAAAAGGTATAGCATCTGGGGTTTTAAAGGTTTGAAGGTAAACAAGTGGCCATCTAACTCAGAAGCAACAAAGCCCACATGGATGAAACACACCAACCTGTGTGATCACGAGGTGTTGAAGGGAAGAGGTATCAGGCATCAAAGAACAAAAAAAATCAAATCATTGTGTGTGGGGAGGTCAGATGCTTACAGGCATCCTCCCTGAAGGCGACCAGTTGCCAGACTGCAGTGGGCCCTGCTCCCTGCTGTTGAGGACAATGGACAGGCCTGCAGTCATTGATGTGGTTGCTGTAGGTGGAGTTCACCCCCTACTGATGAAGGTTCCTATGGAGATCCAGAGAACAGGTCAAAGTTAAGCTGCCATCCTGACTCTAGGATCCGCCCACCTTGTCACATGTATCCCCCCAATCCCTCCTCTTCCTACTGTGTGTATGTCCCTAGACCACCCCCTCTCATTGCTGTATAACCTATAGTGCAACTCCTTCATGTGACATATGCCTTTTCCTTTAATTAGTGGGCTTGCACACCCCCAAAGGTATATAGGCCTGGGTTAGCAATAGAGAGCTCCCTCACTCTCTCACTCGGCTTCTCCTCTCCTCTCCCATCCTCGCTCCCTTGTTCCCTTGCCCTCCTTCCCTTCCCCCTCTCTCCACATGAACCATCAAGCGGGGCTGAGGTGAGCAATGCTACCATGAAATGTGTTTGGCTCCATTATTGCAATATCTCTTTTATCTCTCATGCTCTCGATGACTTTAATATAATATTTATATATCTCAACCATACACTTGTGCTTACCGAACCCGTGATTAGTGGTGGGTGGCTGGCACCTCCAACTCATACCACAATTGTGAATGAAGGGGAGTACAGAGTGGGGACCCAAGACCCATCTGTAGGCAACAGGACATCCCTTACAGAAGGGTTGAGGGGAGGAGATGAGCCAGTCAGGGTACAGTGTAGCAACCATGAAACATACAACTTTCCTCTAGTTTCTGAATGTTTTCCCGGCCCCCTCACTGTCATGATCCCGGTTCTACCTTAAACATCTGGCTAGACCAGAGGATGTACACTGGTACAGATAGGAACTGGAAATACAGGGAATCCAGGACAGATGATCCTTTCAGGACCAGTAGTGAGAGTGGAGATATCGGGAGGGTAGAAGGAGGGTGGGGTGAAAAGGGGGAACCAATTACAAGGATCTACATATAACCTCCTCCCTGGGGGATGGACAACAGTAAAGTGGGTAAAGGGAGACATTGGACAGTGTACAATATGACAAAATAATAATAATTTGTAAATTACCAAGAGTTCACGAGGGAGGGGCTAGTGGGAAGGAGGGGAAAAATTGAGGAGCTGATCTCAAGAGCTCAAGCAGAAAGCAAATATTTTGAGAATGATGATGGCAACAAATGTATAAATGTGTTTGACACAATGGATTTATGTATGGATTGTGATAAGAGTTGTATGAGCCCCCAATAAAATGATTAAAAAAATAAAATAAATAAAACCACCTAGGGCCCAATAGGTGGCTGATTGCTTGGGATAATACTAAAATCCTTCTCTGTACTATTTCCCTCTTAGGAGTTCTAGGAGGCTATGGAAAAACCAACCAACCAACCAACTGAACAAACAAAACCCACACAAGGCTAGGACAAACAGTGGTTTCACCAGAGACACCAGCTTGTGCACGCACAGACCGGGCCCACTTGCCCTTTTCATGAATTCTCTTTCACCAACATGGGGTGAGCAGCCCTGGTGGTTTTGTGGTTACCCGTTGGGTCGCATCTGCATGGTGAGTGGTTCGAATCTACCAGTAGCTCCTCGAGAGAAAGACTGGACTTTTCTATTCCCGTAAACAGTTACAGTCTCTGTGGTAGTTACATAATCTGGTGTCAATTTGAGAGGATCATGAGTGAAGGGGTACAGTCTGGCCTGTCAATCAAGATATAACCAATGAGGCCTCTGTGGGCATGACCTTCCCCAGAGGATTCTGGGAAAACTCTGCTATTTCCTCTTTGGAGGCAGAAGACACTTTCTCACTCTACTCACTCACTCCCTTGGAGACTCTCCACTGAGAAGGCTGACTCCCTCTGAGACATCCCTGAGGAGGAGCCACATGGATCTACCCTGATGCAGCTCTGGGTGCTGGAGAAGCCACGTGGAGACCCCTGCCAGTGCTGAGATGCTTACAACTCCACTGGATCCAAAGACTTTCTACCCACTGGCCTGCGATCGTCCAGCCTTCAGCATCTTTGCATGTGCTTTGTGAGTCAGAAGAGGACTTTATAGATTGGTATCAGACATATGGGCTAATATTGGATTTATGGACCTGATCTGGACTGGGCTGGGATGTTTTCTTGATGTATAATTGCCCTTTATACAAATATCTTTCTTATACATATGAGTGTCTATGAATTTGTTCCTCTAGTCCACCCGGATGATTACAGTCTTGGAAACCCACAGGGGTCACTGTGAGTCAGCATTGACTTGATGGCAGTGAGTTTTTAGAATGTGGGGGTGGGGAAATGGGGAGGGGTTCTGTTATTTTGTCTTCACAGCTGCGTCTTAAGTTCACGAAAATCAGATCAAGTTGTTGTTTTTAAGGGTCACTGAGTCGGTTCCGACTTGTTGGCCATGTTCAACAGAGCCAGCGCTGTCTGCTCCTGTGCTCTCCTCACCATTGCTGTGCTGTGTGAGGGGACATGGCCCAAGAGTCCCCCCCCTCCCCCGTTATCTGAGCTTTGGCTGGGCCACACAGAGCTGGGCCCTCGAGCCCTTCACCTGCTTCATAGTTTCAGTCCTAAGCTTCTCATCTTGGCTCCTCCTGTGAGCTGCATGCGAACCTGCCTGCATCCTTTCACTCCTTGTTCTGAGGTTACTGATGGGACTTCCTTCTTCAGACTTGATGAGCGACTCTTAGCTTGGCCGTGGCTGTGGCTATTCTTCTTGACTTTCTTGAGCACCTCTAAGTCTGTTTTCCTCACCCAGCTCCTCCCCGACCCTGCTAGCAAACCCATTCATTCATTCACTCATTCATTCATTCCACAAACACCATTCATTCTACTGGGAACCTACCAGACTAGATGATGGCCAAGACAGCAATGATCCTGATCTTTCCCAACTTCATAATCCTAATAATATTTCCTAACATTTCCAATCTCCATTATAGGTTAGTGAGGAAAGGGAATTGGGAACGCTTAAGGACACTTGAGGAAGAGAAATGAAGGGTTCTAATCCGGCCCACATGCATCTCCCTCCCTGTACACATCTTGGAGAAGACAGAGCGAGTCATAAAAGTTTCTATGAGGAGGAGGCATTTAATCCAGGATCTCAAGAAACATTGAAGAGTCTAGCTAGCCACACAAAGGATTAGGACAGAGAACACAGCAGCGACCCCCGACTCTTCAGAAACGAGGCAAGCAGGAGTTGAGCGTGGGTAAGGTCTGTAGTTGGGCAGGCACGGAGGCAAGATAGAGTGGGCTGAGACGTGTGGTTGGGGCAGTAATTTCACCCCAGGTCAATGTTTATGTGGCCCAGCACGCTGAGCCTGCAAACTGACATGGCTTCTGACACGCGGTTTATGGGAACAGGAGTGCCTTGCTTCCTGTTGCACACTGGGTGTGTTAATCAGCTGGCTGTTAGATCTCAGTGGTTATGAACCAGAAAATGAAAACATTCCATTCCACCCGAAAGAAGAATCATCGCTGGGGACCCTCTGACTCTGCTTACGCCGTGTGAGAACTTGAGACTGTCTTTCACCCAGAATAGCCTTGTGAAAAATGTCCCCAACGACACAAACAGCACGATGTTCTGGTTTGGGATTTTCAGTCAACGTTTCCTGGAAAAATGGTTCAGTCTCTTTCTCACGGTGTGTGTGTGTGTGTGTGTGTATGTGTGTGTGTGTGTGTGTGTGAGAGAGAGAGAGAGAGAGAGAGAGAGAGAGAGAGAGAGAGAGAGAGAGAGAGAGAGAGAGAGAGAGAGAGAAGGCTCGGCGGCTGTGATCTTTTGGAAGCAGGCTGCCAGGCTTTTCTTCCAAGGTAGTTTAGAGCCACCAGCCTTTTGGTTAGCAGCCCAAGACTACTAATTGTGCCACCCAGGGACTCGGTTGTGCACTTCCTTTCTTGATCCACCCAGCCCCATTCTAACTTTATTACATCTTACTTGTATTCTTTAATGGACAAACACACGCAGAGAAGTAGGTTAGGCTATAGAAATCTCATTTCTAGAAGACACTCAAGAAGCCACTAAGATGTCTCTTCTGGAAAGCTTCCTATCTTTGTTCTGGGACTCTACTCAGCTCCTACAGCTACCAGGAAGGCAGCCAATCCCCACGTGAATCCTTTCAATGTTGCACCAAGAAAGGAAACATTGTTGCAAACCCACCATGTATCTTCACTGGGGCCTCATGAACCCCTCTGCCCTGTGTAGACTCTCTAATGGTATCCTATTTCCCACTGTTTATGACCGTAAGTTCCATTTCACAGTGGCCACGTTCATGTCCATGTCCACGTTCATGTCCATGTCCACGTTCATGTCCATGTCCATGTCCATGTCCATGTCCAGGGATCGCGTCTACAGAAAGAGATACGGAAGGCAATCTGACCTCTCAGGACATTCAACCTTCCATCTTCCAGATGGTGACGCCTGTGTTTTCCACAAGGGTTGGGTTTGATCCGTGGTCCTTTTTGTCACGACTCCTGAGACGGGGTCATGGGGAGTCAAAATTGACTCGATGGCAGCGAGTTTTGAGTTTTCTGAGATGGGAAGTGATGTTATGGGGAAGGGGAGGGAAGAGAAGGGCGCGGCCTCCCGCCCATCAGCAACGCTCTAAGTTAGCACTTCCTGTTGTTTCTTTCCCGGGATCCTGCACCGATAATAGAGAGGAAAAGGCGGTCTTTGAAGTTTCCTTGGCCTTTCCTCCAAACGGGGAATCATCCCTCATGAAGTTACGAGCAATAGGCAGATGGCTCTATCTGTAAGGGCTTCACAAAGTTCAGGAGAAGTCAGGGCAACAAAAAGCGATTTCTGGAACATTGAAAGCAGTTCATCACCAAGGCAACCAGGATGCCTGACGTGAGTTTTCTCCGACCTTCACCTGACCCCTGCAATGCAGGGATGGGAACAGGATAAGGGAGCTGAGGCCCACAACACAAGCACAACAATTAGGGGAGCAAAAGTGGCCAGAACGGCCATGTCCCTGTTTATGGCAGCAAATAAGAGAAATGGCCGAGTCTCTGTTCCTGTGGGGAGGCACTGAGTCAATTCTGACTCATGCTGGCGAGAGACCCCCCAGTCTCTGTTGAACGGGTAAATGTAATTACTGCCTGCTTCCCACGCGACGGGGCCTGGTGGGGTAGGGGCTGATGCGCTGGGGTGAACAACCTCAAAGTCCGCATCAGAAATCACCAGCCGCTCCTCAGGAGAAGGGCGCGGCGGTCTCCTCCCAGGAAGGGTGACAGTCTGCGGAATTCACGGGGGCACAGCGATTCTGTTCTATAGGGTCGCTGTGAGTCGGCATCGACTTCACGCCACTGAGTTTTTTGGCTTTTTTTTCTGTAGAGGGGGACCACGCTATGCACGGTGCGGAGAGCACAGCTGCGACAGCCATGGGACTCTCTGCTAAACCCTTACCCTGTGTGGTCACTAAGCTTCACAGCCGCCTCCAGTTATTAGTATTGTTCTTGTTCTGAGAGAGAGAACACGACTCAAAGGGGGATTGCACGATAGGTCCCAAACCACACCAAACAGGGTCTTGAATGGCATTCTCTCGCAGCACACGCTATTTTGGGTAAAACTACAAGGGTCAGGACCATAGGAACGAAGAAGCTTGTGTTTTAAAAGCGCTGGACACACCTGGACCAAGGGATTGGAGTCGGCATCACTAATAACAGGACACATCCATGCACAACAAGACACCCTGAACCAATTCACATCACTTTTAGGGTATGCTAGCTCAGACTCTCAATCTCAACTGAATCCTAAAATGGCATCACCCCTCCCACCCCCAAACACCCTGCCTTTAACTCAATGCTGACCCATAGTGACCTTTAAGAACAGGGTAGAGCTGCCCCTGTGGGTTTCTGAGGCTGTAGCTCTCTACTGGAGTAGAAAGCCTCATTTTCCTCCTGAGGAGTAGCTGGAGGTTTTGAACTGCTGACTCTGATTAGTCACCCAACTGCTAACCACCACACCACCAAGGCTCCTCATGGTGGCACCAGAAGAACCGACATCGAGGGTGACTGTGTACAAACAAACACCATAAATCACAGCCAGAAGAAAACCTGACCAATACGTGCCAGATGTGTCAAGGTTACAAAAGACAAAGAGAGATGGAGCAATGCCACAGAGGGGAGGAGGAGACACAGCACCTAAAACCAATGTGGGACTCTACATCAGAGCCTGTTGCAGAAAATGGCCACGAAGGGGGAAACCTGGCAAGATTTGAAAAAGGCCTGCAGTTTAGTGAGCAGAATTCACCAAACCCAAAGGCACACCTCCTGTCCTGCGGGGCTCCGTGGCATGCCCCGTGTGAGAATGTCACTGTATTTCTTTACGTAAGCGATAATCCTTCGACCCCATCTTTGTCTTCACAGTGCAGGGAGCTTCCATGGCATCCTGCTCTGGAGGATTTCCAAGGATGGGGAGCTTTGTGGAAGCAGCCACACCATGCTGCTGAGTGGCTGGTGGGTCCCAATGCTGATCTTTTTCTTACCAGCTGAGCGCTTAACCAGTGCACCTCTGGAGAGTCCAGGCGAGGTGAAATTCCTGGTTTTGGTCAAGTGCCGGGATGAAAGCAGGTGGCTGCTCATCGGAAGGGTGGCAGTTCAAACTTACCCGCAGAAGGCAGGTTATAGCCTTGGAGACCACACCAGCACCGAGATGCTTTCACCAACACTGGATCCACAAGACTTTTCACCCATGGGCCTGTGATCTTCCTGCCTTCGGCATCATTGCATGTGCCGTGTGGGTCTGAAGAGGAATTTATGGACTAGAATGGGATTTGTAAGCTGATATCGGATCGATAGACTCGATCTGAACTGGGCTGTGATGTTTTTTTTTTTAAAATATACAATGACTCTTTGATATATAAAGCTCTCTCTTACACACACGAGTGTCTCTGGATTGGTGTCTCTTGTCAACCTGGACTAACATAGCTCCTTAAAGGCACAGAAATGGAGGGCGAACTATAAACAGACAGATGTTCAGGGGGTCGGAAGTCCTTCTGAATGGAACTGGGTCTCTCCTAGACCCCACTCAAGCCCCTCTAGGTTGCCAGTCCCTGGATGCCTGTCTCCTAAGGGGCGCAGATTGGCAAGATGCAGTAGTATTTCATTTCTCAGACGACGTCCCTCTTCCTCCCAACTTCCTATGGTGTCCCAAGCGGCCAAGACTAAAGAGATCTAGAAGAAGAAGAGGGTGTAGGAAGGCATGACAGAGACGACTTCCTTCTCCCCTCCTGTCCCAGGGCTGGGGCGGCCAGCTGAGGTGGCCCTGCCCCACATGCCTGTCACTCTCCAGTAGGTCACTCTGAGCAAGTTCAAACAGCAAAGACAGAGGGCAGGGTGAGCAAGTTCAATGGTGCAGGGTCTCTCCATTGCTTGATGTGGGGCAGAAGCCGAGCTGGAGCTCCCTGTAGGGCCCATGTTTCTTCTCTAGATGCAGCTGGCTGCCTGGCACCAGCATGCGCGTTGTATGATCAAGGCATGTGATTGAAGCAGGAGAGCAAGACATATGGCCACCACACGGCCAAAGTCATCAAAGTCACTCTTTGGCGCCCCTCTTCCTCTGTAGGCTTCATTTCCGGAGTATGGTAGCTTTCTTGCTATGTTGGCATTGAGTGAGATGATTCTTGTGGCCGTGTTTCTGGAGACTGGCCCAGGGGCCACAGCTGCTTGCACCATCTGATCCGGGAACATGGCATTGGGCACCAGGCTTGACTGGATAGGGGCCCTCCCTCTTCAGTGACCCTTTCCCACCACCCAGCAGAAGGCTCACAAAAGTCGGCTAAATTAGGCTTGGTAAAGGGACGCTGCGTCTTTGAGTAATGAGGTTGGGAAAGAGGGAAAACATTTTCCACTAGCTCATGTCTGACTGTATGGCGTTCCGATTTCGTGACACTCCCTAATAAATCATTGCTTATCACTCACAGGGGAACGGAACACGGCTCCAGTTAAGATTCGTTAGTGATTGTAAGGAAGAAACATGAATCGCCGTGTAGCTGAACTTCTTGATCATCTTCCCGGGCTGCTGCGGCTGTGGCTGTGGCTTTCTCCTACCATTATATTCACTGTAACCGTTGTTTAAAGCATGAGTCAGTGGAAGGAGAGAGCACCAAATACGAACAATGAAAATAAATTCATCTTATTTATGTGTTTATGGAAGCATTTGACATTTACTCTGCAGCAGAGGTCCACGCGTGGGGAGCTGGGACATTCGAGAGAGTTTCTCACACTTCACATTCCCCTCCCCCTTTGCTTTGGAGCCTGGGAAGGGCCAGCACATCCGTATGCGAGGGCGGGAAGCCCAGGCCAAGAGGCTGTTGGCCACTGGGACATGTTTGCCACATGTTCTTCATCGACCCCCGACCCCTGTGCTGTAGGCCGTGTGTTCACATCCAGGGAAGGAAAGGCCGAGAAGTAGAAAAGGAAAAAGGGACAGAAAAAGATGAAGGATGCGGAGCAGATGCCAGGGGCTTGGGTGGAGAACAAATGTTTTGAGAATGATGAGGGCAATGAGTGTACAGATGTGCTTTACGTAATGGATGGATGTATGGATTGCGATAAGAGTTGTAGGAGCCCCCGATAAAATGATTAAAAAAAAAAAAGATGTAAGAGGAGAAAAAGGAGTGGAAAAAAGAATGGGGTTGGGGTGTGAGGCTGATTTCTCCCGAAACAACCACGACATATCCTTCCATCTACAGATGGCCCAGGTGTCTTGCCATGGGATGAATGCAGCGTGTTGTGAGAAGGAGGTTGGGGATACACTCAGTAAAGGGGAAAGGTGTGTAGACCCATTGACAGAATCTCTAGACTTCCCTTGCAAGGATGCCCACGAAGTAGAAATTTGGTAGACTGGGGCAGCTGGGCAGCTCCTCATGTTTACTTATGGACAGACAGGAAAACACAACCCCATCTGTGGAATGTTGACAGGACCCCCTCGGGTAACGCTGATGCCCAACTTCCTGACTTCCGACCTCTCCCAGCTCCTTCTGGGACATTCCCGAGAGAACACTCCTAAGTGAGCACAGAGACTCATCCAAGGCTGTTTCTGGGGCTTGGGGGTGCAGACCACACAGGGTGACACTGCTGGAGGGAGCAACCATCTATCAAATTTTTTCTCAAGAAGAAACCCCTCAAAGACATGGGCGGACACAGTGGCTGCAGCAATAGGCTCAGATATAAGACAATGGTGGGGCAGGGCCCCAGTCCCAGCTTTGTGGATCCCTCCCCAGAAGAATGCACTGCAGAAGACAGCACTGAAGCTACAGCCTGGGAAGAGAGGTGGGTCTGCTCAGAACACATGGGAGCAAACTAAGAGGGAGGGAGGGAGGGAGGGAGGGAGGGAGGGAGGGAGAGAGAGAGAGAGAGAGAGAGAGAGAGAGAGAGAGAGAGAGAGAGAGAGAGAACCACAACTTGCCCACCAAGCCCTGAGGATGATATTCCTGGTTAGAGCAGCCAATGCACAGAGGATTGTAGGGCTGGCCCCACCAAGAGACATCGCACCCCTCACTGACCCGTAGCACTACTAAGGATAACACTGGAGACACAGTGTGGGCACTGTGCCTGGTCTGACACCCCCACACCGGGGTGAAACACGAAGGGAGTGCAATAGAGCAGCAAGGGGAGCAAAGCAGGGAAGTCCACGAGGACTCCGAAACTAGACTTGGGGACAGGGCTTGGCACCTCATCAGATTCAATCAGAAAACATTCATAAAGGTCAATAGACAGACCTGGAACTATTTATAGGCTTTTGTTTCTGGGTGTTTTAATTTTTTTAATTTTTCATGTCTATCTATATAAGATAGGCAGGATAAACACTCCTGAGGAGGAAACAATGGGACTGATGGTTGGGAGTGAAGGGGGGGTGGGTACACGGGAGAGGGGGAGGGGGTTAGAAAGGAAGAGGAGAGCCAACAAACCCAGGCACAAGGGAACATCAAGTGATCTAAATTCGATGGTGAGGAAGGTGTAGAATGGCTGATGGGGTTTGAGCAAATACAATACAGCTGCGAGGAATTAACTGAAAGCTGAATGAAGGTCAAATATGATAGTGGGACAGGAGGAAAGTAAAAGGAAATAGAGGAAAGAACTAGGAGGCAAAGGACTTTTATAGAGGTAATAAATACAGGCATGTACATATGAAAATATATTTATATATAATGACAGGGACATAGATCTATGTACATATATTTATATGTTGAGTATTAGTGTAGCAGATGGACATTGCGCCTCTACTCAAGCATCCCCTCAATGCAAGAACACTTTGTTCTAATGACCCAGCATTCTGTGATGCTCACGTTCCCAACACGATTGCGGAAAACAAAATGGGTGCATAAGCAAATGTGGTACAGAAAGCTGATGGTGCCTGGTCATTAAAAAATATAGTGTCTGGGGTCTTAAAGGCTTGACAATAAACAAGCGGCCATCTAGCTGGGAAGCAACAAAGCCCACATGGAAGAAGTACACCAGCCTGTGTGATCATGAGGTATCAACAGGATCAGGTATCAGGCATCAGAAGACCCCAAACAAACAATCATACTGATGTGAATGAAGGGGGGGGGGCGCAGAGTGAAGACCCAAAGTTCATGTATAGACAATTGGACATCCCTTCACAAAAGGGTGATAAGGAAGGGACGAGCCAGCCAGAGTGCAGTATAGCATTGACTAAACATACAACATGCCTCTAGTTCTTCAGTGCTCCCTCCCCCACTATCATGACCCCAGTTCTACCTTACAAATCCAGCTAGACCAGAGCTTGACACTACTACAGATAAAAGTTCCTGACACACAGAATCCAGAACAGTTAAACCCCTCAGGAACAATCCTGGGAGTAGCGATACTATGAGAGTAGGGGGAAAGGGAGAACCAATCACAATGATCGACATATTACCATTACCCCCACCACCCAGAGAGGTAAACAACAGAAACATGGGTGAAGAGAGACAGTGGGTAATGTAAGCTATGAAAACAATAATAATGTATAACTTATCAAGTGTTTACGAGGGTGGGGGAGGGAGAGAAAAATGAGGAACTGATACCGAGGGCTCAAGTAGAAAGAAAATGTTTTTGTTTGTTTTAATCCTTTTATTGGGGCTCACACAACTCTTATCACAATCCATACATACATCAATAGTGTAAAACACATTTGTACATTTGTTGCCCTCATCATTCTCAAAACATTTGCTCTCCACTGAAGCCCTTGGCATCAGCTCGTCATTTCCCCCCTCCCTCCCCACTCCCCTCCCTCATGAACCCTTGATAATTTATAAATTGTTATTTTGTCATATCTTGCCCTGTCCGCCGTCTCTCTTCACCCACTTTTCTGTTGTCTATTTCCCAGGGAGGATGTTATATTTAGATCCTTGTAATTGGTTCCCCCTCTCCAACCTACCCTTCCTCCACCCTCCCAGTATTGCCACTCTCAGCACTGGTCCTGAAGGGATCATCCGCCCTGGATTCCCCGTGTTTCCAGTTCCTATCTGTACCCGTGTACATCCTCTGGTCTAGTCAGATTTGTAAGGTAGAATTGGAATCATGATAGTGGGAGGGAGGAAGCATTTAGAAACTAGAGAAAAGTTGTATGTTTCATTGTTGCTACACTGCACCCTGACTGGCCTGTCTCCTCCCAAGAAAATGTTTTGAATAGAATGATGGCAACAAATTACAAATGTGCTTGACATAATGGATGTATGGATTGTTATAAGAGCTGTAAAAGGCCCCCCCCCCAAAAAAAACCAAACGATTTTAAAGACCCCAAAACGAATACTTGTGAGGGTGGCATGAGACTGGGCATTGTCTCCTTCTGCTGTGCTGGGGTCACTAAGGGTCAGCACTGACTTGATGGCACTTTACAACCGCAACATAAAAATAGTGCTTAGTGTCTTAGCAGGAATTTATTATTTTTTCAATAAAAGTATCAATGCAGTTAGTTATCTCAACAAAAAAAAATAGCCTTTTTTGTAAGGCCAGCTTCTAAAACCAAACGCACTGCCATCAAGTCAGTTCTGACTCAGTGACCCCTCCCCGTGGGTTCCTGACACTCTGTCTATGGGAGGAGACCCTCGCAGCTGCTGGGGGTTTTGAACGCTCACCATGCCGACCGCAGCCAACACGTAACCATGACACCACCAGTCTCCTTGAAACTCAGCTTACATCTCCCGGTATACCTACAAGGCCCAAACTCTATGCTAATGTGCCCGTTTAACCTTTTAATGTGCCCAGGGCAGAGGATCCAAAATCAAAACCTAAATTCACTGCCATAAAGTTAATTCTGACTCCAGGGGACCCTGTAGGACAGAGTAGAATGGTCCCTGGTGGGTTTCTAAGACTGTAACTCTTTACAGGAGCAGAGAGCCTCATTTTTCCCCTGAGGAGCAGCTGGTGGTTTCAAACGGCTGACCTTGTGGTTAGCTGCCCAACTCAGAACCACGACGCCAGCAGGCCTCCTTTCTTGGAGACTGTAGAGGCATACAAAACCTCTGAAAGATGTAGTGTGCCCGTGGCATCTTCAAGGAAACCTGGTGGCACAATGTTAAGAGCTCAGTTGCTCACTAAAATGTCAGAAGTTCAAGTCCATCAGCCACAGGAGCAAAGACCTGGTGATCTGCTCCTTTCTTCTTTAGACCATGGGCTAAGACACTCTACAGAGCTGTTCTATTCTGACCTATAGGCTCAGTAGCAGTCAAACTCGACTCAATGGTGGTGGGTGGGTTATTGAGTTGATAAGAAACACTGGTGATGCTGCTGCATGTATTGGACCATTCACCACAATACTGGCGGTTCAAACCCACCAGCAACTCGATGGGAGAAAGATGAGACTGCTTGCTCCCGTACAGATTTACAGCCTCGGAAACTTAGTACAGGGCCCATTGACAAGGCGGTGAGTTTTTAATCTTGAATTGAGAGATGCCGTCTGTACGATACGGTGTCATTTCCAAATGCTTTCAACTTGTGTTGGCTGGATATTAACGTGGTATTTCCCATGTTGTGTATAAATAATTAAAAAGTTCCTTCTTAACCAGCATGACGGCAACATTAAGCTTACATACCAGATTCATAAGGGCTGTGTGTGTGTGTGTGCTGCTTTAAACAATTCATCACAGCAGTTTGGAGGGAGACAAATGATGGCAGTCACTCACTCGGAGGAAAAGATATTGGCAAGGAACCGTGGCCCGTGCTCCCAGGGAAGGCGCCCATGTGGAATGCGAAATGATGGATGCTTTGAAGCCAGTCTCGATGCAAGATTGTGAGTTTGGTACTTAGTGTGTCTCCGGCTACCACCACCACCTTCGCACTCTTTCTGCAGAACCCAGGACGTGCCACTAACAAAGGACCCCATTCCAGCACACCAACGGAGGTTTCCTCTTCAGGGGGAGGAGGAATGACCGAAAACGCCCCTCCCCACAAAGCAGTTCCCTGGCACGCTCGGACCCAGGGCTCCCTGGCCTGCAGGACACACGGGGCTTCATTTCCACCTGCACCTCTGCTGCCTTCGACACAGGTACCATAAGAGGGAATATGGATTTGACAATGCTGTTCAGGCAAGTTTGCTAATGATTCCTGAACAACCTCCAACGGAGGCCTAAATGCCGACAATATCCATAAACAACTCTGGGCTGCCCAATTAGGGAGACAGAGACATAGCGGCCTGTCAGGAAGATTTGCATGCTAAGAAGCCAAGATGAGAGAGCCGGTGAGGGATCGCTTAGAGTGACGGGGGCCTCGCAGACGGACGACTATCATTACGATATTACGGGGACTCACACCTTCCCAATTACTGGCAGGCTTCATTAATTACCCGCGCATCTTCCTAATAGAAGCCGGGCTCCAGCTTATCAGCGCCTCCTCTGTCCACCGAACCCCCCACTCAGCAGTCGATCACCTGTGAAAAATTAGACAGTGCAGCTTCTAGTGGCCTATTTAAAGAGAGAAGAAAAATGATCATGGGAACTGTGGGGGGGGGAAGCTGAAAACAACAGACCCAGCATTTCTCCCACACTGGGGGTTGGTTTGCCCCCCATTTCTGGCATCACTGGGGGTGGGAGGGATAGTAGGAGCTGTAAAGGGATCAGTATGGAACGACAAGTCTCTCCTTCAAACCCACACCCATAGACACACTCAGTTCACACTTAGTTCAGCCGACTTCAACTCACAGTGACTCCCGTGACAGAGTAGAGCTGCCTCATAGCTTGGTGGACTACACATGGAGCTGCTGGCAACCAGGACAGCAGTTCGAATCCACCTGCCGCTCCTTGAGAGAAAGATGAGGCTATCCACTCCCCTGAAGAGTTAGTCTCAGAAATCCACAGGGGCAGATATACCCAGCCGACTCACTCTGTCCCTGTGTCCCTGTGCTTCACATCCATCCCGGCCCCTGAGGCAGGCCAGCAGTAATGGAGGGGTTTTCTTTCCTCATTGGTCATGGTGGTTGCCCGCCCAGGCTGGGCACAGCCCCAAAGAATCCCTGGAAAGCCGCTGACAATGCTGGGGATTTGGTTCTAGATACTGGGAGTGGGGCCCGGGCATTTGGTGTGTGGCTGTGTGGCTGTGCAGGGGGTGGGGTGGCAGGAGGGACAGCTGGTGGCACACACAGTTAAGTACTCGGCTACAACCATCAAGTTGGTTGTTCAAACTCACCCTGAAAGCCAGTCCCAGGCACTCTGTGCTTCTGGAAGGCCGGAGCTATGAACACCTTATGCCTTCTGGGGTAACTACTCTGGACCCCTATGGGTATCATGAGTTGGAATGAATGCCAACTACGAACAAGAGAGAGAGAGAGAGAGAGAGAGAGAGAGAGAGAGAGAGAGAGAGAGAGAGAGAGAGATGGGCCAACCCCTGCGAACACACTCTGCTGCAAACTGAAGGGTTGAGATGTGATACACACAGGGGTGCTGTGAGTTGGAACAGACAATAGCGTTTGGTGTCTTGATGTGTGTCCATATGTTTGCATATGTATGTATGCATTATGTATATGCACACATAAGTATCAGTGTGCTTATGTTCGTGTGTGTGTGTGTGTATCTACGTCGGTGTATTTTTAAAAACTTCTTCCATAACTCTATTGCGTGGCCACATTTGAGAGCCTCTGGCTCTGGACTCATTCCTTGAGAAAGTTACCTAAATGGGGTCAGGTCTGCAGCCGGCTTGCTCCTGGTAGGGACCCTTGCCCCCTGGAATAGTGCCTTGTACAGAGCAGCTTTGTAAGGGGCTTGAAGAAGAGGAGTCACATGTTCGCCCAGGGATTAAGGATGGCGACCATGTCCCTCCAAACTAAAGTCATGAAGACATGCAGCCGGCACCCCATGCCCATGCCCATGCTGGTTACACGGCCCCAGCAGCGATCATTGAATATGGGTCTCCCAGGCTGTCGGCTTGTTCCTTTAACGGCATGATGGCTTAAGCATGGCTCTTACAACTAATTCTGCATGGTTATGGAGTGAATTGTACAGCCCCCACCCCTTTCCAATCTGTGTTGTGAATCCTAACCCCCTGCCTGTGGTCATAATCCCAGCGAGCAATCTTTGTTGTGTGAGTGGCACACGGTTAGTGTAGGATGTGTCTTCAGTCAATCTCCTTTGAGATATAAAAAAGATGAAAGAGCCAGGGGACGCAAGCTTAGGAGAGGAGAGATGTCAAACCACGTGAAGATGGCCTTAGAAGGAAGACCAGGCCCTTCCTCCAGAGTCGACCTAGAGAGAGTCTCGCCCTGGAGATGGCGTCCCGGACTTGGGCTTCCGGCCTCCAGCACTGTGAGAAACGGGATTTCTGTCTGCGAAAGCCACCCCTTGCGGTCTCTCAGCAAGAGCTGCAGTGGGGCACTGACACGAGGCGGATGGCTCTCTGTGCACCAGGATGTAGCAAGCCTCCAACCCGTTTCCTCTTTTGAACGTACCGAAAAGAGCAGGGAATTCAACCCTTCATCTGCTCACGGATGAAAACACATTTCCAAATTGTCAGCCATCGCCTTTTTTTTTTTTTTTTTTTATAGTCTAAGGACGACCAACTGTTCCCAGCGATTTCGATTACATTCCCTACCTATTATTTCATGTAATGGCATCCCTTAAATTTTAAATTAGCTTTGAAGAATAAAAATAATTGAATTCCTGCTGTTTTGTGTACATAGAGGGTGACAGGAGCTAATGTGATAATTTAAACTGTAAATGAGTCTTCACTTTGTGTTCATTAATTACAGCTAATTACTGAATTACAAACCTTCTTGGTTAGGCACTGTTATGTATTCATGTAGCATGTTGAATCTCCAGCTGGTTGAAAACTGTTTTATAGACTTACAAGCTGACACACCAAGCTACCACTGAAACAATTCAGTTTGAAAACCAGGGGGCTGGAGGTGGGGGTGGGTGGGTGGGAACTGAAAACGCTTCCTAGAATGAAAATAACAGACAGTGGGCTTCCAGCTCCCATCTTGGGGGGTGCAGACCATGCACGCGTAATTAGAACAATTTATGCCACAGCAGAGGGAAAAAAAAAAAAAAGATTCCCGTTCTCCACTCTGGGTGAAAATGTATACTACAGCATGTAATTTGTGAGCCTCAAGTGTTTCTTCTCTCATCTCCCTTCCCCCCCCAAGAAACTGAGCATCGTAATTATTTATTAGCTGATCCTGCTTTTAATAACAAAGAAGTGTCCAGGGTGCCAGAAATCCCGCTCAGTTTTCCTGACCAGAAATTGCTCGAAGGGGAAAGATTCAAGCAGGCAGGTCAAGGATTCGGTCGGGACGAATTCTCTTTGATTAGGTTACCAACACGATTCTTTTTCTCCTTTTAAAAAAAACCACAGGGAGCAGGTCCCTTGGGATTATTAAGTGGGAGTATCTTTGGCAAGCATTGGGACTCTGGGTACAAAAGGTTGTATGTCTGTTTTCCCGAGATTGCCCTCAAAGAGCTGGCTGGAGAAGGGCTCAGGTTGATGCACAGTCTCCCGTTCGGCCAAATGCTGAAGCGCTTTCATAGCAGGAAAGGAGACAGGCCAAGCCAGTAGGTAGGTTCTTCAATATAGCGGGTTACACATGGGGCTGCTAACTGGAACGGCGGCAGTTTGAAACCACCAGCTGCTCTTTGGGAGAAAGATGAGGCCTCCTACTCCCATGAAAAGTTAAGGTCTCAGAAACGCGCAGAGGCAGATCTGTTCTGTCTTCTGGGGTCCCTGGGAATCAGCACTGACTGGCTTTCAGTGATTTTGATTTCTAGCCTATAATTGTATGGAGTATCTGATTGCGAAGTTGGGGAGGAGGTTACCAGGAGGCTGGAGCCCATCCAGAGGTACCTCAGAAGAAAGGTCTGGCAACATGCCACTGAAAAATCAGCCACTGAAACCTCTGTGGCGCTCAGTCCTCCTCTGACACACACAAGCTGGCCAGGAGGTGGTCAACCTGATGACCTCGGCTTTTCTGTTTTTTTAATGAGGACCCAAAAGATGACTCAGCTGGGGATTTTACATACACTTTAGGAAAGAAAATTGCCATTTCCTCTTGTTAATAATCTCTGTGGTCCTTTCTCCTCCCCTCCCCCCACCCATGGCTCTGGGCCTGGGCATGTGACCCAATCTGGCCAACCACTGTGTGGTCGTCTCTGACCACTGTGATTGGCTCAGGGGTGAGCACATGACTCAAGCGTGTTCTGATGCAGTTCCTGGGCGTTCCAGCGTGAGAATTAGGCTACCCCAGAAGACACCAGCACTTGTTTTCCAGTGGCGCCGTGGAAGTCCCAGATTGAGCTCTAGCTGCATCTAGTTACACCCTTGAGCTACACCCGAGTCAGTGAAGTCCTTAAGCGGACATAGACACTGCGAACCAGGCCAGAATGAAACCCAACAGCACAGGCCCCTTCGGGAACACTCTGGGACCCAGGGAGGGGAGGACCTGGGCACTGTGAGGAGAAGGAAGAACACACTGAGAGAGGCGTTCTCCAGGAGGCGGACACTGGAACCGAGCCAGGGCTTTCCATGGGATGCGGAGGGAAAGGGAGTAGGAAGTCGGGACTCCAAGGTCGACCCCCAGTGTTGTGGAGGCAGAGAATGCAGGAAGAGCAAGACAAGTCCCGACGGACGTGAACCCTGAAACCAGCTGTCGTGTCAGCGCCGACACGTGTACAGCTGGAGGAAACATTGCCTGGCCCTGCCCCATCCTCACTGTCCTGATATCCTCAAGCCCAGGCTTTGAGGCCGCGGTGCCAGTGGAGTGCTTTACCACCCAAGGGGCTCATCCTTCAACCTCCTACCGGACGATCTTATGTGGTGAACCATGGGTTTTCACTGGAGACGTTTAGAGGTAGATCTCCAGGCCTTTCTTTCAAGTCTGTGTTCTTTCAAACAAACAAACAAACAAACAAACAATTTGTTTGGGACACAATCCACATATCACAGAGTTCAAATGTTCAATCCTATCAAGAAGAGCTGTATAATCACGATCATAGTCAACTTCAGAACCAAGTCTGTTAGTGCTGCTGAAATCTGCCCTCCACGGTGATTCTGCTGGCCCTTGAAGTGCCAGTGGCCTACCTTCCAGCGTCATGGCCACATGCAAGCCTCTGCCATTTGACGGTGGCATCTCTTTGTACATGGCCCCGAGGGTAACATGCAGGCACAGCGAGTCCATAGACTCCCTTTGTCTCCCAAAGCAGTCTCTGACATCTAGCTTTGGTTGTATGGATTTTACCCTTGGTCAGGTCAGGGTGATTGGAGGAGTTTCTTGGAGGCTAAGGAAAAGAGGCCATTTGCTTCCTTGGCTGACCATGGGTGGAGATGCCAAAGGATCTGCCCTCAGGGACTCCACCCACAGAGGGCGCCATGTCCACATGCTGAGCTTGGGTTGCTCTTACTGAGTCTCCGTGCTGTATCAGACACCGAGCTAAGTGCTTGCTAAAAGAGCAACAGCAAGAAATAGGTTGAAGTGTGTCTCCCCCACGGGCCTTCAATACGTGTCAACTTGGCTGGACTACGACCCTCAGCTTTGGCAGCTATGTACGGATGTCAGTTAGCAGTTACATAACGATGCCCCCCTTCCCCCCCCAAAAATGAGCTGGTGGCATAATCCAATCAGGTGTATGGATTAAGGGTGGGATGCAAATTCTGAATCTTGTTGCCACGCTGATCCAGCAGGAGGAAAGTGGTCCTGGGCCGTAGCCTGCAACACCTCCTATCTTGCAAGAGATAAAGGAGAGAGAAGTGAACAGAGAGACAGGGACCACCAAGACAGAGGATCCCGTAGTGGAGTGCACATTTTGGGTCTAGGCCTCTGTGCCAGGAACTTCACAACCCAGGGGAAGATGGATGCCCAACACAAGGAGATCTCCAAGCAATGCCAGGTGCCCAGATGCTGAAAGGAGACAAGGACCTGCCCCCTGAACTGGGAGACCACAGAAAGCTTTTCCCCAGAGATGGTACCATGGATTCAGACCCTAGGCTCCGGAATGGTGGTTGTTATTGGTTAAAGCACTAGAGGACTACGCTAACAGCCGTAACAAACCAGAATGAAGTAGCTCCTCTGTGACCGATAAGGGGATGGGCTTAATGAAGATAATATATCATCATCATCATCATCATCAACAATCTTACTGCAAACAAGAAGCTTATACTTTGAAAAACGTATGGGAATGTTTCATTATTTTTAATTCCATTTCTCTATAAACTTTTAAAAGCCCCCCTCAACCCACCCCAATACATGCCAGAAATTGTGCCAGGGGTCTTTCTGGTCCACCCTATGAGGACTACAGATGACACAATGGAGTCTCCGAGAGGTGAGTCGGCCGGGAGGAAGCTGGTTCTCAAATCGTAGGTAAGTGTGGTCATTACATAATCTGGTGTCAATTTGAGGATTAAGAGTGTAGGGGTGGAGTCTAGGCTGTCAATCAGGATTTAGCCAATGAGACCTCTGTGTGGGCATGGCCTTCTCCTGAGGATTCTGGGAACTTCTACAATTCCTCCTTGGAGGCGGAAGACACACACTCTCTCAGCTCACTCCCTTGGAGAGGCTCTACTGAAAAGGCTCAGTCCCTGCGAGACATTTCTGAGAAGCCACATAAAGCTACCCTGAGGCAGTCAAGACAGAACTGAAGGAACCACGTGGAGACCCCTGCTGGAGGCACTGAGATACTTGGAACACCACTGGATCCACAAGACTTTCCACCCAATGACCTGCGATCTCCTGCATTCGGCATCATCGCACGTACCGTGTGAGTCTGAAGAGGACTTTATAGATGGGTATCAGACACGTGCGCTAACATCGGCCTTGTGGACTTGATCTGGGCTGGGATGTTTTCTCAATATTCAATTGCTCTTGTAGATGAACTTCATTCTTCTACGAATTTGCTTCTCTAGTCAACCCAGACTCGCACACTAAGCCTGATTCCAAATATGCTTGCTGTTAGGCAGTCGTGCTCTAATATCACAGATTAGCTTCTCGTGTGTTCCTTACAGTTCTTTCATGAGCTCTGTGGGCTCATCGCCCAGGGACAGCAGGAAACGGCACAGAGGAAGGTCCCCTCAGTATCCCACTTGGTGCTCCCTGGTCGGGCTGAGGTGACGTAGCTTTTTCGTCCATAGAGGTTGCATCTCAGGGTTGTCTTTACATGACTTCCACTAGAATTTGCACAGGGCCTGGCACACAGTAGGTACGCAGGGTATGCCAGTGGAACTGAGCTGCCTGGAGTTAAAATGGTTCTTTTGCAAATTTCTGAAGAGTCAGCAGGGTGTCTGATTCAACAGGAAAATCCCTTGAGGAAGGGATTCCTGACTGGGCAAGCTTGTCTGCAATCAGCGAAGAGCGTATCTCCGGGACTCTTGTCTTGGGCAGTCATGGCCATTTGGAAAGTCTGTGTGCAAGGAAAGCCAGGGACAGAGTCTCACTCATATTCCCCTGGTTGCTGCCATGGGAGTTTGCATTGGGAATAGGCATCCCAGTCTATACAAACATGCTCAAGAAGCAGAGACAGCCACCTGGTGGCCTGCCCTCAGCTTGACCAAAGCATGACAAGTGCTGGAAGTCACTGGTGTCAGGCAGATGGTCAGCAGACAGCCGGCGGACCCCGAGAAGCCTCAAGAAATGCCCACAGATACCTAATTGATCGACGCCAACTGTCCACCCTTACTTCTGTTCTTGTCTGCTGTTGGCTGCAGGGGGAGCCCAGCACTGACCTTCATGACCACCCCACATGGAGACCTAGTCAGGTATCCCTAAAGGGTCAGCCTAGTGCGTTTCTCAATGACATCTACCTCCATGAGGCCATCTTCCTCATCATGCCTCTAAACCAGCGGTTCTCAACCTGTGGGTCACCATCCCTTTGGGAGTCGAAAGGCCGTTTTACAGGTGTCGCCCAAGACCATCGGAAAACACCGCTCCTAAGACCATCAGAAAATACCGCTCCTCTATCCATCTCCAGGCAGGTCTGCCCACATGCAGATACGCCCACCTACGAGTACCTGGCGTGAAGACTGTTACCCATGCTACTCCATGCTTCGAGATAAAATTTCATTTATTTGTCATTAGAAATAAATATTTCACAATATATAATTACATATTGTTTTGTGATTAATCACTATGCTTTAATTACATTCAATTTGTAACAATGAAAATACATCCTGTATATCAGATGTTTACATGATGATTCACAACAGTAGCAAAATGACAGTTGTGAAGTAGAAATGAAAATAATTCTATGGTTGGGGGGGTCACCACAACATGAGGAACTGCATGAAAGGGTCGCCTGCAGCATTAGGAAGGTTGAGAACCACTGCCCTAACCCCAGCTGCCTGCACCACCGAGCTCGGCACTTAACATGATTCTGTCTCATCACCTGTGGAATACCAGTGGCCATCAGAGTGATGTGGACTGATATGGGGCTCATGTGCCAGAGTGAAAGTACGTGGGGCTCATAGGACTTTCAGGAAATAGATGGCTAGGACTTTCTTCCAAGAGGCTTTAGGTGGACGAGAGCCTCCCAGCTTTCAGTTCACAGCTGAGCATGTCACCTGTTGGCACCAAATCAAGGGCTCCATTTATTCTTGTAAATCAGAATCCACAACAGTCAAGTCAATACCAACTAACAGCGACCCGCAGGACCCAGGAGCATGGCTCCTTCTGGTTGCCAAGCCTGCGAATCTTTACGGAAGCAGACTGCCCCCTCTTTCTCCCCCCCGAGAGGCTGATCGGTTCTCACATTTGGTGTGTTAGTCTGCGTAGACTAGAGAAACAAATCCATGGATACACACATATGTATAAGAAAGAGATTTATGTACAAGAACAATTGAACCTTGAGAAAACATCCCAGCCCAGTCCAGATCAAGTCCATAGTCTGATTGATACTAGCCCATATGTCCGATACCAATCTATAAAGTTCTCCTCAGACTCACGAAACACATGCAATGATGCTGAATGTAGAAGATCACAGGCCAGTGGGTAGAAAGTCTTTGGATCCAGGGTCATTGGAAACATCTCAATGCTGGCAGGGGTCTCTGCATCAGGGTGGGTCCATGTATCTTGTCAGCTGCTATGTCTCCCAGGGCGTGAGCAGAGAGTCTCCCACCTCCAAGGAGGAAAGTACCAGATTTCCCAGAATTCTCAGGAGAAGGCCATACCCACACAGAAGCCTCATTGGCTCTGATCTGATTGACAAGCTAGACTCCACCCCTACACTCTTAATCCTCAAATTGACAAAGGATTAGATATCTACCACATTTGGTCAGCAGCTCATTGCTTAACCGACTGCGCAACCAGGGCTCCTTTGCCGCATGAGTTCGCCCTCACCTTCTCCCTGTGTTGTTAGCACCTTCAGGGCTTTGAGTGTATTCAGGCTTGGGTTCAAGGCCTGGCTGGAGCCCCTCCGGCCTGGGTGGCTTCAGACCAGGAGCGGGAACATCGCGTGGAAAGCATCTTCCATACCAGCTCACATCACACGTCTCCCCAAGAGGAGGCCGTCCCACGAGGGGCAAGGGAATGGAGTGCTTCACCGGTGTGGCCCGAGAAGGAGGTTCGAAACCTCCAAGCGGCCCTGGGCCGAGAAAGGTCCCCCAGCCCCGCCCGCTTTTTATCTTCTGAGAACGGTAGGATGGCACCAAGCCCCGTGGAGTCATCGTGGCCACAATGCGAGAGAATGCACAAAGGTGCCCAGCACAGGGCCCCGGATTCATGGTGAAGGCTCAGTGGGTGGGTGTTGTTGCTACATTGCTGCTGCCGCTCCTGGCGGTGGTGACAACGTCTACTGCTCATCGCTTTGTCTGCTGCATTCGGGACATCGCTGGTCAGCAATCTGCACCCAGCTAACATTTGTTGACTTAACCCACATCTATTTCCTTCGCATCTATTCTGACTCACAGCCGCCCTGGGGGACGGAGTACAGCACCGATGAAACACATAACCGCCCTCTAGTTCTTTGCGCTTCCCTCCCACCCCATTGTCATGACCCTAGTTCTACCTTACAAATCTGGCTAGAGCAGAGCATGTACACTGGTACAGACAAGAGCTCGCAACACAGGGAATCGAGGACAGATAAATCTCTCAGGACCAATAATGAGAGTAGCGATACCAGGAAGGGAAGGGGAAGATTGGGGGGAGAAAGGGGAAACCGATCACAATGATTGATATATTACACCCCCACCCCTGAGGATGGACAACATAAAAGTGGGTGAAGGAAGACAGTGGTCTTGAAAACAATAATAATTTATAAATTATCGAGGGATCATGAGGGAGAGAAGAGGGAGGGTCGGCTCAAGTAGAAAGAAAATGTTTTAAAAATGATGGTGGCAACATATGTACAAATGCACTTGACACAATAAATGTATGTGTGGATTGTGGTAAGAGCTGTAAGAGCCCCCAGTAAAATGATTTTTTAAAAAAGAAAAAGAACTGCCCTTGTGAGTTTTCAAGGCAGAGACTGGCATGTCTCTCGCCCGGGTTGCGGTGGGTAAGGTCTAACTGCTGGCCTGTCAGTTATCAGCTGGGTACTGTACCACTGTGCTACCCGGCCACTGCCAGGGAGTCAATTCTGACTCACAGAGTCCCGGTAGGATGGAGGAGAACTGCCCTGTGAGGTTTTGAGGCTGTAAATCTTTACCATCGCAGAAAACCTCATCTGTCTCCCATGGAGCGGCTGCTGGCTTTGAACTGCTGACCTCTGGCTGGCAGCCTAATGTATAATCCAGTATTCCAACAGGGTTCCCACTGGGCAGCTAGGGCCCCTTACTGGGGGATTGAATAATGCTAATTCTGAATGAGAGAAACAAGCTCTAACTGGTCGGTGGCTGCTGCTGAGAAAGGACTGCAGAAGAGAGGAGAGAACAGGGGGAAAGAAAGGACTGGTGGACGACCACACGACCAGAACAGCCCCTAGGGCAGACACTGCGAATTACCCACCAAAATCCATGGCTAGTAAAACCCTGGCTTTGTTTTCTGTGGCAATGTGGACTCCCTGCCCACCACCGCCCACAGACAGGGATGGCAGAGTCTCACGGTTCTGGCTACGGAGATGCTATTGGGAGTTAGATTTTCTGGGAAAGTTTTGCTTCCCTGAGAAGAGAGGAAAAAGGCGGCTGGCACAGTTGTTTTGATCCATTTCCTACATAGTATGTGGACAAGGACCAGTCGACATTCCCCATTTCAGGAGGTAGCACGTGGACAAGAGCCTATAGTACTGATGGAAGAAGTTCAAGCTGTCCTCAGAGCATTAGCCCACAGCAAGGCTCCAGGAACTGGAGGAGTACCTGTGGAAAGGTTTCAACAACTTATGACGCTCTGGACACACTCCCTAGTCTATGCCAGGACATCGGAAGATAGCTACTTGGCCAACTGACTGGAAGAGATCCACATCTGTACCCATTCCACAGAAAGCTGACCCAACAGAATGCTCAGATTATAGGACAGTCAGTCTCATTAATATCAGGTGCAAATAAAATTTTGCTGATGATTAGCTAAAAAGACGGCAGTACATTGACAGGGTGAGGCCAGAGGTTCAGGCTGGATTCAGAAGAGGACGTGGTACAAGGCATATCATTGCTGATTTCAGATGGATCTTGGGAAAAAGCAGAGAATACCAGAAAGATGTCTACTTGTATTTCATTGACAAGGTGAAGGCATTCAATTGTGTGAACCATTACAAACTATGGATAGCCTTGAGAAGGATGGGAGTTCCCACACACTTGTGTGCAGAATTTGCACATGGATCAAGAGGAAGTTGTGTGAACAGAACAAGGGACTACTGCATGGCTTAAAATCAGGAAAGGTGGGTGTCAGGGTTGCATCCTCTCACCATCACTATTCAATCTGTTGCGGAGCAAATCATCAGAGAAGCTGGAGTCTGTGAAGAAGAATGTGGCGTCAGGATTGGAGGAAGGCTTATTAACAACCTGAGGTGTGCAGATGACACAACCTTGGGAGCACTTGAATCTCTTGCTGATGAAGATCAAGGATTGCAGCCTGCAGTGTGGATGACAACTCCAGGTAAAGACCGACGTCCTCCCAACTGGACCAATAGATAACATCATGATAAATGGAGAAAAGATCGAAGCTGTCAACGATTTCATCTGGGTTGGGTTCACAGTCGCTGCTCATGGAAGCAGCAGTCAAGAGATGAAAGGGCCCATTACATTGGGTAAATCTGCCACCAAGTCTTCTTCAGAGTGTTGAAAAGCGAGTAGGTTACTTTGAGGACTAGAGGTGCCTGCCCCAAGCCATGGCATTTTCAGTTGCCTCGGGCGCATATGAAAGTTGGACAGTGAATAAGGAAGACTGAAGAAGAATGGATTCATTTGAATTGCGGTGCTGGAGAAGAAGATTGCAAGTACTGTGGACTGCTAAAGAATCAATAAACCTGTCTTGGGAGAAGTACAACCAGAATGCTCTTTAGAGACAAGGATGGGGAGACATCATCTCATGTAGTTTGGACATATTGTCAGAAGAGACCCGACCCTGGAGAGGACCATTGTGCTTGGAAACGTGAAGGCGCAGCAGAAAAGAGGAAGGCTCTCAACGAGCTGGACTGACCCAGTGGCAACAGCAACGTGCTCAGACATAACAGTGATTGTGAGGACGGCACAGGACAAGGGAGCCGTTTGTTCGGTTGTACATACGGTTGCTCTGTGTTGGAACTGACTCAATGACACCTAACAACAACAGCAGCAGCGATTGGTGGGCACGATGTAGGGAAGGTAGCCGCTATTTTGTGACTTTGAGCAGCATTCTTTAAAAAAAAATCATTTTATTGGGGGCTCAAACTATTGAGGAAAAAGAACTAGGCTTACAGGCACCTGCAGACACCATCAAACTGTTGCCTCAATGTCACACTTGTCTGCTTCCACACTGACAGTGGAAAAGAAAATCCCAAGGAACCCAGCCCACTTAGTCGAGTCTTATTTGCAGCCCAATGCTCTCCGAATGCTTTTCCTTCCTGTTTGCCTTTGACAGGAAGTGAAGTTTTAGAAGTCCGATTGGAAACGAATTCTGAAGTCGGCATGGATAATAGAGTACAGGCTGCCACTTCCTTAAACAAATGGGGAAAGAAATCCCTCATGACCTATCAGTCCCTCCGCTCGGCTCAGACCCACAGGCAGAAAGAATGAACCACGATCCGACACACGCACACCCACGTTTATTCCAGTGCTATTCACAGTCACCACCGAAACGCTTGTCCATGGGGGGCTGGGCGCACACACAGGGACTCTGAAGCCTCTCTGAAACAACGATGACAAACACCACAGGGCGTGGGTGAGTTTGGAAGACAATATGATCCGCCCAGGCAGTCAGTCTCATACAGACAAATACTGAACGAGACCACAATTAGAAGAGAAAAAAAAAACCCAAGAAAAATGGTCTGGGCACCCAAAGGAGCAGACTTTGAAGGCAATGGGGAGGCTGGGGGTAGGAGAAAGGGAGGGGGGAATGCTGTTATTTTAATAGATGGTCCATCCGAAAAAGAAAATAAAGAAATCGCCCCAGGTTTTCTCCACTAATGCCAACGAGGAAGGCCGTGGGAATAAGCGCTATTCAGAGCTGCCATGAGTTAAGAGTGTGATGGAGGTCGGGCGCAGCACGTTACTGCACACACAGTAGGGACTCAGGCAGAGATGAGAGTGGTGTCTGAAAACAGAACTGAGCCAATCATGGGCAGCTCTACCGAATAGCTTCCCGTCTTCCTCTTCAACCAGACCCCCTTGTTTCCTTTCTTTCCGTCTTCCTTCCTCTAAATGGAGGCCGGAGCCATTTCCACCGCACAGGATGGTTGGAAATGTTCAAGGAGTTCCCCGTGTGAAGATCTTTAAGAAGAGCCCGCCACAGAGCTGGGACCCAGTGGATGAGGGCATGTCAAAAAGCATGGCCCCCGAATCAGAGACCTTTATGAGATGAAAACACCCGCATGCAAAGCGATTGCTTCTCTCTGCATCTTCCATCTAGTCCACTCTCCTCTGAAGGCACTGTTTCAGCCTCTCTACGGCTTCCCCCAGAGTGCTGCTCTCCTCGATCCACACCACGTCCAATGGCAGCTTTGGGCATTCTTCAAGGGACTCAAATCATGTCCCTTTTAAATATTCTTGGAGTTTGGGGGACAAAGAGCAGTCTGAAGGGGCAAGATCCGGAACGCAGAGGGGGTCAGGGGATGGGGTCAGGTTTCCCAGCTCAGTTATCACAGGCCAGCCTAGTCTGTCCTTGAAGAATGCGCAGGGGCATGGGCATGATGAAAAAAACTTTCTCGGTCCAACTTTCTTGGTCTTTTTTTCACCAAGGTAGTGTTTCCATTTTTCTTCCCGATAAGGTCCCTTGATTGGCTTGCCTCCTTCAAGGAAACCTATCAAGATTTCCCCGTTGGAATCCCCAAACACAGTGACCATCACCTGCATAGCTGGTCTCTCCACATTGAAGATCAGTGGCCCAGCAGATCCTCTTGGAAGCCACTCTACTAACTAAACCCACATGTGAGTGAGTGACCCTGTCTATAGCCATCCACTGACTCAGCGACATGTTTAGACATGGTTTGTTTTTTTTTCACGCCTCTTCCTATATGTAAATCTTCTTTCAGTGGCCAATTCCTCTAAGGTAGACAACCTCATCCGTCTTTGTAGCTAGTTCTGTCTGGAAGATCTGCTGAGACCTGATCGCCGTGGGTGACCCTGCTGGTATTTGAAGAGCACTGTCATAGCTTCCAGCACACAGCCACGTGAAAGCCACCACGGTGCCACACACTGGGAGAGAGAAAGTATTATTATTGCTACGAGAGTCTTGGTGACTGCTACTTGTGTCAGCACTGGGCAGTGTTGCATTCTGTTGTCAGTAGGATCGCTGTAAGTTGAAACCAACTTGATGGCACCTAACAACAACAACAACAACAACAATGACAACAACAATAACAACATGTGTTGATGAGATTAACATTGGGACCATCAGCCATGCCTTTAGGGCAAGTTCATTCCATGATCTAGATTTTATTCCCCCCCCCATTGTTAAGTGGGGATGTATGACAAAAATCAACATTTTCTAAATGTCTTTTACTCTCACACAACCTTGATTTCTACCACATCACGATCACCTGTATTCTCTCTACCACTTTCTTAATCTAATATGCTCCCTAAATGCAGGTCCCTTCTTGGGGGGTTAGCCTAGAGAAGCTGTAGTATCTTATGAAGAACTTGGCACCAGGATTAGAGCAAAACTTGTCAACAACCTGCGATACGCACTTGCTGGTTGACCGTGAGGACTTGAAGCACTTGACAATGAAGACCGAGGCTTGTGGACTTCAGTATGGATTACAATTCCACGTGAAGAAGACCAGCTTCCTCACAACTGGGCCAGGAGATAACATCATGCTAAATGAAGAAAAGATTGATGTTGTTAAGGCTTTCATCTTGCGTGGCTCCACCGTCAGTGCTCGTGGAAGCAGCAGTCAAGAGATCAAAGGACGCATTTCATTGGGTAACCCTACTGCACAAGACACGGATCAAGTATGGAAAAGCTAGACAGTTACTTTGAAGACCAAGGTGTGCCTGGCCCACGCCATGGTACTTTCAATAGCCACATGAAAGTGGGACATTAAAATCAGGAAGATTGAGGTAGAGTTGACGAATTTGAATTAGGGCGCTGGTCAAGAAGATGGAAAGTACCACGGACTGCCTGAAGTACCAACAAATCTGCCTTGGAAGACGCACAAGTAGAACGCTCCTTAGAGGCCAGGGGAGGGGGACTTCATCTTAGGTAGTTTGGTCATGTTGTCAGGTGAGACCCCTCCCCGGAGAAGAACGTCGTGCTTGGTAAAGGAGAGCGGCAGCTAGAAAGAGTAAGGCCTCTGACAAGATGGACTGGCAGAGGGTCTGCACCAATGGCCTCCGAAATAAGCACAGTGATGAGGATGGGGCAGGAACGGGGGGTGGGGGTGGGGTGATTCCATTCTGCGGGACGTCGGGTGGCTATGAGTCGGACTTGACCCGCCGGCATCCAACCACAACACCCTCCGCGATAAACCTACGAAATCACAGGAATCGCTCAGTGCTGGTGGAAATCGTGCCCCCTGGGCGCATTTGGAAGTATTTGAAAGCTTGCTTGACTCTTTCATCACCAATGTAGTTTCAGATTTCGTACGTTGTCCTGTCTGGGGGTGAAGGCACTACATCTAGGAAGTAGAAGGATACTGCTCGATGTTCGAGACGCAATAGAACGTATGCGTGAAAGCCTCCATAGCCAAGAGCAATCTGGCCCACGATACGCAGAATGCCAGGATCGAGGACCTCGATGCCCCTCCCTCCAGTGTACACGGCAACATCCCAACTCATGCTGTCTACTTTCAGAGCTGAGACGTGCGGGACTCTCCTTGCTCCAAGTCGCTTCTTCCACTAGGACTCTCAGCGAAGCCAGACTGGAAGCATCTACCATTTAATAACGCACCGCCATCGAGGAAACGCTGACTCACAGCCACCCCCTGTGGGCTTCCAAGACTGTAACTGTTTATAGGAGTAGAAAGTCCACTCTTTCTCCCAAAGAGCTGCTGGTGGTTTCAAGCTGCCGACCAGGTGGATGCCAGCCAACTTGTACCTGCCACACCACCCTGAACAAAATGCCATCTATGGGAGGAACACGATTCTCAAGCCCAAACTGGGACAAAGTTAGTCAGGGTTTACTTGTAGAAATAATCTGACTGTCCAGAGACCACAAACTAAGGACCATCGAGTGACCTTAAGAATCAACCACCTCCGTCCCCAAAAGAGGGACCTCACAGGCTAGTCACCCGAGTCCACGCTAATGAAGAAGCCTCCGTGTTGCCTGGGAGAGCATCACTTGTTAGCACGTCATCTTCCCTGACATCCGACGCATGTGGTCTACACACGGGGTGCCCTCTCAGCAGGGCCAGAGTCAGGGCCAGCCTCTCCTTCTCTCTTATCCATTCAGAAAACCGTAGCGCAATACCACTGAGACCATTGGCCAATGTCAGCCCACAACAGTGACCAGCAAGCAATCTTTTTCAGTGGATCCCAGGAGGCCCAAGAAGACTGCATTTGAAAATGGTTGGTATTGGAAGAATATTGGAGCCACTTATTCACCAAGGTGAGAAACGGTGAGGAAGAAGACTATAGAACCAGAGCCAGAAGCAGGACGGACTTAGAATTTGTGCTGTGCAGTCTCCACTGGGCTCCATTCATAACTCCTCCCTCTCTACCTGACTCCATCCTTGGTGCAATTGCATGGGCGGCCTTGAGGGGTACTTCCCAGGAGCTGGCGAGAAGGTCGCGTTTGGGGAAGACCTGCATTGCCCAGGTCTGTATGCCCATTTTGCTGACTCCCAATTTGCTCTCCTCCCACATGATGCTGGGAGACCCCAGCAGCCACTCCACCTGCCAGAGCCTTCCCTGTACCCAGAGTGGGTGCTTACGCCTGAGCTGCCAGGTGTGGAGCCAGTGGCGAGCGGGGAGGCAGGAGAGGGCACCACTGATACCAGGTCGTTCTCCCCAGAGCTCCCACAGAGCCTCTTAGGATTGGGAGAAATCAGGCTGCGGGCTTCCGGAAAGCCGGGCTCAGCTCTGCCCTTCTTGTTGAACTCCGCCGCCACCGCAGCTGGTGTTTGCCGAATGGTGGGGAGTTGGGCGCGGTCTCTGGGCCTTTCATTCCTCGTTCAACCGACCGGGACTCTTGAAGCCAGACCCTTGCTGCATTTCTCTGGAGAAGACCCTGGGGAGGGGGGCATGCTGGCGGACGCTTATAAGAAACACAACCTTCTTGGGAGGTGTCCCCTCCACTGCGCTGATGCGGCTGTTCAGCTCACACACTCCAAACGAATAACCCTCATTGCGTCAGAAGCCACACCGCGTTGCTTTCTCAAAAACTGAAGAGAGGAGACCTGGCCAGATGTCCCTTCTCCGGGTAGACCACCTTGCACCAGCTCCCCACCCCCCCGCCCCCACTCCCCAGCCCCCACAAAGCATCTAGTATTTCGGTAGCTGGGGGTGGGGATCTGGCATGCCACCAGAAGGGTCGGGGAGACTGGCATCACACCTCGAGGCGCTCCACAAAGGTTTGATTCTCTTTATGAGTGTGATCCGCCAATCCGTAATCAAGGGTTAATTTCACAGCTCACTGCTTCATCTAGCATAATATCCATTCAGACTAATTAAATCTGTCTAATAACGCGAGTGTCTTTGTCTTTGTTCTCCCCCTTCATTGTTTTACACCCTTCACATCTCATCTCCAGAACCACACGCCATCACACTCTACTTGACAAGCAGAATCCATCCCTAAAATTAAAACATTCCTGACCTATCTGCAATGACAAGGCAGGCGAGCTTCACGCGCTCCGGCCCATGAAGGGAGCTGACACATTTGTTTTTAATTTCAAAAGAGTAGGAAGTGAAGATCTGACCCCGTCAATCAAGCCCCGTGACAAGTTTAATCATTGGTGCCCCACAAAAATCACGACTAAATAGGAATGCAAATACTGTATCAGAGGGCTCTTATAAATGCTAATCAAGGAGAAGTAATCAACTGACAATTTCACTGATCTCTTTTCTGAAGAAGTCACTCCGCGCTCTGTCTCCGGGCCACAAAGAGAAGAGAAAGAGACAAAAGCCAGGGTGAGCTTTCCACCCCCAACCTCCCTTTTCTTTCTCCTTCCAGGATCTTCTTTTTAAAGGGAGAATTCACTCTTTTGATCCGTCGCTGAACTTTAAAGGAAAGAACTTGCACAGAGATGTGTCAAGGGCACTTTATTCTCAGCATCCAGGCTGGGCAGCCAGCACACCGAAACTTCTGCTAAAATAAAAATCATCATTTGTCTTTGTCATTAATCTCGTCTCAAATTCTCTTATATCTTAAAAGTGACTGACCTTCTCCACGACAGAGTGGGGGGTGTGGATAAAGAAAGTTTCTCAACTAGTCAAACAATCTGAAAATCATGATCGCAGTTAACTTAAAAATAACAGTGGTAGCAGAAGAGCAAGGAAGAGAAAAGCAAGCAAAAGAAAACCTTAAAAAAGCTGGGATCCAGTCTCGGTGAAGAATTTATAAACATCCAGAAGTTCTGCGCCCAGAGCCCCTCCCCACAGCTCCCAGAGGCTGGCTGTGTGTTAGGAGGGCCCTGTTTCCTGGCCAGTGTCTCCAAGGACCAGAGCGCTCTGTGTTCTATTGTTTCACTAGGAGGGCCTGAAGAGTCCCAACTCTCTGGTCAGGTCTCACTGCAAACACTTACATCATGGAGTCAGAATAGGTGAGAGAGAGCAATCGTGCTAAGTCTTAAGTTTGTTTTCAACATGTACACAGTAGCTACACAAACAGATCCTCCTACAAGGTTAGATATTGGCTGATTCACTCCTGGGATGCTAGCCTTCCCATGGTTTGGGTTGCAGCGGGCTCGTTAACCCTTTGTGCCACACAGGGGACTCCAGAGCTCACGAAAGCCAGTCTTCAGGGGCTGGGGGTTTCCTTTATTGTATAGGGGCAGCAAAATGGGAATTTATCTGTTTTACTTTTTGAGGATGCCCGGGTTCCTTCTTCTGCCACATTCTATGTGAAAGGTATTGTCCTTAGATGCTGTCTAGTTGATTCTGACTCATAGAGACCCTTTAAGACAGAGTAGGACCGCCCCCAAAGGATTCGGAGACTGCCATCTTTTGGGGACAGACTGCCATACCTCCCTTTCTCCCTCAGAGTGGCTGGTAGGTTTGAACTGCCAACCTTTTGGTTAGAAAAGTGGTTCTCAACCTTCCTAATGTGGTCACCCTTTAATATAGTTCCTCATGTTGTAGTGACCCCCCCCCCCCCGGCCATAAATTTATTTTCGTTGTTACTTCATCACTGTAATTTTGCTACTGTCATGAATCGGGCAGCCCCTGTTAAAAGGGTCGTTTGACCCTCAAAGGGGTCTCGACCCACAAGCTGAGAACCGCTGGGTTAGAAGCAGCGTGCTTAGTGGCCATGCCACCCGGGCCCTTGGGTATGTAAGGGGTATATAGGTTAGACCTAGTCTGCTACTTACGTTTGCATGGCCTGGTGCTAAGAGTTGAAGTGTTTCAAGTAGTCAGAAGAATAATGAAAATAAGAGTAATGTTTGGTAGCCTCATTGCAGGTATGGTGTGAAATTCAAACTCTGGTGTCCACGAGTAAAGTTTTATTGCCACACGAGCATGCCCATTTCTGACGGCAGCACACATGGTAGCTCTCTGCTGGAAACAAGCCTTGACTGGTTTTGAGGGGCGGCTTGTGACACATGGACTAGTCACAGAAACAGTTTGCCAGCCTCTGCTTCTCATCATCCCGGGAAGTCAGCTGGTCTTGGTGGTGCCTCAGTTTCCCTCGGGTGGACAAACTTCATAAAGGAACACCAATGCCGCTGCCCCAGCCTCTCCTTGACCACAGGAGGGTGAGCTTCCTTCCAGGGAACCAAACGTCTCACTCGCTCAATGGGCAGACCTTAGACCTCTGTGCTGGCCTGAGAGAGAGGTGCAATCGCCGCTGGTTGGGTCAATGACCGAGCCTCATGTACGACTGGCTGTCTGGCTGTGTCATTTCTCTTATAGGATCATTGCTTCAAATTAAGATCCCATGCATTGTGGAATAATAATGAGGCTCCAAGAATAGAATATCTTCCCCAAAGGAAGCACTGGGCTATATTAGTGGCACAGTGGCTGAGGGCTTCCCAGCTACCCGAAAGGTTGGCAGTTCGAATGCGTCAGCCGCTCCTCTGCACAAAGATGTGGCAGTCGGCTTCCATAAAGATTTACACCCTTGGAGACCCTATGGCGGTTCTAATCTGCCCTCTGGGGTCACTAGAATCAGAATCGGTGTTGCAGCATCTGGCTTGGTTTGGCGCAACGCTTCTATCTTGGAGCCTTGGTGCCGGGGCTGAATGTGACCTTGTTGCTAACGTGCACGGGAGAATTGAGAGGCTGGTCAATTTGTAGTCCCAACAATACCAGGGTAGAAAACCAGGAGAGAATGTTTCTTTTTGCTGTGTGTGCCCAGCTACGTGCGCGCGCGTGTGCGCGCGCGTGTGTGTGCGTGTGTGCGTGTGCGTGTGTGTATGTGTGTGTATGTGTGTGTGCGTGTGCATGTGCGTGTGAGGGACTTCAAAATGTTCATGGGATACTGGAATGAAAAGACCTTGGCGTTTCCCAGGAAGTTGCTGAAGCCCTCTTGTATACGTATGTCGTCGCTGCTATTGGGTGCCACCACGTTGGTTCCAGTCATAGAGGCTCTGTTTCTCAAAGAACGAAAGCCTCACAGTCTATTTTGAGCTCGCTGTTGCTTCCACTGTGTCAGTTCGTCTCAAGGGCCTTGCTCTTTTTCGCTGCTCCTCCACTTTACCGAGCATGACGTCCTTCTCCAGGGACTGGCCTCTCCTGACAACACGTCCAAAGTATGGGTGGCGAAGTATGAGCGTATGTATTTATATAGATCAAGGGACACAGGGATGTGTTGCTTAACGTCCATGATAAAACCCAAATCGAAGCTCATTGCTCTTGAGTTGATTCTGATTCATAGCCACCCTCCAGGGCAGAGTAGAAGTGCCTCTTCGGGCTTCCAAGACTTTACAGGAATAGAGAGCCTCATCTTTCTCCTGTGGAGCAGTGAGTGGCTTTGTTCCACTGACCTTGTGGTTAAGCTCCCTGTGAAAGAGACGCTATGTGAATCGGATGGTGTACGAGCACCATATTATACATCGTATGTATGTTTGTATATGCCCCCTGCACAAGCTGCACTGAATTTCTGTTAGTGCCTGAGCCTGGGATTTGGGAACTTGCACCTGCAGTTGACGGCCTCAGGACACTGACCTACAGGGTACCCTATGGGCCTTGTGCCTGCAGCAGGCCTGTGAATATTACCAGCCATGGCTCTTGGGTTGCAAGCTGTACTGTGGTTTGGGAGTTACTTCTCAGCCACAGTACTGTGGGTGATGATCTACTGGGACTATAATCAATACCAGTCACATATACATTTAACAAACATCTATTTGTTTATTTTTTAGGCATGCGGAAATAATGAACTCCAGAATGCTCATTTAATGCATTTTAGGGCCATTTCCCCCCGTTCTTAATCTAAAGTTTGGATGAAGGTAAAGAAATTCATTAATATAATGCACCAGATGGTTAACAATGGTTTAAAAACACCCTTATGATATAAATGCCCCCGAGGCTGTTGATAGGACACAACGAGGTTTCGCGTGCGCTCCGCTATTCTTTATCGCGGCCCAGTAGTCCAGGGCCTGTATGAACGGTAGCTTGCTGATGCATTCCTCTGCTGGTGGGCACGCGGGTTGTTTCCATTTTCTGCTACTGTGAAGAATGCTGCAACGCGCATCATGTGCACAGGTCTACTTTTGCCACCGCTCTTATTCCTCCTAAACCTAGGCGCAGGGTTACTGGATCAGACAGTATGTCTCGTTCCAGCTTTTAAGGCACCTGATTATTTCCCATGGTGCTGGAGCACTGTTTCAACCCCACCAGCAGTGTATCAGAGTTCCAATATTTCCCACCCTCACCAGCATTTGTTGCTGAGGTGGGAGAGCTTTCTATCTATTTTAGAGATTAGGCTCTTGTCAGATACATTGTTACCAAAAATATTGCCCTGTCTGTAAATTCTCTTTTGGTAAAGTTGTTTCATTAGCACAAACACTTAATTTTTAGGAGGTCTTAGCTCTTTAGTTTATCTTCTGTTGATGGTACATTTTTTTAGTGATGCTTGATTGAGTATTTATGCCATTAATTAGGACCCCTAGCTTTGTCTCCACATTATCTCCAAGAAACCTTACCGTTTAGGATTAACACTGGGATCTTTGATCCATTTTGAGTTAGTTTTTATGTATGGTATGAATTATGGATCCTGTGTAATTTTTATGCAAATGGATATCCCGTTTTGCCAGCACTTTTTCTTCCTCATTTAAAGGATGTGAACCTTTTGTAGAGCATCAGCTGTCAGTAGTAGGTGGATGGATTTACTTCTGAAGTTTTAATTCCACCGACCAAACTCTGTTGGTCTATTTGTCTGTCATTGTACCAGTATGGGGCTGTTTTGACTACCATCACTATAGAGTAAGTTCTGAGAGTGGGAAGTGGGAAGCCTCCTATATTGTTTTTTTCTTCCATTACACAGTAGCCATTTGGGGGTCTCATTTCCTCTTCAAATGAAGTTGGATGTAGCTTTTCCAGCTTGTTAAGGGATGTTGTTATGATTTGGGATTGCATTGTAGCTACAGATCACTTTGTGTAGCACTGACATTTTCACAATGTTAAGTCTTCCAATCTATGAGCATGGTATGCCTTTTCATGTACGTAAACCCCTTTTGGGTTCTGGAAGTATTGTTTTTAGGTCTTTTACATCCCTGGTTAGATTTATTTTTAGGTATGAGGCTACATAAACAAGTACTGCTCCACAAGCATTAAACACTTTTGTTAAATAAAAGCGTCAAGGTGCAAAACTATTGTTTCTTGGCATTCTCCTTCAAGGTCTGGACGCTGTGGGAGGTGGTGTTGCCACCTCTCTAATTCTTCCCTGAATGATTCCACCCTCTTTAAATTACACCACCTCAAAATGGCAGTTTAAGTACCTTCAGGAACTCAAATAGCCCTCCTCTGATATGTTCTATGAGTTTGGGGAACAATAACATGTCCGCAGGGCAAGATCAAGGTTTTTGGGTGGAGGGGGTTAGTTTTTCTAGGAACTTCTTGCAGGACATCCATGGCGACCATTGATGAGTGAGTAGATGCATTTGTGGAGAAAAGAATTCCTCAGTGAAACTTCCCTAGTCTTTTCACCATCAGTGCAGTTTTCAATTTTCTTAAAAGTTCTTCATAATAAGCCCCATGGTCAGCCTGTGTCCTTCAAGAAAGTCCATCTACCAAGATGAACCCTTAGAAGTCCCCAAATGCAGTCACCATAACCTTCTAAGCTCACTTCTGTGCCTTGAATCTAACTGGCCCAACAGATCGCCACAGAAACCCTTGGGTTTACTGAACCATTTTTGGAAGTTATCCTAAGAAGACCAAGACAATCTGTGGCTGAGAGAACGTGTCTGCAGCCACCCACGTAATGGCACTTTTTGATTCACCCTCATATTTAATGTCTTGGGGCCTCTTGTAAAATATATTATTTTCTGGATTTTCTTTTTAGATTTCTTTTGGCTTAAATGTTGATCCTATACGCTGTCACTTTGCCAAATGCTTCCAGTAGTTCTGGTAACGTTCTTGTGGAGTTTCTGGATTTTTCTATGTGTAGGAGCATGTCTGCAAATACGGATAGGTTAACTTTTTCTGTATCAATGCAAATGCCCTTCATTTCCCTTTCTTGCCTTATTGCTCTGTCGAGGGCTTCCTGTGTAATCTTCAATAAGTGTGGCTAGTGGACATCCTTGTCTCATTCATATTCTCAAGGGGGGTTGCTTTCCAGGGTGCGTTGGGAATGAGGCTTCTCTCTGTTGAGAATAATGTTGGCTGTTGGTTTTATATACATGCCTTTGATTAAGTTGAGGAATTTCCTTTCGATTCCTATTTTGACTGATAGACTCCTTTGTTTTATTTATGGGGTGAATTGTGTTGATTATATCTCTCATCTAGAACCACTCTTGCATTCTTGAAATGAAGTAATCACACCTGACTGTCTTAAAGTATTTATTAACTGTTTTCTGATAATGCATAGGTAATGTCTTTAGCAGGAGCTAAAGCATCAAGTCCAAATGCCTCTCTTAATTTTATTCATAAGCCCATGTCTTTTTTTTTTTTCTTTCCTTCTTCCATATCTGCGTTCCTTCACTCCACAAAACAACAGCCAAATGGCAGTCAGCTGTGCCTGGGGAAGAGGAGGCAGGGAAATTCTTTAGCACTACAGCGTGACCGAGAATGGGGAAAATGTCCATCCATTGGTTTCAATATAGTGCTGAGCCCATGTCTTAATGAGCAGCTTCTGAGGCAGAACTGTTAAACTCTCAACCGCTAACCAAAAGGTTGGTAGTTTTGGAATCGAGTTGATGGCAATGCGTTGGATTTGTTTCTTGGTTTTTGCAGGGCTTCGTGGCCCAAAGACTCGACACTCTGCTTCTGTGAAGAACAGCCCAGGGAGCCCTGTGGGTCAGTTGTGCTCTGTTCCTATTAGTTGGAGTTAACTCAAGGGCTCCCGCTAAGAACAATGTGCTCTTGGCATTGCAGTGCATTGTTTCCACAACAGGACTCTGAACGCAAGGAGGCTGGATTCTTTGAGCTCTCAGTGTATTCAGACAGTGATAAAATAAGTATAATTTATAAATGAATAAATAAGGTTGTACTTCTTCCCCCAACATGACTGTCTTGCCTTTGGACTCTGTGGTTGTGAGAAACACCCCACCTTGACAATTAGTCCCCCACAGGTGGTAGGACAGGTGTGTGAGTGGTGATGGTGGAAGACATCTAGTCTGTCAAGGAGGTGGCTGAAGGTTGGGGCTCATTTGAACCCGAATTGACGGTGGGTGTTCTGGGAGTTTTCAGAGTCCTGCTTCTTGAGAAGTTGAGTGAGTGGTTTTACTTTTATTTCCTCCTTTAGCAACGAGCGCTTCATTCCCTTAAGCTGCACAGATCTCTCTGATGAACCCCGAAACTATTGCCCTCAGCTAATCTTTAAACCTCAGACCAAAAATATTCCTGGAAATCTTCTCTAAACCAAACAAGGGTGTAGCTGAGCTAGGAAAGGAAATCTGCCCTGAGGCTGCACTCCTGAAAGACCTCTCTAGGTGGGGTCAAAGCGACAACCATTCCTACCGAACTGGAAAGGTAAGAAAGGAACATTAGGGGGTAGTGAGTTTATCGTGCAAGGGAGAGGGTCGATTTGGAAAAGAAGGGTGACAAGGGTCACACAACTTGACAAATGTCATCAAGGTCACTGAATTGTACATGTAGAAACTATCCAATTGGTCTCTGTGTGTAGACTCTCAACTATAACTGCTGAACAAAAGTTTGGCAATTCAAACTCCTGGAGAGAAAGATGCGGTGGTCTGCTGCTGTCAAGATGGACAGTCCCAGAAACCCTGTGGGGCAGGTTCACTCTGTCCTACAGGGTTGCTTATGCATTGCACCGACTTGTCTTCCAAGACAGACACGTTTATTCTCTTGTCTGTCTGTGCTATATTCAATATTCTTTGCTTACACCACTGAGTCAAAAGCATCAGTAATTAACCGCCCGTTTTTCTTGTCCTTTGTGCAGCTTTCCCAGGCACGGAAAGTGATGGGAAAGACCATGGCTTGGGCAAGGTGTACTTTGGGCTTGGAAATGGAATCTTTGTTTCAGAACATTTTAAAATGGTCCTTTGCAACAGATTTTCCCAATGCAACATGTGATTTGATTTTTTAATGACGGCATCTGTAGGTGTTGACTGTGAATCCTCGTACAACGGGATCCTTGGTAACTTCAGTCTTTACTTTGTTTATCACGATGTTGCTTATTGGCCCAAGTGTGAGGATTTGATTTTCTTTGCGTTGAGGTGAAATCCGTAGTGAAGGCTGTCGTCTTTGATCTTTATCAGCACGCGCTTTAAGTTCTTGTGATGTTTAGCAAGCAAGGTTGTGTCCTCTGCATATCGAAGGTCGCTAATGAGCCTTCCTCCAATTCTAATGCCGGGTTCTTCATCTAGTCCAGTTTCTCAGATTATTTTCTCAGCATACAGATTACATTAGTGTGGTGAAAGAATACGATCCTGACACACACCTTGCCCAATTTTAAACCATGCCATGTCCCCTGGCTTTGTTACAATCACTGCCTTTTGTTCTATGTACAGTTTTTGAAAATATGAGCATTCCAGTGCTCTGGAATTTCTATTCTTCACAATCTTATCCATAATTTGTTTTGATGCTCATATTTCTTTTCAATAAATCACAGGTAAACATCTTTCTGGCATTCTGTGCTTTCAACCAACATCTGTCTGACATCAGCAACGACCCCCCCCCCCCCACATTCAGCTCTCAATACATCTGGATTTCTGGCACTTACCTGTGGATGCACTGCTACAATTGTCTTTGAGTTTTCAGCAGGAGCTTACTTGTACATGTTATGAATGATACTGTTTGGTAATTTCCACACTCTGCTGGATCACCTCTCTTTGGAAAGGGCACAGATGTGGATCCACTCTAGTGGGTTAACCAGATAGCTGGCTTCCAAATGCCTTGGCATAGATGAGTGATCGATTCTATTACAGCATCTGTTTGTTGGAAGATCTTAATTGGTATTCCATCAATGGCCGGAGCCTCATTTTTCATCAATACCTTCAGCGCAGCTTGGATTTTTTCCTTCAATACCATTGGTTCTTGATCATATGTGGCTCACTGAAGAGTGGAGCATCGACCAGTTCTGTTTGGAACTGTTACTTTGTGCACCTTGCCCTCTTCCTTGATGCTTCCTGCATCATTCAATACTTTGCCCATTGAAGCAACAGAGTCCACACAGAAGAAGCACACCAACTTGTGTGATCATGAGGTGTCCATGGAATCAGGTATCAGGCATCGGAAGACCCAAAACAAACAACAATTTTGATGCAAATGAGGGAGGTCTGAATGGAGACCCAAAGCCCATCCATAGGCAATTGGACATCCCCTCACAGAAAGGTCACCAGGAAGGGGCAAGCTAGTGAGGGTGCGGTATAGCACAGACAAAACATACAATATTCCTCTAGTTCTTTAATGCTTCCTCCTCCACACCATTATGACCCCAGTTCTATCTTACAAATCTGGCTAGACCAGAGCGTGTACACTGGTACAGATAAGAGTTCTCGACACACAGAATCCAGGAGAGAGAAACCCCTCAGGGCCAATAATGAGAGTAGCGGTACCATGAGGGTAGGGGAAGGTTGGGGGAGAACGGGGAGAAAGGGGTAACCGATTGCAATGATCGACATATAATACCCCCACCCCCATCCCCAGGGGACGAACAACAGAAATGTGGGTTAAGGGAGACAGTGGATGGTGTAAAATATGAAAATAAAAAGAAGTTATAAATTATCAAGGGTTCGTGAGGGTGGAAGGGTTGGGGTGGGGGGATGGAGGGGCAAAAAGAGGAGTTGATACCAAGGGTTCAGGTAGAAATAAAATGTTTTGGAAATGACGATGGCAACCTATGTACAAATGTGCTAGATGCAATTGATGTATGGATTGTTATAAAAGCTATAAGAGCCCCCAATAAAATGATTTATTAAAAAAATTTTGAAAAAAATTTCCCGTAACATCCTTCAATATTGCAACTCAAGGCCTGTATTTTTTCTTCAGTTTGAGAGATTGAGTTTTAAAGAGGAATACAGTCTGAGGGTAGTATACATGAATAATTGCCATGGGAAATGGTGCTGGTTTTGAGAGTGGTGGTCACGAAAGAGGGTCTGGGGTCTGTGAAGGGGGATGTGTACATGAGTGAGGGGCTCAGGCTGGGGTGGGGATGGGGATGGGGTGGAGCTCAGAAGGCGGAGCAGAAACGGGAACACAGTCTTTGGAGCTTTGGGCTGTGGCTGAGGACACTGAACCTGTTCCAGCACCTGCATCTCTAGAATCAACACTATTGATAGTTTAGCAGCACATGTTTCAACCTGCCCCCCTGGCATTTCCTAATCAGTACCTTGAGCTCCAAAGGTAAATCCTAGAAGGCAGCCAGTCCGGTGTTTTGCTGGATTTTAAGTTGCGAGGATGGCGCGGGGTCGGGTGGGGTTTCCTTATTCAGTCGTAGGTGTGATTTTGATGGATAGGAACCTAACGCAACGGCAATGAACAACATTGTGCACGTTCCCAAGGGAAGCCTTGCGGGATGTGGTAATGGAGCGAGTTACAGACAAAGGCGAAATGGAGAGACAAGGAGAGAGGTTCTCTTTGCTAGGTGCGGCCTTCGAATCTGCAGGAAGGACGGCAGTGAGCGTCCTGAGTCACCGGCACCTTTGGGAAGCTGGGGATTAGAAGTCAGTCAGCTGAGTGGACGACAATCACCCGCTGGCAGACGGCAGCCCTGTCCTTGGCTCAGTACAGACACCTGTCTCAGTCCCGCTGTGAAAACTCCTAAGAGTATCCGAGAGAACCGAGTGAGCAGTGATGACCTTTCTTAGCCTCGGCCAGGTAGAGGGATGCGGCAGAGGCTGGGTCTTCACATGGTCTCCACCTTGGCAGCCTGGACTAGCCCTCCAGCCAGCTGCTGGCACCAAACTCCTTGCTGTGGGGTCAATTCTGACTCAGAGCTGCCCTATAGGACAGGGCAGAACTGCCCACGTGGGTGTCCGAGGCCGAGCATCTCTACAGGGGCAGAAAGCCTCGGCTTTCCCCTGTGGGATGGCTGGTGGTTTCAAACCACAAACTTTGTGGTTAGCAGCCCAACTGGTAACCCACTACGCCACAGAGCCACAGGACGGATTCAACACAACCACCTCACCACGCGGTTTCAGGAATCCTGGCATTAAGTCGGGCGCCATTGCCCCTGAGTTCAGTCAAGGCTAGCCCTTTAAACTGGATTTTTCTTAAGAGGAAAAAAGGAGCAAGAATTTGATCGCAACTCAAGTGCCACCAAAATAAACCACAATTTTCGGTAGCCCCAGGGCTTACTTTCTATCTTTACACAACCATTCTCCAAACAAGATCCCTAACATACCCCAGCCTGTTGCTACCAAGTCGCCCTGACTCACAGTGACCCCATAGGACAGAGAAGAATGTGTCCCAAGGTTGGCCCCAGAGTGGCACACCTTTCTCCTTGGGAGCAGCGGGTGGGACCAAACCACTGACCTGTAGTCAGCGGCAGACCCCTTGGCGCACATAAGGAGTTCGCCTGCATGAGTCAGAACCAAACCAATTGCAGTTGCGTTGCCCTCTCCTCACGGCAACCCTAGGCTGTCCCAGCAGGAATGTGCTCAGTCGGGGTTTGGATGACTGCCGTTTCAAGAGTAGGTTGCCAGGCTTTTCTTCAGAGGCACCTCTGGGTGGACTCAAAACCCTGGACCACCTTGGGGAGGCCCGCGCGGCCGCATTCCTCCGAGAGAGCTTTGTATCCGCAGGACAGCTGACCTGACTTTTAAGGTCCAAGACCTGTGACAGTTGATGGGATGAACGGGTGCAGGAGGAAGATGATGGTGCACGTGTCATACTATGCATTATGGCGTCATACTATGCGTCACGGGTTGAATTGCGTCTCTTCCCCACCCCAAGAAGATAGGTTGAAGTCCTAATCCCTGGGGGGTTCTTTGCAGATGCAATTTGTGAAGTCAGTAATTTTGGCGCCAAGGGTCCAAGTTTCATCTGGGAGCTGGACGGTTCGGATCCCCACCAGCTGCTGGGAAGCTCGTCCCGAGCGAGGGGGGTGGGGGGACTGCAGAATCGTGCAACCCCTGAGGAAAACAGAATGACGCTTTCTCATGTCGACGAAATATATGACCCTGCACCCTCTCACCCCAGGATAACCCCCAGAGATGGCGGGAACAAACCCTAACAGCTGATGGGCAGCCAAGTCGACCGCAGAGCTACCTAAGATAGCCAAGAGCGGCAGACCGCCGCCACGCCGCCCGAGCATGCGCACAGTGGAATATTCTGCATCTAAACCCCAACGGTGAGACTGCCCACCCCTTCACGATGCGGACCGATCGGGGGCCGTTATGCTCAGCACAGTGGGTCGCATACGGATAAGCATCTCAGGACACCACTATTATAAAGGAAAAGCAAAAATCAAGAAAAATCGTTTTCGCACTGAGGGCAAAGGCTTTGAAGACTGTGATGAGTCGGCGGTGAAGGGTGGGGGGTGGGGTGGAGGGAGGGGCAGGAGGGAAGGAAGAAGGGTCCTCGGGAGGGAGAAGGGTCCTCGGGAGGGAGAAGGGTCCTCGGGAGGGGATTACCAGGATGCTCTCCCTGCTGCGATGGCTATGCGATTGCATATGGTATGCCGCACTCCACAAACAAAAGAGCAAGTTGAGAAACCACCACATTGAGAATGAAAAGAAGGAACCCCGAGGGAGCCCAGCTCCACTCTGAACCCCGCGAGTCGGGATGAAGGAGCCGTTCACTGCGGGCAGCTCGGGGCTGCATCCTTCCTGCCCATCCCCTGGGCCAGGGGCTGAGACCGTCCTCCTCTGCTGAGAGGAGACACCATTTCTGTGGAACTCCCTGAGGGCCTGGTGCTGGGGGGGGGGGGGGGAGAAGGCCCAGGCGGATGTCTCAGTTGTAGAATTAGAAAACAAACAAAAGCAAGCCCTAAGCTGCCAGGGGGTTGTTCTGGAGGGCCACAGAGGAAGCTTTCTATTCCCGCCCAGCGATACAGTCTCAGTAACCCATAGGGCCCTTCTGCCCCGTCCTGTAGGGTCGCTAGGCATTGGCGTCGGCTCCAGGGTGGTGAATTTGGTTTGGAGGGGCAACCAGGTGAGTGAGATTAGCAGCTGGGTCTGGACATATAGCCCCGCTCTTAAGCATGGCAGCCACATTGCTGCCAGCCAGGCACACTGTCCACGCGGGAGACCCAGGCGCCAGAGAATACCTGTATTTGTGAAGGGTGAGTTTCCCATGTGTCCCCCCCTCACCCCATTTATATCAGTGGATGCAAAGTCTGGGGAAAGTTGCTTTGAAGGCCCACTAGGATTTAAGATTACATCGGGAGGCTCATGGGGGTGGGGTGGTGGTGGTGGTGGCATGGCAAGGTGCTGGCTATTGCAGATCAAATGCAGCCCCGCCTTACTCATCTGCAGGGTGCAGGTAGTGCTTCCCAGGGCATAGGAGCAGAGTCCCATTCCCCTGTCTGCGGACAGGACTTGGCTGTGTAAATGGCAACCGAGATCCCGCTCGAAGCAATGGGACTCAGTGACTGTTGAGGCACGGATGGTGCTGTTGCTGCTATCAGCCGTGGCCTCAGGGCAACCCCATGCATATGGAACGTAATGCCTCCTGGCCCCCTGAGAGGTAGTGGTCCACGGATTTTCATCGATTGGTTTTCACACGTGGATGGCCAGGCCTTTCTTCCTAGTCCTTTCCATCTGGACACCCCACGTGGAAACCTTCCACCAACAGATGTGTGCGTGGATGGCTTTGCATGAGGCCCATCGGCCAGAACTCCAGCCCACGTCTCCTACACGGAGGGTGAATATTCATTCCACCACTGAACCTCCACCATTGTCATTACTCAAGGTAAAATGGTACCTATGAGCATCACACGCTTCAAAGGACCAGAGACACATCCGAGCTCATGGACCGTGGAAGGATGTGATCGCGGTACGAATGGCAGGATCCACACATCTGCCCAGGACACCTGACACCACTACTAAGCCATTCCTTCTGAAAATTCATTCACATGGTCCATGGCTACTTCTGCGTCCTGCTCCTCCTGCTCCTCCTCCTCCTCCTCCTCTAGCAAGTGTGCTCCTTTCCTGAGGTCTGATCTAGACCCCCTGACCTGACCTGGGGGAACCCCCAGAGGCCTCTGTTAGCACTGCTCTTCTGGCACCAGGGTCCCCGGAGTGCATTCAGTCTGGGGTGGTCTGGAGAAGGGAAGCAGGAGGAGGGGCTGTTCTGGTGATCCACAGGCAGAGGGGTGGAGGGCAGGGCGCAGTCTGGACCAGGCTCAGGAAACACAAGGGCAACACCGCCCCTGAAGCTCTGGGATTACATCTGTCACCCCTCACCTCACCGAGTCCCCACAAGAAACTGAAGATGATGAATGAGAATGGTCCAGTGGGCGTCCTCTGACAGCCCTGAAGACACATGTGAGAACTAGGCAGGGCCCCGAGCCTCCATTGATGGCAAAGAGACCACCCAGTCGAGGATGGTGACCAAGGGCGTGCAGCTGGTCATGCAGACCATGTGGATGGGTGTGCGCTTGGCGGCATACACGGCCCTCCGACGTCAATGAAATATTTAAAGCCTTACAAATGAAGAGATGAATTATGTTCCTTTTCAAATGGCCCCAAAGACAGTCTTTGCTCCTCCCAGTCCAATGCCCCTACCCCCCTGGCTCTGAAAGGGCAGGGGATGCCCAGTGTCACTCACGGGGCCATCCAAGGTTCGATATTCTCAGTAAACAACCGACCCCACTCCCTTCTCTAGGCGTGATCCCATCCCCAGGAAAGAACCCCTAAGGTACAGGGGCCCCACACCCCTATGTCTTTCCTCAGATTACTTCCTGGACAGGAGGCCTCCCTTAACCAGGGTGGTGGTGAGGATGACGGTTTTGCTGTCGAAGCCCATTAGGAACTTGGTTCTGTATTTGATTAAGTTCTACAGGAATTGGGCTGGTGATGAATCATTAAACAAAGCTACTTTTGGGGGGAGGGACAGCAATAAGCCCCCAATGATTAATTAAGGGCACCACGCCACAGCAGTGCAGTGGACAAGACAGCCCTGGGAACGCTGACGTCTTAAGTAGACACCACAACATGGTTTTAATTATGCTCGGGAAGATGAACAAGAATAGGAATTGCTGACTGTTTAGAAAGATAATTTTTTCCCCTTCCTTTTCTGAGGAAAGATTAGAATTAATACACACACACACACACAGACACACACACACACCACAAACAAACGGAGCATCATTGATTGAACACAAATGCCATGTGTTGGGCCTTTTGTAATCTCCTTATTCATTCTAGAGTTCACAGCCCCCGCTCCGTAGCCGCCTCTGGCCTCCGTTCAGCGCTCAGCCAGATGATGCCGCAAACGCAGGGTGTTGGCTCGTCCTGAAATGTTGTACGGGCTGTAATCACACAGCCGATCACACGGGGCCCGTTCGAGATGATCCCAATCATTGCCCGGGCTCATCGCAAGACAGGGAACCGGTGACCGGTTCCGGCAGAGGAGCAGGGTGGCTCAAGGATGCAGGGCCCAGCTGTCAATCAGGAGAGAAACAGCAGCTGAAGAAGCCATGCAACGCCGATTCTGCACTGCGCCTGTCCCGTGGGTGCCCGCAGCTCGCTCCCCTGAGACACACATCTGCCGGGAGCCCCGGGGAGGCGCAGAGGGAAAGGACCGCCTGAAAGCAGCTTAACTTGGGGTTGCATCACGCAGTTGGTTTCTATTCGGATCAGAGCCTCCTACCTTCAATCTTCAAGGGAATGGCAGGCCGAGCTTTTAGGTCCAGCTGGCCTTTCATTGTTAGATGTGCAAGAAGGACTTGGAGACACAGGCTTGCCCCCACCCCACCCCCCTAAACTCTTAAGAAATGGCCAGGACGCATTCAGAAATCGATGGGCACGTTGGGATGGTCGGGAGCTACAGGCCCTTTGCTTCTCAACACCCTGAGACGCACCCTCACACACAGACTCGTTTCCCCACGCCCTGCCCTGCCCTGCCCTGCCCCGGCCGCACATTTCCCTGAGCTTCGAGAAGCAGTTAATTATTCATTCTGCTAGTAAGTAATGGTTGCCTCCCGAGCATTAAGGATCTTCGGGAAGAGGAGAGTTCCGCAACTCCTTGGCTTCTCCTCTGTGTTCATGTGGCTTGAATGGCCACTGGGTGCCGGGCTCTGGTGGAGGCTGGGGGTGCAAGACTCCAGCTTCCACAGGCCTGCAGTGGCCCCCACGTATCCACCTGCCGACATGTGAGGCACCTGCTCAGGTGACGCCATGGCCTTTGCTCACTGTGAGGGCACTGCTGACAGCTCTCTAACTGGTTGGCCCGCTTCTCCATCTCTCTGCCTTGCAACCCCAGGACCCACGCTAAGGAATGTACAGTTTTCAAAACGTAATGCAGGTGGTGCCACTTGCTGGCTTCAAACCCTCTCATGGCTTCCCGTTGCTCTCAGAACAACTTTGATCAATCTGTTTATGTATCCGAGACCCATCTTCATGCCACCAGCTTCAGTTCCCCTCTACCCACTGTCCCCCGCATCACTTCCTTCCTCCCGCCCTCACTGCCTCTTTCTTCTTCCCAGACAACGCCCCTCCTTCTTCGCACGGCCCTGACATTTGCTGGCTTCATGCCCCCTGGGTTCCCCTGGCTCCTTCCACAAGACTTCACGCAGAGAGATGCCTCCACTGACGGCCTGTCTAGACCCTGCCATTTGTCCTCAAGGTTTCTATCCCAAGCTGCCATGCTCCATCTCATTGTGTTGTCCACTGGTGTGGTCTCTGCTCCTCCCCCCGAAGGTGGGCTTCTGGGCAACAGTGACCTTGACCACGACCTTCCCTGCTAAGGTGCTCGGGACACCTTTGCATATGAGCAAGTGCATTCAAGTGCAGATCCTCTTCCCAAGGAGGAGGTCCCTTCTCCCATATTCCAGGGTCCAGATTCTCAGATCTGCAGGAGAAAGAGAAGACTGTTTGCTCCTGTAAAGACTGGAAGCTTGGAGTCGCTCTGAGTCGGCACCGAGTGGGTGGCGGCACCGAGTGGGTGGCTGTTTGTCTCTTTGGCGATCCTCAAAAGGGGGTAGCGTAGAAGCCTCACTTCCCACAGGGGAGACCTGGGTTTGAGACCCAGCCACGCACCTCATGCACAACCACCTCTCACCCATCAGTAGAGGCTTTTGTGTTGTTTGAGGCCACGTTGGCTTTACTGGAGTTTCTAGAAAAGTGGTTCTCGACCTGTGGGTAGTGACCCCTTTGGGGGGGGGGTGTCGAACGACCCTTTCACAAGGGTCGCCTGACTCATAACAGTAGCAAAATGACAGTTATGAAGTAGCAATGAAAATAATTTTATGGTTGGGGGAATCACCACAACATGAGGAACTATAGTAAAGGGTCGTGGCATTAGGAAGGTTGAGGACTACTGGTCTGGACTAAGACAAACTAGGTAGAAAGGCCAGGAAATCTACTTCTGAGAAAGATCAGCAGTGACAACCCAATGCGACGTCATTGTCTCGAGCTGTCCTTGGGGACAGTGCAGGACCGCAGACAGGTTCATTCCCTTGTCACATGGGGTCACGCAGTTGGAGGCCAACTCACTACACCAACAGCAGTTCTTCCAGCAGGACACCAGGTCCCTGCCAGCTACAGGCTGTCCCACCAGACCCCATGCCTGCTGATGAACTGAATGTTCCTAGGTGTTCCTTGAACATGAGCTAGGACGCATTGTGGAGTTGAAAACCCAGGGTTCAGAAAGGTTTGAAAGTGGCTTGATAATGATCTCTGGGCTCATCCCGCCCCCTACCCCCTGCCAACTCAAATCCACTGCTATGGAATTGATTGGGCTCAAGCACAGGACCGGGCAGCGCTTCTTTCCATTGTGCATACAGTCACCATGGGTCAGAAATCCAACCAGTGGCCCCGAACAACAACCAACCACACAACCACCCTATGGGACAGCACAGACCTGGGATTTCTGAGAGACTACCTACTTTGATGAGGCACAGATAGCCTCATCTTTCTCCCAGGGAGCCATGGCTGGGTTTGAACCAGCGACCTTGTGATTAACAGCCCAAAGCCTACCCTGCTATGCCACAGCCTGTAGAGTTCTCACTGTGAAGCCTTTCAGATCAAGAGCTAGCCTCGCTTAGATCCCGATGTCAGCTGCCAGTTTCCCAAAGAGAACCAGCTACTAGCCAATCCTTGGCATGGAAGAGAAGTCTTGGACCTAGGTAATGACAGGATATTTCCTTAATAAGCCTTATCTGATCCTGCGATAGTTTATTGTGCCAGCCTGGCCGATAAACACAAGTAGGATTAACTGAAGGGCAGAGGGATAAATGGCTCAGTGAGCCTCACCTTGGTTGTTCTGTGCCTCAGTTTAAAGAGGTACACTACCTGTGGGATGCCTAGCCTGTGGACTGTGTCGCTGTAAGTTGAGGTCCCTTTAAGCCCACACGATTGGAATGTTCATCTCTGGAGCTGGGGACTGACAGTTGATGACAGTTGGGGACCTGCCCTGCAGTTTGCTGCCTGGGTATATATAGCCCAGCTCTCTCTACAGAAGTGGACTGGCAACTGGCGGCTCTCAAGCCTAAAAGGACTGCTAATGTCTCACTGCTTTATAATTTAACTGTTAATTTCTTGTATTATCTATCTGTATATAATTTAATGGTTCATTTCTTGTATTATATATCTATCTTTATAAATATATTTATATATAATTACTAGCAATCTGGTTTGTCTCTCTAGAGAACCCTGTCCAACACAGATCCCTTCTTGCTAATCATCCCAGTCATTATATTTATGTGTGAGAAGATCCTTCCTTAAGGGGACCAGGGCCCCAGAAAGCTCTGGCTGGCCGTGACCAGTTTTTTTCCCTGCAGGTTACCGGAAGTATGGGGTTTGGAGGGAGTGGGGAGATGGCGGTTTGTCGTAAAGCAGCCAGAGAGCAAATGCACCCAACTCTCTCCTTCACAGATAATATTTTCACGAGACTGTTTCTTTCAAGTGTCTCTTTAGCACACGCGCTGGAATTGAAATGCCTGCGAAGGAACGGGTATTCAGGAAAAGAAAAGTAATTACACCCTGTAATTCTGATTTAATTACAGGGAAATAGATGGAACATGATGTGATAAAACTTATGATGGGCTGTTTAAGTGATATATGTCATTAACATGTTAATTGGCACGGAATCTGAACTGGGAGCCGGAGCGGCGTCTTAGGTGAACGTGAGGTGAACTCGTTACAGGCAGCATTAAAATAATAATAATTAAAAAAATAAAACCGACGGAGGCCTTCTAAGCTTTGTTCTGCGTGGACGCCGCCCTGCATCCGTGGGAGACAATGCGCGCAGCCCCATTCTTTAACAGACAGTGACCAAACAAAGGGTGGCCAGTACCTTGACATGAAGTCGAGGCCAGATGAAATGGGAGTGAGTGGGTTTTGTTCCAGGCCCCGTTCTAAAAATCCAGTTCTCTCCAGAGAACACTTTTGCATCAGGATGAAAAGAAAGGCATAAAGAATTCGCCTAGCGCAAGGTGTCTTTTTCTCCTCCCATACCGGTCGGTGGCCTGTTTATTTTCTTATATGCTTTTATGTTTGCCTCCCAGCAGGGGTTACACAAGAAACACTGCATTCTTTTGTTCTGTTGCAGGGGAAGTCCCCGAGCTAGTTGAGGCTACAGGTACAGGAGCAAGAAGGAGCACGCAGCAGTGACCGGCGTGGCTGCGAACGGAAAGGTTCCTGGTTTGGGCCCACACAGCTGCACCAAGGCGGGACAGAGATCTGGCAACCCGTTCCAGTGAAGCCGATGGCCAGGGGAACCCTAAGGGGCAGTCGGGACAGCTGAAATGATGGACAGCGAGGTGTGGCGGAAGAAAGGCTGGGTAATTTACTTCCGGAAAACCAGCCACTGATAACTCTTTGGAACCAGGCTTTACCCTGACACTCATTGGTTGCCAGAAGCCAGGGTAGACCTTTTGGCGGCCGGTTGATGCCGTCACAAGGAGGGAAGAGGCTGAGGGCGCTGGCAGAGGGCAGGCTTTCAAACCAAAGCCCCCCCTGCTGCTGAGGGAGCCGAGGGTGACTCACAGTGGCTCTCGAGGGCAGGGGAGAACTCCCCCTGGGGGCTGCCCAGGCTGTACCTCTTTATGGCACCAGAAAGCCTCATCTGTCTCCAGAGGAGGGGCTGGTGGTTCAAACCGCTGATCTTGTGGTTAGCAGCCCAATGCACAACCCACCGAGCCACCAGGACTCCTGGGTGGTGGCGGGATAGGAATTGATATTTTCCCGGCAGCCTCAGGAAACCAAGGACAATACAGAGGACGGAAGAACAAGCTGCATCTGTGATGAAAAGTACGAGTGGCATTGTTCCTTACAGATGAGTCAGGAAGCACAAGTCAGCCTGTGGTTACCTTGCTTCTTGGGTCATCTGACACTGCTGTGAGGCCACTTTTCATCGACATAAGAGACCGGCACACACACGGTAAAGGACATTGCTCATGAGTCTGGTGCACTATGATCAAAACCATGTATGCGGGGGTAACCAATGACAAGGATCCACATATAACCTCCTCCCTGGCGGATGGATAACAGAAAAGTGGGTAAGATATGACAAAATAATAATAATTTATAAATTATCAATAGTTCATGAGGGAGAGGGGAGCGGGGAGGGAGGGAAAATGAGGAGCTGATATCAAGGGCTCAAGTAGAAAGCAAATGTTTTGAGAATGATGATGGCAACATATGTACAAATGTGCTTGACACATGGATGTATGTATGGATAGTGATGAGAGTTGTATGAGTCCCCAATAAAATGATTAAAAAACAAACAAACAAATGAAAAACCATCTATGTGAGACCAGAGTATCAACAAGACAGGGTGAGAAGATCAAGGGCAGGGAAACTAGAGCACCGGGAACAGAACAACCAGACTGCAGGGAACGCGAAAGCTGACCCATTGTGAAAAGTCATTGGTGACACTGCTGAAAAATTTGTGCAGACATTGACCAACAGGGACCTAATTTCTCCTCTAACCTTTCACTGAAAACACAATGACATATTATTAAAAAAATATAGCCCTCCCCCAAACAAAAACAAACACTAAACCAGGCTAGGGGCCAAACTCTTGAGTCTGAGAGGGGAGACAGCCGACTTGGACTGCAGATTCTGAGGAGAACCTCCTGCCGGGTTCCCAGACACGAACATTACAGCATCAATCTGTGAGCTGGGGGCAAATTGAGATAAACCCTGAACTGGAAGGAGCCCTTGGGGTGTGGGATGTGAGTTGAGCTGCTAGCTACAAGGCCAGCAGTTTGAATCCACAAACCATTCCTTGGGAGAAAGAGGAGACTTGTCTCTCGGGAAACCCCACGGAGTATTTCATCCTACCCTGACCCTCAGGACTCTCTGTATGTGATTAAAAAAGAGGACTCAGCCCTCCAACTGGTCTTGGCCTCAAATTCTTATTCCCTCTCCTTATGAGTTTCAGGTCACCTTGCGGAGCCTCAGTGTCCTCATCTGTAAAATGGGGGTAATAAAGGATATTCCTTTAGGGAGGGCTGTTGTGGGGGTTTAAAACCAACCAACCACCGTGGGCTCTGTTCCGACTCTTAGTGTCCCTAAACAGAGTTTCTGAGACTGTCAATTATTACAGTACAAAACCGTCTCATCTTTCTCCTTGGGAGCAGCAGGTGTGTTTGAACTACCATCTGTGGGATTAGCAGTCCAACTCGTACCTGACACTGACCGGGCCAACAGAGCTCCTTATTGTGCAGATGCCCAAACAAATACTCACTGCCATCGAGCTGATTCTGACTCACAGCGACCCTAAAGGACAGGGAAGAACTGCCCCTGTGGGTTTCCGAGACTGCAATTCTTTACGGGACTAGAAGGACCCATCTTTCTCTGGGGAATGACTGTTTCCAACTGCTCGCCTTATGGTTAGCAGCCTGATGCATAACCACTCCGCCAGGGCCCCGGCAGCTGATGGTCAGTGGTGCATGCCAGGCCTGCTGCCCTCGCAGGTGGCTTTACACGAGAGCAAGCTCCTCTCTCAAGGGCCAACGCACCAAGGGAAAACTGCCCCCCCCCGCCTCTTCATTCTGGGGGCCTTTGCTGGCTTTCTTCTGGAACCTTTCTGGGATCTGTTTCCAATAAGGACCTCTCATTGGATTCGGAGCCCACCCCAGTCCAGTGTGATGTCCTGGGAATCCTCACCTGGACCACCCCTGTGAGAGAGCATTTCACTTGTCCCCCAGCCTCCAGCTCGGGCTGGTGATGTGCAGAGAGCAAGGGCTGGCTTGAGTGATGAATGGCCCATCTGGTCCTCGTGAGATAGGGTTTTGTTTCCAAATATGGTCACATTCTGAGTTTTGGGTGGATGTGCTTGCGGGGGTGGTGGGAGGGGACACACTCCTTTTCCTATGGTGCCAGGTCTCTTCGGACAACTGTGGGCGACACGGACACTCCCAGCACCGACCACCCATCAGGACCGGAGCTGACTCTGGTCTAGGAAGTCTGGCATTGTCCCCTTTGCACAACTAAGGGCCTCAGAAGTCGTCCTGTGAGACGTGTTTGCAGAAGCCACCTCGGAGGAGGGCTGTGGTTGCCGCTCTCCCGCTCCCCAGCCTCCCCCCTGCTCCCACAAAGACAAGAGCGGCCATTCATAATTCAAGCCGACCCTTCGTTCCGGCACGCCACCAACACGAGTCGGATGCTGGAGGAAAGTGGGAAGCCTTCCTCCCCGGGGGAGGCGCGGAAGATCAAGCAGCATCTCATTAGGGCTCACTTCAAAGACTCGCCCTGCATTTCCATACAAACAAGTTTAAATGATGGTGCGTGGACCAATGTTCCCAGGCCTGTGTTCCATTATGCATGATCCCTGGCTGCTCCCTTCATGACAAGCCCTTTCCACTTCTGGGCTGCTTTAGGGTGCGGCTGGTGGGAGGTGAAAGTTTGGTCATTTGCAGATCTATTTTAATTGTTACTCAGGTTAGGATGCTCTGTCTCATCAAAATAGGTCTTGCAAGCCTGTAATTAAGCGCCATAATGAAGTTGGCGCAATTAAGCCTATGCGGGCGCCATGTTTTCTTTCTTGTTATTAATATTTATTGAGCTCTTGTCGTGTGCAGGAGGTAGTGCCCACGGCGTCCGTGATGCTATTCCATGTTCACCAGACATTTTGATCTGATGTTCATCTCAGAGAGGCACATGACCACAGCGCCCATTTGCAGGCGCGGGGCTCTTAAAGGCACTGAGAGAGCGCAAGAGAAGCAAAACAAAGCAACAACAAAAAACCTGGCATCAGGGAGTGATTTAAGTTGGCAGTGGAGAAATGGATCATTATCAAGAGGCAGGATTCAATCCAGTCTGTGGCTGCAGAGTCTTCAAATCATATTATCTATCTATTTATCTAGCTATCATATATTTCTCCACCTTTTATCTATTGACCTGCAATCGATCTGTTGTTCCATCTAGTATCTGTCTGCCCACCTCTAACCCATGTACCCATCTTATCTACCTTCCCTTCTTTCATTGATCGATCTGCCATCTATTTTTTTATTATGCTATTTCTGTCTAAAGTGCTTCTCTAGACAATCCATCATTTGGGAAGAAGGCACTTTCGTGGCCACTGTACAGAAGAGGATACCAAAGCCCTGGAGGTTGATCGCCTCCTGGAAGCTAGTCAGCTCAGGCCGGAGCATTGGCTTTGCCTCTGCGTGAGCCTCGGCAAGTCACCAGCCTCGCCAGTCGGGAGAGGAGCTTCATGAGTGCTCCTGAGATGGTTAGGGTTGGGGCGGGGGGGCGGGGGGGGAGACAGGGTTTGCCTGGTCTTTTCTATCCATCACAGTCTCTGATTGCTGCTCTTGGAGAGGCCTCAGCACCAATCTCGCTATCTGGGATGAAGTCCAATGGGGATAACGATCGTGTAGGAAGGGAAATGGACACACCGTGGGGATAGCAAGTGTACTTGCCTCTTTTAGGGTGATCGCAAGGAACAAAGACTATGGGTAATCCGTGCAAAGTGCTTAGGGAGCCCTGGTGGCATAGGGGTTACATATTGGGTTGTGATCCGAAAGGTCAGCCATCCCAAACCACCAGCCTCCTCGGGAGAAAGCTGGGCAAAGAGTTACAGGCTCAGAAACTCACAGAGGCAGTTCTTGGTACCCTGTCCCATGGGGTCACTATGAGTTGGCATTGATTCGATGGCAGGGAGTTTTTGTTGGCTTGTTTGTTTGAGTACACAGTGCTTAGAATGGGAGCTGCCACATAGTAAGTACTGTACACAGAGGAACGGATAGCTCTGTGTTATTCACACAAAGGTCCTTAACACTTTTAAGATCCTTGTACCTTTAAATCTGTGTCTCTGTGAGTCACCCAAGGCCATCTCAATGGTCCAGCTGTTTCTGGAACATCTCCTTCCTGTCAGCCCCTCTTCTTTTTAGCATTCCTTAGCTTGACCGTCGGAGCCGTGATTTATTCCAACGTCATTCCCGCTTCCCACAACCCCAGCTCATAATTAGCAAATGGCATGTCCAAATGGCTTTGCTCAGGCTCTAATGGATGCTGCTTAGGTGGGTTGAGCCTGTTGGCGACACACATTGTCTCCTGGCCCCGTCTCGGGTTATTGAAGACCCGTTGGAGGTTGGAGTTGGCTGGAGCTTTTATTTTTCACCTCTTGAATGAACTGATGTCAAATCCAGTCCCAATGTCAGGACAGGAAATGCTGAGATTCTCTGGAAAACATCTAAAGAGTTTCGACGTGATTTGTTCAACATATTTGGCCCGCTCAAGTGGGAATGATTTTTCCACTCGGGAATGTGTCACAGGGTACCCCAGACAGGAAACAAATGGAGGGGCCTCCGGCTAGACACACACAGCGAGTTCCTGCCTGAGCTCTCTCCAGACCTCCTTCTCCTCTTCCACCCCCCGAATCCCACAGGCCCAGGCTCTATCAAGGAGCCCTGGAATGTAGTAGGTTATGTGTTGGGCTCCTAACCTCGAGGTTAGTAGTTCAACCCTACCAGCCAGTCAGAGGGAGAAAGATGAGGCTTTCCCCATGAAGAATTCACCGCCTTGACAACCCACAGGGGCAATTCCACTCTGTCCTATAGAGTCCTCATGTGTCAGAATCGACTCAATGCCAGTGAGGTTGTTTATAAATTTGTTTTAAGGTTCAATCAGCTGTTCAAGATCCATCTAAAAGCCTATTTTTCTTACTCTAAAAACTGCTTCCCACAAACAATACAAACACGTTCTACTTTACATTTTCTTAAGTGCTGTTGCAGCTATTATCCCACTGATCTGGGTGGAAGCTCTCTCCTTATTCTTCAGAAAAACAAAAACCCAGAAGCTGTGGGAAGATATGGCAAACATTTGCCCCTTAGATATGTTTTAAGTGTACAACTCAATGACATTCATTTCACCTGCCACGCTGCACCGCCGTCACTTGGAGTCCTCTGTTTTTCAAAGGATTTCACGTATTTTTAAAGCCCCTCAAAGAGAAATAATGGCAGGCTCCCTGTCGGTGGTAGAAGTCATGGCTGGAGTGCCACGTGCTTATGTGTAGCGATGCCCGTCTTGTGTGGCTGCAGTCCCAGCAAAGCCACCGACCTGCCCTCCATCTCATACTGGCCTGGGCGGGCTTTGTGCCATGCCATGGCAGATCGGGTCACTGGAGGCTGTTCGTGGATGCAATTAGACATGTGTTCCATACTCGCCTCCTCTTTCAGACTCTCCTTCTTCCTCTGTGGCTCCAGCTAAGTAGACACCCTTTTTGGTGCCTTGGACGGCCATTTGCAAGCTTGGACGATGCCTTGTACCACACATTGGATGGAGCGGTAGAACAGAACTGTGCATGTTAGTAAGCCAATGACTTCTCTGTCCCAGGCAACTGTGATCCTAAGCTTCTGAACCGAGGGCTGAAATGTGGCATTTGATTGTACATAGGCAGCTTTAGAAGGGACTCCCCCGTCCCCCACTCCCCCAGCTTCCGGTCATTGTTGTAAATACATCCATCACACAACTTTGGCCAATTCAACTATTACAAACATACAGCTTTACTGACAGCAGCGCCGGTTGTGCAGCCCTACCCTTGAGCAACGTGACCTTTCCCTCAAGGCAATCCTCTTCCCCCGTGCCTCCTCCTCTAGTCTGAATGCTCCTTAGAAGTGAGATGGTGAGACGCCATGGCCTGTATGTTGGACGTGTTTTCAGGAGGGACCAGACGCTGGAAAGGGGCATCATGCTTCGTAAAGCGGAGGGTCAGTGGAAAAGAGGAAGCCCCTCCACAGGATAAGAGGGACACGGGGGCTGTAACAGTGCAATGACAGTGCTTAGGATGGCCCCGGCCGGCTGCACACAGCGTGCTGCACACAGGCTCGGTGCTCCTTGGAACTGACTCAACGGCACCCAAGAACATCCGCATCTGCCCTGGTAACCTCTGATGAACTTTGACCTCTCTGTATTGGCGCCATTCCATGTTCGGCTTGAGCCCATTGTTGTAACCACTGTGCCAATCCATTCTCCATGAGGGTCTTCTTTGTGATGACCCTCGATTTTACCAAGCACGGTGTCCTTTCCCAGAGGCTGGACTCTCCCTGGTCACGTGTCCTAAGTGTGTGAGATAAAGTCTTGCTTCTGAAGAGCATGTTGGCGGTTCCTTCCATGCTGCAGCCTGCAGGAAGACCTCTTTTCTTCCGCTGGCTGAGTAGTATTCCACGGTAAGTCTGTCTGACGCATAGATAGTTAGGCTGCTTCCACCTTTGGGCTAATGTGAACAGTGTTGCCACCAAGATGGGTGTGCAAATCTCATTGGATCCAACTCCCAAGTCTTCCATAGATGGGGAAATATCTTCAGAAAGTGATTTCTCCAACAGAAACAGAATAACCAAGGTATCTGTAACACTTCACAACTTAACCACAATAAGACAACTAACCCAGTCATAAAATGTACCTGGATACACATTTCGCCAGTGAGGACATGCAAATGGCCACCCAGCCTAGGAGAAGAAGCACAGCCCCCTACCCCCCCCCACCGCAGCTGTCAGAGATGCAACTCAAAAGCACAGTGAGGTACCATTCTACTCCCACTGGGGTTCATTTTCAGGAGAATCATCCCCTAATCTCACCACTGAGTGATAACCATATTTAAAAATTTGATATCTTTTCTTTGAGTCTTTTTCTATACATATGCAAATCAAAACCTAATTGAGAGAATCTTTTATGAGCAATTTAGACCTTACTTTTCCTCAACTTAATATCCTCGCTTAAATGCACATACATCAGTAAAATTCTTCAAAAGGATCTTTGAAAAGACTGCCCAACAGCCATCCGATTGTTTCCATTGGACCCAAGATTTACTTCTCGGAGGCTTATTGTGGGCTAATACCATTTCTTTCAAAGTCTCATCATTGCAGTGAGCACCACAGAGAACAGCTTTATGCAAAATCCTGCACGAGCAAATCCAAAGATGTTCTTAGGAATAAACTCAGAGAGGTGAAAATCATTGGGTAAAATACCCCTAAGAATTGGTTTCTGATTTTTAAAAGTGTTTAGCTCTTTCAAAGGCTTGAAACATATGAGGCGCCCTAAAAATTCATGGAAACGTGCAATGAAAAGCTAGTGGACCCCTCTCCCCCCCAACTCCTCACAGCCGCATCTACGAATTCCTTTTCCTCAGGGGGCGGTGACAGCCTCCAAGCCAGATCTGTCCCTGCCCGGCCCCGGACATCACGTTTTAGTGGAACGCCCCTCCCTCTCATTTGTTCCAACTGTCTCTGGCCATCAACGGGAGAGATGAGTAGTTTCCACAGAGAGCTGTCCGGCAGAATAAAAAGTTTGCCAGAGTTAGTGCTGAACAGATAGGAGATACTATTAACACCGTTTGATCACATAGCTCTGTGTCCAGCACAGCCTGGGCACATGGGCAAAGCGAGTGTTCTCAGGGCACTGGGGGGCGAGAAGGAAGCCTGAGGTTATGCGTTGGGATGCTACACAAAGGGTCAGCAGTTTGAAACCACTAGACATGCTGAGGGAGAAAGGTGAGGCTTTTAGCTCCTGACTGAGTTTGGTTTGTTTGGGGTGGGGTGGGGGGAGGGGAAAGGGTCAGAGGGGACACGTACTCACACACACACACACACACACACACACACACACACACACACACACACACACGACTACTGCTGTCAAGTCCATTCTGACTCATGGTGACCCCATAGAACCGCTGTGCTGGGTTTCTGAGGCTGTAAGTCTTCATGGGAGGTGATAGCAGCTGGCGGGTTTGAACCACTAACATTTTGCTGAAGAGCTCAACATGTACCCAGGGCCTGCTGCGTACTGGATTCGCAGCTGGTGCTGCTATGCTCAGGGTTCACAGGGAGTCTGCGGACATCGGCCCTGCTTCCCCATTCCCCTGGTTTTGGCATGGCTCCTGGTATCTGTCCCGGGTGAGTAACTATCTTTTCACCCAACTGGTATGTATAGAACAGCCACCTCGTGATTTACATTCCCCAGAATCAAGGATGCAAAGTGAAGGTGGTCCCTGGCCCTTCCAGACGTCCCAATAAGTCTCCCAGTTTCCAAATGTGACTGTGTCACCCTGGGACTAATACCAAGTAATGCGGTGCCGGAGTCAAGGCGGCGAAAATAAGCATTTACTCTCCTGGAAAATCATTTTATACTGATTACACGTTGTAGCCTGTCACTAGGATGTGAATTGAAAATGCACATTTGCAAGGTTAATATTTCTTTCCAAAGTCTCTCTCTCCCCTGTTTACCGTTGCCTCCCGCCCCAATCCACCCTCAGCTCAAAAATAAACAGGAATTCTAAACAAATATTTGTCTCAAAACATCCTTATTTGAACACACGGGGTCTGACCCGGCTTCTGGTGTCGCTGAGATGTCACGCCGCACGTCCCGGAGGGCTAGAGCAGCCTGGTGCTATGCTATCTGGGGCCGGCTCGTTCTTTGAGGTGGGGCTGTCCTGTGCATTGTGGGATGTTTAGCAGGATCCTTGGCCTCTAGCTATGGGATGCCAGTTATACCATCTCCCCCTTATGACAGCCCGGACTATCCCCAAGCCAATCTGGAGAAACCCAGACTGGACAAGCCAATCAGCCAAACAGCGGAGTGTAGTCACATGGCTACTTTCTGATGGCCGCCTCAGCCACTGCTGGACATGTCAGCAATCTCAACTGGAAGCTTCCTGTGTCCTGCCACCCCCACGCCGCCCACCTACCCAACTGATGTTGGCTTCTTCAGGGTCTCCACCTGAAACTCCCTCTCCTGAACCATGCTCTGTGGCCAGTGACGTCTTCCATGACGAGCCAGTCTCCTGACCTGAGATTGCCGAACACAAGCATGCGACAGAATTGCCCAGGGACACCCTCTGACCTCTGAAGCGCCCTTAAGGACGGCATCCGGATCTGTGTGCAAGTCACCGCAGCCCAGGCCTGAGGGTGCCTGCTGGTGTGGAAGGAGTGCCGAGTGACATGACAGGAAGGCGTGCCCTGGCGACCTCATTCAGGTGTTCAGGGGAGCAGTGTCCTCTGGGTTTTCCGGACCACAGCCTTTTGGAAGCAGATTGCCAACTCTTTCTCCAAAGGCTCCTTTGGATGAGTCTGCAACACCCAGGTGGGTGTGACCCACTTGCTCCCCCCCCCCCCCCCAGAGTCCTGGACGCAGTACTCCCTGCGCTGTCTTGTTTGTCCTGAGCACTGGTGGTGGAGGGGTAGTGATTACAAGTCGGGCTGCTAGCCCACAAGGTTAGCAGTTTGAAAGTACCGGCCTCTCTGAGGGAGAAAGAGGAGGCTTCCTGCTTCCTTGAGGAGTCCGATCTGGGAAGCCCACAGGGGCAGGTCTACCCTGTCCTGAAGGGTCGCTAAGTCAGAAACAACTCAAAGGCAGTGAGCTGAGTGAGAGGGAACTCTCTACACAGATATCTGGGCCTTCTGGTATTTGTGCCTTTATCCAATTTCTGATAACACACGGGGACAAGTAGATCCTTTGGGGACGTTCTTGCTTGCCTCTGGGGGTTTCTTCGTTCTGTTTTAATGTTGAGCCTCTAGAAGCTTAACATCAATGAATATTTGACCTATACAAGATAACCCAGAGATAAGTTAAAGTACCTAACTAGGCCACTTGGCAGATAGGTGGCTTTTTGGATTTAAATGTATAGTGTTTATTTATGTGATACGTCCAAGAGTTTGGCCACAACCCATAGCTACAGGTTCTTGACCTTCTAGTTTTTGTGCTGTCATAAGAAGCCTTAGTCGATTTGGGATTTGGGTTGACTTGTCTTGCTGTGCTCTTCTGGCTTAGTGGTTACACATTGTACACACAAGATCAACAGTTCGAAATCACCAGTGGCTCTCCAGGAGGAAGATGAGGTTTTCTATTCCCATCTAGAGTTACAGTCTTGGAAGCCAACGGGAGCAGTTCTAGTCTGTCCCAAGGGACTCTATGAGTCAGAGTTGACACACTGCCACTGAGGCAGGGAATTGGGAGTCCCCCACCCCAAATGGGCTAGAAGGTATTTGAGGGAAGGGATCTACTTAAACTATTTTTCTAGCCCAAAAGATTGCCACAGAACCAAGACCCCAGATTTCCATGTCAAACCACCAAACCCAGTGTGCGTGAGTCAGTTCCAGTTAACACCAGCCCTACAAGTCAGAGGAGAGCTGTACCCTGGCTTCCTGAGGCTGTCATCTTCATGGCAGCCAACAGCCTCATCTTTCTTCCAAGGCACAGCAGGTAGGTTTGAACCAACAACCTGCCATTGGCTTCCCACCATGTAACTCAGTCCACCCCTAGGGCTCCTACACACGGGCGTCCTCTCTTCACATCTCTACTATGTTCTATTTCCAGTTTTAAAATCCTTCCCACGTTTAAAACAAAACCCAAACCCAAACAAAGCCATATAAAATGAAATCTCTTCTGAAGGCTAGCTATTGTATTCCAAGCATCGATGGCACCTACTCGGTGGTCTAACACAAGAGTTTCCAGAATGGATCCATGAAAATGTCTTGAAAGTAGGGAAAGATGACAAGGGTGGGCTGCTCAAAGCGTTCATCTGAAGAACACTTGCTCTGTCAGGTCAGTTGAGGCAGGTCCCTCTGGCCACTCGGTCAATGATCTGTCACTTGTTCTTGGCTCTCCATTCTCCCTCTTACCACACCCTACAGCCATGATGGCACTTCCACTTAAGAGGAGAGTCTAAGAGGAGGGCTGATTTCCTTTCAAACTGAGATGTAGGGCCCAAGACCTCCCTGCCCCAACGCCCCAAAGAGAGTTTAGATTTTCTCCTTCAGGCCTTTTGGCTGGAGCCAAGAGTGGCATTTCCTGGAAAGAAAATGAAGGGAGGGAGAGCGTGGAAGGCAGTCTGAATTCACGAGGCCATCACCGAGAAGACCCCTACTCAGAAGCGAGGAAAAGCCAACCTGACATTGTCTCAGAACCAGGATCCAGAGAGCCCGCTGAGTCTGCCAGCAGGAGGAAAGCCGGAAACAGCCCCTCCTGAGACCATGCCCGTGAACCAACCGCCTTGCAGTCATCCCAACTCATGGCCCAGCCTACAGGACAGGGCAGAACGGCCCTGCGGGACTTTCCTCCTGCGGAGCACTTGTGGGTGGGGTTAGAACGACCAGGTGCCCTGTTAGCAGCCAAGCACTTAACTACTGCGCCACCAGGCCTCCTTCCATGGCCTCTATACAACCGTGCCCTCCATGTCACCTGGTGGGACACTTGGTGTTTGTCACCGGCAGTGAGACTCTGGAAGCTAGATAGTCCAGGGGACCCAGCTGGGTCCTCAATGAAAGCCCAGGCTCCCCACTTCCAAAGGCCCCCCAGAGTCCAGGCAAACGTGCCAAGGCAGACACCCTGGGTACAAAATCAGCAGCCACCAGTCCCACCCCACTGGATGCTATCAAACAGGAGTATTTAATACCCAGGTACACAGAGGGGGTGGAGGGAGAAGAAGACCTTATCTCCTTTCCATAGAGAAAAAGAAACAGATGTGATTTCCTTGACCAACGAGCATTTCATTAAAAATAAATAAACTAACAAACACAAAAAGGACCCAACAACAACGAGTGGGGAGAGATAGATAGATAGATAGACCAAGTCAACCTCACCGTTATTCTCCGTCTCATGAAAAGCAAACCCCACTTGCCTGTTATTACAGAAGGTAGCAAACCCCTTTCATCCTGTGATTAGTTCTAAACATTCTGCTGCCTTCTGGGAGCGGGGCCTCCGTTTCCCGCCTTCGCACGGAGCCATTTTCTCAGACTAATGTTTTATACACACCGCTCAGATACAATGCAAACCTCCCGTACCCCCAAAGGCAACGGGGCCTTCGTTTATACTAAATCAGAAGTGTCACCCCTGGCAACCTGCAGCGGTGAAACATTTATTCAGCCTCGCATCCCTGGCACTTGGAATTACTTCTTTCATGCCTGATAGCCAAATTACAATATGGCAGGCTTCCCTGGAGCCGGGGGATCATTAGTGCCAACTCACAACATACTTTCAACTGATATGGTATTTCATGTACAGCTGTCAATCAAAACATGGGGTATGCAAATGAGGACGGGAGCCTGGCGGTACAATCCCCGTCCCGGAGCTGCTCACAGATTTCCTTAATGGCTAGCAGTCTTTCCGCCGAGTGGAAGGCCAGGCAAGAACACAGCGGAGAAGGCCCCCTGGGGACGCGGGTTGCAAGAGCCAGAAGTTTTACATTGGATTTCCATATTTATTCTTCCCGCCATCCCCACCCCCTTTGGCGATCAGGCATCTGTGTGTCTCTCCCAACAGGAGGCCTGCATGTCCTTCCGATGGAGGCATGGAGCCGGGCCTCTGGGGCTGAGGCCAGCAGGCCAGGCTGACTCCCGTGAGCGATCGGGCAGGCTCTGGGCTCCAGCAAGATGTGGGAATCTGGGTCCAGCCTGGGCAGTGCAGGCTGCCGGGACCGTGGGCCGAGCCCAGCGGCTGGAAGGTGCAGGCGAGGGAAGGCGGAGGAGGCACAGGAGCAAGATGTCTGTCGCTCTCCCTCTTGGTTCGCTGCCTGCTGGCCTTGCATGCTTCCCTTCTGGGTTCTCCGTCTTCCCCAGCCCCTTCCTCCCTCAGGCCCGGCTGGGTGACATTTCTTCTCTTTGCTCCCCACAGCGGCAAGCTTTAGGCTGCTAACAGGAAGGTCCAGGTCTGAAATCTGCCCCCCATTCTCCAACCCCCTGCAGCTCTTTGGGGAAAAGGACGAGGCAGCTTCTGTACAGATGACAGAGTCAACAGCCCTGTAGCACAGTTTGGTGTGGTCAGCAGTTTGAAACCACCAGCTTGTCTGAGGGGGTAAGATGAGGCTCGCTACTCTTATAAAGAATTACAGTCACAGAAACCCACAGGGGAAGTTCTCCTCTGTCCTGCAGGGTTGCCAGGAGTCAGAAAGGACTCGATGCAGTGAATTTGATTTCATAGGCGTGGCAGTAAAGAGTCCTGGTGGCATCGTGTGTGTTGCATTGGGCTGCTAGCCGCAAAGTCAACTGTTCAAAACCACCAGCTGCTCTCAGACATCGTGGCCCCGGGGGAGCCACAGAGCATGGGAAGGGCCACGAGGGCTTGTGAGAAGCAACTTGAATTGACCTTGGTCTTGGCCCTTCTCGGACAGAGCACAACTGTCTCCTGGGGATTCTGATGGCGGCACTCTGCAGGCCTCTCTCCAGTGGAGCCCGTTGATGGGTTTGAACCGCTGTCCTTTAAGTCAGAAACCAAGCTCTTTAATGATCGCACTACCGAGGCTCTTGCACTTGCACCTGAGTACCTTATATCGTGTTCGCTCATGGATGGGAAGAATATTGTAATGAATTCACTGAGTCCCCTCCTCACCCGCTTCCTGAGATCAAGACAGCAAACAACGCATTGCATTGGGTAAATCTGCCTCAAGACCTCTTTCTCTTGTTGAAAAGCAAGGCTGCTACTTTGAGGACCAAGGTGGGCCTGACCCAAGCCATGGCATTTTCAATCAGCTCATATGCATGTGAAAGTGGGACACTGATCAAGGAAGACTGAGGGAGAATCGATGCAGTTGAACTGTCATGCAGGAGCAGCGTATTGAAAGTCCCATGGACTACCAGAAGAACAGATAAATCTGTCTTGGAAGAAGTACAGCCAGCAGGTTCTTTAGAGGCAAGGGTGACGAGACTTGGGCTCACATACTCTGGACATGTTCTCAGGGCAGACCAGCCCCTGGAGAAGGACACTGTGCTTGGCGAAGTGGAGGGGCAGTGAGAAAGAGGAGGAGCCCTCAAGAAGATGGAATGGCACAGTGGCCCTAACAAGGGGCTCAAGCGGAGGAGCAATAGCGAGGGCGGCTCAGGACCGGGCGGTGCTTCATTCTGTTGTACAAAGGGTCGCTATGAGTCCGAACTGACTAGGTAGCTTTGACCCACAACAACCACTTCTTTCAACATCTCGGACCATTTCCCCTCCAGATAAGGGACCCTTATATCTTCAAAGGGAGCCCAGAGGGCAAAAAGAACAAAACGGAGGGCTGAGTGTGTGTGTGTGTGTGTGTGTGTGTGTGTGTGTGTGTATCTAGGCCTGCCTTCCCAGCCCCCTGGGCGAGTGCGAATCACCAATCTTGGGGCTAGCAGTTCAGCGCTTAATCCTCGACACCACCCAGAGACTCTCCCGTTATTTCCATCTTGTCCACCGAATCACCGAGTGAAAAACTGGAGTTCCTCCCATCTTAAGCTCTCTTGTCTTCACATTTCTGTTAGCAGGCACGGGGACTATGTCCCAGCTAGGGAGTCGTCTGAGCCACCTGGTGCTATCAAGCGACACTTTCTGGAAGGTTGGAAATCTCTGTGGGAGCGGGCAGCCTTTTCCTCTCCTCGTCCCCTGAAGTAAGGGTAGGCAAACTGCTCCGCAGGAGTTGACTAGCACTGTGGTTTTGTAAATAAAGTTTTACCCGAACACAGTTCCCTGGGCTGCTGAAGGCTGCGACAGTAGACTCGAGGACACGCGGCAGACACGGTCTGCTCTTTTAGGGCCAAGAGATTTTCTCTCTGACCCTTAAAGAGCGGATTGACCTCCTCTGATAATTGTTAGATTTGAGGGAAACAGGGAGGGGCCAGGGAATGGTTTTCTTTCCAAGTTACATAGAGCACTCAGATGGAGACAGCGGCTTTTAGAAATCCCAGGAGGACTTGAGGTGACAGCATCCACAGAGAGAAGGTGGAAGGATTGCCGCAGCTCATCTTGGAGTGGGTCAAAGGTCTGACTGCTGGGCTAGCCCTTCTCACTGCCCCCACGGGGATGCTTTGGCGCTGTAAGGAGAGCAAGAACCCCGAGCTGGAAACCTTCACTGCCATCAAGTCCATACCGACTGTGTGAGTCTGGGCACTTTAGCAAAAGCAGATCCACAGAAACTCACGAATAAGATAGAGTTTTATATAAAGGTTAAGCGCACATCAAGAAAACATCCCAACCCAGTGCCACCCAAGCCCACAAGGCCAACATTAACCCATTAACCCATATGTCCAACACCAATCCACAAAGTCCTCCTCCACTTCACAAAACAGATGCAATGATGCCAACTGCAGGAGGAAAGCCGAGTCAGTGAATGTGTAAGCATCTCAGCACTGGCAGGGGTCTCCACATGGGTGCTCCAGCACCCAGGGCTTCATCGGGGTAGGTCCATGTGGCTTCTCCTCAGGGATGTCTTGCAGGAAGTGAGCCTTGCCAGCTAAATCAGGGAACTGGCTAAGGCAGCTGCACCCTGGTCCGACCATCACAAAGCAAGAAACCCGAGAACTAGAAAGGCGAGGCTCACCAAGCCATTTATCCCTCCACCCTTCAATGAACCCCACGTGTTTATCGGCCAGGTTGGCACAATAAACTAACTCAGACCCCAAGGAGCTGAAAGACAGTGAAAGACAGAATCTTGTATCTCTGAGGTGGGGTCCCTTTCCCATCTCCCCAACACAATGAAACACTCCTCCCCTGATTGTTTACTGCTTAGGGAACCCACTCAACTTGGTTGCCTGGGATTTTCCTAAAAGTCCACATTCTGGCTCCATTCCAGGCCAACTAAGATGATTGGTCACCACCTCACTTGTAGACCTGAGCCATGGCGATGTTCTTGTTCTGCACACACTAGAAGCAGAATCATGGGTGGGGTGAAAAAATGTGAACTTGTTCACCCTACAGATTAATAAGTAAGCAAAGGTAAGCACAGTCATACTTGTGTTTACCTTGTTTACTGGGTGGTCTGACACTCCTTCTGAGTCGTAGTACATGATAACATCACTATCCAGAATATTCTTCTTTCTCTGCTCACTTAGCTAACTTCTCCCGAAGTCTCATTTTCGCAGGGAAGACTTCCAGGATGTCCCTCCCCGCGTTGTGAGCAGACTTTTGAAAAGTCTTGTACTTTTGACGCTCACAAAACCCAACTTCTCCTGGGTGTTTTACGTTTTCAGCTGGTGATGATCTGTCCGTTCTGCTGCACGGTGGGATGCCCACTCATGGAGAAGGTGTTGGTCCTTGTTGGTACGTCGTAAGTACCTGGTGTAGTTGGTACCCAACAGATGAAAGAATAAATGCAGGGACTGGCATGCTTGGTTAGTTATGCCCAGACCCTCACGGTTGGCTTCATATCAGAAAATAAAGGTAGAAAGACTCATCGCTTTCTGGGTCATCTTGGGAATGGGGAGTGGGGTGGTGTCACCAATTGCTTGAGGGCCCATGGCGAGGGCAGAGTCCATGACTTTAGTGCAATGCTTATCAACCCCCCCCCCCCCAATTCCCAACAGTTCTAAGAAGGGAGAGTGGTCATCCAGAACAGAACGCCCCGCACGACCGTGGTCCCAGTGTGTGCTTCCAGCCACCGCTTGCTGTACTCTCATGTCTTACTCCTCTTCCCAGGTAACAAACGAGACAGGAATGTGGTGATGACTAATGGGAGGCTGTGGAAAGATTTATTGGACGATTATCAATGTTTTTCTTCACTCAGCTTTCCCTTAGTAAGTCATTATTTCATTTGGGCAATAAGTACCTCTCATCTCACCCCTCAGACGCTGTCAGGTCGGCGTCCTGCTTTATGCTTGTTTCTGCCCTTGATTTGTAGAAGTGGAGAGACCATGAATTGGAGGAATTCCTCCATAACTGACTTCCAGTTTTATTCTTCTGTCATTTTCATGTGCATGCTGACATGAGTTGATATAATTCTGTGTTTCCCAAATGGCCATCATTTTTGGAGCAGCGTCAAAATTTTTGCCCCATTCTAGAGTAGGTGCGATGATGATTTCTTTGATATCATTCATTAAATTAACTAATATTAAATAACTTGGCTCCAGGTTTGGGACATAATCCAGGTTTGATGGGATGATGTGTGTGTGTGTGTGCATGCACATGGTGTGTACAATTCACAATGAAATAAATGTCTGAAAATTTTACTGAATTATTTATCTCAATATCTATTTATCTATCTCTCGATTACCAGTAGAGCCACAAATTCAGGGATTTTGATTGAGAAGGCTATGTATGGTAAGACAGTTTGTTCTACTGGGATATATACTCAAATTTGTTCTCGTAGTTTATTGTCTCTTCAACTTGTTCTACTAGTATATATAGTACAGGGATTACTCTTTGGGAAAGAGTGATAATCATTCCAGGAGACCTATTCTCCTTCAAATAGGAAGCCAATCAGGAATTTCTATTATAATGGTGGGTTCCTGGTGGTGTTACTGGGTAAGCATTGCACAGCTAACCACGAGGTCGGTGGTTCAAAGCCACCACTCAGTGAAAGATAAAGCTGCCTGATCCAGTATAGATCTGCAGTCTCAGAAATTCCCTATAGAGTCACTATGAATCAGAATTGACTAGCTGGCAGTGGGACTGAGTGTGTATTACAATGAAAACTGATGGCCCCAAAGCATTCTACCTAGGCCCCACCTGAACACCATCCAGATCCTGGTCCCAGAAACCGAGTGCCGTTGATCTATTACTCTGCCTTTATTTTAAAATGAAACGCTGCATCCAAGAATCTTAGAGACAGTCTCACCTCACTGCTCTCCCTAACATCCCACAGTCAAAGCACCTGCAAAGCTCGTTGGCTTCAGCTTCCAAATAGATGCTGCATTCTGCTTTTTCTCATCACGCCCACCTGATGGCAAGTCGTCAGCACCCCCCTTGACTGACGACGTTGGCCTCTACCCAATCTCTCCATTTCCACAGGATGGGAACCTCAGAGGAGAGCTGTTTACAGAGAATTGTTCTGTACTAGAAAGATGAGGCTTCCGGTTCCAATAGAGATTTTCAGCTTTGGAAACCCACAGGGGTAGTCTTCTCTGTCCTAGAGGGTCGCTGTGAGTGCGGCAGTGAGGTTTCTGAGCTGAGAATGCAGATGAACTCTCCTTAGGTAAGTACCTTAGTTGGCGAATCCTTCGAAAACGGGAATGTGACACATGGGTGGCTTTGACCAGTAGAGATTTACTCTCTTACAGTTGAGAGGGCAAGAGGACCGCAGTCCTGGGGCTGGCTCCAGGGGAAGGCCTGCTCTGTCAGCTCGCACTTTAGGAGGATGGCACGTGTCTTGGTCCCAATCTCCCCCTAGGTCTAGGAGGTTCTCGGTGCAGGGACCTTGGGTCCAAAGGAGGTGTTGTGCTCCTGGCTTGTCTTTCTGGGTGGTAGCAGGCTCCTCTCTCTCTGTTGCCTGACTCGATCCCTTGTACATCTCCAAGGAGGTTGCCTCAAGGCACGACCTACTGCTGTAGCTCATATTCTGCTTCTTCCATATCACAGCAGCGAGGGTCTTACAACACCGAGCGGCCTCACTGCAGATGCGTGCAGACACGAGCTGAGAGAAGTCTGTGTGTCCCACACAGCCCCATCATTTGTGGGGCTACCTCCTAGCTTTCGCCATATCCTAGGACCTACCTCACTGTTACTCTCTTAAATGCCACACAGTGGAGGAGGCGGCTATAATACAGAGTTTAGCCAAGTAGACACCCATATTTCAGAAACGCAATTCAACCCATAACAATAATTAAGCTTGGTGGGGGGGGGGGCACAATTTAACACTTAAAACATTTCAAATGGACTCGAGACGTCCCAGAACCACGGCAAGGAGGTTCCGTGAACCCCTGCTATTGCCTTAAGGTCATCTTTGAACTTTAAACCAGGGGTGGGGAACATCCAACCCTCCGGCCGGGCAGTAGAAGGCCCATGAAATCACCAACACCAGCTAACATCACCGGCCTTAACAGAGAGAAGCCGCTCCAGCCACCACATTAGGTGCGAGTTCATCGAACGTTTGGCCAGTGCTGCTTTCAAACTAGTGAGCCCTGTTTTGGGGAGAAGAAAGCCCCGTCTTTCTCCTGTTGAGCTGCTGGTGGTTTCAATCTAGGGCCAACGCCTAGCCACGACCCCACCTGGGCTCCTTCAAGCACTGCCTCCATCTGAGCCAATCAACAGCAGTGACTTGAAAGATGAGAGAGCTGCCGGGAGAGCGGCGAGTTTGTATGCGTGGAGGAGGTACATCCCACAAAAAGAGAGCAGGAAGGGATGCCCACTGGCACAGGCCATTAAGAGCATCACAGGGCGCGGCTGCGGAGAAGCCGCGGAATCAGCGTCTGCTCTGCTGTGTGTCCTCGATCACAACAGCCAAGTGCAAGGCAAACACCCACAAGTCAAAACAAGACAGCCAACAAAAACAAAAGGCCACTCGGAACCCAACCTACAAGATACAAACAAAACACAGGGGCAGCGGGATGGGGAGGGGGTGCTGATCATATCACGTCAGGGAAAAATCAGAGAGCTCTTTTCAAGCCCCACTGAGCACATTTTCTTCATGATTTATTCTCTCTCTTGGAGATCGCATCCAGGGCGATCTTAAATGGATATAAGAATACATACCCAACGAGTCAGAGAAGTCAGCAAGAGTCCAGAATTATCGAAAGCCACAGAAATGGGCTGTAACTGCATCATTATCTAATCTCCTCTCCTCTGAAAACCACCGCAAAGAACGCACTTGCTCGTCTCCTGTCAACGGATTCCCCTGTGCACTTTTCCATTTCCTCACAGGAACGAGACATCCACATTTCAGAGTTGGCTGTATTTTGTCGTGAAAAGCAGTAAAAAGACTCATCAGAAAGGTGATGGAAAGGAAACTCATAAAAAATGTCGTTAGGGACGACCATCAAGGCCCGCGGCTGGCAAAGGCACCCGGGGCTTGCTGTACAGGTTTTTATTTCTGGGATCAAAGAAAGGAAGAAAGCGGTTCACCTCCCCCTGCCCCCCCCTTTAATCCACCCCCCCCCACTTTCTGGGCTCTGCATCATGATTGTAGTAGGATGTTTCTCAGAGGTCTTCATTGGGATTTGAACCTTACAAGTCAGGTGTAAAAAAAAGGGGCAGAAGAAATAGAAGTCTTTTCCCGCCCCTCGCAATATGGAACAGTTAATGACAGTTTCAAGCCAAAGCTATGCCTCAAGCAGGTGTTCGATGACACAAGTATTACCGTGTTGCCTTTGCCTCATAGCAGCACGGTGTGATGGAGTGGAACTCCCCGTGGGTTTTCTGAGGCTGACTCTTACAGGGAGGCAGATCACCAGGTCTTTGTCCCTCGGGGTGAATGGGTGAGTTCGAACCTGCTGCTTTGTGGGCGAAAGGTGAATACTATGGGATTGAGTGTAATAGGGAGTTTGGTTCCGGTTTGGCCCTCTCCTGACAGCAGGCCCAATAGGTGCCTCGAAGGAGCTTTGTGGCTGTACTCCTTCCTAGACAGGTTAGTCCACCAGCATCTTTCAAGAATCACCAATCTTTCAAGGTTGGTTTCTATTGGCTGGTTCTCTCACTAGGATAAGAACGCTATGGAAACAAGGGCTCCAGATGCATCGATGCCTAAAACTATGCATGGCACCAGAAGATGCTTCACACATTCGAGAGACAGTGATGCGAATCAGAGAAAGCACAGCACTTCCTATTGACCATGTTTCGCCCCTGAATCCCCTCCTCCTCCTATTTATTTCCACCCAGCGTGCCTTGAGAGGTGAAAACGGCCACGCCCATCACTCTGCGGGCTCACTTTTGGGTAACGCTTGGTGCCCCAAACAATTGTATTTTGGTTTGGGATTTAGCAGTAGCCAATTTGTGTAAAGATCTCGCACCCATTGGCTACTCATGCTCTCCCCAAAGAATCCCTGCCCTCAAGCACCAACACGGGACCAAACAACCACAGAATACCATGGCCAAGTCAATTGCTGGACAGCAATCGTAGACTCGCTGTTGTAATGATTTTGTCCTAGGGCAGCAGAACTCCCACAGACAGCCCCCCCCCACCCCCCCCCGCAAAACCCAGCATTACAGCGGATGCTGCTCCCTCGCTCTGTTGTTCTTGAGAAGGAAGCAATAAAGCAGCAGTAAAGAACAAACTGATTTGCCCCTGGCTTCCATTTCTAGTGACCCAAATTGTGAAAAACACCTTGGAAATGAAGGACAAAACGCAACAATAACCCTAGGCCAGCCTCGCTTATGTGGAGCTGTTCTCCACGGCACTTGACGGATGTTTCCTCTCCCCCACTGAAACTTCCAACAAGTCCGATGCATCATTCTTCCAACCATACATGCTCTTTGTTGCCCTGTATCGTGCTTTGGTCATTCTCGCGAGATTTCAAAACTTCCCCATGATGCTACTGCACACGTCTAAGACTATGGTTCAGTGTCTACCCAACTTGCATGTGTTATGCTATGGTTAAGGCTGTGGTGTCAGTGCCAACCCGTGTGCATCAGGAGACCCAAACATTCCTGTGGCTGACTTTATTGTGACATCCAACTGACAGTGGTGGCTGCCTCTCTGATGTGACAACTCTCAGGCACCACCTGCCTTCCCAGTACTATGATGTCAAGGGAATCTGAAGGAGAGGGAGGGCGTGGCAGCTGGAGCAGAATCCTGAAGGGCTTGGAGTTGGAAAGGGGAGCCTGCGTTAAGGACATAGGCTATGGAGATGGATTCAGATTTGGGACTGCCTGCCTATGCGGGAAGCCATTATTTGAAAAGGTGTTTGTCCGGTCACTTAACAGAATGCGTAGTGACATCAATTGTCAGCCAAAGGGGCATTTAGGGGGCCGAGTACCAGCAGGCCTGTTGCCCTTGGGTGCCAGGGGTGGCCTCTGACTTGCAGAGACCCCAGGCACAGCATCAAAACCCATCTGGGTCCTGCACCTGCCTCACATCGTTCTGTCTGAGCCCATCGTGGCAGCCACAGTGTCAATCTGTCTTTTTTTTTTTTTTTACAGTGTCAATCTGTCTTATTGAGGATCGTCCTCTACCAAAAGGACGTCCTTTCCCAGGAGCCAGTCTCTCCTGAGGTCCAGGTACATCGGACTATGCCTTGCATCCTCCCTTCTAAGCAGCCGTCTGGCTGTGCTTACTCCAAGACAGAGTGGACTCTCTTGTCAGTCTGCGGTCCTTGCAGTACTCTTGGCCAGCACCGTGATTCCAATACCTCCATCCTTCTTCCGGCTTCCTCCTTCAATGTCCAGCTCTCACACGCATAACAGGTGACTGAAAAATACCATGGACTGGGTCAAGCGCATCTCAGTTCTCAAAATGACATACTCAATCTACCTGTTGCACCTTAATAATAGCCACACCCAACAGAAATGCAGTTCTTCCTATTTGCCATGCTGTTGACCCAGTTTCTCTTGCATGGGGTAAGTCTGCTGCACACGACCCATTCAGATCATTGAAAAGCAAGCAGCTTACTTTGAGGAATAACACACACCCGATTCAAGCCATGATCTCTCAATGGCTTCAAAGGCATGTGGAAATCGGACACTGAATGAGGAAGACCGAAGAAGAATCGATGCCTTTGGATGGTGGCGCTGGGGAAGGAAGGACATGGAAAGTGCCACGGACTGCTAAAAGAACCAACATGTTTGGCGTGACGGAAGTACAGCCAGCATGCTCCTTTGAGGTCAAAATGGTGAGACGTTGTCTCCTGTATTTTGGACAGTTTATCAGGAGGGGCCAGTCCCTGGAGGAGGGCATCCTGCTTGGTGAAGTAGAGGGACACCGGAAAAGAGCAAGACCCTCCACGAGATGGGTTGGCGCGATGGCTGAGACGCTAGGCTTGAACTTAAGGATGGTGCAGGCCCGGGTGGCACTTCCGTCTGTTTCACAGGGTTCAGTGCCAGCTCGATGGCACCTGACACCACCGCCACCGCCACCACCACCAGCAGCAGCCCTGTGAAGCAAAGTCTGCTGCCACCGATGTTTGGGGACGAGGATCTGAGCTGGCAGAGGTTGGTTCATTTCCATGCAGATGGTCAGGGGTGGGGATACATGAACTCCCAGGAAGTAGGAACTCCGCCTTAAGAACTCTGGTCATCATTGAAATCAACCCATGAGTTGGCATGTGAAAGGGGTGAAAGTCGTCTTAGGGAATTTCTTTCTCTCCACGGGCCAGATACCCTTCCCACTGCCTGCTTTCATGACGGTCACATATGTGTCATATCCATGAGCCAGAAAAGGACTTCTGGGTACTGACCCTGCCTGGTGGCTTCGCCGTAGCAAACAGACCCGTTCGTCCCAAAGAGCCCGCCGGTGCCCAACTCAAATGAGTCCGCATCCAGTTGTTTGAAAAATGGCCCCAACACACGAATCTTTCACTATTGGAGCCGACCAGCTTCAACCCCTCCTCCCCAAACACTGAATTCCACGCCTACTCCCATGACCAACCAGCCCCTCCCCACTCAGTTACCATGGAGTCCATTGTGATTCATGGTGACAAAGTGTGGCTGGGAGAACTGTGCTTTTAGGGTCGCAGCGGCTGAATTTTCACAAGCGGATGGCCAGGCTTTCTTCTGAGGACCCTTTGCTACACCAAAGGGTTTGGCCAGCTAAAGCCCTCTCTGCTTGGGAGGGCTGGGGAGCAGGACTCTGGCGGAATGGCTTTGGGTATACAGAATCTTCAAGACGCAGGCTTGTGAGGGGGCGGAGGGAGAAAGACTCTTTGTCTGGCCAAGGTCGTTGCAAGTCCCACTCTCTGACACCTAAGGAGGATCCTGTCAGCATGCTTGAGAGGGCCCTGAGCTGTCAGGAAGGAAAGGGGACCCCCCCTGGGTCCCCGAGACCTTACAGCTGGTTCTGGAGAGACTTTGCAAGAAGAGAGACCAACACTTGGGAAGGGGAAGGGCGGGCTTGGCTGAGGACAGGCACCCATGAGGAGCTTTGTTTGAAAGCCCACCTCTTTGTCTAGGGCCCCCTCCAGCATGGTCACTCCCAGAGCAAGCGGCAGCCATCTCCGCGAAAGATGTGCTCCGTTTCTGCCTGACTGACTCCATCTGGGAGCCCCCACTTGCAGAACCCCAGGCATTACAACTCCCCCAGATTGGTGTGGAGCGGGGTCCTAGTGAGGTATGATTTTAGGGACAAACTGAGTGCTCCAGGCATAATGTACAAAATGATACAAAATGATACCTGGAGGTATTAAGCCCCGTGAACGTGACCTTGTTTGAGTTGCTCGTTTGGCATCTGCGATTGTACTGGAGTCAGACTGGTCCCATCCTTCCCAAGTGGTCGTAGAAGAGAGAGAATCGACGTGGAGACAGAGGCACACACCTTACAAGGAGCTCTGGGGGTGTCATGGATTACATGTTGGGCTGCTGACCTCAAGGTCAGTCGTTCGAACTCACTCCCTGCTCCACAGGAGAAAGATGAGGCTTTCTGGTCTTGAAGAGGTTTATAGCCTTGGAAATCCACAGGGACAATTCTACCCTGTCCTCTACGATTGTTCCAACTCAGGACTGACTCGGTGACAGTGAGTTTTAGTTTTGCTGCCTGTTTTTGACAAGCAGCAAGGGAACAGCAAGGATTGCTGGGGAACACTGGGCACCAGGAAGGAGCCACGGGACAGTTCTCCTCGCAGGACCTTCATAAGGAGCATTGTCCGGCCTGGGACCCAGCCTCCAGGTGGCGAGACAATTCCCTTCTGCTCTCGAGAGCCATCCTCCCGGGGTTGTTTTGGCAACCAGGTTGTACAGCAACTCGAGCACTTGGCTGTTAACCCAGCCCAGTCGCGTGAACCCGCTAGCCATCCCATGGGAGAGAGATGTGGCAGTCTGCTTCCGTCCCAGGACAGTCTTGGACACAGCAAGCACAGACACCGGACAGGGCAGTCCTGCTCTGTCCTGTGGCATCACTATTAGTCACAATGGATTCCATGGCAACTGGTTTATCCTAGCAAGTAAGGCGGCCAGCAAGGGTCCCCATGCTGTGTGCGCTGTGAACGAGAGCCCGTCACGAGGCTGCATGGGAAGCCAGAAGCCCATGTGTAAACACCAAGCGGCTACTGAGGGGTGGACATCAGAACCTGCGAACTCAGGCCAAGCAGCTTTCTGCCCAGCCATTAGTCTTCAAGACAAAAGTTTCCCTCTCTCCTCAGCCCGGGGATTTCTCAGAGACACCAGTAAACATTCGAGAACAACGTATCCAGACACATGAAGAGCCGGGGCATCTTCAGTAACCAGCCAACCAATCCTTCCCCCCGAGTTTCCAGGATGATGGCTGCCCTCTGGAGGGATGGGTCCTGGCTGCTCTGCCTCTTGGCCCACGGGGCAGCCTCCTGAGTGCTGGCCCCCCTCTGGGTTTACAAGGGGAGGCTCTTTCCTGGTTCTGAGCTGTTGTGGGCCACGATAGGAAGACAGAGGACGTGACAGGACTTGGCCATGCCTGTCGAATCGGAGTCACTTGGCGTCCTCAGGCCTCTGACCAAATAGTGGCTTGGATGAAAGAGGGTCATAAAACTCCCTCGGAAAGTTTCTCTGGAATTGGCAACCGCCTCCTGGAAACGGCCGCCCACGGCCCTGCCAGGGCGATGCCCCTATGCCAAGCTCTGAAGTCCCAGCCGCCAACAATGGTTTTCCTATTTGGGTCACCCTCAATGGGCTCTCTGGCCCTGTGTTGCTCGGTTCTGCAGCTTTGCAGGGGAAATCACAGAGAATAACCTCCCCCATCAAACTCCCACCACCTCCCTGAGAGGCGGCCAGCATCCCGGGTGCACGGGGAAGGGAGAGTGAATGGGCAAGGCTGGACCCGACTCGCTTACGCTTGGTGTCCTGGCCCGTTCTGGTTGCCTCATCCATGCGGGGCATCGTGGCTTGCTGAGAGGCGCCCGGTGGGATGGAAGGAGTGGCCACTGCGGTACGCCCTAGTTTCTGGTTTGAAAATGTTGAGGGGGAGGGGAATGTGAACATCCGAAAGGCCACTGGTGTAGTGGTTACCCATTGGGCTGCTACACCCAAGGCCAGCAGTTTAAAACCACCTACTGCTCCTCGGGGGGTGGGGGGGGATGAGGCTTTCTACTCCCTTAAAGAGTTACAGTCTGAGAAGCCCACTGGGGCAGTTCTAGCTTGCCTTCAGGGTCGTCGTCAGCACGGACGCCATGATAGCAAGTTGGATGTTTTGAGTATCTTAGGTTGAGTTGCCCAGGAGTTGATGTTTTGAGTATCTTAGGTTGGGTTGCCCAGGAGCTGAAGCCCTGAGTTTCTAAAGTTCTGTGCAAGATAGATGGTCCTCAGAAGCACTGTTAGGAGACGTGAGCACCACGGGCAAGGAGCCCCGGGGGCCTAGCGGATTACCTTGGGGCTGCTAACCACAAGGTCTGCAGTTTGAGACCACTAGCCACTCTCCTCTGGAGAAAGATGAGGCTCTCTAGTCTATCAAAGATTTATAATCTCGGAAACCCACAGGGGCAGTTCCGCCTCATTCTGTAAGGTCACTATGAGTCGGACTTGACATTGATTTGGCATTACATTGATTTGGGGGTGAGGTTTTGGGACCTCATGGTCCATGCAGCTCAGTGTCCCTGGGGACCTCTTCATAAACCCACTGAGATGGGAAGATTGGGGCTAGTCATCAACCTGCTGCATGTCACTCGTCAAAGGCTACTTCCAGGCATCCACTCCCCAGATGGAGCCCTGGTGATGCAGCGGGTTAAGTGTCAGCCTACTCACTGCAAGGCCAGTGGTTGGAACCTGCCTGCTTCTGCAAGGAGAAAGATGAGGCTGTCTGCTTCTGTAGTGATTTTACAGGCTTCGCAACCCCAGGGAGACATCCTGCTCTGTCCGGAGCATTGGAATCGATCGGGCAACAGGCTCACACTCAGGGAACTGCCCTCCGGCTGAGGGTGACAGATGATGGTTGAGGACAGCGTTGGTCCTGTGAACATGGGGGCCCAGAGGAATGGGCAGGGCACCAGCAGCGTGGGCGGGCCACCGCAGTCCCTGCTCCAGGCCCACTCTCCAATCCCACAATGCCTTATCTGCAAACATACTTTGTTTTCCATGAACATCTTTCTACAATATGCTTATGCGTACACAAACACACAGTCTGACTTATTTCCTGCTCCCCCCCCGCCCCTTTTCTTGAGAGAGGATACCATATGGCTTGAGTTTTGTTTTCTGTCTGCTTGGTGGGGTCGGGTTGTTCCCCCCCCACACTGTCGTCAGGGGGAGGGGCCCGGGTGGTCTCATGGGGTCTCCATGAGTCGCCAGTGTCTTGATGGCAGTGAGTTTGGTTTGGGTTCCTTTCAAGGCATTTGAAAACGGAGACATTCAACGGTCCCTTATTCAGATTGTACAATATTCCGTGGCATGGACAATGCCTTTCATCAATCTTCTAGAAATAGGGATTAGGGATACACGTCCAGTCATCTACACATGTAAACTTTTTAAAAGGGAGAGTAAGAGGAATGTATCTGCTATCAAGCGCCGGAGAAGGAAGGACATCATGCTGGGAAAGCTGAGGAGCAGCAAAACAGAGGAGGACCTTGGACAAGACGGATTGTCCCAGTAGCTGCAACGACAAAAGCGCTCAGTCATATGCAGAACAGCATTGAGGATGGTGTAGGCCCTGTCGGTCTCGTTCTGTTGGGCGTCGGGCTGCCAGGTGTGGGAACAACGTCGACGGCATGTAACTATCACAATGCCGGCTATAGTACAGGATGTCAGCCCAGGCAGGCGAGATCCATGAGGTGCTGCAGACTGAACACTGCAGCTGGTGGTGCCCACAGGGTGAGTGTCTGGGATGTGGAACAAGTCTTGGTAAGGTTAGAACAAGGGATATTCTTAAATTTCTATAAAAACCACACCTACTGCCCATGAGTTGACTCCGATCCATAGCAGCCCTAAGGGACAAGGTCAAACCATTCCTGTGGATTTCTGAGACTGTCATTCTTCACGGGAGTAAAAAATCTCATCTTTCTTCCATGGAGAGGCTGTTGGTTTCGAACCACTGATCCTATGGTGAGTAGCTCAACAGGTAACCCGCTACATCACCACAGCACACTGATATTCTTGTAAAATCCAGTGCATCCAGGCACAAGACTGTGTATCTGAGTCTCTGAAGGAGCTATACTGGTGCAGTGATTAAGCTATTAATGGAAAGGTTGGTGGTTCAAACCAACCAGCTTCCCCATGGTAGAAAGATGTGGAAGTCTGCTCCTGGGATGATCATGGCCTTGGAAACCCTATGCTGGGTTCTGTGTTGGGCTGCCAACCTCAAGGTCAGCAGTTCAAAACCACCAGCCGCTCCTTGTTAGAAAGATAAGGCTTTCTACTCCTGTAGAGATTTACATCATGAGAAACCCGCAGGGGCAGTTCTACTCTTTCCAGAGGGTTGCTATGAATCAGAAGCAACTTTATGGCTGCGCGTTTGGTTTATTTTTCACCGACATGAGTCAGGATGTAAGACTGTCTTATGCATTGCAAGGGGCTTTCGTGTCTGGCCTCTTACGTCCCCCATCTTTGTCACAACTCCCTAAAAAGATCTTTGGTAAGCGCACCCAGGGTAGTATCCCTGCCCCTGCCACCCCCCTCTCCCCACCAGTTATGAACAACTGACCTAAAGAAAGGGTGACCGGGAAGCCCCTAAAATGGCTGAGGCACGACTTCCTGTTAATTAAGATCACTTGGAATTTGCAATCAAATAGAAAACGGTCATGTTTTAGGGAGAAGAGCAGGCTTGGCAGGGTCTCTGCTTGGATTGTGTGGCCGGATTCCGACTGCTACACGTGGGGCAGGCTGGCTGCGCATGAAAAGATGACAAGCGGTCTTGTAATTTTTTTTTTCTGGAAGAACTATCATTTATCACCAGGACAATACCCGCCTATTATGTTGTGGGCCTGGGGAAGATGCTCAAAAAAATAATAAAATACCATTTTTCTTCAAGAATTGTCCCCTGCAAGCGCGTCGCTTTTCCTTGACCCAGCATCTAAATTCCGAGATCCTGAGGAAATGATAGAGGTGTCTACTCATCATCGGGCTGTGTGCGCCCGTGCAGAAGAATCTGACAGGGATGTGTGTGCGTGTGTGTGTGCACGTGTGTGGATGAGCCCTTCAGGGTTTTCAGTCTGGAGAAGGCCAGTGTACAAAGGGGAAAGTCCTGGGGGTGGGGAGGCCGAGCGAACAGAGCCCATGTGGGGAGTGGCATCTCTTTGGATTTCAGTGGCTCTAAAGGAAAGCCAGGGTGGGCTGGGGTGGCGGAATGACGAGGAGAGGTTTGAGGGGACCCTTCTCTATGGCTGTCTACTCGTGTTAAAATGCACACATGTGGGCCTAGCAGATTTCCCTTAGCCCAGTGCTTCAGAGGGCTGCCAGTGGAAGCGGACTACCCGAATTTGATGCCCTGGATTGGTCATGAACAAGCTCCAGTCCGTGAATAGAGACACTTAATCTCTAGTACCTCAGTTTCCTCATCAACTGAAAAAAATGGGCATCATGCTACATCTTCAGGTTTTGTAAGGAATAAGCCAATGCGTAGGAGTACTTAGCATCATGCCCATCCTATCATAAGCAGGAGATGAACTTCGGTCATTACTAAACTGCCAACAAAAATCCCAACTTCTAACAATGACGTGGCACTTTCAGCACATGCTGGGAAGAAGACACCTGGCAGTTCGGCAAGCTTAATGAACTCAGGATGCTGTCATTTTATTTACTTCTAGGCCTCCGGTGCCCAGCACGGTGCCTGACCCACTACAGGAGCTGGAGAGATGTCAGAAGACATTGAGGTTGACCAGAAGACACATTGAGCTTGGTCAGTTGTCCCAGCCGTCCAGGCACCGTGTGACTAAAACTCAGCACAAGTGATATGTCCATCAAGCAAGGCACACCACGAGGCCTAAAACAAGGTACAGTCACGTACTGCGTTACTCTGGAATGTTTGGAACACCTAGGAGCATTTAGACTATCCCTTACTGAGAAGATCACTGGTGATGTAGTGGTTATGTGTTGGGCTTCCGTCCTCAAGGCCAGCAGTTTGGAACCACCAGTTGCTCCTTGGCAGAAAGCTGGGCTTTCTACTCTGTTAACAGTCTTGGAAACTCACGGGGCAGTTCTACCCTGTCCTACAGGGTGGCTGTCAGATGGCAGTGAGTGATAGAGTGATGAAATTTACACTAATATTTACTGAGTGGCGCAGGGCGTTGTGAGTTGGGCTGTTTACCCACAAGGTCAACAGTTCGAAAGCACCTGTAGCTCCGTGAGAGAAAGATGAGGCTTTCTACTCCGGTGAAGGTTACGGTCTCTGACCCCCACAGGGGCAGTTCTACCTGGTCCTGTAGGCTCACGATGAGTCCACATTCAACTCGATGGCAGTGAGTTCTATTTACAGACGGTACCAGTCCTCTCTCACTGACATCTTGGTTTCCCCAAGAAGCATGAGTCTTTGTCATAGAGAAACTCAGGGAGAACCTCGCAATGGCCTTGGAGTGATGGCCTTCCAATAGACTTAGTCTACTGAGGCTGCAGCCCTTCCCCATGTGGTAGTTGAGTACCTGCCATCGTTGCTGCTGTTGTTAGGTTCCCTTGAGTCGGTTCCGACTGAGGGACCCTAATTACAACAGACCAGAACACCGACTGGACCTGCTCCATCCTCACATTTAGTCCAGTGTTTGAGCCCATTGTTGCGGCCACTATGTGAATCCAGCTCATTGAGGAACTTACTCTTTTCCACTGTCCTTCCACTTTACCAACTGTGGTGTCCTCCTCCAGGGACTAGTCTCTCCTGACAACATGGCCACGTAGGTGAGACAAAGTCTTGGCATCTTTGCTTCTAAGGAGCATTCAAGCTGTACTTCTTGCCCGCCATGTTTACTAGTGCTTTAAGCAGCTCCCAGAACCCCAAGACATCACAAGAATGGTGTCGTTCAGAAGATAACAGTGGCTAGCCCCTCAAGTCAGATCTCCACAGGCAGATAAGGATTATACTGGGGGGCTTCCAAAAGTCCCTCGGGAAATTTCATCCTCTTTCTTTCCATTTTCCATGAGCTTTTGCCAAATGAGTGTTGATGATATTCTCAAGGGTGGACAAAGTTTAGCAAGGGAAAATAAAACAACACCCCACTAAATTTGAGTTTCCAATTAACAACCAATCATATTCTTTTGTATAAATATGAAGGGGTTCTGAAAAGTTCATGGAAAAATGGAATGAGAAGATAATGGACTTTTTCTGTAAACCCTTTGAAGCTCCTTAAAAAAAGTCAAACTCACTGCTATCGAGTCACGTCTGATTCACAGTGACCCCACAGGACAGGGTAGCACTGCCCCTGTGAGTTTCCGAGACCGCAATCCTTCACTCCATGGGAGTAGAAAGACCGGTCTTTCTCCTGTGGATCAGTGGGAGTTTTGAACTGCTGACCTTTTGGTGAGTAGTCCACAGAAAATAAGGTAAATGATGAACAAATATGCTTGATACAATTGATGCATGGAATGTTATAAGAGCTGTAAGAGCCCTCAATAAAATGATTAAAAAGAAAATAAAAGAAGGAGCATGGCATCCTGGTGATGCTGGAGCCATACAAAGAAGGTGGATGTGAGCCTAGCAAAAGGATTGGTCAGTTTTGTCATCCATAGAAATGTTACAAGGATAAGTAAAGTGCTTGAAGCACTCACTTGTCTATGGCAAGAAATATGGAAGAGAGCTACCTGGAAGATACATATTGCTGCCTATTTCAAGGAAAGGTGACCCCACCGAGTGTGGAATTTATTGAACAATATCATTAATATATTGATGTAAAATTTCACTGAAGATAATTCACAGTCGTAGCAGTATATCAACAAGGAGCTACATGAAATTCAAGCCAGATTCAGAAGAGGAAGTACAATGAGGGATATCATTGTTGAGAACATCAGAAAGATATGATAGGGCTTTGTGTCAACTTGGCTGGACCAACATTCTCAGTAGTTTGACAGCTGACACCTAGCAATCCCCCATGACACGACAACACAATATAGTCACAGCCAATCAGTTGTAAACATGCATAATGGGATAAGATTAGGGTGGAATATGACCCTTACTCAGGTCACATCCTTGATACAATTAATTGTCCTAGTGGTGTGATATGCATCCAATACAAGTGGATACTGTGGGAAAGCTTGTTTGTTTTTGCTCAACCCTGCATCTGGCTCATTAGCTTCTGGTTCTTTGGAGTGGAGCCCACAGTCTACCATCTTGCTTAGGAGTCATCAGCTGCCTGTCATCTGAGCAGCCGACCTTGGATCCATTCACTGATGTAGTCACCATCCTGTCGTTGTCCTGTCAGTCTTGGGTCTATCAACCCCACAGCTGTGTGAGTCTGGAGAAGCCTTCAGGCTAATACCTGACCCACAGACTTTAACTTTGCTTGGTTTGGGACCTGTCTGCTTCTACAACTGTAAAAACAACTTTCGTGTCATCATTTTCTTTCCACGTGTACATATTAGGCGTCCTTGGTTTTTCTTCTCTAGAGGACCCAGCCTAAGACAGGTATTGACGTGTGTTTTATTGATCATGAAAAGACATCTGACTATGTGGAGCACAACCAACAATGGATCCCATTGGGTAGAATGGGAATTCTAGAAGAACCCGGACATCGACCAGGAAGCAGTCATTCTGACAGAACAAAGGGGTACGGCGTAGCTTAAAATCAGGAAAGATGGACCTTAGGGTTGTCGTCTTTCACTATACCCAGTCAGTCTGCATGCTGAGCAAATGATCCAAGAAGCTGGAATCTCTGAAGAAGAACCAAGGCATCAGGGAGGAGGAAGGCTCACTGACGACCCGTGGTCTGCCGATGACACCACCTTGCCGGGTAAAAGGGATGAGCACTTGCAGTACTTACGGATGAAGCTCAGAGAATGGAGATGACGCCTCAACACAGAAAACAAAATCCCTCCCAAGTAGGCCAATAAGCAACCCCGCCATTTCATTTTAATGGATCCACCATCAATGCCTACGATAACAGCTGTCAAAACATTCAGTGACTTATTGCCTTGGGCAAATCTGAAGCAGGAGGATCTTCACGGTGTTAAAAGGTGGAGATGTTTCTTTGAGGACTAAGGTGCTCCCAACCCAAGTCATGGTATTTTCAAAGGCCTCATATGCACGTGAAAGCTGGACAATGAAGAAGGGATTCCTTTGAAGTATGGTCTTGGTGAAGAGCAGAGCAAGTTCCCTGGGCTGCCAGAGAAGAACATGTCTGTCTTGGGGAAGGCACAGCCGGAATGTACCTAGGAATCCAGGATGGGGAAACTCTGTCATGTATTTTGGACATGTTACTGAGTGAGAATGGACTCCGGAGAAGGACCTCATGCCTATTGGTCAACCCAAAGGAGGAAACCCCTTGATGAGATGGATTGGTATAGGGGGTGCAACTATAGGCTCAAAAGCCAGCCAGCCAGCCAACCAACCAACTAACCAACCAACCAACCAAATGAACAAACACACAAAAAACCAACAATAATTTTGAGACTGGTACGGGACTAGGCAGCGTTCTGTTCTCTTGTGCACGAGGCCCTGAGGAATCGGAGCCAGCTCAACAGCACCTAGCAGCAACAGCAGCACCACCAGCAGCAGCATGGACATGGGATCTGGGGTGAGTGTTGGTGGAAGTCTCACCTTCTACATGAGCTACCTGGGTCTGATCTTCAGCTAATGCCCCTCACATGCAGCCACCTCCCGTCTGGCCGCGGAGCCTTCCTGTTGCTGTGAGGTTGCAGAGGTTACAGGGGAGCCTGCGGACTCAGGTAGATGAGGAAGAAGGGCCTAGAGATGTAATTCCCCAAATCAGTCAGCGAAAACCATATGGAGCCTCAAGAGCTTGATCTGCAACCAACGCCTGGGGACTGCTGAGTCCAGCTGACTCTAGGGAGCGAATCACGACAGGGACTGTTCACTGGGAGTGTAACCAACCCCCCAAGCCAAACTCCCTGCCATCGAGTGGATGCCAAGTCATTGCGACACTATAGGGCGAGGTAGAACTGCCCTTGTGAATTTCCTAGATTGCAACGGTGCTTTTGAACTGCTGACCTTGTGGTTAGCAGCCCAATGTGTAACCACCACACCACCAAGACGCCTGAAGGCGCAACCCGGGATGCCTATTAAAGACTGAATATACTTTCTAAAACAGTGTGTTGGGACATAATCCACATAGCATACAATCCAATAGTTCAATCATACCTAGGAGAGATGCGCCCTTAGACCACAGTCTGTTTAGAACACGTTCTTCCTTCTTGTATTCCTTGGATTAGCTCCCCATTTCCTGCCAATTGCACGGCCATACTCCCCAAGAAACCATTGATGTCACTACCAAAAGACCGAATGTTTTTCATCAGAAAGACGCATGCCATCCTCGAAGGACTGGTTAGAGGTCCTCTTTGTTAGACAAACATTCTGACTTGATATTTAGCTTGGGGTTTTCCAAATGGAAACAACCTTCAGAGGATGTTTGAAAGAATCTAAAATGAAGGCCACATTCGAAGCCGTCATTCCGCAAGGCGAGGGGGGACAGGGATTTGCTGCCTGGATTTTATCTGTCAGTGGAGTGAGGATTTTAGTTTTGCTTCATCTAGTGGCAAAAGGTCATTAACAAAATCGCTAATGGATGAGTGCTTTGCACAATTTATTGCTCCAAAATCAGTCTAATTTACCATTTGATTTTATGCACACATTGGTGGGTTTTTCTTATCAAAGAGTTGGAAGGTAAAACACACAGGAAGGAAAAGGAGTTTTTTCCCGACCTGGCCTCACCTACAAGATTTTATCCCCCTTTACCTCAGTTCAATGGATATGTGCAGAGACGTCCTACCTCAGTGGTTCTGAACCTTCCTCCTGCCACGGCCCTTTAATACAGTTCCTCATGTGGTGGTGACGCCCCAACCATAAAATTATTTTAGTTGGTTCAGACCCACCTGGAGGATCTGCGGAAGCAACACCTGGCCATCTTGCTCTTACAAAGACGACAGTCAGGAGAGCCCTATGGGGCGTACAGCTCTGCTCCCTGCAGTGCAGCTCGGCTCCATCTCACGGGACCACTATGGGCTGGAATCCTCCTGCCAGCACCAGACAACAAAATGCCCCGCCATGAAGGCCACCGGATCCCACAGGACAGCAGAACCACTCCTTGGGGTGTCCAAGGCTGTCAGTCTTTGTGGAAGCAGACTGCCTCCTCTTTCATTGTTGGAGCCACCAGAGGATATGAACTGCCTGCATTTTTGGTTAGCAGTCCGGGGATTAACCCACTGTGCCATCCGGGTTCCATACAGCCCAGGAAACCCACAGGCGGAAGCCCTGTCAGACAAGGGCTCGGTGGTCCGGGCCCCGTGGGAGACATGCTAGCTCTGTTGGTCCAGAGAGTGAAGAGAGCACTGACAGAGATCTTCCAGCAGAGACCACCAGAGAAGAACCCAGAGATGAGAAGACCTTTCTATGAAATGAAGTAAACTGCCATCTTGGCAAACTCCCAGGGGCAGTTCTGCCCTGTGCTAGAGGGTCGCTATGGGTCAGAATCGGCTTGGTGGCGGTGAGACCATAAGGCATGCAGAGAGCTGTCGGTTCTACCTCAAGGAGTACAGGTAGCAGTTCCCTTGACAGCCAACTCAGAGCCTGATGGAAATTCCCTCTGTCGTGGTTGTTGCTGTTGACATTTATAAATGATCCGTCTTCAATTCCTCTGCCTACTCACATGATCTATGTCAAAGACACATATGCCCATGCCATAATGTCTGACAACGTTTCCTGATGGCGTCGTAGGACGTGCCGACCACCGCCCCTTGCTTTGTTTTACTTATTTATATTATTGGAGAGTGTGTGCGTGCGTGCGTGTGTGTGTGTGTGTGTGTGTGAAAGTAGGCACAGCAAAACCAGCTCCTCTTCCACAGTTTTTGGACATTGATCAGAGATAATGCTGACATCATCCCAGGTGTTGAGTCTCTCCTTGTTTCACGTCTCTGCCATTCACTTCCTCTCCCTGCCCTCCCCCCTACCCCCCCATCGGCCTCATCTATAAACCACTCACCCTCTGGTTTTAGACAGTTGATTTTTCACCTTTTGGTCACACGATCATCTTGGGTGACGATCATTTCTCGTTGGGCTGAAGTTACTCAGCGTAAAGGAGACTTCCGGGGAGAGTTTCCATTCAGGATCTGACAAGAACTCAAGGTCTTGGACTTGGGACCTCCTGCAGAACCCCATCCCCCTAAGTTTGGATTGTCTGCCTCACATTTTGCTCCCTTTTATCAGGCATCCTCTCCTGTGCTCCTGATCAGAACGCTGGGCTGTTGTGCCGCTGAGGTGATTCTGACTTGTAGTGATTCTGTAGGGCAGGATTGCTTTGCCCCCTTGAGCTTTGCAGTCTTTAAATCTTTACCCCTCTGAGCACCTGGTGCATTTGAACTGTTGACCTTACACTCAGCCGCTCAATGCATAACCCACTTCCCCAACAGGGTGTCTTCTCTGAGCTTAGGGGAAGGTCACAGTGGAACAGAGAGGGTCAAGAACTGACCGCAAGCCAATTCTGAACACACACAATGCCCCCTCTGTGCCTCAGGTTTTCTCGCTGAGGCTCATGGTTCTAGAGTCACACAAAGCCCAACATTAGCACCACTTGCCATCAAGTGGGTCCCAGCTCATGGTGACTTCATCCCACGTGGGCCAGAGCCGAACTGCGCCACAGGGTCTTCAGGAGCAGTTTATTGGGGAGGCAACTGCCAGGACTTTCCTCTTTGGCTGCTCCGAGAATGCTCGGACCTCCAATTTTCTACTTGGTAGCTGAATGCAGCAACTGCTTACACAAGCCTGGGGCTCTGCAGAGGTCAGTGAGTGACTCTTGAATAAAGGGGCCCACTTTTTAAAACATGTGGGTATTGGAATGCCTACGTCATTGTGCATGAAATGTGTGTGTCGGGCACTGTACCCAGCAGCCTGCTGACATTCTCTCCCTTTGTCCCAGACACTAAACTTATGAGGAAGCCATCCCTCAGACCAGGAAGGCCCAGAGATGGTGGGAAACTTGGTTCAAGGCTGCAAGACTAAGAAGCAGAACGCAGATGACTCAACCTCAATTTTTCTCAAGCATATCTTGTTGCTTTAGAGAGTTTAAGAGAAGGGGTCATGGGTGAAATGATTTCCCCAACAAGTCATCAGCAAAGACACAAGTGGGAAGAATGAATTTTTCCCCCTCTCTGAATCTGCAATTTCTCTCCACAGAGGATATATATTTTTTTCTGTTGCTGTATAACCAGTCACACATGCGGGGCAGTGAAGGTTCATTCTCTCCCAGCTTGGGGGCCAGAGGTCAGGCAGGATGCAGCTGGATCCTCCACCCAGAGTCCTCTGGCTGCTCTCCCAAGCTCCCTGGTTGGTTGAGGGCAGAGTTCACTTCTCTGTGGTTGCAGGCTGGAATCCCTTGGCTGGGGATTGCCCTTCGCGTTCAGAGATGGACTCTCTCCATGGGCAGTTCACCAAGAGCTGTTGGGAGTCTTTCTCAGAGGGCAGCAGACACGTGTATCTGGGATGTCTCTTTTTGCTGCCTTTAACAGAGAAAACTTTCATCTTTCAAAGCGACCTCCTGATTGGATCAGGCCCACCGGATAGGGACAATCTCCACATCTGAAGCTCAGCAGACTGGAGACAAAATGCCATCGTCAATATCTCTCCTCGACCAAGTCACCCAGGCTGAGATTTCTTAGGACTCCATCTTTAGAGTGCTGCCTCTTTCAGCTTCATGGATGAATGACGATGGGGCTAATTTGTATACCACCTGGGGCGGTGCTTCTTTGGACAGCGAACCCATGAATCGTGGACAGCACTCCAGCTAACCGACCGCAGTTTAAGCACCACTAGAAGCTGACTTGCTACGCCTCTGCCCGCACGCCCCTTTGTGCCCTCCATTGTCTGTCCTCCAGCGTGAGCTCTTCAGGAGACAGTCCTGCGTTGCTTCGTCAAATCTTTCATGAAGTTTGAAATTTGTTTGGAGCGAAAAGGAAATGTCGCTTCCCACCTGCCTGGATTTCAAACAGGGCAGAATAGTCTATAACTGCTCTTGAATTAAAACAAAATACAAAAAACCTCAGTTGACAGGGGAAAAATGATTTCACTCAATAAAGCAAAACAGTGAATTAATGAATATTTATTTTTTTAAAGAATTGAGTATAGGCAGATCAGAAGTTGACAAAAATTATTCTGGTCCAATTTGCCGATCAAATGCAAATAGCCTTTCCTTTGCTCCTTTCTAATGGATTCCGAGTGAAATGTTACATTTTCATTTTAGACCGACAGAGGAGAAGCAGCTGAAAAGAGCAGCCCACAATATTCTCAGGCCCAAAATTATGGCAGGGTCCTCTAATTAAGTCATTTCATAACAGCTGTGGTCCTCGGATACTTGCTTATCAAAAACGCCCAAGATCTTGATTGAAGCGAACTATTCCAATAAAATAGCTTTGATGAGCAGGTATGGCTACCTAGTTGCCTTTGGTTTTCTATGGATTAAATTGACAAGTTTCCAGGTGTTCCCAGATCAGGGTCATACTTTAAGAAATACAGGATGTTCCAGGTGGGATATTAGCAGAATGACCCAATGTGTCTCATCTTGGTGAAAAACGAAACCAAACAAAAGCCAGCTATAGTTTCTAAGCACAGAAAGCCCTCTATCCATCACTCTTCTGTTTCTCTGACAAGTATTTATTTACAGAATGTCTGATAGTTGTCAGGCACTGCCTTAGGCAGTGGGGGAACAGCAGAGAACAGACAACAAACTACATGACGTTGTGGGGCTCCATAAGAAGAGACGGTGGACAGATGCACGAGAGGGATTTGCTGCTTCCAACGCCTCCAGTAGGAAGGGATGTCATAATCGAAATTGCAGCAAAACCGACAGTCTCCCACATGAAATGTTTCAGGGGTTAGGCCATGGAGCCCTTATAATGCCAGCAGGGGAGAGGACTATGGCAGACTGGCCTCCTCAAAACCCACTGCTATGGAACCCTGATGATTCATGGCGATCCTGTAGTACCGGGGAGAACTGCCCCTGCGAGTTTCCAAGACTGTAACGCTTTATGAGAGGAGAAATCCCCATCTTTCTTCCATCAAGAAGCTGGTGGGTTTGAACTGCTGACCTTATGGTTAGGATGCCCAACGCGTAACCACTATGCCACCAGGGCTCCGGGATACTGCTGGCCTCCTCCAGAAGGATCTTCCTGCTTCAAGATGGCATGGTGGAGTTGCAGAGAGAGGGGGAGAGAACGAGTCTCTTGCCGTGTTAAAACCCTTTCCCATATAAAATGACATTGTGGGCGACTGACTCCTGGCCTCTACAGATTCCCAGGCTCTAATCTCCAGAACCTATTCCACAAGGAGACAACGGACAGTGTCTGGGGATATTTTTGCTTGTCAACTGCGTTGGGTGGTGCTACTGAAAACTGGTCAGTTTAAGGGATAAACCCCCAACATTGCATGAGGTCAGCCTGTCCATGATAAGGAATCACCTGCCCCAAATATTAACATAAAAGTTGAGAAACCTATTGAACCCCAAGGCTTGACCACACAGAGTTTACAGATGAACAAGCCAAGAATCTCACTCAATAGGGGAACTTATCTTGGGTCACCCAGTATAATCAAATTCCTTTATCAGAACGAGGAGAGGCAGGAAGGTCAGAGTCCCAAAGGGAGATGTGATCATGGAAACCAAAGGTTGGAATGACATAGGGAAGGGGCCATGAGCCACCTACTATAGGAAGACTCAGTCCACCCCGACTCACAACAACCCTACAGAACAGGGTAGAACTTCCCCTGTGGGTTTCTGAGATGGTAACTTTATGGGAGTAGGGAGGCTCATCTTTCGTCCACAGAGAGGCTGATGGTTTCAAACTGTTGATCTTGTGGTTTGAAGCCCAACACTATGCCATCATATGTCTCCCAAGAGGCCTCTAAGAGCTGGAAAAGGTAAGGAAATGGGTCCACCCCCAGATCTTCTAGAAGGCATGGGTTCTGCCAACACCTTGATTGTAACTTAGTGCCTCTGATGTGCAGACTGTCAGAACACTAGTTCTACAAGACACTTGTGATGAATGAAGCCAACAAGCTTGTGGTCCTTTTGATAACAGCAATAGAAAGTGAACACATCTTTGAAGATGTGCCCTAAAACTCTCTCCTGATTTTCTAATGATTATGTCAGAAAACATCAGGGAAGTCCCTTCATCGAGGGAAGACACACAACTGTTGAAAATCCCCCGACACATTTCTTCTAAGAAAAGCTGACGCAGTCTTACTAGATGCCTCAGTGCATGGCAGACAGACCAGTAAGCAACCGGACTCTCCAGAGAACTCCTTTAGGAAGGGCAAGTCTTATGCCAAATCTGACTTGGAGGAAGAAGTACAGCCAGAATGCTCCTTAGAATGGGGGATGGCCCCTTACAGAATGGTATTGGGGAGGAGAAGAGCCAGTCAGGGTGCGATGTAGTAACAATGAAAAATACAACTTTCCTCTAGTTCCTAAATTCCGCCCCCCTCCCCCGCCACACACTATCTTGATCCCAATTCTACTTTGCAAGTCTGGCTAGACCAGAGGATGTACACTGGTACAGATAGGAACCGGAAACACTTAGGGAATCCAGGGCGGATGATCCCTTCAGGACCAGTGGTGTGAGTGGCGATACTGGGAGGGTAGAGGGAGGGTGGGTTGGAAAGGGGGAACCGATTATAAGGATCTACATGTGACCTCTTCCCTGGGGGACGGACAACAGAAAAGTAGGTAAAGGGAGATGTTGGACAGGGCAAGATATGACAAAATAATAATTTATAAATGATCAAGGATTCATGAGGGAAGGGGGATCGAGGAGGGAGGGGAAAAATGAGGAGCTGATGCCAGGGGCTTCAGTGGAGAGCAAATGTTTTGAGAATGATGAGGGTAACGAATGTACAAATGTGCTTGACACAACTGATGTATGGATGGATTGTGATAAGAGTTGTATGAGCCCTTAATAAAATGATTAAAAAAAAAGAATGGGGGATGGCTAGACTTCATCTTCTATTCTATGGACAGGTTATCAGGAGAGACCAGTCCCCAGAGAAGGACATCATGCTTGGCAAAGTAGAGTAGCCACAAACAAAGAGGAGGATGGATTGACACAGCGGCTGCAACAATGGGTTCAAACGTAAGCGTTGTGAGGACAGCGCAGGACTGGCTGTGCTTTCCGTCCGACGTACAAGGGATTGCTATGGGTGGGAACCGACTTGATGGCAGCTGACAACCACCTTGTCCTGCAGTGTATGGATGAGAAAAAGCTGGGCTCCCTCAGTTACTAGCTGGTGTAGCACCGATGCCAATGTCTAGTGACCCCATGAGAGTCCGAGTAGAACTGTGCTCCAAAGGGTTTCTGGTGGCTGGTTTTTCAGAAGAAAATCACTAGGACTTTCTGTTGAGGCAATTGGGGGTTGACTCAAGTCCCCCACCTTTCTGTAAGCAGCCAGGCACATTCGCCGCTCGTACCACCCAGAGAGCCCACCTTCCGAAGGACCGAGAGGCCAAGGAACTTGCCCAGTTTCCTGGTAGGTGACACAACTGGAATTTGAAGCGAAGGATCTAGCCTGGAAACTCGTCCCCCACGGTGCGTGTCTCCTTGGGGCTCACCTTGAGAACACTGTCCATTTGTGCTTTGAGAAGATCTTTTCTCAGTGAGGAATGCCACAAGTCACTTAGAATTCAGGCTACTGGAGCGGGCCAGGTCAGCGAGCTGACTTAAATGGCTTTTGATCTATGATGAAGTGTAATTACAATGATTATAATCTCGTTAGCTTGCTATCCTTGTGGGGCTCACAAGACACATGTGATCCCGAAGAAGAAACCTTGTGACAATCTTGGCAGCTGCAGTCACCATGTTGGAGTGCCAGCTTTTCCCTGACCCAGGGGATGACCTGGAAGGAAAACATCTATTTCCTTAGGGCACCCTGTGTGTGCATCCTCAACTCAGAGAAATGTTTGGGAAGGGGAGGGAGCGAGTCTTATCCTAGGCGAGGGGTGGGGGGGGGGATGCATACAGAGTTTACATATTCTTCCTTGATACTCTTATTGCCCCTATAATTCAATTATTTTGTACAAGGGGACAGATCTGAAAAAAAAGTGTGATTAACACCGTGTGTCACCTTGGTGAGGTCATGATTCTTAGTGGCCATGAGTCTGGCAGATAGGACATTATCACCCTCTGTTCTATGGTCTGATGTGAGCAGCCAATCAGTTGGAGGGGAGGGAGTTTCTTGGGTGGTTAGGCCTGTACTCACTACTAATGGATGTGTGGACAACCCGCCGGCCCCCTCCCACACACGATCCTATACTCATTTCACGGTCTGACCTTCAGCTCTTGGAAAAGCCTTCAGCTGGCCACCTGAACTAGGTGCCTGATTGTGGTTTTGTCAGCCCCCATGACCACGCGCGTCAGTCGAAGCACCCCCCACTGGTCCCTGATTTGGCACTTACCAGCCCTCATAATTGTGTAAGCCATCTCCTGAAAGTAAACCCCACTCTACTGATTCATCTCTGTGAGCGTTCACCACCAGTATTGATTCTCTAGAGCACCCAGCCGACAACACGGAGCTTATAGCTCAGTGGATGAAACAGACAATAAACAAATCAGTATTGAACAGAGCTTGGTCATGTCTGCGTTGACAAGAAATGGTGTGTACGGGCGTAGGAGGACCGTGGTGCTAGAGTGGGGGTCAGCCCAGGCCTAGCTGGGGAGGTGACACTGGGCGGTAGAGCCAGCAATGCAGCCCTCTGGGGGTTCTAGAGCTCATCCCTGGGTGCTCAAACTCGGCGATTCTCCACTGGGGGACCTTTGCCGCACAGAGGATATTGGCCAAAGTCTGCAGACATTTTTGGTTGCCACCGGTGGGTCAGCGGGTGTTCCTGGCATCTAAGGAGAGGTGGCGACCTAGGATGCTGCTCAGCAACCTACAATGCCCAGGGAAGCCCCATAACAAAGGATTATCTAGCCCCAAATGCCCATAGTGCCAAGTGTGAGAAACCCTGGTCTAACGCCCCCCGGGGGTCCAAGACTTGCTGCTGGGAAACGAGGCCCACTTTGTGCAATGCAGGGTGAGTCTCTGCTCTTCTCAAAGCCACCTCTGCCTACAACCCCATTCTTGACCCCTGGGTCTACAGGACCAGAGAGTAAGCCCCCTCACCCTGGGCTACACCTGCCCTCTACCACTTGGCCATGCTGGAATTGGTTAGATGCCAAGAATGGGTATCACCTGGCATCTGAAGCGTATCATCTCCCACCTAACTCCATACAGAACCAGAACTGGACAGAAGAGCCAATATGCCAATAGCCATTGGAAGCAGTGAGTGGGGAAATCCCACAAACTCCTTTTCAGTTCGGAGGGCTTTCTTTCTCCCTTGTGTGGGCCCTTGAGCAGTGTCCAACTCCTACAGCCCCTGCCCCCCGCGGCTCCCTCAGCAGAGATCTTGGCAAGAGGAGATCATGGGGTCTCAGCTCCTGCCAACCCACTGGTGGGTGTAGACTGCTGGCCTGTGGGTGAGTAGTTGAGTGCTTGGCCATTGTGCCCTGGGCTCATTTCCCTGCCTTCAGCTGACCACAAAGCTGGTCAACTCTGACATGCGCGCTCTATGGCTGGCACAGTTGCCCTGCTTCTCCATGGCACCTGCGGGGGCTCTGTCTTCCTCCCCAAGCCCCCTGGTGGTGGCGCCCACGGACCCAGCTGGCCGCATCAAGAAGGGCAGGTCAGTGGAGGCAGGTGGCCAGTAGATCGGCCTCAAACTCTTGGTCTTTTGGCAACGGTAGGAGGCCACCCTTCCTTGGACTGGCCCCAGAGGAGTGCTCTGTGCCGGCTCCCCAACCACCACAAGCTATTTGCTGTCTCTATCCTCCAGATCAACCCCCCACCCCATGTGTCACATGTCCCGAATTCCATCAGTGACTCAGACAAGCCCTCTTTGGAAGAAGGACATTCCAGCCCGAGAGTTCAGAGCGCCCTGGCTTCCAGGGCCCTTCCCGCCCTATTTTCTGCGGAGCACTGGGAGCCTTTGTTGTCTCTGCAATGCTGATAAATCAATCCATCAAAAAATTTCCTCAGTGAAACTCAATCAAGAAAGGTCATGTCAGCGGGAGAGGAACAGATTAAATTAGCATCAAATTAGACATGGAAAGTGAGTTCTGTCAAAATCATCGCGGCGCTCAGCACAATTAGAATATGTTAATTATGCATTTCATTAAGGTGGGTGTAAGATGAAATGTCACTGGGGTAGGCATCCGAAAAAGGGAAGATTGCCAGGCACAACTTTCTCTAGACAACGTGTGACACCTTCATTAACATCACGAATCACGAGTCGGCCTTGACTTTCGCGGCAAGGGAGGAAACCATTAACTGTTTGCTGGCTCCTCGCACTGTGCCCGCGAGGAGGTCCCCGCTGTCCTCAGAGTGGGGCCAGCAGCCTCTCCTGAGTGACTGGCTTCCTCTCGCTGCCGCCGTGGCCCCAGGGGCTGCTGGGAGTGCCCGGTGGGCAATGGAGAGGGTGGTGGTTTTTAATGAACTCCCTGCCAGCAGCGTGTTGGTGGGGCGGGATCTCACCACCGCCTTAGGGGTGGCAGGGTGCAGAGGCGCTAGGGAGAGGAGAGAAATGAGGGGTGAGGATTACAGGAGGAGGAGAGGAGGGGCAGGGAGGAGGCTCCTGGCCTCCTTCTTGGGGAGGAAAGATATAATCAACGTAATGGGGGGCGGGCAGGGGGATGAGATGTGCAAATGTGTGCTTGGCAAACTCATTTGGTGAAATATTTTGCTTCTCTCTCTCTCTCTCTCTGAGTCAGGGAAGCAGCTGGCTTTTTTCTTGAGTCGGGAGTTCCTCTGGAGGCAGCTTCAGGAAATACTTGGGAGGCGTGGAAGACCCTAGTTGCTTTCACTGGAGCCACCTCTGTGTCCCCCCCCCCATTCTTCATGGTATATCCTTCACACGGTCAGCCTTGGTGGCAGAGGGAGTACGTGTTGGGCTGCTAACCGCAAGGTCAGCAGTTTGAAACTACCAGCTGTTCTGCAAGGGGAAGAGGAGGCTTTGCACTCCCGCTTAGATGTACAGTCAGTGGAAACCCACAGGAGTGCTTCCATCCTGGCCTGCTGGCGTCTCTGGGAGTGGGACCCTACTCACAGTTTGACTTGGTTTCTCCTGCGTATGGCTCTCTCTCTACGTTGAGGGAGGGATCAGGCCCATGGGCCCCACTGTGGTTCTTTCCACTCAGTCTCCTCTCCCTCTCCCTCCACCAGGAGCTCTTCCTGGGCCCAGCAGGCCACGGGATCCTTTGTGGGACAATCTCTCTCTGGTTTCTACTCTCTGACCTCACACGCGCTGCCCGTCTGCAGGATGTTTCCCGACCACTTCCCGGAAGTCTGTTCTGTTGTTGCCAAGCGCCTCCCAGTAGCTTCCAAGATATGAGGACCCGTTAGGCTGGAGTGGACCTGCCCTATCGGGCTTCCCAGGCTGTCATCTCCATGGGAGCGGGCTGCCAGCGCTCGTCTGCATTAAGCCACGGGTCTTTCCAACAGCACTTAATCGCTGTGGCACCAGGGCTCCACATACCTATTGTTCTCCTGGGATCATGAACCTGCTTGAGTTTACCAAGTCCTGTTGCTTTGTACTCAAGTAACGCTAACACACACACACACACACACACACACACACGGTCATGGTTGTCACAGTGGATTGCAATTCCTAGTTCCACGATCCATCTGTCCACTCCACTGCAAGCTCTGCCTCTCATTGCCTGCTCCATCTCGGTGGTTCTATGCACGTGGCTGCCCTTAAGTTAGTTCTGCCTCGTGGCATCCCCAGAGACCACAGAACAGAATATGGCCTGGTCCTGAGCCATCTTCACGACCACTAGGACCCCTGAGCCCACTGTTGAGACCCTCATGCAGTATCTCCACCTCAGAGGGCTGGCCTTCCAGTGCTGTAGGCGGGGCTTCTACCCTGCACTTGGCAGACATTCCCTAGATACTCCTGAAGTACACGCATGGCCAGGTTGGGGAGTTTTCCCCATGGGGGGGTCTATTTCCTTTGGGGGGAGGGGGAGCTGTGAACCCAAGGGCTATTAGTAGCCCATCTCAACAGGGTTGTTTTTCCTCATAGCAAATTTGGGATCTTCAAAAACTTTGTGGAAAAATTGAGTTAAGAGTTCATTTCAGGGACCAGACTTCAACCCGGTACACCAAAATGTGAATGTAACATACCAGTATGAAGTGGAGAACCAATAGAGAAGATTGTGGGGCTGGCCTCAATCCTAGCTACGTGGACATTCCCCAACCCACTGCCCCCGAAGAATGTACTACAGAGGACAGCACTGAAGCTACAACTCAGGGAGAGAGACATGTCTGATCAGAGCACAAGGGAGCAAGCGAAGGAGGAAGGAGAGAGAGTGGAGCACATCCTGACCCACCAAGCCCCGAGAATGATATTCCTGCTCAGAGTAGCCAATGCAGAGAAAAGACTGTAGGACAGGCTCCACCATGAAACATGACATTCCCTCACTGACCCACAGCCCCACGGGGGACAATACTGGAGACACAGTGCAGGATTATGCCCGATCTGACTCCACCACACCGGGGCAAAACACCAAGGACATGCCACAGAGCAGCAAGGGGAGCAAAGCAATGAAGTCCCCAGGGAACACCAAAAATAGACTTTGAGGTCAGGGCATGGCACCCCCTCAGACTCGATTGGACAACACTCATAAAGGTCAACAAACAGACCTGGAACTATTTATAGGCTTTTCTTTCTTTTTTTTAAAGTTGTGATTATTATTGTTTTTGAATGTATATCTAGATAAGATAGACGGGATAAACAATCCAGAGGAAAAAACAATAGGACCAATGGTTCTGAGGGGACATGGAAGAGGGGGAGGTGGGGAAAATGAAGGGGGAGGTGCCAACAAACCCAGGGACAAGGGAACACAAGTGATCTAAAATCAATGGCGAGGAGGGCATAGGATGCCTAATGGGGCTTGATCAAGGACAACGTAGCTGAGAGGAATTACTGAAACCTGAATGTAGGCCAAACATGATAGTGGGACAAGAGAAAAGTAAAAAGAAATAGAGGAAAGAACTAGGAGGCAAAGGATATCTATAGAGGTATAAATATCTATATATATGTAGATATATTTGCATATAATGATAAATACATGTATTAAATAGATCTATGTACATATATTTATATGTTAAGTATTAAGGTAGCAGATGGACATTGGGCCTATACTCAAGAACTCCCTCAATGCAACAATACTTTGTTTTAATAACCTGGCATTCTGTGATGCTTACCTTCCCGGACATGATAGCTGAAGACAAAATGGGTGCATAAGTAAATGTGGTGAAGAAAGCTGATGGTGCCAGATATCAAAAGATATAGCATCTGGGTTCTTAAAGGCTTGAAGAAAAAAAAAAAGTGGCCATCTAGCTGAGAAGCAACAAAGCCCACATGGAAGAAACACACCAGCCTGTGTGAAAATGAGGTATCGATGCATCTAAGACCCAGAACAAAAAATTATGTTGATGCGGGAGGGTGTAGTGGAGACCCAAAGTCTATATATAGACAACTGGACATCCCCTCACAGAAGAGTGACAAGGAAGAGGTGAGCCAGTCAGGATACAGTATAGCACCGATGAAACATACAACTTTCTTCTAGGTCTTTAATGCTCCCGCCCCACTATCATGACCCCAATTCTATTTTACAAATCTGGCTAGACCACAGCATGTACACTGGTACAGATAAGACCTCGCAACACAGGGAATCCAGGACAGATAACCCCCTCAGGACCAATAATCATAGTAGCAATACCAGGGGGTAAGGGGAAGATGGGAGAAAAGGGGAACTGATCACAATGATTGACATATAACTCCTTCCCAGGGGGACAGTAGACAGAAAAGTGGGTGAAGGGAGACAGCAGTCAGTGTAAGACATGAGCAAAATAATAATTTATAAATTATCAAGGGTTCATGAGGGAGAGAGTTGGGGGAGGGGGGAAGTGAGCTGATACGAAGGGTTCAAGTAAAACATGTTTTGAGAATGATGGTGGCAACATATGTACAAATGTGTTTGACATAAGGATGTGTGTATGGATTGTGATAAGCGCTGTAAGAGCCCTGAATACAATGATTAAAAAATAAAGAATTAATGTCATTTCCCCATGAACTTTTTGAAGCCCTCGGCATTTCTAGAGGAGCCCTAGTGGCACAATGGTTACACACTGGGCTGTTAACCACAAGGTCTGTAGTTCAAACTCACCAGCTGCTCTGAGGGAGACCAATTAGGCTTTCTACTCCCATAAACAGTTACAGTCTCTGAAACCCACCGGGGCAGTTCTACCCTGTCCTATAGGGTCTCTCTGAGTCAGAACTGACTCGATGGCAGTCAGTCTGGTTTTGGCTTTGGTTATATTTCTGGGGCTTCTGAAAAGAGGTAGTTTTTCTTCACAATACATTTTCACACTCGCAGATCAACATATAGCTATCCTTAATGTCCGAGTTGGACAGGGTAGGACTTCCCCGGTGACTTTTTGAGATTGTAACTTTTATTTTTTCACTGTGCAACCTGCTTCAGTTCCTGAAGCCCATGGGGTAAATCCAGGCAATGGTTCGGGGTTACAATTTGCTTTGGCATGGGACACTATGAGAGGCCCATGGGATCGGACCTGCCATAAGTCCAAACCCATGCCAGAGATTGTAACTCTTTACAGGAGTAGAAAGTCCAGTCTTTCTCCCGAGGAGCGACAGTTGGTTTCAAACTGTCGACCATGCGGATTGCATCCCCACACGTAACCACTTAATGTAGCCCATTGGAATTCGTCTTCTCCAATCCTTAGTGTAAGTACAGCGTGGGGGCCTTCACTGCTGCCGCCGCCATCATCATGATGATAATTTTCTTTCGTATTCACTGATAGGGCAATCTTCTGAGGATGTTTTTTTCATTTTTCTTTTCCCATCTCTCTCATTTCTTCTGGTCTCTCTTTCCCTCTCCTCTCTCACCTTGAACATCAGTAATCAGCCCCCGGCTATTGCCCACATCCATAAGGGTCATCGAGTGTCGACCATATCCTTTGGACCTGTGCACACTGGGGGATGGGCTTCAGTGTCAACCATGACAGCCAGGCAGGCAGGTGACCACTACCTAGCAGCATGGCTTTGGTGGAGTGATCCAACTAAGCCTGCCGTCTGTGCCGTCTGCTTGGTCCTGTGGGGATGACCCCAGAACTTCCTGCATTCTCTGTAAGCACAGAGGCAAAGGCTGCATCTAGCACCTCACATAATAGATGCTCAGCGATGGCGGTGGTGGTGGTGCCCGGGAGGCTGAGGTGGCTGGTAGTGAGAAACACTAGTGACTGGTCCTTGCAGGAAGAAGACTGTCGCACGTGCTTTGTCTAGACAACTCACCCCAAACCAAACTCGCTGTCCATTGAGTCAGTGGCAACTCAGAGTGATCTTATAGGACAGAGCAGAATCGCCCCTGTGACTTTCCCAGACTTTACAGGAGTAGAAAGCCTCGTCTTTCTCTCGAGGAGCCCTGTGGATTTGAGCTGGTGGGTGAGCAGCCTAAGGCGTACCCCATGATGTCGCCACCACGGCTAGCCTCAGGATGCTTCAAACCCACCCGTGGGCACCACGGCAGGGAGGCTTGGCGGCCGGCTTCTGTAAAGACTGCAACCAAGGAAGGTGTGCAGCTCTGCTCTGAGAGCTCTGCTCTTCTCTGCAGCTCACCCGGTGGTGGCTCTCTGCAGGGTGTCGGTGCCTCACGTGGGGAGCTTGGAAGCCAGCCTCAGGTCCTTCTTGGGGGAGCCTCATGTTGGCACAAACAGCTGTTTCTCCCACCAACGGGGGAGACACTCCAGGGAGACACTCCAGGGCAGGATAGGGTCCAGAGTGACACAGCCACATGCCCAACCCCCCAGGAAGCCCAGAGGAATTGAGGAAGCTTATTTTCTGAGCTTCAATTAATTTTGAGGATCAGCTGGGATCCAGACCATGGGCAGAGGGAGGAGGGTGAGTAAGCCTGGCCTTCTAGAAGGGGAGGAGGGAGAGGGAAGAGGGAGAGGGGGGCTGTCTGGGTGGTGTAAGAATTCCTCTCTGACTGGCCGCCCCCCAGCTTCCTTGTCAGGCTGCTATTGATATTAAAATCAAGGGGCTGGCAGAGAGCTAGGCAGCGCTGGCAGGATTCCAGGCTGGCTGTAATGAGCCTCACCTGGGCTAATTACAGCTTCTAGAAACCCTGCCGGAGAGGTGGGAGTTACCAACCGGTCCTTGGGCTGAGAGCGTGTGAGGTTACTCAGCTCTGAGATGAATCTCTCGGCTGGCCATTGGGGCTTGAGAAGGCCAGGAAGTGACCCAAGGAATGCTGGGAACTTCCTCATATGGCCACCTGGCAGCTCTCTTACCTGTACTGGACAGAAAGGTCAGCGGTGGTGAGGAGGGACCGACAGCCTGCCTGCTACAGGTGCAGGCTCAGCTGTGGTCTGGTTGTACACACAGGCTGTGCACACTGCCTGTAGTCACAGGCCTGGGCATCTGCCTTTTGAACAAGACCCTCAGGTGGTTTGACAGCACTGGCAAGTTTCCGAAGCCCCCGTGAGGGTTTTGCACCTGGAAGGAGGCTGTTTCTCAAAGTGGTGCAGCATCTGTTTCAGAGGAGCAGGTTCTTAGGGGACTGGAGCCTAAAGGAGTCCCTGAGGCCTGCATGAGGCCCCTTCTTGTGCGACCTGGGAGAGAGATTGCACCTCTGTGGGCCTCAGTTTCCTTATCTGTAGAAGAGATCTCCTTCGAGTGTCCCTCACAGGGTGTGGTGGCCCCCGAGGGATTCCCTGAGATAATAGGAGCTTCTTAGCACAGTCCTTGCACCTCCAAACCGATTACCTCCACGTTGATTCTGATCGATGCAGCAGAGCGGAACTGCCCCTTCAGTGTGGCTTGCGACACAAGGTAAAGAAGACCCAGATCCTCACAAGGAGACCAGGGGGTGACGTCCTAGTAACGGGGGGGGAGGGGAGGAGATTGATGCTGTCAGGGATGTTGTTTTGCTTGGATCCTCTATGGATGCTCACGGAGGCAGCAGCCGAGTGAGAAAATGATGCAGTGCATCCAGGAAATCAGTTGCACAAAAGCCTCTTTAGAATGTTGAAAAGCAAGGAGGTTACTTTGGGGACAAGGTTCACCCGCCCCAGCCATGGTATTCTCAGTGGTCTCATAGGCACGTGAGAGTGGGACATTTGAAAGAGAAGACTGAAGAAGAACCGCTGTGTTTGAGTGACGGTGCTGGTGGAGAATCCTGAGAGTACCTTGGGGCAGCTCCCCAAAGAACCAACAAGTAAGTCTTTCTTGGAAGAAGCCCAGCCATGCGCTCCTTAGAGGCAAGGATGGGGAGACATCGTGTGAAGTACTTTGGACATGTCATCAGGAGAGAAGGACGTCCTACTTGGTAACGTGGGGGCGCAGTGACAACGGGGAGCGCATCGGCGGATGGGTCAACACAGCAGCCGCAGCAATAGCAAGGGTGGCAGAGGACCGGCGGTGCTTCGTGCTGTTGTGCATCAGGCTGCGATGAGTCGGAACCGACGACTCCATGGCACCTAACGACAGACAGCAATAGATTGTTCTGGGAGCCGATCGCCACGTGCTTCTCCTAAGGTGGGTGGGTCCAGTGAGCGGGCAAGCCCTAACCGCTGCGCCACCTGGGCTCTGCCCAGGCAAAGTGCCGCAAACACTCAAGGGAGTAGTTGTGATTGGTGGGGCGAGTCTGACGCACAGCGACCCGATGGGACAGAGGAGAACCGGCTCGCTGGGCTTCCGAGGTTGGAGATCTTGACGGAAACTGTCTGCCACATCCTTCTCCTGCTCTGTTGGGTTGGCAACAAGGCACTTCACCACTGCGCCACCAGGCCCCTCCACTTGGAACCCGGTGAGCACGCCAGAGATGAGTCATTGTGACTATGAGTTAGTGTGAGCATGATGGTGGTGGGTGACAAGAAGGAACGATGAAGCTCCCCGTGGAAGTTCAGGTTCTCATTGAACCCCCTCCATCTTCTGCCTGACCAGCACTATGAAGGAGGCTGTAAATGGTGTGGCATTGAACCTGCGGCTCAGCCAACCAAAGCCTTGAAAGATGGCCTGGTGTTCCCCCAGCCTTTCCTGACCTGGCTGGCCTTCGTCTGCCTCATGGGAGAGATGAGCCCACCAAAAACACTTAAAGGGATGGTTAGGCAAGGCGCGAGTCCTGAGACACACAATGCAAAGAGCAGTTGCACATACCCCAGAGCAAACCCTCCGTGTGGTCAGTTCCAACCGGCAGCGACCCTGTGTGACAGAGCACAACCGCCCCACAGCGTTTCCCAGGCTCGGATGGGATCCTTACGGGGCCAGAAAGTCCCCAGCCTTCCTCCCACAGAACCCCAGCATGGGTTTGAACTCCTCGGCCCTTCAGTTGGGCTCTTAAGCATTGCATTACTGGGGTAAGCAAGCAAGACGTGGTTACAGGGTAGACCTTTCCTATTGAATTCAACTGGGGTTGCCATTTGGCACAGTGGCCCTACAACTTATGTCCCTGGCCCTGGCTGCCTCACACAATTCCTAGTGTGACAATGAGGACGGCCCTCATGTCTGAGGGCAGAATGGACGAGGAGGACCTCACAGAGCGTGCAGAGGCCCAGGAACAGAAGACACCGTGAGAAGGCGGAGTCCGGCAATGATACACTCCCCCACCATGCACCGTGACCCCTCCACTCCCATTCCAGTTGTCTTATTCCTTGGCAAAGGGCAGGGGTCCTGGATGAGGCAATGGGTACCCCTACGATATGTGTCTGCCGCTGAGAAGACTAGGGACTTGAAGCAGGAAGTAAGTTCGGGGCAAGAAAGAAGACAGCCATTCTTGTACGTCTGAGTTTGTGACCTGAGATTGTCCTGTAAGGACCTAACTCATCTTCGGAGGACTAAGCTGACCTCAGGAGAGCCTTCTGGCGTGCTGGTTGAGCGTTTGGCTGCTAGCCAACATGGTGGTGACTGGACTCCCCCAGCGGCTCTGGGGAGAAAGATGCAGGCAGTCTGCTCCCAGACAGATCAAAGCCGGTCTGAACCCCCAGGGGCAGCTCGCCTCTGTCCTCCAGAGTCCAAACGGACTCATCAGCAAACCACAACCACAACAAGCTGACCCTCATTTTAGTTCTGCCTTCTGCACTTGTCTGCCAATAATGCAGAGAGGGAGAGAATTGGGGCCCCAAACCCACCAGCCCACGTATGGCCAGTCCAGTTCCAGTGACTACCATGGTCTCCTTGACGTTCCTGGTGCTGCCAATGCTTAAGCGGCTCCCCCTGAAGGCTTCGGAGCTCTGTCACTGCCCTGACCTCCTAGGACCCCTGAAAGTATCCGCAAGACAAGGCTGGTAGATCCTTCAGAGCAGGGTTTCCCAACCCCCACCTGCCAGACACGTGGAGATGGGCCATTCTCCGCTGTGGGGAGCTGTCCTGTGCTCTGTAGGAGGTTGGAAGGTGGCCCTGGTCTACATCTAAGATGCCAGCAACACCTGCTCTCACCATGAGGACTGTCTTGGAAGGACAGCCAGAATGCTCCTTAGAAAAGACGATGGTGAGACTTTGTCTCCTATACTTGGTCCATGTTATCAAGGAGGGACTAGTCTCTGGAAAAGGACGTCGTGCTTGGTAAAGCGAGAGTCGGTGAAATGGAGGTAGACCCTCAATGGGATGGACTCAAACATAGTGATCGTTGTAAGGTTGGCACAGGACCAGGCAGTATCTGGTGTGGTTGTAGATAGTGTCACTATGAGTTGGAACGAAACCCTTGGCACCGAATGACAGCAACACCCTGCAATAATACTATCAGAGTCCCGGTGGTGTAGTTGGTTACGGGTTGGGCTGCTAATCGAAAGGTCAGCAGTTTGAAACCATCAGTCACTCTGGGGGAGAAAAGTGAGACTTTCTCCTCCTGTACAGAGTTACAGTCTCGGAAACCTCGGGCAGTTCTACTTGGTCCTTTAAGGTTGTCGTGAGTCAGAACCGACTCAATGCATGAGTTTTTTTGAGTTCTACAGATGAGAGTCCAGATAGTGTAGTGAGTTACCCATTGGACTAACTGCATGGTCAGCAGTTTGAACCCACTAGCCGCTCTGCAAGAGAAAGACGAGGCTTTCTGCTTCTGTAAAGAGTTATAATCTCATAATCTCGTGGGGCAGTTCTACTCTGTCCCGTAGGGTCGCCCTGAGGCATCCTCAACTCAATGGCAGAGAACTTGAGCTTTTCTACAGGTGAGGGGACAGAGGTTCAGAGACCTGACTCCATGGCCCAGGACCCCAGCTGAAGCTACAGAGCTTGTTAGCTGACGGGATCAGGCCATTGTGACCCATGAGCTTTCTCACTAAGCATTTTCTGAAGTTTGCTAGTCTGTCTTAGTCTCAAACCTCCACGGAAACCTATTCAGTAGCATAGCTGCACACACTCACACACTCATGGATGGGTGGTGGCTGTGCTTGAGGCACATTGCCAGGACTTGAACCCTGGTCTCTGGCTTTTATTACTCCTGAACATCACTGCCCTCTAAGCCACATGAAAGCAGCCCTAAATCTGTGATTTAGCCAATCAGAGCCCCGAGTGACCTGCTCCTACATTCTGTTGCATTAACGTGTCATGTGCTACTTCCCCAGTGTTTGCCTCTGCAGACCACTAGTCCCATGACACATTTAACTGTGTTCTCTAAGCCGAATCACTTTGCTTGTTTGTTTCAATATTTAAAAAAGCATTTTCTAGTATAACTCCAAGAGCCAGGGCAGTTTCACTCCATGCTTGGAAGGGAGATGCGTTTTTCCACATTGGGGGTCAATCTTACCTAATTACCTTCTGGAGTGATCAGTAAGTACTCAACCTGAGCACTGCGTGGTCATTCAGCCTCTGGTGTCCCTCCAGGGTCCATGGAGCACCCAACCTCCGGCGCCGGCAGCCCTTCCTGTATATCCTGCACTGTGGAGGCTGGCAACTAGGTGTTTGACCTCCCAGCCTCCTTTGCAGTGTTGCAAGGTCAGGTGACATGGTTTTGTCCAATGGGACACTTCCCTGATGAGAAAGGCGAAACCTGCCTAGAAGGTAGTCTTTCAGAGGGTCCCTCATCTTCCTTCCTGCACAGGGGACGTGAGGGATGAAGAGGCAGTTGCCATCCTGCCTGCAAGTGTGTGACCAGAAAGAGGCCAAGGCATTGATGGTGAGGCTGGGAGAGCAGAGAGGAAGCAGGGACCAGGCCCTGGTGGCCTTGCTGTGCTTACTTACAGGCTTGGACCCCAGCCAGACATCGGAGAGTCTCCGAAGTCAATTATATGATGTCATTGATGCCCCCCAATCAATGTCACCTTCTAGTTCATTGGCCAAGTTTCCCCCGCTTTTCTTTCTGAGGGCCCCCAGTAATGGCCTGTCCTATTATCGGTGGTACCTCAGGTTGAGTCAGATATGAGGACTGTAAGACAAGTATTGACTCCATTTAAGCTGTTGTGACTCCATTTAAGCTGTTGTGTCATTTGGCAAAGAATAGTGAGCGTGCCATGGCCTGTAAGAAGCGGGAACAAATCTATCTGGGAAGAAGTACAACCAGAAGGCTCTTCAGTAGCGCGGAGGGTGAGATTTCGCCTGGCCTATTTGGATGTGCTGTCAGGAGAGACCAGTCCCTGGAGAAGGACACCATAGGACAGAACTAAAAAGACCCAAACTCACTGCCATTGAGTTGATGCAGACTCATGGAGACCCTGTAGGACAAGGTGGAAGGACCACTGTGCTTCTAATACTGTCACTGTTAACAGGAATCAAATGCCCCAGGTTTCTTCTTCGAAGCAGCTCGTGGTTTCCAACTCCTGACCTTAGGGATCACAGCCCACCTTGAAACCACTGCACCAGCAGGGCAAGTAGCGAGGCAGCGAGATGGAAGCAGAACCCGCCTCGAAATGAAGTGACACAGTGGCTGCAACAATGGGCTCAAACATGGCAACGATTATGAGGCTGGTGTAGGCCTGGGTGACATTTGTTCTGCACACAGGGCAGCCAAGAGGTAGAATTGACTCAGTGGTACCTAACAACAACAACAACAACAATGTATTTTATAAACAGGTGGCTCAGCAGTAGGCTGTTCATTTTCCAGGTGGGAAATGGCCATACTCCTGGCCAATGCTCCCCGTGTACAGCCAACACCCTTCCGTCAGTGGAAGCTTGCATGTTGTGAAAGTGCTTCGTAGGTTTCAGCGGAGCTGCCAGACTGAGAGACTAGAAAGAGAGGCTAGAAAGAAAGGTGAGAGATGGCGATGTGTCAGGCCAGTGGTTCTCAAAATGGGGTCCCTCCATAAGCAGCCACAGAATCACCTGGAAAAGTTGAGTAGGAAAACTTTGACCTCACCCGGGACCTCTCGAATTGGACACTCTGAGGGGGGTGGTAGGGTGAGGGTGTCCCCTGAAATCTGCCTTCTGAGGAGTCATCTGGGGGATTCGGCTGTGGGGACGAGTTGGGAAGCACTGACTTGGCCAAGGAAGGTGGGTCTGTCCTTGAAGCCCCTCTCGTTTCCACCTGTACCTGGTCAGCACAGCCTTCCCCCTAGGTGTTCCATCCTCCTCCCCTCTCCCCTGCCTTCCCACTTGCTGCCCGGCTCCTGTGACAGAGTGGCCACCGCCACCACCATGCGCTCCTTCCTGAGGTTTCTTTGAAAACAACTAGAATCCTGCACAGGTTTGCATTTTACCCGGTGGGAAAATAGAAGCTTTCTCTCAGCCCTGCTCTGTCACCCCACCGAGCCCACTCTCTGAGCTTAATGCTGGTTGAAATTAGGTTGGGTTTTTTTTTTAACTGATGAATGTATTATAGGAATTAAAACCTTCTCCCATTCATATCCTGGGGACACTTCCCCACATTAACTGCAGACCCTCTCAGGCGACAGGACGGGGCACAGCCCAGGCTCAGTGTGAAAGCCGGGCTTCCTAAGAGCTGTGTTTCCAGCTCCAACTTTCGGTGCATGGCTGGTGGGGCGGGGGGGATGTCTCTCCCACACCTGTGAGCAGGAGGGGCAGGGACCTCAGAGGCTCCCTCTGGGGTAGGTGACATCATGGTGCCCTGTTTCCAGTGAAACAAGGAGAAACCATCCGACACCCTCCCCCATGAACTAGGAATGGACCGCTCCTTCCACTCTTGTGCTTGTGAACGAGGACGGGCCGAGACTCCAAAGGAAAAGACACAAGGCCGTGTCCCCATCACTGCAATGTCTCCCTCCATCGTCCATGGATCTTGGGCAGGGGTCCACTCAAATACCCCAGGAGGCAGAGACGGGATACAAAAGGCGGAGCGGGCACTGTGGCAAACCTGGTCTTGATCCTGTCTTATGGGGTCCACCCTACTGAGTCCTTGTCTATTGTCCCCTCGTGACCAATGCCATGGGCCAAGGCAGTGCTTCTCAAATTCATCCTAGATGACTCATTAAAATGCAGGCTGGAAGAGTCCACTCCCCTTGGTGTCTGATTCGGGAGGTCTAGGGTGAAGCTGAAGTTTTGCTTTACAATGTTTCTGCATGATGCTTGTCATCAGGGGACCCTATCTCTCACCTGGGCTGTTGCCCCCCCCCCCCCAATTTATCACCAAGTGTTTTCCCTTAAGCTTCAACATGTAAGGTTTAAAATCTGTTCGCCATATGATATAAGCCCACCCCTCAAAACCCGTTTCACCGGGAGCCAAGGCCCCACCTTGACAAAGATCTCTGCAAGGTCAGCGGTTCGAACCTGCCAGCTGCTTGGAGAGGGAAAGATGAGGCTTCCCCTTCCTGCAGAGATTCACAGTGAGGAGAATTTGCAGGAACCGGTCCACCTTGTCCTACAGGGTTGCTGTGTGTTTGAATGGACTCAACGGTCCTGGGTCTGTTTTGTTTTGAATGTCAGCCCTGCGAAGTGCCAGAGTCAGAGGGAAGGCTGATCGGAGGGACGGAGGAAGCAAGGCCTTCCGGAGCCTGGGTCATCAACGGTCTCCGTGAGCGATCACAGAATCTCGGCAGAAGAATCTCACCACCCTTTGCAGTTTGCAGGGCGCAAAGAAGAGGCCCCCACTCCTGGCCCCCGCCATGCAGGCGGTATTTCTGCGGCACTAGAGGTGCTGTTCCCGTGCTTCCTGGGTTTGGAGTTGAGACCGTGAACTGGGACTTGGAAAGCTAGATCCCTGCCTTCTGCCCGGCTCCAGACAAGACGCGACGCTCCAGACAGTCGCCTCTCTGGTTTGAAAGTTCAACAAGAAAGAGACAGACGCTGAAGCTCTCGGGCACATGCTCCCCTGCCCCTCCGCAGGAGAAGCATTTCTGCTCTAGACGAAGTTGACAGTCCTCAGGGCCCACGCTGAGGTTTCTAGCAGCAGTGGGTGGTTTATGCCTGCGTGTTATGTTGCTGGTCAGAATCCTGAAGCTTAACTTTTTATAACCGTTCTGTATCGATCAATCATAGTGCATTTAATCATCAATGCAGTGAACTTTTCACGCCCCGCTACTGTTTGATGCAAAATTTCTAGTGTCTGTATCAAACGGCGCGAGGTTATTTTTATCTCAAAGCACGTCTTTGTTTCTTGTTTGCTTTTGTCATTGCTATTTCACCTGTAGCACTCCCCACCCCCAAAATATAAGGTGCTATATAAAGAAGAAAAGTTATAAGGTGACGCATAAAGGAAGTAAATAATAAAATGAATCAACCCAAACCCAATCTACTGCCATCGAGTCGATTCTGACTCAGAGGGGCCCCCTGTAGGACAGAGTCGAACTGCTCCCAGGGCTTCTGAGACTACAACCCTTTATGGAAGCAAAAAGACTTGTGCACCTGTGCAGGAGCTGGTGGGTTCGAACCACTGACCTTTTGGATCGCAGCCTAATGCGTCATCAACTACAACACCAGGGCTCCTAATAAAACTAATAGAAGGAGGAAAATGTAGATGGACTAAGGATAAGAATGCAAATTGCTTCATTGGGTAACCATCTAATTTGCATATGCATTTCCTGCCACTCAATACTGTCAGGCTGAATGCAGCTCATCTCAAGCTCTGGTGGGGTAGTTACATAATCTCCGGTCAGTTTGAGGATATTAAGAGTGAAGGGGTGGAGTCTAGCCCGTCAACCAGGTCACAGCTTGATGCCTCCTTGTGGGTGTGTCCTTCTCATGAGGATTCTGGGAACTTCCTCTCTTCTCTTTGAAGGCAGGATGCACACTCTATTCATTCTTGTTGAACAAGCCACATGGAGTTATGCTGATGACAGCCAGAGCCCTGGAGATGCATCCATTGTCACTGGATCCTAGGGACTTTCCACCCACCGACCTGTGGTCTTTCTGCATTTTGCATCATTGCAGAGGCTGCATGAGTCTAAAGAGAGATTTATGGACTAATATCGGACTTAAGGGCTACTATCAGACTAAGATCAAGACTATGGACTTGATCTGGACTGGTCTGGGATGTTTTCTTGATATACAATTACTCTTTGATAGAAAGCTCTTTCTTATGCATATATGAGTGTCTCAGAACTTGTTTTTCTAGTCAATCCCACCTAACACCCCATGTGACAGGGCAGAGCTGTCCCAGAGGGTTTTCTGGGCTGTCATCGTTAGGAAAGCAGACCACACCTTCTTTCTCCTGGGATGCCCTTAGCTGGGTTTGAACTGCCAACCTTCTTATTCACAGCTGCATGCTTGCCCATTGCACCACCATCATGCCCTCTCCACAACCTGACACCATTATTATATTATATGAACAAAGACTTATTGAATGGGGGATACTGGGCGGCTGGCTGGAGAAACGTACTGGCCAATGGACTTGCTCTTTGTCCACATTCCAACACGAACCGAATACATGAGACAACAACAGGGCCAGTGGTGGCTCAAGAAGACCCAAACACACCGAGGACACTCCTATTCCGTGTGACCCTGTGGGGCTAGGAGAATAGGGTTCCCAGGACTGTGAACTTTGTGGAAGCAAGGTGGCCTCATCTTTCTCACAGGGGTCAACTGTTGGGTTTGAACTACAGACTACTGGGTTTTCAGCAGAATGCTTAATCACTGCACCACCATGGGAGCTTCCAGACTAAGACAGACTAGGACGAAAGACTGATGCTCTGCTTCCCCCACATGGCCTTATGGATCCTAACAGAACATTGTGCGAGCGTGTTCTGGGAGGGGAGCATCAATAGAGAAGACCCAGTGGTGGCTGAAGAGGTGGATTCTGATAAACGAGGCCTGAGACGGGGCATGGTCGGGAGCCCAGTTAATCTGCGGTGTCTCAGGTGGGCAGGCGGTGGAGTCTGCTCCCTGCGAACTCCTAGCAATGTACAAAAGGTTCTAGGCTAAAACCAACCAAACGAACAAAGAATGTGGTGTCCCGCTCACAGCCTCTTGCCTGTGTGTGGAGACGTGCGGCCTTCTCTGCAGGAATGGCAGGGCAGCTACTCCAGACACAGCCCCAGTCCTCCTACCCAAACCCAGAGGCCCTCTGGCCACTCGGGAGTGGCCAGTGTTGTCCATGTACCGCTGCTATAAGCTCCCCCTCACTCAACAACTAAACTCCTTGCTAGTCAGTCGATTCTGACGGCCAGCAACTACATAGCCTGGAGTCGCACTACCCTTCTGAGACTGAAACTCTACAGGAGTAGAAAGCCTCATCTTCCTCCCACTGAGCAGCTGGAGGGTCTGAACTGCTGACCATCCTGTTCCCAGCGCAACGTGTAACCCCTACCCCATCAGGGCTCCTTTGGGGGCAGCTTTAATGTCCAAACTGAGAGCTTTCCCTCCAGGCCCTCAGCCAGCATTGCCCTCCTCCTCACTAATGACTTTTTTTCTTTTTCTTTTTTTCAGATCTGGATTTTTCAGGGAAAGTCATTAAAACACCCAGATTAAAACACACCTCACTTCAGAGCTGTAAGTAGGCCAGGTGAAATTGCACAGAACAGTCCTCTAAGACAATTAACCAACTGCCCGAGGTCTCGACTCCGGGGAAACGATAATGAGGGTTTAAGTGTTAAAACCTTAAACACAACAAGGGGAAGAAAAACACTACAGGTGAATAAACACAGATCTCTCCGTCCTTAGACCAGCGGTTCTCAACCTGTGGGTCGCGACCCCTTTTGGGGGTCAAAGGACTCTTTCACAGGGCTCGCCTAAAACACATAAATATTTCACAATATGTAATTACATATTGTTTTGTGATGATTCACTATGCTTAATTATGTTTCATTATGTTCAATTTGTAACAATGAAAATACATCCTGTATATCAGATATTCAGATTAGGATTCATAATAGTAGCAAAATGACAGCATTGACTCAATGGCAGCGAGTTTGGGTTTGGTGGGTTCTGCTTTGCCCAGTGTTGAGGGAACACGGCACCCCCCATTCTCGTTTCATAGTTTCACCCCATGTCAGATGAGGAAACGGAGACCCGGGGAATTCACATGATACACAACTCGTAAGGGGCAGAGGCCAAAGGAGGGCTGGCCAGCCTGCCTCTCTGGTCGGCTCCGTACTTGCTCTTTCTGCCTTGACAGTAAGACTCAACCCCCTGGCTTCTAGGTCCAGCAAGCCCACTTAGTTTCCTCTTTGGGAACCCCTGCTCCCTCTTCCAGACCTGGGGATGCCTGGCGCCTTATTCAGGCGCCTTCCCAGGGAGCCCAGCAACTGCACTGTGAGAGAAAGAGGTGGCAATCTGCTCTGGTAAAGATGTTCAGCCCTGGAAACCCAGAGGCAGCTCTACCCCGCCTTATAGAGTCACTCTAAATTGGAATCAACCCAATAGCCCTGGGTTTGTGTTCCTTGGTTTTCTCTTTGCTGGTTGTGTGTGTGTGTGTGTGTGGGGGGGGGGGCGGTCCGGAGCCTCTGCACTGTCATGTCCCCTGCTGTTAGAAAGACTAACTGGATGAAAATCTCTGGTACCAACAGACCCTCGCCCAGCATCATCTTTCCCGGAGCCCATCCAGGGACTGGACAGGTCCCCAGCCTTCAGCAGAGGGTGGGCCCAGCGGAGGCACATGGCCTTGAAGCGAGAAGCGGAGCACGCTGGGTGGCAGGGGTGCATGTGGCAGCCCCTGGCCTGCTGCAGCACAGCCTCTCAGAAAACCACCAGCCCTCAGCTGGCCTGGGAAGCGCTTCTGAAGCCTCAGGCATCTGTCTTCACTGGCCGCCCCAGGGGACTGGGTGCAGGGTTTGCATGCTGATGTCCGCGTGCCGGTTGCAGAATGAGTTTTCCTCCAGCTGATGGCTGGACCTGCGTGCACTTCCTGCTGCAACTCGCTTCCGGTCCGGCCAGCGGGTGGGAGGGGAGGCGCAGCCGGACAGGGCAACGTCTTCATCTCCAGGCGCCCCGCCCTCCTGCTGGGCGCGCACGCTCTGCCTGTCGAGGCAGCGGATCGATGCCATCAATAGTCTTTGACTGCGGAGCGCTCTCGGACTTGCACATATTTAAAAGGATAACACACGATGAACGATTCTCCGTGGGAACTTGACCATTCTAATCCTGATCTTTGATTCTCTGCGATCCAACAAATCCGTGTTGTGGGGGGCTGGCGGGGGTGGGGATGCAGGCTCCAGGGAAACTTTTGTTGTTATTTTTCTGCCTGGCCTCTCTGCACTTGTTTACTCTGGGACAGGGAACTGGAAAGAGACTTGCCAGCAATTGGGAATACTCCTTTGTGGTGGTCCATTGCAGTTGGCTACCAGGGCCCGTTGTTTTTACGCTGTTAGTCAACAAACACTGGGCCCCAAAATAGGCCTAGAGCTGCTTCTCACAGGATGAAGCGTGGTGTTTTGGAGGGAGGCCATGGAGGGCTCCGTGTCCCAATCCCATGCTTACTGCCATCGAATCTGTTCCCACTCACAGCGACCCTAAACCTCAGAGTTACCCAAACTGTAACTCTTCCCGGGAGTAGAAAGCCTCATCTTACTCTCATGGAGCCACTGGTAGCTTTGAACCAATGACCTTGGGGTTGCCAGCCCAATGCATAACCAGGACTCCCTCCTAAATTCCAAGGGTTGGTGATTCTCCAATAGGGGCCCACCAAAGAATCTAAACTGCATCTCTATCTGCCGCTGCTGCTTCAAGCACCATTGGCTCAGCTGAGACATAGGGCCCAGTGGCCCAGTAGCTCACAGGGCAGCCTGAACCTGCTGTAGAGCCTTCCCTGGTGCGGTGCATCACTGGTGGCTGGTGGCTTTTCCAGTCACTTGTTAAAGAGGCTGGAGTCGCCCACTCAAATGAGGGCTGGGTTGCCACCCAAAGCACAGAGGCACCACCAGGCATTGCGCCTTCTGTTTAGCTGTGGGAGGCGCCCAGAGGCACCATTTGCCCTTCTCTTTGGTAGGGCTATCTCATCATGCCCCACACCCCTGGACCTCTAGACATCTCCTCTGGAGTTTTGTCGGGTTAATTTCTCACGCTCTAGCATGGAGATAACCCAGGTGGTAGCGCTAGTGGGTTACTCATTGGGCTTAACCACAAGGTCAGACCTTTGAACCTGCCGGCTACTCTGAGAGAGAAAGACGAGGCTTCCTACAGTTCTATTCTGCTCTGGAGGGTCGCTGTGAGTTGGCATTGGGTGGATGGCAGGGAGTTTAGTCTGGTTTAAGCATGGAGTCGTTAGATTCATCTAGATGCCTAGATTCATTGATGCCTCTTCCTTTCTGTGATCAATGTCATGGACCAGTGTGTTGGCTGGTGGAAGGGAAAGGCAATCAAGGTCCCTGTAGACTCGATGTCACAGGGTCGCTATGAATCTGAATCAGCTTGATAGCAATAGCTTTGGTTGGTTTTCACTCCCAGGGATGTTTTGCCTCTTGCTTGAGGCCAGCGTTCAGACAAGAGATTGAAGATTTACTGGTGGGACTGTAAACAGGCCGTGGTGAGATTAAAAAACAAACAAGCCAACAAACATGGTGAGCTTTTAAAAAGAAATGATGAGTATGATGCTCTCCACCTGGAGTAATTTCTCCTTGGATCTCACACTATACAAAGTACCAAAGGTCTTGCTTTACCAACACGCAACAGAATGCATTAGAGAGTGGATTGTTGAAGATGCAGTTGGCTTGAAATTTAACACCCTGTCATTTGACCTCCTTCACGATCCATTTAAATTTGTTCTAGTTTCTAATGTTTTCTGCTTTCTTTCCCATTGAGGTTTTTTAAAATCTGTTTTACTTGTATTTCCTGTTAGTTTTTAGTTTGTTAATGTTTTTCTGCATACGAAATCCAGGGTAGGTAATTCAATAGACAGCAAGAGGATTAATGGCTACTTGGGGGCACAGCACGGGAGGTTGGGGGGAGACAGGAGCTAAAAACGATGAGTACAAGAACAAAGAAAATGTTCTAAAACTGATTGCGGTGACGATCGTACAACTCTTCTTGATGTAGTTGAACTACTGGATTGTAGAATATATGAATTATATGTCAATAAACTTGTTGCAAAAAAAGGTATATCGGTATCGACAGAGCCAAGGTCAGCCAACTTTCTTTCTAAAGGCCCATAAAATCAGTATCGTAGGCACAGGCGAGACGTGGTCTGTGCGGCCACTTCACCTCTGCCCCAGTGCAAGTGCCGCTGCCCATGACACAGGTGATGGGCATGGCCAAGCGCTAATGAAACTTCACTGGCGGACAATGAATGTGAATGCCATTTCTGATGTATTATGAATATTATGATTATTAATTTAAAATTCCAACCATTTGAAAGTGTGAAAGGACACCTTTAACCCAGAGATCCTCTCACAACAGGTGAGGAGTCCGATTGGACGGTCACGCTGTAGCTTATCGATCCCTCCACTGCAGAAAGGAGTCCTGGGGCACAGGGTTTGCGCTGCTGGCTGTAAGATCGGCAGTTGGAATCCCCAGGCAAAAGCCGCACACGATGCTTTCTGCTTCTGTAGAGATTTACAGCCTCCTTAACCCACCTTTCTCCATTTCCTATGTCTCCAGATGTGTATCCCTCCCAGCACTTTCTGTGTAGGAAAATGGCATCAGGACGTGGGTAGTGGAGGATGTTTGCCCCAGGGCAGGGAAGAATCTCGGAGAGTTCAGGATTGTGCGTGCATGGTGCATGGTGGCAAAGAGAAGCAGAGGAGCACCTCACTGTGCCCAGGACGAGACAGCTCCAACCAGCCAGCGTGGTGTGCCTCTGACTCTCCATTGACCTCTAGCTCGGTTCTCCTCTTCTGCAGCGTGAAACCTGCACAGCCTCATGAGAGCTGTTTCATAAGCTCCTCCAGCCTTTGGCTGCCCCTCTTGACCTTGCCCACATGCTGTCTTCTCATAACCAACTCCCCTTTCCCCTTTAGTTATCAGAAAACAAACTGACTGTCGTCCAGTTGATTCCAGTTCACAGTAACGTTATAGAACAAGGTAGAACTGCCTCTGTGAGTTTCTGAGACTAACTCTTTTTGGGAGTAGAGAACTTTTTAGTTCTCCAGTAGAGCAGCTGATGGCTTTGAACAGCTGACCTTATGGTTAGCAGCCCGTTGCATAATCACTACACCACCTGGGCGCCCTCCTTTTGTCACACAACCCTTTGAATTTAGCTTATGTACACAAATGCCCAGCCAAAGACTACAGTACCCAGCCTTCCTTGAAGCTAGTTATGGTCATGTGATTCAGTCTGACCCAATGGGATATGAGCAGAAGTGGGTGGTGCCTTTCTTCCTTCACCTAATGTGGGAGGGAAGCAGCCATTTAAAGCCACAAAATGGTAGTCTTGCATTGAAGGTGCCAGAGTGATCTCACAGAGGGAGCCAGGGGCCAGGACGCAGGCACTCTGTCATTTGGGCCCTGCCTATGCTTGCGTGATTTAATTGAGAGAAGCAAACTCTCTTAATTTTTAAGAACTTTTCCCCTGTTTTCTAGGGTCTCATCTTTTAAGTGTCTGTCATATATTAGGGACTTCTCTGTCTTTTAAAATGAAAAGTAAAGGAATAAACAAAAGCCACGTGAGTCTGTTTCCTGAGTCATCACTCTGTAAGTTGAAGCTTTGTAAGTTGCCATTTGTTCTATGATGTAATTCCATCCAAACAGGATCAAAAAATGAACCTGCACTTTCCACCAGACTGGTACTGTACCCAGACTGGTACTGTACCCAGACTGGTACTATATCCAGACTGGTACTGTACCCAGACTGGTACTGTACCCAGACTGGTACTATATCCAGACTGGTACTATACCCAGACTGGTACTGTACCTAGACTGGTACTGTACCCAGACTGGTACTGTATCCAGACTGGTATTGTACCCAGACTGGTACTATATCCAGACTGGTACTATACCCAGACTTGTACTATATCCAGACTGGTACTGTACCCAGACTGGTACTATATCCAGACTGGTACTATACCCAGACTTGTACTTTATCCAGACTGGTACTATACCCAGACTTGTACTATATCCAGACTGGTACTATACCCAAACTGCTACTGTACTCCAACTGGTACTGTACCCAGGCTGGTACTAGACCCACCACGACCAGATTCAGACTCAGAGCCACCCTATGTAGAGTTTCTGAGATTCCAAATCTTTATGAGAGCAGACAGCCTCATCTTTCTCTCAAGGAGCATCTGGTGGAGTTGAACTGCCGACCTTATAGTTAGCAGCTCAACACCTAATCCATGGTGCCACCAGGACTCACTGTCAAATGATTCAGAACTTGGGCAAACTCATGCTTTGAATACTAGCTAAGTGAAGACCCTCCCAAACCAACCAACCAACCAACCAACCAACCAACCAACCAACCAACCAACCAACCAACCAACCAACCAACCAATCAGCCAGCCAGCCAGCCAGCCAGCCAACTAACCATCCAACCATCTACCAAACTCAAACTGTTGCCATAGAGTCAAGGAGAGTAGATTTCTGACTGGCAGTTACATAGGGGTGTCAATGGCTGGGGACCTTTGGAAGCAAACTAAACCCAGGGACACCCACCAACGCACAGATGCTTCCGACCTTAGGAGGAACCTTTAGGCATCTCCAGTGCCGCTTGAAGATAGACTCAGGTGTGTTCAGCTATCTCTAAAGATAGCTGCCAAGGAGCCATTCCCTTGCTCTGCATTTGGCGTAGTGTGTTGAGCGTTGCGCTGCTAACTGCAAGGTCTGCAGTTCAAAACCAGTTCTCTGCCAGAGAAAGATGGGGCTTTGTGTTTCTGTTAACAGTTTCAGTCTCAGGGGTCAGTTCTCCCCTGCCCTATAGAGCCACTATGAGTTGGCATTGACCCAGAGGGCGGAGCCTGTCTCTCCTCGAATCTGGGCTGGCTTGACGATGTGCCTGGACCACCAGAGTGTGGCAGAAGGGATGCGGTGCCAATCCCGGGCCTTCGCTTTAAAAAATGAGGCAGCTTTTGATTTCCCTGGAGGAAGCCAGCTGCCAGGTTGCAAAAAAGTTGTGAATCCAATGTGGTGGGATGAGACCATTCGGAAAGAGGAACACCAGACAAAGGAGCCTCCAGGCCCCGGCACGTGAGGCAAACTTCTTCAGCCTCCTGTCCGGCTCAGGTGCAGCTGAAGGCAACCACGCACACAGGCCCAGCTTATGCCACCCCTGTCCGGCAGAGCCTTAGTTTCCTGACCATCACCAGGGGCCCACACCAACCATCGCTGCTTTGAGCCGACACACTGGCCTGTGGTGTTGCGTGGTGGTACATCCCCGAATAGCCTGGGGTGAGCTCTCATGGGCACCTGCTTCTCCCACAGTGGCAACCACTCCGACTATGACTGAGGAGGCTCAGGCTAAGGGGAACACAAGTCAACACCTTCTGCATCCCAGTCACCTTTCCTCAACGGGGCAGCGTCCACGCTCCAGGAGGAGTCCTGACCTTCTTTATGCTTCTGCGCGGTGCTGACCAGCTTATCCATTTCACAACGGAGCCGACAGCAGCACGTTGCTAGGTGCCAAAGGGTTGATTGTGAACTCACAGTGACCCCAGGGGACAAGAGAACTGCCTTCTGGGTTTTCACCTAGGCAGTCTTCTTTATGGAAGGAGCCCTGGTGGGCTCTGGTTACATGTTTGCTATTAACTGCAAGGCCAGTGGTTCGAAGCCACCAGCAGCTCCTAAGAAGGAAAGACTCAGCAAATCTGCTCTAGTCAAGGGGACAGCCCCCGAAATTGCTATGGGCAGGCTATGGGCTGCTATGAATCAGAATCCACTCCATGGCACACTGCCACCAGTACCACTGACCAAACCCCACACTAAACTCACTGCTATCAAGTCGATGCTGACTCACAATGTGGGCTTCTGAGACTGTTACTCTTCACAGGAGTAGAAAGCCCTGTCTTTCTCCCTCTGAGCAGCTGGTGGTTTTGAATTGCTGACTTTGGGGTTAGCAGCCCAGGGTGTAACTCACCACATCACCAGGGCTCCTTCTCCTCCTCATCACCCCCCCCATCTCTAAAGCAGCAGATCACTGCTCTTCCCACCCCCCACCAAAGACCCCCTAGGGGGACTTCCGACCACCAACTGTTTGGTGAATAACTAAATCCTCACTCCTTGTACTACCAGGGATCCTGAAAGCAGCCAGCCACTTGGTGATTTGGGATACATTTAGTCGATGTCAGTGTCTCATAGCCAATTCTTAGATGATGGCATCTGAGAGGGTTGAAGGAGCGCCTCTGGGTTTGCAAAGTGAACCAAACCAGGAACCCCTCTGACTCCCCCACTCAGGAACCAAAGAAAACCCCAAACAGCAAACAACTTGCACTGTGTCAGTGCTGACTCATGGGGACCCACTGCAGATTTCCAGACTGGCTACAGGAGTAGGACGTCCAGTCTTTTTTCCCTCGGAACTGCAGTTAGTTTTGAACTGCCGACCATGCGGATCTCAGCTCAATGGGTAACCACTATGCCACCAGCTCCACTCCTACCTGCTAGGAGAGGGAAATCTAAGGGTGGCCGGCTGGAAAGGAGTCGGCTCCCTTACAGGGCACGCACAAAGGCAGAGAAGCCACATTGGCAGCACAATCACAAAAGGAAACACCATCAACTCCAGCTCCAGCCAAGTGAAGCCAGGCAGGGCCATTTGTGTCGCACAGACCCCGAAGCGACCCCCACCTTCAGCCCCGAGTCGTCCGACACTTGATATTCACGATGATGGCCCTGAGTCAGGAAGCCGGAGCTGAGTGATGTCTCCTGTATTCTATTTAAGGGGACGTGCGGGATGGGGCTCTCGGCAATATTCCTATGCAAAATCGTTAAAATAAATGTGTGGCTTGATCGGCGCAGGAAAAAGCTCCAGCTATGTGGGGATGGCATTTACACGGAACAGCCTGCGTCAGATAAATGAGGCACTGCTGTATCTGCAAAAGGTTCCGCGTGTACGCTGAAGCTGAGCTGGCCGGGGAGGCTTCTGCGAGATGAAAAATGAGCTTTACTGGTGTCTAAATTTGAGCTTAAGTGCACTCTGCAAACCCTTCCTGGGAATGTTCTTGGACAGGTGTCTCTGCTCAAATAGCATAATATTTGGACATTACATTTTAAATATGTGCAGATAGAAATGATATTTCAAATCTGTATTTCACTCAGCACCAAACGGGATACACATCGTGAGAGATAGTCCTTCATGGGGAAGAGGGGGGATTATAAACAACAACCAAAAGGAAGCACAATCTTGCCTCGCCCTCCCCACCTCCTGGAGGTGGAATGAAGGTTGGATGATCTAAAATCTCTCATGAATTCATGTGATCAGAACGATGGAGAATGTACTATCTTGCTTCCCATACAGGGTCACACTATTTTATCAGAACAATGACCAGAGTTTGGGGGACAGGATAAACAGGCTCTGCCACCTGCAGGTCCTTGAGAAGCCAAGGCAATGTGCTCCTCGGCTGCGTCCAGCTGCGGGTGGGTGTGTTATGCTTCATTTGCACGGCCCTTGGCAAAGCGTCCAGATTTGAATTCCTTGAACGAGATAGTGCGCCCTCTTTGCCAGCCCTGAGGCCCCTTTTCAGTCTCTGTTGCCTGGTATGAAGCGGGCGGAGGGCTTCGAGGCGTTTGTGGAGGAATGGAACGTCAAGAGAACGGCTGTTTTCTACGAGCGCCTTGAGGCCCCTCATACGTGTTCTGTGCCTGTGTGTCACCTGTGTGGATCTGGGGGCATCTGAATTTCTGACCCCTGAATTAGGACTCTTTTCAGGGTCGGAGGAATGGGGTCGAGTGCCCCTTGCCCTGGGTTTTGGTGAGACGAACCGCCAGACAGCCTGCTGGGTGAAGCCGAGGGGCAGCGACAAAGAGGAAGTCCTTCGACAAGGTGGATGGACACGGTGGCTGCGACAAGGGGCTGGAGCATAAGAACACTCGACGGGATGGCGCAGGGCCCAGTGGTGGTGGTTCCTTCTGTCGGGCATGGGGTCGCGAAGTGTGGGTCGGAACCGACTCGGCAGCGCCTTACAAGGACACTGCCAGACTTAGCCCAAATGGAGCAGGGGAGCTATTAGTCTGAGGCAGTCACGCTTACCAGGGAGCCATGCTTACAAGGCCCGGCCGTGCTTGCTTGCACCTCCCAGCTTGCCCTTCCCTTTATACCCAGGAGCCATGGTTACTGCACTTGCTCACCACGCACTCCCGCTCCTTCCTCAGGGCTGGCCTGCCCTCAGGTGGGGCTGTCAGTGACTCCCCTTGCACCTCTGTTCCTCCACATCATGCCCGGGCTTCCTAGGAGCCCTGCTGGAGCAGTGGGTCAGGCGTCAGAGGGATTTGCTCCCTGCAGGAACCATAAACCAGGAAGCCGCAGGCTCAGACCTGGAACCTTCCAGCGGCTCTGATTGGCCCTGTGCTTTGCCGTGCTCTAAGAGTCACCAGGTCTCGCTCTGAGCCTGGGCTGTTTTCTCTGAGAGAAGCCCGGGTGTCCCCCACCAACCTGACAGAACATAGGCACATAAAACAGACATTATGAATAAAATATGCGGGCAGAGAAATGCATGAGTGATGGGGGCAGGGGGTGGCTGACTCAATTAAAGAAAAAGTCTCCCTAACTGCCCTCCAGGCAAAACCCATGTTTCCCAAACTCCCAAATTTTATACATTACAAAGACAGACAGGAAGAGCAGCCTGCTTCATGATGTGATGCAGGGCCACGCGACATGCAGGTGACAGGGTTTATTCTGAGTGCTGCTGGCCTGGTGCTAGCTCAACGTCCCTTTCCTGAGCCCTTGGCTCGTCTTACGGCTGCATGTGTACCTGTACACGTGCGCGCGCACGCACACGTCCCCACTTTACCCACTTAGCGGCTGACACGAGCTGTCAACACTGTAGAACTGCACGGCAAGCCAGCAGTGCCACCTCGACACAGGCCGAGGGTGACCTCTGCCTGAGAACAAGACCCAGATCAGCGTTGTTCTGAACTTGTCCTCTGGAGGTCAAGCAAGAGAGGCAGAAACTGTGAGACGGCTGAAGGCGGGCTCCGCCCGGCTGTCCGCACAGCCAACCTCCAGCCACCCCTGAGTGAGAGCAAGCTGACTCCCCACACTGCCTCTGTGCTGGCTTGTCCCTCACCAGTCCACGCTGATGCCCTGGGGCAGGCTCTTTGTGAGACGGAGTTTCTGCCTCCCAAGAGAAGCTTGCCTTCAAACCCGTCTAGTGGCCCCGAGGTGACTCTTCCTTGCTGGCTGAGAGGCCAGGTAACCTGACTCTCTTTGGAAGGACAGAGTATTGGGGGGCACCCATGGCCTAAACCTCTCAAATGGGGCTACACATTAGTCACCTGTGGCTGAGTGTCATCAGGTCAATTCCGACTCATCAGAGGTTATGAGTGAATTAGGCAACTCCTGTTCACAGAGCCAAAAACCTCGCCAGAACCATTGCTGTACGTTCAGCAGCAGAAGAAAGGGGTTTTTCAAAGATGAACATAGCATGTTCAGAGAAGAGCAGTCGCCTGTTTCCAATGCAGCAAACACAATGACTATTGTCTAACTGGCCTACCTCTAAAGGAATGGGGTCCTACTCCTACGGTGTAAAGATGGTGACGGATAAGTCACCCCGCCGCTGATGTTCAGATTAGCAGCCAAGAATAATGCAAGTGAGGAGGCCAAGCAAGAAGCAAGAGGGAAATAATGTAATAGTTTTGTTTTTGTTAAGTATTGTTTAATATTTTTTTCATTCACACCTTAAAACTCCTATAATAGAATCTAGTTTGTGTACAGGTATTATTGTTCTTATTTTTAAATATTGACTTGTGAAATCATCAAGTACATTTTTTTTTCTTAAGAGTCCTTTATATTTTATTGGTATAATTTGATTTTCATTTATTTTTGCTACAAATATCATTTGCCACTGGAGCTGAACTTTTCACTGTATTGTAATTTTTAATAATCCAGTATCTTTAGTTGTCATGTAGCTGAGTTTATTAATATGCTCTCTGTTTTGCCTTATTTAAGAAATACCTCCTACTCCTAGGTTATAAAGATTTTTCTTTTTTACACTTTATTTTTATTTAATTTTCTAATCGTTTTATTAGGGGCTCATACCACTCTTTTCACAATCCATACATACATCAATTGTGTAAAGGACATTTGTACATTCATTGCCCTCATCATTCTCAAAACATTTGCTCTCCACCTAAGCCACTGGCATCAGCTCCTCATTTTTTCCCTTCCCTCCCCACTCCACCCTCCCTCATAAACCCTTGATAATTTATAAATTATTTTGTCATGTCTTGCCCTGTCCAACGTCTCTCTTCACCCACTTATCTGTTGTCTGTCCCCCCATGAAGTACTTTTTGGCATATAGTTTTTTTATACTTAAAATGGTCATTAGGGCAGCGACTGGCTGTGAAATTATGCGAATCCCCCTGTTGGTGTTGGTGCTCTGGTTTGGGAAGTGGTTGAATGGGTGTACATATCTGCATCCACCGAGCTCCACACTTAAATGCAGTGAATCCTGGGGCAGCCAGAATTCCTCTAGATGGCCTGGCTTTCCCAAGTCACAACTTTCCCACCTGTGACAGGGTGCGGCTTTGTCAATGGAGGAGGAAAGAAAGTGTTTGCACTTCTGAGCAGAAGAGCATGTAAGCTTGATGGTGGCCCTCCCAGGTCTTCTTGTCTTGTGTAATATTGAAGATTAATGTGAGCATCCTGAGCAAAAGGGGGAGAATGTGGAGCAGAATGTCATGATTTCATGGAATCCAGACTTTCTGGATCTATCGGGACTGGGTGGAATCAAACTATGGCCCCGGGACTGACTAGCTTTACCCCTTAAAACTTAAACAAAAACTATCAGCTGAAGCCTCCTGTAAAGTGGGCAGTAGTTTGGCCAGTGTCCTAGCTCTCTTGTTGCTGGAATGGCGAGATCACCCATGGGAGGCGATGACAAACAGAGTCTTTTTTCCTCACAGTTTAGGAGGCTACAAGCCTGAGTTCAGGGAACGGCTCCAGGGAAGGCTTTCTTGCCATCAGCTCTGGAAGAAAGTCCTCGTCTCTTTATCTTCTGCTTCCTGCTCCCTGGGAGATTTCAGTATGTCTTGGCATCTACTTTCTCCAATCTCTGTCCTGCCAACTTGTTTAATCTCTTTTATATCTCAAAAAAAAAAAAAAAAAAAGACCGAAGATTCACTCACCCTGCTTGGATCACATGGCAAAGACAATGCATTCCCCAATGGGGTTTTAATCACAAGCACAAACCAGAACTCACAAACTCACAGCCATCAAGTTGTACCTCACTTATAGGCTACCTTGTAGGACAGCGTAGAACTGCCCCCGTTGGGTTTCAGAGACTTAGAATCTCACAGGCGCAGGCAGCCTCACGATACACGGTGCCCTCCCCACGAAGCGACTGCTGACCTGGTGATGAGCTGTCAGCTCAGTGTGTCGCCCACTGTGCCACCAGGACTCCGCACCACAGGCACAGATATTAAGATTTATAACACGTATTTTGGCGCCTGCGGGTGGGGGTGAGGAGACAGGACATATTTCAATCCGGAACAGCTTCATTAGTAAAGAATGTCTGTCTCGAGCATTGTGTTCTTTTGAAGAAATAGCTATACGCGATTGAATGAACAATTGTATTTCAAAAGGTTAAAGCAGACATTTAGAGGGCAGCGAGTTCATGCTACCAGGAGCCCTGGTGGCATGGTAGTTCTGCGTTCGGGCTGCTAACCATAAGATCAGCGGTTTGAAACCACCAGCCACTCTGCAGGAGAAAGACGGGGCTTTCACTCCTGTACAAGGCTACAGTCTCAGAAACCCACAGAGGCAGTTCTTCCCTGTCCCGTAGGGTCGCTGTGAGTCAGCATTGACTTGATGGCAGTGAGTTTGTTTTCTGGTTTTGAATCCCTGTTAATGGTGAAGGAATAACTCAACGGTGCGAAGATGGTTTGCACAACTTGAAAAATGTAGTCCGTGACACTGAACTGTACATGTAGAAACTGTTGAATTGGTGGGTGGCTTGCTGTGTGCATGTCTCACAAGAGCAAAATGGAATTAATTTTTAAAAAATGGAGCAATCCTCGACTTCGCCTAAAATTTTTCAAAAGGCTTTGTCAAATCTAAAGATGAAGCTTAAAAAAATCATCTCACGAAAGAGCCGTTTTTCTAAGTAAGACTCAACAAAGTAAACACATCATGACGGAAAGGTCATTTAAAATGCAAAGTCGATGCAGAAATCTGCCGGGAAAGTACCATCCAGTTTGTTAAAACGAAATTTAATGGAACAATCTTGGGAATTCTAGATTTTGGAAATTTTGAAATTTTCGGAAAATGTAAACATTTTGCCATTTTTTGTTCTTGAAACTACGCTGCTGGAGTTCAAAGCGTTTTGACTTTTTTGCTCGTGTGTGTCCAGGAAAACCAAATCCGCACAATTTTGCTGTGCCTTTCCCCCAAGTGAGGGCGCATCAGAGAAGGATTCTTGCGGCGAGGGGCCTCAGTGCGCATGCTCGCAGCCGCAGTGGGTGCCCGCGTGCGGTGGACGGAAACTGGGGCTTTAGCTTCCCCAGCCACCACCCTCAGCCCCTGGAGGGAGGGCTTCCTGTGATTGCAACGCTGCTATTTTGAGTAACGAGATGGGGAGCTTGCACAGCGAGAGGTAGATTTTCCCGGGTTCGTTTAAATTGTATGTAAATGAGTTTTTATTAGTTGACATCCCGGGGGTGCCCACCTCAAAGGCCTGCCTTTCCCACTCCACACCCATTGGCCGGAACAGGGGAACCAAAACTCCACACTCACTGCCCAGCCCCTGTAGGGGTAGAACTGCCTTTGTGAGGTTACCAGAAGGAGAAAGCCTCGTTCTTCTGCCACGGAGCAGCGGATGGTCTCGAACTGCCGAACTTGCTGTTATGGGCCCAACTTAAGGCGCACTAGGCCATCCGGGCCCATTTGGGAAGGCACCCATAAAGTATTCCTGGCCTTGCCCCTTCCTTGAGCAGCTGGAATGGATTGTGTTTGATTTCCAGAGGGCTTGACATTTCTTTGGGCCTCATCCTAGGGAAAGCGCCCTGATGGAGTCCTGGACCCATTGGAACTCGCAGTTCAGGCCCACCACTTGCTCCCATGGAGAAAGATGAGGCTGTCGACTCTGGAAGGATACCGTTTCAGAAACCCTGGGGAGCAGTTCTGCTGTCTTATCAAGTCTTGTGAGTTGGAATTGACTTGATGGCAACGTAGGTGGGCTTGGGGGCCCATCCTAGGAAAATGGAGCTCTGGAGGTGTAATGAGTAGGTGTTTCCCTGCTAACCACAAGATCACTAGTTCAAACCTACCAGCCTTCCTTGGGGCTTTCTACTCCCATAAAGATGTAGAGTCTTGGAAATCCTGCCCCACGAGATGGCAATCAGTTGGAATTGACTTGATAAGTGAGGTGGCTTTGTTTTTTCCAGTTTAGGAAAATATGGAGAAAGAAGAGTGCAGAGTAAACAAAAGAGTAAACAAGAGTGCAGAGTAAACAAAACCAAACAAAATCCTGACTGCCATCAAGCCAATTCCACCTCATAGAAACCCTACAGGACCGGGTGGGACTGGCCCTGCGCATCTGACTCTGTATCTTTCCTAGAGAGCCCTGGCGGGTTACATGTTGGCTGCAAGAGCACCGGTTTGAAACCATTAGCTGCTCCGTGGGAGCAAGAAGGAGGCTGTCAACTCCCATGAAGAGTGACCGTCTTGGGAACCCGCAAGGGCAGATCAGACCGGTCCTATCGGCTCGCTGCAAGTCGGCATCGATTCGATGGCAGATTGAAGAACGTTTTGTCAGCTGGACTTGAGACCAAAATGTGTCCTGATAGTACTTTTGGATCCTCATGGAGAATTCGTGGGGATTCTCCTATACTGTTGGTGATTCCCATGTCATTTCCCCTTCCCAGCTCTCCTCAGCAGGGTGGCAGGTACATTGGAAATTCTGGACTAGCAGGGGAAGGAGCCAACACACATACATTACGAAGAAGAAAATTAACAGACACCAATCTGGTCCCAGGGCCACTTGCCAGCTGGAGATTTCCATAGCAACGGAACGCCCCTTGGCCTCCCCTGGGTTTTCAACTGGTGGGTTTTTTCTTCTCTTTTTCCTTTTCAAGGAAAGATCTCAAAACGGATTTAAATATTATGAAATGTGCGTCTCTGCATGCTGGGTGGGGGAGGCTTTTAAGACGAACTTCTCTTTCTTCCTTCAACGGGATCGGCCTGGAAGGTGAACTTCACCGCAGATGCCTCGTACATCAAAGTTGAGGTGGTACCCGCTGCTTGTCCTGACTGTGGGATAAAAGCTGTCAAGCAACTTAAGACAGGCTCAGATTCACTGCCCTTGAACTGATGCTCACTCACAGGGAGCCTGCAGGGCGGGCGAGGACTACTGCTGCGGGATTCTGAGACTAATGCTTTACAGGAGTAGAAGGCTTTGTCTTGTGGAGTGGCTGGTGGTTTCAAACTGTTGACCTGGTGGTTAGCAGCCCAACGTGTCACCCACTGTGCCAACAGGGCTCTTGCCCAGGAACGAAGTCTCCGACAAAAAAAGCAAAAGACCTTATTAAGCAAAAGACTTGTTTTTAGCAAATATTTAAAAAAATTCTCTAGTGATCTAGATTTTTTTTGTTGGGCTGCTAACCACAAGATTGGCAGTTCAAAACTACCGGTAGCTCTTCAGAAGAGAGGTGAGGCTTTCTACTCCACAAAGAATTATAATCTTACCTTGTCCTAAAGTAAGTTCTCAACCTGTGGGTCACGACCCCTTTGGGGGTGTCAAACGATCCCTCACAGGGGTCGCCCGATTTATCACAGTAGCAAAATGACAGTGATGAAGTAGCAAGGAAAATAATGTTATGGTTGGGTGGTCACCACAACACGAGGCACTGAATGAAAGAGTAGCGGCATTAGGAAGGTTGAGAACCACTGTCCTAAAGGTTCACTCTTGAGTTGGGATTGAGTCAAAGGAAATTTTGGTTTTTGGAGCTTCTGGTTTGGTTAAGGTGTGGTTTATCAAGGCTTTATTTGATTTACGAGGCGGGGACGAGATTAGCATCTGCTGAGAATTCACCAGAGCTTGAGTACTTTACACACACACACACACACACACACACACACACACACACACACACACACATATATAACAGTGGAGGAAATAAGACTCACAGAGCTAAATGGGCTTGCCATCCTGTGTGGGAGGGGGATGGAAGTGAATTTTGAAGTTTTCATTGCAAAGTGCTCTCTCCGCCCCACCCTCCCGGACAGCTAATGTCCCCTGGTGGTGTCCAAAAATGATCTGTGCTTGTCTGTGAACTGGAAGGTTGGTGGTGTGACTCCACCCAGTAGCACGTGGAACAAAGGCCTGGCGATTTGTTTTTGTGGCTCAGCCGCTCAATCGGATGGGGCAAAGTTCTGCTGTGACTTGTGTGCAGGGTCTGTGAGCTGGGAGCAGCTCAGTGGCCACACGACATCATTCACAACTCTTCTTTCTTTTCCCTCTCTTACTGTCACCTTGTCTATACCTCCTCCTGTCTTTGGAATAGTTATTTAAACTCGTTAAGCAAATGCCATGCCCTGGGCCCTGGGGAAAAAAAATGGCCAGTCCTGAAGCCCCCCGTGCCTACCTCCTGCCCCACCGTTTCTCTCTAAATCCCAAGAGAAATTTACGCAAGCTGTCTGGTTTCCGAAGGAGCCTGGGTGGTGGAGGAGATTGCACATTGGGCTGTTAGCCACTAGTCTCTCCGGGGAAGAAAGATGGGACTTTCAACTCCTGTGAAGGGTCACTGTCATGGAAACTCACAAGGGTAGTTGTACCCTGTCCTCTAGGGTCACCCTGAGTCAGAATGGACTCGACAGCAGAGAGTTTGTTTGTCTTGATCCTCCTGGCAGTCACTTTGCTCTTTGAGTTTCACACCCCCCCCTCTCTATGATAAGCAGACTCTGAAGCTTGCTCTGCAGTAGGTAGGGTCTGTGAACCCACAAAGTCCCATCTCGGCTTCACCCTAGCCCCTTTGTTTGGTGGGGACATTCCCAAAGCGAGTATGGGACGTGTAAGTGCCTTTGCAAAACACGCAGTTGCCTTGAACCAAGAGGAGATATGAGATACAGTTCTGGGTTTGCATCACCCTGACCTTAACCTTGGGCCAAGATTATAAATGGAGAGTTTCTAGGAAGATGGTCTTGGGCTCAGACCAAGGGAGAACACAGTGAACTTGGGGATGATAAGGTTTACAAGGCCTGTGCTTTCAGAAAACCATGAAAATCGTGGCAGAAAAACACTGGGAGTGAAAAAGCCCTGAAAGTGCTTCAGTTTGGCTCGTAAATTTGGTCCAACCACTTAAAAAACACTTTTCACTTAAAATACACTTTTCAGATATATTACTGTGCTGGTGGGTGGATGATTATGATGTAGAGCTAATTTATAGGAACTTAATGCTGAAATATTGATGATTTCAGCCATATTAGGTCACCACCCGATAGGAAAGGGTGCAGTCTTTTAACAATAAAACCTTTCGTGACTATACTCCAAGCTCCTAATGTTCTGTTGATACACGTTGCTGTCTCAGCTTGACTTTGAGTTGAGACCCAGACTGCTCAGCACTGGGAAGTCTCCAGCCAATCCCCACTCCTCAATGAGACATGGGGAGCTCAGTGTCTCGGAGGAAATCTAGACTGAGATCTGAAACATTTAAAATGCAAGGGTAGCATTTTAAAAAAGTGTGGAGATGGGAAAGCAGGGCAACCAGGACTGAGCTGAACATGCAAGGAAGAGAACAGCCCGCAAGACTCGTACAGACTCATGTGCACAGACTCTCTCCTGGGTCATCACGGGGCTGGCTGGGAATGGAGCCTCTGGCCCATCGTACAGGGTGGGAGGGCCATCCATGGAAACCTGTGAGAGAAGCTTTTAGAAGGCGTGTGGGCCCAGCAAGAAAGGAAAAAGGAAGCATAGTGTGAACTATTACTTTCTTTCACATTGTTCTCTGATCCCTCAAGAAGAAAGTCTTTGTTCAAGGCTCATGAGAATTAACACCTCACTAGGTTAACCTCCCATCACAACCAAGAGACGAGATCTCAACTCTGAGATTCAGACAGGGATCTAAACATTGTTTAGTTGTCACCCTGCTTTCTCTCATCCACTCCATCCATCCATCCACACAGCCACTCATTCACTCATCCACTCATCCATCCGCTCATCCATCCATCCATCCACTCATCCATCCATCCATCCATCCATCCATCCATCCATCCATCCATCCATCCATCCATCCATCCATCCATTCAGCCATCCATCCATCCATCCATCCACTCAGCCATCCATCCATCCACTCACTCCATCTGTCCATCCATCCACTCATTCACTCCATCCATCCATCCATCCATCCATCCATCCATCCATCCATCCATCCATCCATCCACACACACCCACTCATCCATCATCTATCTATCTATCTATCTATCTATCTATCTATCTATCTATCTATCTATCTATCATCTGCGCTCTGGTAGTGCTGTCAGGTTATCATTGGACTGCCATCTGCAAGATCAATAGTTTGAACCCACCAACTTCTCCAGGGAGAAAAATGAGACTGCTCCTGTAAAGATTTACAGCCTCAGAAATCTTTATCGGGGGGGGGGGGTGTCTATAAGTAGAAATCAACAAGATGACACTGGGATACATCCATCCATCTACCCACCCACTGACCCATTCATCATCCATCTATCCATCCATCCTGTTTTAAACCACGAACTTGCAATTTTGTAAGCAATACGCCCTGTCACATTTCTGCTCAGCAGGTTTTGACTCACAGTGGCCCCGTAGGACAGAATGGCGCTGCTCCGTTGGGTTCCTGAGACTATAGATCTCTATGGGGTCAGACAGTCTCATCTTTCTCCTGTCTAGCGCCTGGTGGGTTTTGAACAAGAACCAAGTAGCTAGCAGCCCAATACATAACCCACTACATTAGCAGGTTTCTATTAGGTGAGTGGCCAAAGTTCCCTTTTCAATACTGATATTTATTTTGAGAAAACAATAACAAGAGGGCTGTCCATGTATGGCACCAAGAATGGATGTCACTTGGATGAAATTAGGGAAGCGTTGATACTAGCTGGCATGAGTTTTCAGTGTTCACTGCATGCCGGGAACATGTGTCACACACACACACACGCATCACTTAGTGTTCTGTGAAATAAGAGTGCTATGTGACTTTGATGCTGGGTGAACACCACTTTGAAACCTTTGGGAACTGCTTCCGGTTGTCCTCGTCACTGCTGGCAGAGGCTGGAGGGGTGGGTGCAGCAGTGGCAGCAGCTGGCAGGGCAGTGAGGGAGGAGGGGAAGGAAGCAGTGGGGAGGGAGCAGAGTTCCCTCAGCCCTGGGCACTGACCCACCCACCTGAGCAACAGGAGCAGCGCAGGCACCCTGTGGACCCAGCACCGCTGCCTGCCCACCAGACATAGCCGGAGAGTCCGACCTTGAGCTTCATCCCCTGCCTCTTCTGCCTGCATCCTTCCTGCCTGCAGCCCAGTGCTGTATGCAACTGGATACGGGCTCTTTAAAACCAACAAATCAAACCTTCTGCCCTCATTTCCAATCCAACCCACAGCAACCTTACAAAGGATTTCCAAGGCTGTCACTCGTTATGGGATCAGACAGCCTCCTCTTTCTCCTGAGGGGTGGCTGGTGAGATTGAATCTCCAACTCTGTGGTTAACGGTCCAGCATGTTACCCACAGCACTCCCAGGGAAAATCCTTAACAAAAGGGGAACAGTTTTCCCTTCCAAACCAACCCAAACCAATCAAACCTTCTGAGACCATGGACAGAAATATGGTTGGACATTATCCGAACAGACGTGAAGCGACACAACCCGATGTACACATGTCCTTGGTAATGCTCGCCTTTAAATGGGGAGAGTGAGACACCGTACCTAATTTGCCCACCATCCACATCTGGCAGTCACAGGCTCAGAGCCTTTTGCGCTGCAGGATACAAGTTTTCGGCCAGCAAGTACCGTGATCCGTTAGCATCCGTCCACGACCTTGGATTGGAGAAAGCATTTGTCTGGGACAGGAAAGGGAGTGCATGAAGACCAGATCCAAACCCACAGCCTCAGCAGAGTGCCTGGGGGGAAGGAACTCAATGGGGACCACTGGGGCGCTGTTCGGGACTGCGCCTTCCAGTTGCAGGGAGGCCCAAGGAAACTGTCCTGGATTCTAACGCGTTCCAGCTGCCCTTGACACCTGAAGCTGAGAAGATTCCCCGGGGTTCCCAGGGATCCAAAGAACTGTTGGAGGAAGAGTTTATCCAGCCTTCACCTTGAAGACGCGCTGGAAACCCTGGTTTTCAAAGGGAACGTTCAGAAATCAGAACTGAAAACAGGGATTACGGAAGATTCCTCCCCCAAAACAGAGAAGGAGGAGGAGAGGACTGGGGAGTAAAAGATCAAACAGACTTAACAGAAAAGGATTAAAAAAAAATTACTTAGCTATCGAGATTTCCAGACCATCCTCAATTAAACAGGGTGGAAGTGGGATTAGAAATGGAAGCGGAGGGCCCGGGGGCTGAGCCCAACTGAGACAGGCACACGGGAATGTATGATTCGGTTGGAGAAGTTTTTGTCCAGCAAAAATTCATTCTGTGAGTTTTGACTTGATTTTAATGAGTCGTTCTGTGTGTGTGGGTACATAAACTTGTGGATAAACTTTTCAAAGCAGTTGATGACTGTCCCACTTGATCTTTCTAATCATTCTGTGAAGGGCGGGAGTGGTGAAGTCGTTATGTATCGGGCTGCTAACGGCAAGGTCAGCAGTTCAAAACCACCAGCCGATCCATGGGAGAAAGATGAGGCTTTCTCCTTCTGTAAAGTTACGGTCTCAGAAACCCACAGGGGCCAGTTGCACCTTGTCCTCTAGGGTCACTCTGAGTCAGAAAGGACTCGATGGGAATGAGTTTTGGTTAGTTTTTAAGATACTGGATCAGAGGTGGGAAGTGACTACCTACTTGGTTAATATCGACCACAGCACAGGCTCCTTCCTGGCTGCTACCTGATCTGCTTGGTCATCACCTGTCCTGACTCGGTTTGTGTCTTTCACCTAGTCACCGAGAGCTGGAGCCTTTCGGCACACTGCCAGCAAGGAGCGCTGGTGGTGTCATGCATTACACGCTAGGCTGTTGACTGCGAGGTCAGCAGTTTAAAACCACCATCCTCTCTGGGGGAGAAAGATGAAGCTTTCTACTCCCATAAGAGTTATAGTCTTGGAAACCCAAGGGGCAGTGCTAGCCTGTCTTATAGGGTCGCTTTGGACTGACTTGGTGTCAGTGATTTAAAAAAAAATTTTTTTAGTTCATGTCAGCTTGCTGGAACTCATGGCAAGAGTTGATTTTATGTTCGTAGACACAGGGGAGTTTAGGTAAGGTGCCCAGAAATCCCTTTTGGCAAGAGGCAGGGTCAGCATTTGAATCAGCTGATTTTGTCCTGTCACTCAACAATTGGCCACTGGCGTCAACATTTACACCACAGAATCAAAACGCACAGCCACCGAGCTGATTTCAACTCATAGCGACCCTATAGGACAGGGTAGAACTACCCTTGTGGATTTCCGAGTCTGTCAATATTTACAGGAGTACAAAGCCACACCTTCGTCCCCAGGAGTGGCCACCCACCATGCCATCAGGTCTCCTATCTACATCACAAAAATCAGTACTCAAGGGAGCCTTGGTGGTGCAGTGGTTATGCACTGGGCTGTGACCTGCTTGGTTGGCAGTTTGAAACCACCAGAAGCCCCGAGAGGAAAAGACTGGACTTTCTACTCCCATAAACAGTTACAGTCTCAGAAACCCATAAGGGGGTTGCTATGAGTCAGCATGGACTTGATGGCAGTGAGTTCGGTATTTTTATCAGTCATCAAGAAGTATCAGAGAAATCAGGAAAAATCAGTTTGATTTTGGGAGATGAGGCTGTTGGGCATTGACCAACAGACCACTGGCTCCTGGCAGAGCTAGATCCACAGCCAGACAGTCCAAGTGGTCTCAAGGACCCCCCAGCAAGCAGACCACAGGCAGGTCAGCCAGACCCAGAGCTGGGTTCTGGTAGACACAGTGTCTGCACTGGTCTGACTCCTGGCCCAGTGGGAGAGACCTGCAAGAGAGGAGACAATTAGAGCAGAGGCCAGGAAAACGGACAGTTGGGAAAGTGCCTGGTGGTGTCTGAGAAACCTAAGCACCTATCGTTATCACCCATGTTTTGGTGTCTGATACGTTAAGTGTTAAGCTCATCCATCGATAAGGTTGTGGCCTGAAAGATCTCCAGGTTGCTAAGCAGAAAATGCAGATGTGTGCGAGGGTTGGGTGCGAGGCAGTAGGAAGTGGTGGGGACGTGATAGATCAGTGGGAGCACATCTTGTTCTGAAGGGACTAGCGTGTCTCCCTCCAAATGATTCCATGTGGAAATGCGGGGCCACCGGCGACAAGTAAGGTGGAACATCTGTATTCCTAAATATGTTTCTCTGTTTTTTTTTCTTTTTCTTTTTCGTTAATGCTGGTAACTAATCCTCAAAATGTAAAATGCCAGACTTTACTCTGAGGCCATTTGGAACTCCCCGGGTAATTTCTGGAAGCTACGAATGAATGTCATAATTGAACAACAGCCATGTAGAAAATCCTTCAATTTCATTATCTTATGCTTTCCTGATGGTAATGAGTGGTCATTGTCACCCACTGCATAATTTTCAATGGTCCTTTGATCATGGGTGCCATTATCTAGTTGCTATAATTATTAGGGACAGACTTATTACAACTCCCCAGATGTCCACAGGACTCCTTCCTGGAATTCGCTCAGCTCCCAGCGCCTTCCACTTAGAAACAACCGGCCCAACTTGGACCACTCTCCACTGCTTCCCCCAGCCCCCTGCTGCCCCCGCCCCCCACTCAATTCTTAGCACTTATTAGCATGGGACACACATCGTCTCTTTTTATTGGCATACAATCTGTCTCCTCCCACTAGAATGCCAGTTCTCGGAGAGTAGTGACAGTGCCCTCTTTTGTCCAGTGCTCAGTCCCTTCCACAGGCCACAAGGGGTTCATGTACAAGAAACCCACCAGCCCCCTCTCCTGAAAAAGATTCGGAGGTTGGCTTTTGCAAGGATGAGCATCTTGGAAATCCCGTGGGGGCAGCTCTGCCCTGTCGTCGGTGGTCTTTCTGAATGGAGTTGGTGCATCCCAGAAGGTTTGTGTTGTTTGGGTTGCTGGTTTGGCAGAGCACACAGGAACCGTGGTGGCGCGACCATGGAGCGCTTGGCTGCTAACCAAAAGATTCAGAAACACCAGTGGCCCCATGGGCCAAAGACCTGGCTGCTGACTCCTGTAAGGATAGAACAAAGCCACTGCAGCTGACTCGACTCATGGCAACTCTATTTCGGACCGTAAATCTTTGTAGGAGCCTCTGCGTTCCACGGAGCAGCTGGTGGGTTTGAACCATTGGTCTGGTGGTGAGCAGCTCAACACCCAACCCACAGCACCACCAAGGCTCTAGAAACCCCACGGGTCAGTTGTACTTTTCACACGGGGCCACTATGGGTAGACAATCAACTCTTTGATCAACAGCAACATTATAGTGGACAGCAAAAACCAACCAACCAAACAAACAAACAAACAAAACCAATAGCAACATTACAGTAGGCAGCAATAGTAGATAGCTGATAAACACAATGAATGAATTTATGAGTGATTCTGTTGATGGGAAATATTAAGAGATAAGGCCTATTCACCTTCTTCCCCTAAGATTTTGGGGGGAAAGCCTGAATGTGAAAAAAAATCAGGTTTCTGTGACGAGAACTCTTAAAACCAACCACTCACACTCACGCGCTGCCATCAGTGGACGCTGACTCACAGTGACCCTACAGGGCAGGATTTCTGACACCGCAAGGCTTCACAGGAGTAAAAAGCCCAGTCTTTCTCCCGAGGAGTGACTGGTGTTTCGAACTGCTGACCTTGCACCTTGTGGTAACCACATATCATCACAAGGCCTCCTCTTAAAACGAATAGAAGTTTAAAGCTTCTAAGTTTACAGCCTCCCCTGACCAGCCTTTACACCATGTTTCAGGCTCAGCAGGTCTCTGGGGTCCTAAGTTCAGTAATGACAGGGGGTTGGGGGTTGGGTTGAAAATTGTCAAATAGAATGTAGCAGGAAGATGGAAGAGGATAAAATGGTTGCTCCAGCAAAGTAAAATTAAATACACAATGCAACAAAATCCCCACACAAACAGTTGTCCTTGAGTTCATCCTGAGTCCTAGTGACTCCATATGTGTCAGAGTAAAACGCCCCAGGGCTTCCTGCTTCCTTCTCGCTCTCCCTTTGCCTTCCTCACTTATTTCTTCTCTCCCTTACTTTTTCTGTCCTCCCCTTTCAATCTTATTTATTTTATTGTTGTGGTTGCTGAGAATAAACACAGCCAGTACCCCAATCCAGCATTTCTACACGTGACATTGACATTGACAATATTCTTCAGGTTGTACAGCCAGTACCACCCCATCTTTCCATGTTGTTTCTCCCCCACTAACATAAACTCAGGATCCCCCTCAGGTTTCGATCTTATCTTTGACTTGTAATTGTCACTTTGACCCCACATAAACCTTGCAAGAACACAAAGCTCAGGACAAGCATGCTTTGCTAGTGAAGCTAACTGATTGTTTGGTTTTAAGAAGACTTCGAGGAGTCTGTCTGGTTTTAGGTGGAAAGATTATCTAAGGGAGTTTTCATTTCAGGAGTTCATCCAACCTCCATAGCTCTAGAAAGTCTGGAGTCTATGAGATTTTGACAGTTTTATTCCAAATTTCCCGACTTTTGATCAGAATTGTTCTATACACTCTTTCATAAACTATCTAGTAATAGTAGCTGGGTGCCGTCCAGGTCTTTGAATGTCAGGCAAGGGAGGCCTTTATTGGAAACGATAAACCACACATTCTAATTCCTCCTCCTAGACCTGACCCCACTTTTTCTCATTGTTGCTCCAGGCGCATGGCCATCCATGGTTGTATCTTGGATGGCCACTTGCAAGGTTTTAAGGCTCTGGGCCCACACCACCCAGCGACTCCATTATAATATAAAGGTTTTACATCTTGAAACTCTCTTGGAGGAAAATAACTCTGGGATTCTTAAAGTCTTAAAAGTTCAAACTGAGTAATTCAGTCTTAACAACAACAACAACAATGAATGACTTTTAATAAGGCTTCTGCCTTCCCCCACCATGACTTATACCATTTCTGACGTTATGCGAGCACACGGAAAGATTTTAGGGGGGAACAACATCCAGAATTCCACTGCCCTTGTTCAGTCACCGTGCGGTACTCCCCTGCTCCTTGCTAGTCTCATCGCAATGTAACCTCATCGCAACGGACCTGAGACAGTCCATCAACACGTTGTCTTTGGAGGGTCCTCAGCAGAGAGGGAACAGCTGCTATCCCTGTGGGGGCTCTAGACGCCACCTCACCCCTCTGGACCCCCGACAGATTTCAGGGTGCACTGCCACGTGTATTGTACTTGGCTTGCTGTCACCAGCTCACCTCCAACACCAGACCTGCCAATTCTTGGGAAGGAAGTCACTCACGTAGAAATGCCCACCGACTGCAGCCCAGCCCCGAGTGGCGATAAAGCAAACCGCTGCCATGTCTCTGCTGACACACACACATCAGTCCCACAGAGGCAAGAGCTGGTGAACTGTCTTATGGGTGCCATAGGTCGGGGGACAGCCTGGAAACTCATGGGATCAACTCAGTGGTATTCAACAACCAACACTGCCTGCACAGATGTAGCCAAGGCCAACTGGCGGAGCCCAGCAAGAGCACAGGTGGCAACGAGGGAAGAGATACTTTCAAAATGAACAATGAGGAAAGTGCCATATAATAATATCTCCAGAAATAAAGCCCCCAGGACTGTTATCCAGGAGCCTCGGTGGCGGTGTCGGGTGAACGCTGGACTGCCAATTGCCAAGTCAGAGGTTCAACTCCACTGGCAGGTCCGAAGGAGGAAGATGAGGCTGTCTCTCCCCATGAAGATTTGTAGCCTCAGGAATCCTATAAGAGAGACTATGAGTCGGAATCAAGTCGATGGCAATGCATGGGTTTGGTTTTTGTCTATTAGTGTCTGCTAACAGATGAGTTACGCGTCTGACTGGACCTGTGGGAGAGTGACTTTCACACCCAGGCAGAGTAAGAAGGCGACACCTCCATTCGGAGAACATATGGATTTTCCTGGTGCCCAGATGACAGGAGGACCATGGAAAAACCACCCTCCAGTGCGGACCAGTTGGGGTTTGTTGTGAGGATCCTTCCCCTCACTTTGAACTCCCTCTGCCTTCTCCCTGAGTCCCCTTCTCGCCACATCCCCTGACGTCGCTCAAGTTCATTGCCTGCCGGGTGACAGAATTTTCTTTTAATTAGCTCGTGCATAATAGCAACGTTAATTCTAATCATTAATAAGCCACGCACTCTGCATAGGAACAAACGTGCGTGCAAGAAGTCAAGGCTGGTCTTGAAGCACATGTCAACAGGTCCAGCGGAAGGCCCAATACAAGCAACATGGTCGGCACCAATGGCGGGCCCACAGCGGTCTTCTCAGAACTTGAGTGCTGTGCACTGTGGTGAGGGACTCACGCGTTGGCCCCGACTCATGAAGACCGTGTGTGTAACAGAAGGAAACACTACCCAGCCCTGCACCAAGCTCACAGTCATGACCGTGGTCAAGTCCGTCAAACCCCAGACCAAACTGATGGCTCCGGAGTTGATTCCGACTCTCAGCGACTCCTAGGACAGGCTAGAGCTACCTGGCGCGTTTCTGAGATGGCAACTCTTCATGGGAACAAAGAAAGGCTGATCTTTCTCCCGTGAGCACCTGGTCGTTTTGAACCGCTGACCTTGAGGTCAGCAGCCGCACGTGTAAACCCGGTCCACCAGGGCTTCATCCTTGGCCGCCACTTATACATTAGGAGCCCTGGGAGCAATGGTTAGCACCGGGTTGAGTTGGCGGTTCAAACTCAGTGAGGGACTCTCCCAGAGAGAGACCTGGAGTTACGAACCCCATAAAGATAATAGCTTAGAAGACCCCAGTGGCCATTCTACTCTGTCACACGGGTCACTGCGGAGGGAATGTTGACTTGAGGACACCCCCCAACAACACACCTTTCATAGCGGAAAGCCCCAAGTTATTACAAAACCAGTGATCTGCTTCCTCGTGACTGCGGGGCTTCGTGAGGGCAGGGCTCAGCGCAGCTTCCCGGCCATCCTGAGGCTGCCGGGCGCATGTGGCGTAGGTGACCACAGGACTGAAAACCAGAGCTGTGGGAGGAGAGCACCCAGTTCTACAGCCTCAGAACCTCACCAGGAAAACTTGGGGCCACACTCGGTCCCAACCATTGCACTGATCCCCCGTGGGGCAAATGCCCAGAAAGGCCTGACTGGTCAAGAAGCTCTCTTTGACTCTCTTTAATGACATGAAGAGTCTCTCGCATGGCGGGGCTGCCGGGTAAAGGACTTCTCAGGGAACCCACAAGGACGCACAGAAAACACACCCAGCACGCAGCCACTCTCACGGCAAGGGTGGCCTAGGAGCACCCATGTGGCTAAACACCTGAGCCCAGGGTCTCTCTCATGTCACGGCCCAACAGCACACACGCTCAGTGGGGACGAGACTGTGGCTCCTCAGCGCAGCGCGGTGGCACCCTCCGGGCAGGGCAGCGCCCCGGGCCTGCATCTGTCTCCTGGGCCTGGCTGAGCTGAGCAGCGGCAGCCTTCGAGCGGGGCCGGCCTGCCTGCGTTCCTTTGCTCTGTAGCCTTTCATATCACTGCACCGAAGCCATCAGGCCTGTCAAGAGCAAGGGCCCCAGATGAAAGGCCACGCATTACGACAGCGCATAATTGCCAGCTTCTGAGTCTCTGACATTAATCGTTGTGCTGAAAGGAGACAGTGGTGCTCTCGGCTCCTTCCCCCCTTTCTTTCTCTCTCCTCCCCTCTCCTCTCCTCTCCTCTCCTCTCCTCTCCTCTCCTCTCCTCTCCTCTCCTCTCCTCTCCTCTCCTCCTCCTCCTCCTCCTCCTCCTCCTCCTCTCTCTCTCTGTCTCTCTCTCTCCCTCCCTCCCTCCCCTCGTTCTATCTTATTGACAGCACCCAAGAGTTGTTGAGGAGGGGGAAAAAACAGCAACAAGATACCCAACAATGAGATTTGCTAATTAAAAGTAATCTACTTCGCTCCCCCGCCCCAGCTTTTTCTTTCTTTTTCCAAACGGATAACACAAAACACTTCCTTGGGGGCCACCGAAGGAAACAAACGGAGACAGCTAAGAAATGTTGTGTGTTCAGCCGAGCACAGCTATGTTAATGCGTATTATCCCATTAATGTGCGTCAACACCGGGAACCGGCTCACCAATGCAAGCAAGAAGCATACACTTATCATCATTTGATAACATGTTTAATGACAGATTGACGGGAGATTTGCAAATGTGAACTGGCATCAGTGTTGCTAACTTCAGCTTCTGCCGCCGCCTCTGCTATGCCAGCATATTTATGTGCATAATTTGATTTCTCAGCCACACTGTTAGTACATTTTTAATATTAACTATGCACGAGCAGACAGCTGAACTTAAGTCGCACTGATGGTTGGAGTTCATTAGATTGAGAAAGATGGGCTCGCATGACGAAGATGGAGGTGGCAGCGTAACACCCAGGAAGCAGCGCTGAGCAAGCGCACTCCTGCCTCAGCAAGACCCAGGTCCTCCCGCACACTGGGCGTTTGCGGTGACAAAGCTCGTGGGAAGGCAGGGGGAGGCAGAAGGAGGAGGAGAATGCTCCGCCCCGGGCATCAGGTTGGGCATGGGCTGGGGATGGCAGAGCTTGGCAGGGTCTGCTTACTCTCTGCTGTCTGCTTTCCCCCCAACTCATTAAGGTACTCCGCTTCGGGACCGACTCTGATTCACTTCTCTGGAAACCAGCCCAGGAAATCCTTCCCCGAGGGGAAATAGATCCTGCCTGTTCTGGGGGACGAGGGGGTGCTCGCTAAGTTGTAAGTGTATTTTGCACTCCCAGGCTGTACCTCCATTTCTTTGTCTGTCAAATGGGTATCATCACCGTCCCTCGTTCACCAGGCTGCCTGAGTTGACCTACGTTCATACATGAGATGCCCTGATCCACCCTCAGACACAAAGCCAGCAAAAGTACATCTGCTTTTGGCATGTGCACATTCAAAACAAGTCAGCTCTCCAAGGCCCTAGAACCACACAGCTCAAACTCCAAAGTAAAGCTGGGCTATGGGGACAAATGGCTTCGTCTCTGAATTCTGGTTAGTTTGTCAAGCACAGGAGTCAGCCTACAGGCATCGTGTCTGCCCCCCGATTCCCGATCCCACCCACACACACCAGGGGACCAGGTGGGAGCCAATCAACTTTTAAAAGGCTTCCTCTCCTTCCAGGTCCTTACTGGTTCCTCCTGAACTTGCGTTCCTCAAACGTCTCTTGACGTCAGGATCTGCTTCTGGGGAGCCTGCCCATGACACTCTCCTATGAAGCTAGGAGTCAGCAGAATACAGCCAATGGGCTAAGTCTGGCCCTTTCCTTGTTGTCAATAAAGTTTTATAGTCACCCAGCCATGCCTATTCATGTACATATCACCTAGAGCTGTCTTTGTGGTGTAACAGCAGAGCCCCGAGTGATTGCACCTTAAAGACTGGCATGCAAAGCCTAAGACCTGTAACCATCCGGTCTTCTGCAGAAGATACTTGCCAACTGCTGTACTAGGAAATGGCCTGAACACGGCAAGTCTTAGTCTCCCTCAGGACCTTTGCACATGCTGCTCCCATTGTCAGGAGCTCTTGATTATCTCAGGAGACGACTGGTTGCTTATTGCCAGTCTTCCTTCAAATATCACTTCCTGGGAAGGGCTTTCCTTCACCCTCCATCGCAGTTGCTTGCCCTTCTCCTGCCCCATCGCCTTGCTTTCTTAGCTTCTACAGCACTGGAAGTATGGTCTCTGATGGCTTCTTGTTCTTTCTCAAATTGCCTGCAGCTTCTCTGTCCAGCTCACTCCTGGATCCCCAGGGTCGGTAAGCAGTGTGCACTTGATTGACGCGGAGGAATTGAGAAGACTCAGCGGAGTTGCATTCATGCCCCTGGATCTAGGAATCAGGGGCTTTGCGTGGCTTCCTCTTCATCCGTCCCTCCTCATTCTCATGGAGGAGATAGGAACAACCCATCCCACACTTTAGCTGCACCAGTGCCTAGGCATTGAATGCCTCAGTGACTAAGCATTAGGCTGCTAATGGAAAGGTTTGTGGTTTGAACCCACCAGTCACTCTGTGGGAAAGAGGTGTGGAAGTCCGAGTGGGTAAAGATTATGGCATCAGAGACCCTATGGGGCAGTTCTACTCTGTCCTGTGGGGTTGCTATGAGGTGGAATCAACTCACAGGCAGTGGGTTGGGTATCAATTTGCTTGTGTTGCCGCACTGTATGATGAGAGATCACATTATGCTCTAAGCCAGCGGTTCTCAACCTGTGGGTTGTGACCACTTTGGGGGGGTACAATGGCCCTTTCACAGGGGTTGCCGGATTCCTAACAGTAGCAACATTACAGTTATGAAGTAGCAATAAAAATAGTTTTATGGTTGGGGGTCACCACCACCTGAGGAGCTGTATGAAAGGGTCGCAGCGTTAGGAAGGTTGAGAACCCCTGCTCTAAGCCTTAATTTCCAAAATGCATGATGTAAGTCGCACCAGGCCGTATAGCGCCTCCCAGTTGACGAGGTCAAGAACAAGCTGTGTTGTTGTGTTTGTGAGGGTTTTAATGAATGCACCCACCCCGCAAACTTTGCTTTGCATGAGGTCTCCCTGTGCACACGGATGGCACCGTGTGTGCGGTCATGAGGGGACTTCCTGGTGAGAAAAGCGAGGCACATTCACACGCACACGTGTCCTCCATCCATGCCGCACCCAACAGCCAGTCAACGTCAAAAGGTGCCAAGTGGTCATGAGCTTTCCCTGTTCAAATTCTCTCATGCTCTTGGAACACCCCCATCTCTCGTGGAGGCCTAGACAGCTGTCTCAGCGAAGCCACCACCTCATAGCCCCCCTGTAGGGCAGAAGAGAACTGCCCCAGCGGGTTTCCATGCCGTGCTCTGTATGGACGTCAATGGCCGCCTCTCACCCGTGGAGGTGACTCAAACCGCCAACCTTTCAGTTCACCCGGCACTTGATTGACTGCACCGCCCGGGCTCCTTAGGTCAGAGGTGTCGTTTTTGGGGTGCTGTTGAGTTGGGGCTGGGTCAGCAGCCCTCCATGCACAACAGAACGTGACACTGCCTGGCCCTGTGCCACCTCAGCCGCTGGGCCCGCCCCCTCAGTGAGGTGCTTCTGCTGCTTCCCTGGTCCTCCACTCACCAAGCATACGGCCTTCCCAGGGGTTAGCCTCTCCTGGCGACCTGTCCAGAGGACGTGAGAGGAAGTCTGGCTATTTTAGATTCTCAGAAGCGTTCTGGCTGCATTGCTTCCAACACAGAGCATGTCTCAGGCATCTGACCCCCAAGGACACTTTCCAGAGACACCAAAAGAGCCCTACGCAGGCCACCCTGCTCAGTTCACTCAAGGGTATCTAAAATGATCTCGCGCACGTATTTGTTTCCTGGTTGCTTTCTCCAATGAGTCTGTAAGATTCAAGAGGGGAAGGAAATGCCCTTTCTTGGAGTTTGGTGCAGTGCTGGCCACAAGGAACTCCATATATGAATCATTTATATCAGGTAGGTGTTCTATGGTTCTGTAACACAGGTGGTAACCGTGAGATACATCGAATTGATAACAGTAGTGTGTGCGTGTGTGCGTGTGTGTGTGCCCTTGTTTTCACTTTAATGAAGGAAGTAAAAACCATGTGAAGGAGTTGCATGGGAGTGCAGGGCTGCTGGGGGGCTGGGGCTGCCAATAAGGTCCGTGGGCTGAATCCAGCCCACCAGCTGTTTGTCTGTGGTTCACCAACCTCGTCAACTGGTCTTTTCTTTTTTTAAAGAAATCAAAAGAAGAATGGAATTTTATGACAAGTGTAAATGATGTGAAACTCCCACTGAGTGTCTGTCCATGAATTCCTACGGGAACACAGCCACCCCCATCTGTCTCGCCGTTGTCTGGGGCTGCTTTTGAACCGCAGAGGTAGAGTGAGTCATCACGACGGATCCCAGATGGTCAAGGGAGCTGAAAATGCTGACCACTGGATCCTACACAGAACAACTACATCCTCTGCTGTCCCTGCACTTTCAGAGGGCCTTTAGAACAGGTGATCTTTAAGATGAGACTTACATGGCAATGGCAGTTCATGTAAGAATCAGAGAGGTTCTGTTGGAAGTCCTTGAGCCAGAATGAACTGGTGTGAGACGGTGGCTACTCCCCATATGATTGAGCTCAGAATGATGGCATTTGATCTGGGAATGATGCCGTGTGCTGGGGAAACCGGCGTTAGTAAGTAGGGTTAAGAAGAGTTGAAGGGAGTGACTGTCTGTCCTTGGAAGAGGGGAGGGGGCACACCTCGACCCGCATGGCTGGCTGCTGTGGAAAGAGATGGAAGAGGAGAAGTAGGTGAAGCCCTATGGAGATCCCGTCAGGAAAGATGGGCAGTGAAATGGAGATGAGGGAGAGAAAGAGGAGGTCCCTAGCTCCCAAGCCCATCACCCTTGTCAGTGGTGGGGTCAGTCACAGTCATTTCAGGATCCAATTCAGAAAGTTTAGCTGGTATAGGATCGTGAAGGGATAAGGAACAGATAACTCCCAGCTCCAAAGGATATACGCTGTCAGAACTTGGTCTTTCCCATCATTCGCTCCAACTTCCTTTGTGTCATCTTCAGAGAGGCAAGTGGAGCGATTCTCTGAACAATCTCCTGGTTACATTAAGTTCCAACGGGATGAGTTGGATCCGGGGTCATTTCCTCCCAGACAATACCAACGTCATGGCCCCTCTGGGCAGACCAATCTCAGTCCAAGCTACACATGGCTGTCTGTAGCCCCTGCATCCTGGGTTTGCATCTGACACAGGCTAGTCAAACAGAGCACACAGCTTTCCCCACCACTGCTACTACTGCAAGGCATGAACCCTCACATGCCAACGTAACTCAACGCAATATTTGATTCACAAAGTTGAGAAACAGGTGGTTTCCCCCTCTCCCCCCACTGGAGTTCATAAACTGGTAGGAGACTAACCTGGGCATTGTTCAAACAATCACTGCACTTTCCTGAACTCAAAGACAACATAGAATAATTGGAGCTGGAAGATATGGAGCCATAGTCACCTAATCTGGTGTCAATTTAAGGATGAAGAGTGTAGGGGTGGAGTCTAGGCTGTCAGTCTGGAGAGAGCCAGTGAGACTTCTGTGTGGGCATGGCCTTCTGAGAATTCTGGGAAATCTGGTACTTCCTCCTTAGAGGTGGAAGACACTGCCCTCTCTCTGCCACTTCCTGGGAGACATTGCAGAAGACAAGCCACATGGACGCAACCAGACGTCGGAAGCTGGAGAAGCCACAGAGAGACCCCTGCCAGCGCTGAGATGTTTCAGCGTTACTGGACCCAAAGACCTTCCACCCACTGGCTTGTGATCGTCCTGAATTTGGCTCCATTGCATGTGTTTTGTGAGTCTGAAGAGGACTTTATAGATTGCTATCAGACATATGGGCTAATATTGGACTTATGGCCTTGGACTGGACTGGGATGTTTTCTCAATGTTCAATTGTTCTTGTACATAAATCTCTTTCTTATACACATATGTGTGTCCATGGATTTGTTTCTCTTGTCTACCCAGACAGACACACGTGGAAAGACCAGGTTCCAATGGCCCGTATCCTTGGAAGCTAGGATTCCTCTATACATGAAACCAGTTCCTCAGATGATCTGTCGATTCCTTTTCTTACTTAACTCAAGTCGACTTGGCTTGCTGTCAATTATTAACAAGAGATTTTGACGGATACGGATAATGAACATGCCGATTGGCTCTGGTCGCTTTATTGTCTCTCTCAAGAGAGTTAAGGGAAGTGTCAGGGTGCTTTTAGAATTCTGCGGAAAACGTCTGCTCTGTTTTAATTCCATGTTTTTGAAGCCCTTGTCTTGAGCTCAGTCAATAAAGGGACCCAGGCAAGTCACCTCAGATGGGAAATTCCTCTTGCTGTCAGAGAAACTAACACGTTGATACTGTCCACCCCTTTAGATGACCACAGCAGAGTCATGCAAACTTCCCAATGACCTCTGGCTTCCCTGGATTTTAGATATTTCTCCCGTTTGCCTCTCTGTAGCTCAGCTTCTGGCCTCCAAACTGCCCATGTAGTGCACAATGTGGATGGGCCTCCATCTGCGTTTTACTTGACTTGTGTACCAAGCCAGGGACTCCCTGCGAGTCCATGCGCCCTCCTCACAAAGGAAAGCCTCTGACAGGCTCAACGATGGCAGGGAAGCCAACGATGGGAACTTTCTGGAGTGTCCCCAGGAACTGAGCGGAGCAGAGAGAGCATTCTCCAGGAGCACTCTCCTGGCTGGACCGTAACAGAGCTTGTGAGGATGGCACAGGGTCTAAGAGTGTTTCCTTCTGGTGCTGTGATGCTTCAGCACCAGCTTGCTGGCACCTGGCAGCAACAACCACCAGCAACTGTGCTCTGAACATTGGTTCTCCCAATGTGGTCCTCTGGCCAGCGTCATTCTCAACCGGAGACTCGTCAGACACAACCGACTGGGTGAGTCTGCTGCTCTGGGTTGGGGCCCAGCCACTTGGGTTCTACCGAGTTCTCCAGCTGAGTCTGATGCACACTTCAAGTTTGAGACACCCTGGCTGAAAATATGAATGATAAGGATGCTCTCTTTCAGCCTCCCCAATCAACGCAGGTGGTAGGGCAGTGGTCCAATTTGATAGAACAAGAAACCACGGCTTAGAGCGATTAGAGATAGGAAGCACTGGAGACTGGATCCACACTCAGCCATCCTCACCCCCACACACGGCTCCAGCATGCCCTAGCCAGGTCAGACACATCAACTCAACGGCCCATGCCCCGGAGCAAAGCGAGTGACATACACGCACCCCTGAGTGGCAGACTCGCTGCCTCCGAATGACATACAGCGCTGCCTTTTTGCTGATTCCTAGTAAGCCTTAGGACACATTTTGCAATCTTTAAGGAGCTTCCCAGTGAGAGGAAAATTCCCAGGAAAATAAAAGAGCAGCTGTAGAATTGAAACCCAACTTTCAATAAACTCAACCGAAACCTGCCGGGGGCCTGGGGATGGCTTCAGCATGCCAGGCGAGGCAAGCAGAGGCCCCCCTTTTGCAGCCTGCTCTGTTGGTACTCCTCTCTGCCCTGCATGTCTTCCCAGGAAGACTGGCTGCTTCCCGGCGGCACCAGGTTCACTGTGATTCCGAGGGTATTGTGACTGCTTCATCCTAATTCCCCATTTCAGACTCGAGGCCTGCTCCGAATGGTCAACATAAGGGCCTCTCGACAGGGATATGTAATTTAAAAATTAACACGAGGACCGAGGAGGCTCGGGAGTTTTGAACTAGGAACCCAGAGACCCAGAGGTTAACGCTTGATAAGGCGAGCGCAAAGAATGAGCTGAATTATTAGGCAAATGCCTCTGTTCTCCATTTCCCATGGCTCCCGAGCTCTTCTATCATCTTCCAGGTCACTTGCTCTTGTAAAAGTGCAAGCCTACAGTGGGATATTTATATTAGGGTACCCCTCCCATTGTTAGGAACCGTCTCTAATTCCTGACATAGACCTTTCCAATGTCAATGGTGCTGTCAGCCAGCACGCAAAGCAGAAAAAAAAAAAAAATCAATGCACAATCTCCAACTGGGGCCAAACAGACCTGAACAGCAAGACCGAAAAGAGTTATAACAATTCTCAGGATGGGCAACGTGTTGTGGTGTTCACAGCATCATTGTCTCTGGTGGCGATGGGGCTGGAAGACGTGGCCTGCTACAGATTGAATTGTGCCCCCCCCCCCCAAGTGAGACTGAGAGCACCATGGCCTTCCAGAAGGACAAACAGATCTATGTTGGAGGAAGAACCCCCAGAATGCTCCTTCGAAGTGAGGATGGAGAGACTGCTTCTGGCTTCTTTTGGACATCTTATGAGGAGGGATCAGTTCCCATGGAAGGGCTTGTACTTGGTAAAGCAGAGGAGACCTCAATGCAATGGCTGGTCACGGTGGCTGCGGCCATGGGCTCAGACAGGAATGACTGTGAGGATGGTGCAGGACCAAATGGCATTTCGCTCTTTTTACGCAGAGCCAACTTGACAACATCAACACCAACAAAATACATGTTGGAATTCTAACCCGTCCCAGTGAATAAGGGCTCTTGGGCACAGTGGGCATGTGCTGGGCTGTCATTTTCAAGGTCCACCGCTAGAAACCACTAGCCGCTCCTCGGAGGAAAGACAGAGCCTTCTATTCCTGCAGTTATAGACTTAGGAACTCACAGCTCTAAGTTCTGCCCTGTCCTATAGGGCCATTGGGAGCCAGCAAAGACTCAATAGCAGTGAGTTGTCTGAGAGTGCCTGTGGATACCATCCCATTTGAGAATAGGGGTTCATTTGTTATGTTAAGGTGGTCTTATCAATGTAGGGTGTGTTTGAAACCTACCATTTGGGGACATGCAAAGAGCAGATGAGATGAAGAGAGAAGCAGGTCCAACTTGGGGAAGACAGACGCACACAGGGGATCACCAGGGAACCCAGGAACTGAGGTGTCCCAGGCGCCGAGACAAGGCTCCTCTCCAAGGGCCGACAGAGAGAGCTCTTTCTCTGACTCCCAATGTCTAGCTCCAGAAATGGTGAGGAAATTCCAGTGTGTGGGATTTCTGTTATCGCAGCACTCAAAAAATGCGCCCTGGTCATGTACCAGTGACATGGTTGGGCTGCTAACTGCCAGGTCAGCAGTTTGAAACCAGCAGCTGCTCTGCAGGAAAAAGACGGGGGCTTTCTACTGCAAAGGGTTACACTCTTGGAAACCCACAAGGGCAATTCTACCCTGTCCTAGGGGGTTGTTAGGAGTCAGAATCGACTCGATGGCAGTGGTTTCTTTTTGTTTTGCATACTAAAAAAGTAAGATAATGCCCATCTTTCTAGGGTAGAAGATGAAGAGACTGGGACAGAGCTAGAAGGCCAGAGAGCGAATGAGAGAGAGAGGGAGGAGGGAAAGAGAGAGAGAGAGAGAGAAAGCTGGTGCAGGAAGGGACCCTCAGTCATGTTGGATGCTTTTGCACGTGCCGTGCTTGAGATCCGTTGGGGTTTGGGTTGGTTCAAGCCTTTGTGGCCTTGTGACCACGCCGCTGTTCCCTGGCCTGCCCCAGCATCAAGTGGTTCCAATTATGGATTGCAAATTTATCGACATCTGACATCGACATCAGCCTTGCTCTGATCAACAGGACTCTGTGCCGCCAAACTGAATAATTATGGGAGATTTCAGCAGTCACGGGGATGCCAAAAAGGTCATTAAATCATTTTGAGAAAACAGTGTGTTCCTCCATTTCGTCTCGTCAGTAAATCTTCCCACCGCAGCCGGGACCACCTAGTGTTGATGCTCGGAGGAGGGGGCGGGGTTGGGGGGGGTGCAGAGTTCCAGAAAGGAGAGAGGAATGAGGCCCGAAGGAGAGCACAGCAGGACCTTTCTTTTTGTACTCCACAATTCCTGCCGAAACACCGAAGTCGTGTTTACTTTGATCACAATGGATTCTTTTTGGGAAACAGGCCGGCAGGGCATGTGTGGGAGCTGGGAGGGGTCCAGGGAGGACACAGGAAGAGTAGTTGTATTCGGATGACCTGGAGACCACCAAGGCCCCCCAGAGGAATCTAATGGGACTTGTCCTCAGACCCCACATTGTGTTCTTCTTGGGTGGGACATCCGAATGCGTGCCAGACTACTGACCCAGAGGGGGGCTGCTCAGATCCACTCAGGGGGGCCTTGGAGAAAGGCCTGGTTATCTGTTACTCAAGGATCCCAACCACTGACTGTTCTATGCTCAGCCCCACTCTGAGACACACGGGCCACTCTGAGTCAGAATCAACTTCATAGACACAGTTTGACTCCTGTTTGCATTTTGGTCTTTCTCGGAGCCCCAGTGGCATAGTGGGCTACGACTTGGGTTGCTAACCCCAAGGTCAGTAGTTCAAAACCACCCCCAGCTGCCCTGCAGGAAAAAGATGAGGCTTTCTTCTCCCATGAAGAGTTCGGGGTGGGGGTGGGGGGTGGGAGGAGTTCTAATCTCTCCAAGAGAGTTGCTTTAAGTTGGAATCTGCTCAATGGCAGTAAGTTTGGTTTGGTTTTGGACGAGGCTGGTTCTGAGGTGACTCGGACTTTCCTTGCATCCGTCTACAGCTCTCCTTTTGGGCTGAGTCCTCTGCAGCCCAGTCCCTGTCTCTCATCCTTGTCCTTGGGTCTGCTCACAGTGCGTCTGTCACACCCCGCCTTCTCCCAGCGCCCTGGTCTCCTTCCCTGCGTCCACCGTGGCAACAGGTGACCCTGTCTTGGTCTTCCACTCTGTCTGGCTCTCCTCTGCAGACCCCTACCCCTCCACTCATGCAATGAGTTCTTTGCTTGATGTGCTCAGTACATGTTGGATGGAGCCTTGGCGTTGTGACAGCTGAGCGTCCTGCTGCTGACCGACAGGCCAGCGGTTTAATCCTACCCACCTGCTCTGTGGGGTAAGCCCTTACACTTGACTTTCTAAAGGTGACAGCCTGGGAATCCCACGGGAAGTTCTTCTCTGTCTGGCGGGGGATACCTCTGAGTCCAAATCGGCTTGACGGCACCCAGTGTAATAAATGGTTGCCACGGTGTCATGGATGCAGACCTGCACTGGGAGGTAAGGTGCATGTTTCCCTGGTCATCTGCTGTAGGCCAGGTCCAGTGTCCATCAGTGTTCTCCTGCCACTGAGAACTCAGCATGCCAACACGCACCTGCCTCCCTACAGGGTGATTTCGCCCGGATGGGCTGATGGCACTGTGGGCTGGCACTGGGTTGCTCACCGCAGGGTCAGCAGTTCAAACCTGCCGGCTGCTCCCGGGGAGAAAGAGCAGGTGGCCTGCAAAGATTCCCAGCCTCAGAACCTCTTGGTGGTGGGGTCCGGGTCAGAGCCGACTCAGGGTTGCAGTGGGTCCTCTCCAACAGGGAGAAGGTGGAAAAGACCTCGCTCCTTCCGAACCTGACTCAACGAAGCACGTCCTCCCCCGCTTCCTCCACCCCTCCTTTCCTTCTCTCAGGTCTTTGCAGAGGACAGAAGGCACACCGGGTCGGTGTTCTATCCAGTAAAACAGACGCAGCCCCTGGGCTCCAGGAGCTTCTGGGTGGTGGTGGGTCAGCCTTCTATCAGTTTAGACAAAAGCCCATGACCCCACCCACTTTGCCAGCCCTACAATGGTCATGTTCACGGAAACTAGGCTCAAATGTTTCCACTTGGCAAACATCCGCTGAATAGCAATCCCTACTAGGCTCAACAGACCAACATGATGCATCTCAACACCTAGCAAGCCCCTAAGGGCCAGTTCGATTCTCTCACACCAGGTCACTTGACTGTACCCAACAGCAGCACCAGCAGAACCATCCTGCAGATACCCATCGCCTCTTCCAAACCCCTCCCCGCCCTCCTCGGCCAGGCTCATCTCTCAGTCCCCATCTCCCCCAAACAGGCTCCATGCCTGCCCTTTCTAGAGTGGGCCCCAGTCTCCCCCTCAGAAGGGTTTCCTTGTCAGTCTTTCTTCACACCTCACTCTTTCTTCCCCTTCCCTTCTCCTCCCCACTCCCCCCCCTCCTCCTGGTCTGGCCTTCCCAGACCTTGTTTCTGAGAAAGACTATGAATATCCCAAGGGCCTGCCCCAGCACCCATCATCCCAGCAGCTGCCCCAGTTCATCCTCCTCACAGCCTGGGCATTTCCTGTTTCACAAATGCTGCTACTATTGTATTTGCCCAAGTGGACTTCGGCAGCCGCTGAGCTTGGTCCATGCCCGTTGCAGGTGTTCCTGGCGTTGTCACAATCGGGAGACTTGGTCATCCGACCTCACTTGGAGGAGGGCGAGCTTTAGCTCCTTAGGAGATCTGCTGGGTCAGTTCTGACTCACAGGGACCCCAGGTGACAGAGAGAACTACCCACTGTCTTTTCTGGGCTCTTGTCTTTATGAGAGCAGGTCGCCTGGTTTTTCTTTTGTGGTGCTGCTGGGGGTTGGAGGTGGGGGGAGTTCAAACTGCCAGTCTTTCGGCTAGCAGCGGAGCCCTCAGTTCTGTGGGCCTTCAGGACGGCTTACAGTCCAAGAGCAGCTCTCTGAGGGAGGACATCCCGGTGGCTGGCCGACAGACATGGGCTGGATTCTCTCTACTCTCAGCCTTCTCCCAGCATGAGAGGTGGGCCTTCGCGGGTCCATTTGACAGAGGACGCAGCTGAGGTGGGGAGAGAGGACAGCAACTGCCCCTTGTTCCTTGAATAGGGAGTGGTCGCCCTGCTCTAAAGCCAGGCTGTGGGGCTCTAGAGCCTGTGTCCCCTCCACTCACTGGACTTAGCTGTCAAACAAATGTTTCTCAGGATTCCCATGCTCCAGGAACTCTGTCTCCGTGCTCCCGTGACCCCCACTTGCAAAGACCTCCCATTTTTCATCCCCCTACATTTCTGGGATGACGAGGCCCCGATTGGCTCTTTGACTTCTGAGCCAGAGCAAACCACTATCCAGTAGGGACCATCTCCATGGTTACCGCACACCAGAGACTCTTCAGGAAGGGAACAGAGGGGGAAGTGGGGGCCAGAGCCAGTGTGGGGGGAGTCACAAACAATTAAACATGACAGAACTCTCTTGTGAACCAAAATAGAATTATTTGACTGTGGAATCAAGTAATGCAGCATTGAAAGTAACATAACCTGAAACATCATTCGTTTTTTCCTTCCATGGTGGAAGAAGAAGGAAGGTAGGGGACCCAGAGAAAACCAAACACACTTGAAGTACCCAGTTGCTGGAGGGCTGGGTGTTGGAAAGCCGTCGTCTGCGTCAAAGACTTGGGTTCTCAGGGCATGTAAACATCGTCTCTGTTTGTCCTATTTCCCCAACTAAGTCACCAACGGGCACTCTACTGGTGAAGTTCACTGTAGAGTTCAGCTCTTACTGCAAGGGACACCAGAGAGGTCCTGGGCCAAGATTCTGGCTTGAGACAAGTCACTTTTTTGTCTCCACTTGAGTGATAGCCCTGCCACTGACTAGCCTGGTGATCTTGTTGGTCACCCCATCTACCCCCACACCCCACCGAGCACAGGTGTCCTCTCTGGTTTGTCTTCCAGTGCTGCTCTAAGAGAAAGACCACATGGGTGGCCTTCTAGCTAACTCACTCCCATAGCGACCCTTTTGGACAGGGCAGATGGATTTCTGAGCCGGCCACTCTTTACAGGAGTAGAAAGCCCCGTCTTTCTTTCTCGGAGCAGCTGGTGGTTTCCAACTGGGGACCTTGTGGTTAGCAGCCCAGTGTGTAACCACCAGAGCTCCTGGGTAGTCTGAGCAAACAAACTTATTTTGGACTTCTTGTTGTTTGGTGCTGTCGGGTCGGTTCCGACTCTGAGGGACCCTGTGTACAACCGAAACAAAACGCTGCCTAGTCCCGTGTCACCCTCACAATTGTTGCGGTCACAGAGTCAATCCGTCCTGAATTCAGCCAAGCCTTTTTCTCTCTGTGGGCGCTGGGAGAAAGTCTTTGTCTATTTTTAGCTTTTATTTCTTGGTTCCTTGGCAATCTCATCCTCTCAATAATAAGCCTTTCTCCAGGGGCGGGGAACCTCTTTTTCCAAGGGCCACTTGGATATTTTTAACTTTAGTCGAGGGCAATACAAGACAATCAACTTAAAACTTTGCCTGCTCTAGGAGGTCAGGCTGGTGGCATCATGGTTACTCTTTGGACTCTTAACCACAAGGTCAGCAGTTCAAAACCATCAGCTGCTCCTTGGGAAAAAGCTGAGACTTCCTACTCCCGGGAAGAGTTACAGTCTCAGACACCTGCAAGGCCGGTTCTATCCTGTCCTTCTAAGGTGGCCATGAGTTGGAATGGACTTGACATCAGTGAGTGAGTTTTTTTTAATTTAATAAGCTCACCCTTAACATGATGGCTGGAATGGCTTCTCTTTGATGAGGTGTGTGATGTGAGCTGGTATTGATTTCAGGGGCCCAGTACGGCCCAGGGGCTGGGTGTCCCCTACAGCTTCTTTAAGTCCTATGGTTTTGACTTTGGGACTCTCATGGGTGTGGCATCATCTGTCTTCCTGCTGAGACTCCTGCTTGCTTCTTCGCTGCCCCACCTGCACTTTTCCATCTCAAAGGACACACTCTATATGACTCTGCCTCATCCCCACCACAAAGGGAACCCATTTCCAGAGGGGATCATAACCGCAGGTGCGGGGTTGGCGATTGGCCACACACATTTTGGGGGTGCACAATTCAACCCCAAACACTGGGACCGATCGCAGGCCTACCCCCTGCAGCCTAGGGTTGTGACTAACTAGGACAACATGCGGAAGGGGCTGGCACTTTGCTGGGACACAGTGACCGTTCAGTAATGGTTAGTCCCCTGTCAATGTGGACAACGGCAAGAGTAAAAGTGACAACAGACACTGGGTCAGACAACACTTTAAACCCTCCATCCTGCCCCCGCATCGAATCCAGTCTCTTCTTCCTTCTCCTTCCCGTCTTTCCCTCCTTCTCCACCTGGTCCTCTTCCTCCCCCCTTCTCTTTCTCATTGCGCTGAAAATGCCACTGCACATCTTGGGCACAGCCACCAGAGGCATCTCTCAAGGTAGCTGATGGCAAGGAGATTGGAGGAAGGGTCAATAGGAAGGAAGTGATGGGCTGAGGCTCAGCTCCATTCTTTTTATGGGGCCTCTGATCACCGTCCAAAGCTCTCCTCCCTGCCGACGCCACTCCCAGAGCTGTTAGTTCAATCTGTAGTCCCCGCATCTCCTTCGCTCATCAAAGAGCATGACATAACGCAGCCCACATCTTGATTGTAAGCCTTAAGCAGGCAAAGGGGGCTTCTTTTCCCCAGAGGCTGCAGACGAAGGGAGAGAGAGTGGGAGAGAAGAGCGAGGTTGGTCACGCCCTGGCTTCGCGTGGCAGGCCCAGTGCTCAGCACGGTCCACGCGCAACTCGCTGCTCACTGCCACCCAGCGGTGCTCCAGAGAACACCTGGGTGAATGAAAGGCCAGCCTTCCTAGGAAAGTGCTGCTCGAGGGCTCAGGATGGATCTGGATCTCTGAGCAGAATCTGGACCAGCCACATCCATTCACTGGGTGGCAATTGTGCTGAAGAGTTTGCAGGGGGGTCTATCTGGGTTCAAAGTTGGTGAGACTTCAGAAAGAGGAACCGTGCACCCATTCTGGTGCCCTCCACCATGAAGGCGCCCTAGTGGCGCAGTGGGGGCGAGATGGCGCGTTCTGCTCCTGTAAAGAGTCACAGCCTCGGAGACCCACACAGGCAGTTCTACGCTGTCCTATAGGGTCGCTACGAGTTGACATCAACTCAGTGGCAGCGAGAGTCAGATCCCTCGACCATGGGACGGGCGCTTGGGCATGCAAACACATTCTACTCTCTGTAACGCATGGGGTCCGGCCATAGCCACATTTAGAAAGAGAATCTGGGCGCTCATATGTTCTGCACTGGACATGTAGCACCCTTTGAACCACCCATAGTCCATCTACCCTGGGAGTACGCTGAGCCCCAGCAGGCTGCGGTTGGACATCCCATGGGTTTGGCCTGCAGTCTCAGGCCTGCCCCCTGCTGCTGAGGGTCTTGGGGGCAGCGGAGGCACCTTCTCTGAGCCTCCATGGGAATTAGATCCACCTTGTCATTTTGATGATGACGCTGTAGCACCCTAGGCCTAAGTGTCTCGAGTGTCATCAGCTGGGTAAACATCTGTCCTCACCTCTAGCCCGGGTACTTGTAAGTGGAACTGGGGCACGGTGGACGCACAATGAGCCGCCGGCTCAACCAGCAACTCTGAAGCAAAAGTGGCATCAGTAGAGCAGGGAGACCATGTCATCCCGGCTGGCTTGGGATGTGCCTGGTGCAAACCCTCCATCCCAGGAACCCCCCCACACCAAGGCCCTGGCAGTTGCTTGTCATGTGGGGCAGCGCCGCCTGAATTCCGACCCACTGCGGTCACTCCGTGACATCAAAAAGAGAAGCAGCCATTTCTCAGAGGACCACCCGGCATCGTTTAGAGAGGGGTGGGGGTGGGGAGGACACTTTGACAACTTGTGCTCAGAGTTGGGGATGAGAGTTGGGGATGGTGGAGGTAGACAAAGACCACCTGGGGGCCCAAATCAGGGTCTCCATTCAACTAGCTACCAGATTCAGAGCTTGCACAATTGGTGGTCCAGGAGCCGATTGACCCCTGGCCTCCAAAAACGCACTTTTTGGCTTGAGCTGCATGTAAACCCAACCCAAACCCAACGACTCCTGCTCAAAGAAAACTTCCACAATGACACTCAGTGTAAACGCTGGGAGACTCCACACAAATGTCCGCCGGGCTGCTGCTTTAGGCAAACTGTTGGAGCCACGCGGGCTCCGGATCGGCCTGCTGAAGTCTTCCATGCTGCGCACCTGGCCCTGGGAGCACCTGCTTGGAATCAGTAACACCCTCCCCGGGAGGGACTGATGGAGAGGCTGCAGCAACAGGCTCCAGCCTGCCAGCCACGGGGAGGACGGCGCAGGATTGACCGGCTTCTCCTCCTACATGAGGTCGCCACAAGCCAGCCACTGACCAGCACACCACCACGACCTCCAAGACCCAGGCGGCACCACCCATGACCTGTCGACAGCCAGCCAGTGACCTAGATGCGGAGGTCTGCTCCTGGGTGAATGTCTCTGGGTGGCCCCGAGAGCAGCGGGGAGGGGGTGGAATGGGGGTTGCTCCCACAACAACATGCTCCAGCCCTCTGAAAGTCCAGGGAGTCAGGAGCTGGCCACTGGACCCCCATGGGACATTGTCTGAGTGTAAAATACCTTTCTGCTCCTGCCCAGAGACGCAGACCCGGCTCCTTAAACACGCGTCCGGTGCCTCCTGCGTAGAGTAACCAGGTCAGCAAAGAAAGGATGGGTGGAGCGCAATCACCGGAACCACAGCAGCGAAAACCAATACCATTTCCCACTTGCCCCTGACTCCCGAGTTTTAAAAACCAGGTTCTCTCCACCCCTACACGTGACCTGTACAGGGGCACCAAGCGCCCCAGAGAGAACGGGACTGACGCGCATCGATCCTCCACACTCGGGCTCTTCCGCAGGGGAATCGGGGAGCAGAGCAACACAACGCCCCGCCCCCCATCACCCCCAGGTCTCCAACCCCCCCTTCCATTCGGGGTCCCCTTAGCCCATCCCGTTCTCTCCCCGGCCTGCCAGATCATTTAACTCTGCCCCGCGCTCCTCGCGGGGCGGGGCGTGGCGTGGCGACTGATTTAAAATCCCCGCATTGCTAAAACCGCATTGTTCTTCATCAAGTTGAGTCATTTTTATGTGAGGTGTCAAGCTCCCTAACAAATAACTCCTGCCAGACAAATCAAGTTCCTCGTCTTAGCGCGGCGGCTAAATAGTTTATAGCTTTAATCTGCTCACCGAGGTGTGCAGTCTATGACAGTAATTATAAATGCAGGGAGAAATTATAGCTGAATGCTTTAACTGCATTAGGAGCTGTGTGATGAACAATCACGAGCCCCTGCTCACTCCCAACAATAGAGGGCAAGTTAGTGTCAGTGCATTAGACAGAGCGCGGTTCTGCGTGGCTGTGTCTCCCATCTACCACGGAATGTCACTTGTCTCCTATAAAGCAGAACAGAAGAAGAAGGGGGGCAGGGGAACATCCTGGAAAGCTTCAAACTTGATCGTTTAAAAAAAACCAGAGAAAGACAGGGAAAAATGCAGGGAAAACTGTTTATCACGATGATTGTTTTTTCTTCTTCACTCTCTTCTGTTTTGTTGCGTTTCCCCTGGGATGGCTGGAGCCTACTGCTTGTTGGACGTCATGAGAGGACCTAGCTGAGAAGTTCTCTCCCAGCTAGTTCCCAGAGTCTTCATCGGGAAAAAAATCGAAAAGACATCAAGCTCACTACCATCAAGGCGATTCTGACTTGGAGACCCTGTGGGACTAGACAGAGCTGCTGGTGGTTTCTGAGACTGTAAATCATTCTGGGGGTAGAAAGCCTCATCTTTCTTCCTTGGTGCGGCTGGTAGTTTCCAACGGCTGGCCTTGAGGCGAGCAGGCCAAGGGAGAAGCACTCCGCCCCCAGGCCTCCTTGTTTCACAGAGAAACGCTTCCTGAAAGGAAGGGCAAGTTCCAAATGGGTCAGGGAGCAGGCCTGCGCTTGGGCGGCTTCCTCAGGTGAAGACAGTCATCCTTAGCATCTCTGCATCCCCCCCTGCTCGGGACACGAGCGTGCACTCTGGTTTCCCCCTCCTCTTTTTCTCAGAAAGACGTTTTTAATTTCACTGAAGAATTACACAAATGCATTTCAAAGACATAAATCCATATAAAAATATGAGCTAATTAAAACACTGCGCACCCTGTCGCTCATGGATTTTCAATTTAGCAGGGGGCGGAAAAAGTGAATCCCAAAAAGAGAAAGAGAAAGGACGACACGGATGGCAGATTGGCGTAAATGGAAAGTCACGTTGCTCTACGTGACAGCGCCACATTACCCACGTCAAGGCCAAGCATTCCATTCAGATGGCCAGCCCTGGGGGTGGTGCTGGGGGGAATCAAGATGGAGCCCCAGGACCCACAGGGGGAGGGGTGGCAGGCCTCTGGAGTCCCCTGGAGGCATTAAGGAAATGCTGAGCCTGTGTCTTGTCTCCTTGTGCCTGACCTCATCTCCAGAGTCACATTTTGCCTCTAAAAATATAAATCCTCCGGAGTCAGGAAGAGCATTGAAAAGAAAATCTTATGTATGGGAGGGAGGGAGGGGAGAAAAATAAAGGGGAAAAAAAAGCTGATATCAAGGGCTCTAGTAGAACAAAAATGTGCTGAAAATGATGATGGCAACAAATGTACAAATGTGCTCGACACATTTGGATTGCGATAAGAGCTGTACAAGCCCCCAATAAAATGATTTTAAAAAATCTTATGTATTTTCCCTAGAAGTTGGGGAACATGGTTAATGTATAAATTACCTAAGTGAACTCCCAAACTCATTGCCCCCGAGTCCATTCTGATGCAAAGGGACCCGGTAGGGCAGGCAGCATGGCCCCGGGGGTTTCTGGGACTGTATGTCTAAGGGAGCAGAAAGCCTCGTCTTTCTTTTTCTGGAGATGTCGGGCAGTCAAACTACTGACCTTGTGGTTGGCAGCTCACTGCGCAAGCCACTGTGTTATCAGGTTTAATTCGACTGAGCAGAGGAGCACTCTGAGTCACTTTGCAGGTCAGTCCCAGGCTTCTGGGACTAAAAAAACCAAACGAAGTTGAGTCAATTCTGACTCACAGTGACCCTAATGGATAGAGGAGACCTGCCCTGGGAGTTTCCGAGCCTGTTGACTCTTTACGTGAGTAGAAAGCCTCATCTTTCTCCCAAGGAGCAGCTGGTGAGTCTCAACTGCTGACCTCAAGGTGAGCAGCCTAGTGTATTACCTACTATGATACTGGGGCCCCTCCTGAGTTGCCAATATTTGATTAGATAAGTCCCAAGTCCATGGATCTGCTGTCCAGGGAGGATGAGGTGCATAGGCAGGCCTGGCTTACAGGGAGAGGCCAACACGAGGCAACTCTGCTATCCTGGTGAGCATCCTCATGGAATGGCAGGTGGACACCTCCCCGGGCAGTAAGCAATTCAGCCTGGAAAGACCTGCAAGCTTTCCATGCTTCCTGGTGAAGCCTCAGGGTGCAGCAGGGGTACATGGAAATTGTTTCGATAGACCTAACTTCTCTTGGACCTACCAGGTGCTAGGCTTCATGGGAAAAGACTTTATGCATTCATTTAATCCTCACAGTTGAAGAGGGATATTGCTGTCTGCATTTCATAGCTGCAAAAGTGGGGTGCACCTTCGGGAGAGGTGCCAGTGGTTAAGAGCTGAGAGGTTGGGGTTCACACCCAGTCAAGAGGTGTCGCAGAAGACAAGCTTGGCTCTCTGCTTCTGGAAAGGCGCAGCTTTGAAAAGCTCAGGGAGTGGTTCTGCTCCGCACACTCGGGCCACCGTGTGTCAGACAGACCAGCAGCTTTGGCCGCATCTTGGAGACGGGGTATGAAGCCTGGCCAGATGCACCCTGGGCCGGAGTGCTTCTCCTCACCCCACGCCCCAAGCACACCCACACCCACACCCAGCCCATGCGACCACGGCTCCATCCAGGGCTGCTCTCAGTTACTCCCGTGTCTGCCACTGGCCTGGCCGCCCATTCCCTGAGCGTGGCAGAGAGCTGGGCACGGAGTGCCGGCTGGCTGGGTGTGTGGTGGATAAATGAATTTCAGAGACCATGGGGCCTTGGCAGTCACACATCAAGCCTCTGTCTCCATCTCCTCCTCTTATGTGGTCGGACTAAGCCCTACCTGATAGCACTGCTTGTGAGAATCTAGGGATATGGCACCTGTGGAGCCCTGGCCTGGGGCATAACACCTGCAGCACTCGGATGCCATGGTAGGCAGGGCTGCTGGCTCATGCTGCATTTCCACTGTCAATCAGAGTCTGGGGTGTCGTGGAAGCAGAACCATATTTGTTGGAGGATGAAAGGAACACAAGGATGAGAGAAGGAGGAAGGAAGATAGACACACTGAACAGATGAAGAATGGCTGATGCCTCTTTCCAATATCACTTAGGTCAGGCCAGCTTATATAACTCATGTTTTTCAGGGTCCATATTCAGCAAATTAAAACACAATAGACCTAGTTAAATTTAAAATTCAGCATGAGTTTCTTTCTTTCTTTCTCTCTCTTTTCTTTCTCTTTCTCTCTTTCTTTTCTTCTTTCCTTCTTCCTGCATATGGCCCATGCAACAATTGGAATAAAAAAAACAAATAAACCCCAAGCTCACTGCAATGGGTTCTGACCCATAGCAACCTGAAAAGACAGAATAAAACTACCCCTGTGAGTTTCTGAGACTATAAATCTTTAAGGGAATAGAAACTCTCTTTTCCAACAGAGAGGCTGGTGGTTTCCAACTGCTGACCTTGCAATAAGCAGGCCAACGTGTAACCCGCTGCGCCACCAGGCTCCTAGAGGAAGTACATTGGCTGGGTGGGAATTGAACCTGGTCTCTTGTGTTGGGGACAAGAATTCTGTCTCTGAACTGCCAGTGGGTTTGTTCTGACTGACTTACACTAAAACCTTATTTGGGGTTCATCTGAAATTCATATTCAACTAGGTGTCCTCTGTTTCACCTGGCAGCCCTACGCTGGCGCTGGAACATCTTTTTCTATGTAACATTCGTGAACCCGTGGACTGGAATTCATCCCCATCACCCATTCTAAGGCCAGGTGTGCTGTTGAGCACGTACTGTTGAGTGTCCGTTGTATTACCTGGTAAGGATGTTGACCATTACCCGTTTGCATCTCTCACTGCCATGGGGTCAATTCCGACTCATAGCCACCCTGTAGGACAGAGTCGCCCTGCCCCTGTGGGTTTCCGAGACTAACTCGTTATGAGAGTAGAAAGCTCTATCTCTCTCCCTTTTGCACCAAACACACATCAGTTTGCCCTCTGCTTAGTCTCTCCCTTTCAAGAGTAAGTGGCTTTCCAAGATATACATAGACACAGACAGTTCTAGAACAGGGATGCACATGCAATAGGCTCGAATTCACTTGTAATGGAAAGGTGCATTTGTTAGTTGTCAGAGCCCCCTTTGCAGGGGAAAGAGGTATCGAAGAGGGAAAGCAAGCTCCAGCCGAGAGCCTGTGTCTCCCAGGACACTCAGGTGAGATAAAGCACCCACGTTCGCCACAGAATCTGGACCAGGCTTTCTGAAATGCCAGGGTGGTTTGCATGGTCGGGACATCCTGCAAACTGCTCTGACTTGGAGCCAGGGACCAGAGGCCAGGGACCTCACAAGCAGCAGCAGGCAGGTTAGTGCATCCACCTGGCTGTCAGAAAGCAATGTAAGGGGAGCGGCATATCCCCCTGGGTGACCCAAGCATCAGGCTGCCTGGAAATCTCACCCCACACCCTGCACCAGCACAGTCGTGGTTTCATGCCCCAAACCAGGCCACCCCCATTTTCTTTGAATGAGTCCTCCCTTCCTCCAACCTCTCTCCTTTAATCATCTCTCAGGACCAGAGCAACGCCGTGCTTATTTCGAGAAAGAAGAAGCATTGGCTTGGCTTTAAGGAGGACGCTGTGTTAGGGTGCTGCGACCAACTGTATCTGCACTAGTGATGCTGCACACCTGCCGAGAGGTGGCGACAGGGCTAGCGTGTCAACCTATTGAACTGATTAGGAAATACCTTTTGTGTCTCTTGTCCCGCCTTCCCCAAATTATTAGATTATTTTGCTTCCCAAGAAGTCTGGGAAGATGTAAGCTTTGCCCCGTTTCTTTTCTCCCCCCTCCCCCGTTCTCACTCCCCTCTTTTCATTTACATAGCACAACAGTTTGGCAGTGCTATTGATTAGAAAAAAAAGATTACAAACCTAACAGGTGGAAAATTAGTCTTTATTGCAACACAAATGAACATGATCTACCCCCCTCCCCTCACCAGCACAGATAGGAACTGCACTCCTAGCCAGTCTAGATTTTCAACGTCTCTTTTGGTATTCTGTCTACATCCACCTCTTTTTCTTCTTCTGCCCCCTCACCCCCACCCCATCCCCAAAGGATCAGAAAAGCATAAGAGCATGTTACATAAAACATGAAACGTTAGCTAGTAAATAAATAGGACATCGCGGGGGCCCCAAGCTCACGCACACTACGGATTTCAGAAGATCCACTTTGGCTCTTTCAATATGTGAGCTGAACAAATCATGCCCGGAAAACAAGGGGTGGACCCAGCAGGCCACATGTTTTCATGATCATGAGAGACACACAAGCAAACGAAAGGAGGAGGGGCCCATCACTGCTCAAGCGCTAGGATGCTCCCCTTCCTCCCCGCACCGTCAAAAATACTTAGATCTCCTCACCCAGGGAAAAGTCCCAAATCAGACATTTTAGCTCCTTCATTTCATTTCACCCATGGTCAAGCATGGTCAACTACCCTACCTTCTGGGAGCCCAGCCCAAAGTCACTCAGCCTGAGCTCGGAGGTATAGGCATCTGTGACCAGCGCTGGACCCCTCCCATTTAAAGATAGATGCCCGCACACGAGCGGCTATCAGGACTAGCCTGTGGACCTGTTGTTAGCGGCTCCTATTGTGATCCAACTCAAAGGGCTCCTTTGAAACCTAGCAGGACTGGGAGGTGCAGACAGTCTCAGTCACGTTAGGTTCCCGCCAAACGTGGAACCCAGGGTGTGCGGTGGGGGACGCACCAGGACGTGTGTGGGGGTCCCTGGAAAATGGTGGCGCCATGCTGGAGAGGAGAGGAGGTGCATGCAGGGAACTAGGAGAGATTTGGAAAGACCTAGCTTTGGTTACGGCGGACGGTGGGTGTGACTGGTGGGACCATCTGCCTAGGGCGTTTGCCCTTGGTTTCTGCCCTCTTTGCTTTTGGTGACTGAGATGATTTGGCTGTGGATGACTCTACGGGGGCAGAACTTCTATGATACAGGATGCGCACGTTCCCGAGACCCCCGTGCGCACATGGGTGTTTGGAAAAGCCTGGGTTTCTTTGTGTGGACTTCGACCATGCGGGCATGCGTGATTTGTTACACGGATAAAAGCAAACCAATGACCAGAGAGGGCAAGGAGCTTCTGCTCACTTCCTCTAAAGGTTCTGCAGAGAAGAATATAATATATATATATATATATATGTATGTGCGTGTGTGTGTGTTGTGTATCTATGTATATATGTTTCTTTCTCATCCCCTTACAGGAAACGTAATGCAGGCTATAAGCCAAGGGCAAGGGGTGGAGGGGAGTCATCATTGAAAAGCAGCTGCAGCTGCAAGAAGCATTCTTTACAACTAAGGATTATAAAGACAACGTGAAGCTACCCACGAGCTGAGCTGGTTAACACATCTCGGGATAGGGCGGTCCCTAAAAACTCTCCCATCTCTACCCTGCTGCTCACTTGGTGATCGAGCGTGGAGTCATTGCATGGCCGTGGGAAGGTGGGCTAGCGGCATGGGAGGGGAGTGGGAGAGGAGTTAGTACCTGCTCCCTGGGCCAACCAGGGAGCCAGGTGTTACGAAGGCGTAGAAGAAGCCCTCCTCCATGAGCCCTGTCTCTCCACACGCATCTCACGCTAGCCGCCCCCAACTGTCAATGGGGAGAACTGAAGGAGTGGCTAGGGACTTCATGTCTCACACTCTGGCTTCTCATTAGAAATAAGTCCTAGTCTAGCAAGCCACCGCCTTGCAAGGGTCCTAGGAGATGCGGGCTGCTTCTAAGCAGACCGGTCCCTGCCTCTAAGCAGACCACTGTCCCCGTCACCTGGGAGCAAACCCATACCTGAACAGCTACTCTTCATCCACGCCTGTTACAAACTGTGAGTGGTGCTCGGGTGACTTGCTGTGCGTTTTGCTTAGGTGGAGTTTGACTGCGTGTTTGCTCACAAAGGTCCGGCGGCACAACTTACACTTGAATTTAGAGTCCGTGTCCTCTTCGCCAGCTATTGTTTCCGGAGATCTCTGAGCCGACGATACCCGGGAGATCTCTTGCTCCACCTTGCTTTGCTGTTCCACGGCCATGCGGTTCATGTCCTTCATTTGGAAGCCTAGGTGCGATTCTAAGTGGCTGATGTAGGTCGAAGGGGTTCGGAACTGGGAGGCACAGTCACCGCAATAAAAGATGGGGTGACCTTTGTCCATGTTTTTCAGGAACTTGGTCCCGCCCGTTTTCCTAAGCTGGTACTTGACATTGGCCAGCCAGTGGCTGATGGTGGTCATTGAGAGTCCCGTGAACTTGGAAATCTGCATCCGCTCCTGCGGGCCCAGGTCGGACAGCAGGTACTTGCCTTCGGACGTCTGGAAGAGGCTGGAGGCAAACTGAGCTTGCAAAATCAGAAGGTGTTGAGGGTTCCAATTGGACTGCCGGCCTTTCCGCTTGTGCAGGGTCGACACTTCGCTGGACACGTCCTCGAAGCGCCGGACGTCCATCTCCAGCTTCAGGGGAGGGACCCTGGAGGACGTGGCGGGCTTTGGGGTGGTCGCCTTGGGGAGGACCTTGACCATGTCGGCGATGTCGGACAGAGCGTGCTTCTGAGGCGGGGACGTGCAGGACTGGGCTTGGGAGGACTCGGCTTTCTTGGTCTTGGACTTGGTGAGGTCGATGGGCTGGTCGTGGCTCTCAAACAGGTAACGCCGGGACACACCGGCGGGCCTCGTGGAGGCAGGGCTCAACACCGGCTTGTCCAGGACGCCCAGGCTGGGCTTGTGGAACATGGGGACTGTGCTTGAGTTGGGGCTGGCACCCGAGGGAGAGCGCAGGGGCTCGGTGGCTTTGCCCAGGTGATTGTTCAGGACGGACTGCAGTGCGCTGAGTGGGTTGATGCAGGGCAGGGCCGCCGCGGCGGGGTTGGTGAGGGCACAGCCATTGCTGAGCGCGGTGGCCTCCAAGGACTGAGACTTGTCCGCCTCACCGCCCTCTTTCATCAGCTTGTCCGCCTCCACATCCCGGACGCCAGGCTCAGCCTTTCTAGACTCCACAGGGGGATCGCTTTTGGCGAAAGCCTCCCCCTCGCTGTGGTTAAAAGACGGCGCTTCTCCGCGGGGACTGTCCTGCCCACACTCCTTCAAGACGTCGTCCCGGTCTCCCATCTCCTTCTTCACCTGCGTGTACGGGGCCAGGTTTGTGGGCACCGAGACCAGAGGCATGACTTTCCACTTGGGCGCTATGGGCCTGAGCTTGTTGGCAAGATTGGGCCGAATCTGTAGCACTTGGGAGCCCATAGGCAAGGCGGGCTTGGCGGCCTCCGACAGCTGGTAGGCGGCATGGATGCTGGGGTACGCGCTCCAGCTGGGAGCCCCGTTCTGCGCTTTGTTGATGGCTGTGGTGACAGTGTTTTCCAGTGACTTCAAAATGTCCCCTCCGCCCTTCGTGCCGTCTTCCAAGTCCTCCTCCCTCAGATATTGGTACTTCATCGTCGGGTCTAAAGGCTTCTGCAGCGGGTCCTCGTACTCCTGGCTTTTCGTGACCTTCTCATCCTGGTTGGCTTCCTCTGGCCTCTCTGTTGGGTCGTCCCTCTTCAGCTCGGTGGTGGAGGCCGCGCAGTCGGCCACCGAGTTACTGGACGGCTTCGGGTCCACAGAATCACTGTTCGGGGCGTCGCACAGTGACTGCATCTTCTCCACGGCCAGCGGGTCCAACACCAGCTGCTTGCCCTTCTTGGAAGCCGAGCTGGTGACCTTCAGGAAGTGGCCGGTGACCATCATGTGGGTGGTGAGCTGCTGTAATGTGTCATGGGAACTGCCACACTCCAAGCACTTTAAGATCTGCGACTTACAGGCCTCGAACTGCCAGGTGTAGCTGGCCCCGTTCTGGTAGCCATAACGGTTGTTGGAAGCTAGCTGCAGGCCCGAGCCCTTCGCCTGGGGGGCGAAGGAGTCGGCGAAGGAGCCCGTGGTCGAATCCGGGGAGCACGGGCGGTTGACGTCGAAAACACGCTTCTTGGCTGGCGTGACCATTTTGGACGAAATGGTTGGCACCGGCTCCTTCAAAGGCACTTTTTGGTAATGTTTCGTTTTTATCATGTGGACGCTCAGGTCTTGGAGGGAATCGAAGGAATCGCCGCAGAACATGCACTTGAGCACCTTCTGCGCATCCTCCTTGTCCATATCCTGGAAAGCTCTTTTCCGGGGCTTGGAGTAGCTCGCGGGTCTCAGCTTGTCCTTCTTGCGGTTGTCGTCCTGATAGTGGCCCGTCTCGTTCATGTGCACAGTCAACTCGACGAGGGTGTCGTAGGCCGCGCTGCACTGGCGGCACCGGAAGCGGCTGGCCCCGGTGAAGACGGTCCCGCACATCTTGCTGCTCTGGCGGTACAGCTGGACCGAGCTGAACAGGCTGGGCTTGGAGACACAGCGGGAAGGCAGGTGTTGCTGCAGGCTTTTGGACAGGGCGTCCTGGTGCCAATCAAACTCGCCCTTGTTGCCACCATTGCGGGGGTCGCCGCCCCGCTTCTCGCTGTTGGACAGCTTGAAGCCAAGGCCCAGGCCTGACCAATAGGAGTCAGACAAGATGTTGGCGTAGACGGCGGTCATTTTATCCATGCAGTTGTTGTGTGTGTCCTTGGGGAGTTTGGGGTGAGGGCTGGCTTTCTGATCCGGGGCATCTCGGCCGCAGACGCTTTTGACCTCCGACACCTGGTCGCTGGCGTCGCTGAGCAGGGACTCATTCTCGGCGTCCTGAGTGGACAGATGGCTTCCTGGAGAGTTCTGGTAGCTGAGGCAGCCCCTGGGCTCCGGGCCCGTGTCTAGCTCCTCGTCTGTCCCCGGGTCATTGCTGCCCTGAAGTTGAGCTACAGACCCATTGTCCTCCTCCTCCTCCTCCTCCTCTTTTATGTCTTCCTCTTCCTTGAGCTGTTCCTCTTGGGCATAACCTGCAAAAGAAGAAGAGATGAAATACCCGGAGCAGCCCACAGAGGTCGCTTCGATTGCCCCACTTAGGCTAAGGGCTTCCCCTCCCAAGCGGCATACCCATTTCATCTACACTTTTATGAACTGTGAGCCTATTAGAAACAGGAATGATGTCTTTTGCATTGCCTCCCGCCTCCCTTGCTTTCTCCCTCCCACCCGACCCCTTAAATGGGCAGGAGCCATCCTTCTCTATAAAGGCCCAGAGTCCCAGTTAATGATTTTCATATTTAAGGAATAGCTCTCTCATATGGCTGTCATGGGGCAGGCACTAAATTCATGGGTACGCCTTTCAGGAAAGCTGGGCTGGAATTCAAATCCTACTGCAGTCACGCCCCTGTGGGAAAGGAGGTTGGTGAACGAGAAAGTGAAGGCTTGACCCTTGGCACCTCGATGGTGCGGGTTTTCCAGGCCACTTGGCTCTCTTGGCACGTAATCATTGAACACATAATTTCTGAGCCCTCCAAAGTCATTGGGATGTGTGGCGGCCATGATATTTTGGGGTGACCCCGTCTTTGTGATAGCACGTGTTTAGCTGTAAAGCGGTGCACAGCCGGCAGAGAGATTATGGAAGACGGAAGTGGAATTTTCCACTGAGACCTGAACAATTATGTAAGCTCAGCAAATCCGATGATTTAAAAAAATAACGGCAACTGGTGTTGGAACGGGAGATTTGGGGGCGAACCTATTATTCTTGAGCGGGCCTTCGAGGACCGCGCTAGACAAGGCTGAAAGGGCCCTCTGGATTTTGTGCCTGTGATTTCAAATGCTCCGTGATTTGTGTGTTCCTGTCATGAGATGCCAATTATACGTCTGATTTGTAGATGCAAAATGCTATTGGGGATGCATGCCTGCCCGTCCCTGAAAGGATTTAGGAGCCGTAATTGCATGGGGGAAATGAAGACCCAAGAGAGCCAGTGCAAAGGGAGTTAATGGGTGGATATCCATCAATGGCAGTGGGCGACGTGCTTGTTTATGCCCGGGGGCTCATTTTCTGCACCTGGCCAGGTGACCAAACCAGGAAAAAAAAAGTCAAAGGGATCCAGCCTTAGGTTTTTATCTCAAAGCAAGCTCTCCCTGGTTCAGGTTCTAATTCCCTTCTCAGTAACAAGCAGCTATGGGGCGTAACCATCGCGGAGGAGTTGGTGCTATGCCTTCTTCCCCAAGGTGAAGTTTGGAAAAAGAGGGACGGCTCAGTGGACAGAGGCCTATTGTGCAAGGCAGACAGAGACGTTGGAGTCGATGGGGCTTTGTTAGGCTCGAGGGGCCACAGCTGGTACATTCCCCAGCCTGAGGATGGAGAAGGCAAGCATGCAGGGAACATGGACTCTGTCCTGGGGGTCCCTCACTCCAATCCAGGCAATTCCAATCACAGCAACCCTCTAAAACAGGGCAGAACTGCCCCTAGGGGTTTCTGAGACTGCAACTCTCCCTAGGAATAGAAAGCCTCATCTTTCTCCCAAGGAGCGGTTGGTTGTTTTGAACTGCCGACCTTGTGGTTAGCAGCCAACATGTAATCCACTATGCCACCAGGACTCTCCCGCTAGAGTCCCTAGCTGTGGCACATGGTCACTGCACCTAGTTACCAACCCAAAGCTCCATGGTTCCAATCCACCCAGCGTTTCCTCCCAATGAAGGCCTGGTGTTTGCCTTGTACAACCCGATGGAGCTCAGCTCTTCATGGAAACTCGCAGCCAGCTGGGGCCGACACCACGGCAGCTGGGTCACTGCAACCTGGGAGCTGTGTGCACCCCTGGGAGCACATCCTTTCGCTTCGCTCTAATATCCTTGCGAAGTGGTTTGGTTGCTCTCCACATTTTCCAGATGGGGACACCGAGGCTCCAAAGTCAAGAAGCTGGCCCTAGCCTTGACAAGTCGTGATGTGGACCCGGGTGGGTTTGACGCAGAATCCATGGCCTTAGCCACTAGGCTCCAATCTCTTTCTCTAACTAAGTGATCCAAAGATCCAAGGCACCACAGTGATGGGACCTATAGCCACTCAGGAGCTTACCGCCTTTGGGGGTGGGGTGGGGGTGGGGTGGGGGAGAATTGGGAGAAAAGAAGAGTCCACCCAAGAGTTGAGGGTCATGAGTCCATCAGAGCAAGATGAAACTGTCCACACATTGGCCTGCCACCAGTTCTGTGGTTGCGTGAGTTGTTTTTTGGCCATTGGTGTTGGACTATTTTCATTTCCGTCTCCAAGCAGGCTGACAGTGATGTACCATGAAACCGGGGCTGCTCATTTCTGTAGTTACACGAATTGAGCTGAAGAACCCCACCCTGCTCCACCCAGCCAAACAGCCACCATCGGTAATGGCCGTTGGAAGACAACACAATCCTCATCTTAAATATCCAACTGACTGCAGGGGACACCCCACCTCCTAATCGCCATCATGTTTTCTTTTTCCTGGATACATTTGGAGCCTTTCAAAACCAGTCACACTGTGTCTTCAGAAAAAAAAAGTGTCTATGTTATAAAATTAAGGTAAGTGTTGTTAAGGGGCCAAGTTCAAGGCTTTGAAGAATTGGGCAATGTGTACCAATTAGACAGGGTCATGTTTGAGGATGAAACTTGTACACCGGGACAAGAGGCATTACCCAGGGCCGTCTAGGGACACAGAGCAGGTCACTATTCTCCCTACAGACAGTGTGGTTCTCAACCCCAAAGAGTGTGCACACACACTGCAAGGAAAAGAAATAAAAACTCATCCAACCCACTGACATTGCGTTGATTTTAACTCACAGAGAACCTGTCGGACAGGGTAGAATTGCCTTTCCAGGTATCCGAGACTGTAATTTCTCCTGGGAGTAAGAAAGCCTCATCTTTCTCCCCCAGAGCGGTTGGCGAGCTCCGGTGCTGGTCTTGTGGCCAGCAGCCCCACGGGTAAGCCACTATGCCACCCGGAGGCGTGGACGTGCGCATGTACATCGTTTTCACGCAAGAGGGAAAGACGTCACTCGCTTCTCTCTCCTTTGTCATCAGCTGACATTTGGGGACTGCCCTTCCCAGACCAGCTCCACCTCACCATCTACTTTTTTGTCCCCAAAGAAAAGGCGCAGACAGCCGATGCCTCCCCCATGACACAGACAGAATTTTCTGCTCAATTAGGCATTAACACGCTTGCTATAACCTTTAAAGAAGACCAACTTGAGCCCAGAGACTCTTGTTGTCTGTTTGTCTGTGAGGAACCGACAGAATCTCAGACGGGGTCTTCAGGTAGCTCTGTGAAAGGATTGGCCAAGAAAACCCAGAAAACAGGGCAGATGCCACCATCCAAAGGAGTGTGCTCCAGCGCTGTTGGCAGAGTTAGTTCCATGGCATCGTGAAGAACACATTCTAGTGCGAAACCTGTGAAAGCTGTTTGCCCGACTCCCAGATTTGCCTTGTCCCCCAGGAAGCAGAGGCAAGAGAGGGAAGGGACATGGGCGAATCTAATGAGTGAAGAGTCTCATCTCTCTCTCTCTCTCTCTCTCTCCAACAATGGTTTGCTTAGAAGGATTGTGTCCAAAGGAAACCTGGGTCAAAGAGATGTTCCTTCTCTCCAAACTCATATAACCACCTGGCACAGGAGGATGCTCCTCGAACAGGTGAGTAAGTGAACGGATGGTCAGACAATGAAAAGCATTGTTCCCCTCGCAAACTCTGGCTCCCCCAGTCCAGCGGGGCGCAGACTAGGGATCCCAGCCCCCAGGTGTAGATCACAACCATCCTGACCAGGGTAACACAAGGGTAAGGCCAGAGATCAGTTGCTGCTAAGTCAACCCTGACTCATGTCAGAGTAGATCTTCTGGGTGGACCTGAAGCAGAACCTCTAACTTTCTGATTAGTAGTTGAGCAGGTTAACCATTTGTGCCCTCTCCCCTCCCCCACGCCGAGCCATCACATTGCCAGAAGTCACTGAGCTGTGGATTGAAACCTTTAAGTACAAGACCACTGAGAAGCATGCAGATGGCACAGCCTCAGACGAGACCATCCTGATAGGAGCAGACTTATATTTGAAGCAGACTCACCCAAGGGAACTATGGAAGCATGGACTGATTTTTGACATGGACAATGTCCACTGACTTAGACAAAGATTCGAAGAAGTAAGAGCCGTAGCACGAACAGATAAATGCACCCCCAGGTTCACCGCACCACTGCTCACGAGAGGCAGAAGATAGACACAGCCTGCATACCCATCCGTGCAAGAATGGATAAAAACGCGTGGGTACACGCACAATGGAAATATCCCACATCGTTAAAGAATAACGATGAAACGGAAACACCCTCTGACCTGGATGTGTTTGGAGAACACGATGCTGAGGAATATCAGTCAATCACAAGGAAAGTACCTTGTAAGACCATGCTGTACAGGCAAAAAGCAAGACAAAGGTTTTCATGCCAAAGAAACAGACTTTGAAGGCTAGAGTAGGCTTGAAGGGAGACAGGCGTTAACTAGCGAAGGGGTGACGGGGAAGAGAGTGTCTATTGTATAAGGTGGAGAAGGGAAGAAACAGTCTGGGGAGATGGAGAGTGATGTAGGACCGGGCAAGCTATTGGGAGGTTTGAGAGGTCATTCCAGTTGTTGAATACAGAAACGATGATCTGAAATGTAACCCCCTACCCAATTTGTAATAAAAAAGTAAAAACAAAACAAAAAAAATTCCTATGTTTTAACGTGGAGCTTTCTCCCAAATTCTAGGATAAGATCAACGGGGCAGAAAGATATAAATGTAGTAATCTTTTTACTGTCACAGAACACACATTTAGGAACCGGCTGAAATGTAAGCGATGGGCACACACTAACATTTTAGAAACTTTCTTGCATGTTCAAAGTTGAAAGGGGAGAGATAATTAAACAGAAACACATCCTCCCCCTCCCCCGATGGTTCAGAAAGCCTCCATGCCAGTGGTTCCCAACCTTCCTCACGCCACGACCCTTTCATACAGGTCCTCACGTGGTGGTGACCCCCAACCATAACATCATTTTCGTTGCTACTTCATCACTGTCATTTTGCTACTATTGTGAATTGGGTGGCCCCTGTGAAAGGGTTATTTGACCCCCAAAGGGGTTGTGACCCACAGGTTGAGAACCGCTGGTCTAGACAGAGCAGTGTAAAGGAGACTGTGAGAGTGGAGCATGGACAGCAATGCAGGAGCAATCTGATTCTGGTTGGGCATCCATTCCTGTTGTTGTCCTGCAGATCCACCACCGTGTTTACGGCACAAACACCAACAATCTGGAAAATGGTAATGAGGTGGAACAGCTAGGCCCCGAGGCCAACCTCAAGTTCAAGGAGCCTGGTTTTCAAAAACAAAGCCAGAGTTGAACCAAGACCTCATTTATAAGCCATCTGACGGTGGGAGGCTCCTTCTTCCCAACCTGCCCCCACCTGGCAGTGACTTTAAATCAGGTGATGAGCCATAGAGAGCCAGGCAGAGGCAAATGGAGTGAGGGCAGGGTACTCCTGGGGAACTCCGTGGGTGCTGTACATGTGACTGTGGTAGAAAAATCTGCAAGTACTGTTATGGGCCCTAGTTGGCGCTCTTGTCGGCAGGCAGAATACAGCAGACAGCGGTGGAGGGTTTGGCGGTCAGAGAAATGGAGCCCATTGTGGCCAGACCCAGGGTAAGGGCGAGTGGAGTGCCCAGGAAGGGGAGCGGGGCAGGGCCTTGTTTCTTGTTGAGGAGAGAAGTCCGTTCTAAGGAGTGGTTGGGTGGCAGAGATGGCTAGGTGCTGGCCCACTAGCCTACAGCCTCCTGGTTCAAATGGACCCCGAGATCCCCCAAAGCCAGGCCTGGCCACGTGCTATCAAAGGCTCACAGTCTTGAAAACCCTCCTGTGGAGCCTTTCAACTCTGTACTCCGGGGTCACCGTGGGCTGGGTGACACCCATAAGCATTCGAGAGGACCAAGGGCTCCCTATGGGCATTTACTGAGAATACAGGCGCCACAAGGTCAGACCCAACTCCTCTGTCATCAGCAAAGTTCCCTAAGCCCCTTACTCTCATGAACTTGTCAACGTACACACTCAGAGGGAGAGACGTGACCAGGATGCTTACAGGCATGCTGGAGCGGCCCACTGCTGGGGACGCTAATCCTGAGGCTCAGAAGCACTTTGTGCACTGTGTGGATACACAGAAGGCTTTGTGCAGGCCATGGAAAACAACCCACTCTCTGTTTTCGATTTCCTGCAGACCACCCAGTGGATGGAATGTTCTGCACCCAGATAAACACCTATCAGGCAGTGTCTCTGTGAGACAAAAGCATCCTTCACTTAATGTGTTCTTCTCGGGGGCGCGCGGGCCACTGTTACAGCTCTCGGGGCTGTGCAGTTGCATTCTTCATGCGTCGCTGGAGGCTCTACGGCTGCTTCAGTTTTACTTGTTCTCCTCTTGTAGCCACTCAGACCACTATTTAGATCTGAGGGGTCAGGCACCAGGAGGGCTTTTAAGGCTGTGAATCTTCTCTCTCTCTTAAAAAAAAAAAATCCAACTTCCATTTGCTTCCCGATGCAGTGGAATGTTCCACTGTTGAGTGGCCCGGAGTTCGTTTATCCATCTACAGTTGTGTTCTAATCCTGCCTGTGTCTTTCTTTCTCCATGGCTTGATCATCCGCAACCAAAAGGATGAATCTCACCTGAGTCCTGGGAAATGGGTGCCCTGCCATCCCTTGCATGGGGCCATCTGCCTATTTACGTGACAGAGATGGTGATAGAGTGAGAGTGATGGTGATAGAGTGAGAGTGATGGTGATAGAGTGAGTGATGGTGATAGAGTGAGTGATGGTGATAGAGTGAGAGTGATGGTGATAGAGTGAGAGTGATGGTGATAGAGTGAGAGTGATGGTGGTAGGCTGAGAGTGATGGTGATAGAGTGAGAGTGATGGTGATAGGCTGAGAGTGATGGTGATAGAGTGAGAGTGATGGTGATAGAGTGAGAGTGATGGTGATAGGGTGAGAGTGATGGTGATAGGCTGAGAGTGATGGTGATAGAGTGAGAGTGATGGTGATAGGTTGAGAGTGATGGTGATAGAGTGAGAGTGATGGTGATAGGCTGAGAGTGATGGTGATAGAGTGAGAGTGATGGTGATAGGCTGAGAGTGGTGGTGATAGGCTGAGAGTGATGGTGATAGGCTGAGAGTGGTAGTGATAGGCTGAGAGTGATGGTGATAGAGTGAGAGTGATGGTGATAGGGTGAGAGTGATGGTGATAGGCTGAGAGTGATGGTGATAGAGTGAGAGTGATGGTGATAGAGTGAGAGTGATGGTGATAGGGTGAGTGATGGTGATAGAGTGAGAGTGATGGTGATAGAGTGAGAGTGATGGTGATAGGTTGAGAGTGATGGTGATAGAGTGAGAGTGATGGTGATAGGCTGAGAGTGGTGGTGACAGGCTGAGAGTGATGGTGATAGGCTGAGAGTGGTAGTGATAGGCTGAGAGTGATGGTGATAGGCTGAGAGTGGTAGTGATAGGCTGAGAGTGATGGTGATAGAGTGAGAGTGATGGTGGTAGGGTGAGAGTGATGGTGATTGGCTGAGAGATATCATGATCATACTCGAGTTTTACTGGGACTTCCTCCACAGCGGCAAGCAAAAGTCAAGTCAAGTGGGTGAAGCAAGGCAATCAGTGGGACGTTGGGGTTGGGGAAGAAGGAGGTTGTGAAAGGGTCGCCTGTTACTAGGGGGCACAGGAATGTCAATGAGCAAAGTGGGGCAGATGCCAGAAACACAAGGCTGAATCACAAAGATAAGTGACCACAGACATTCGGATAGATGGGCAAGGCACAGGGAGACATGGCTGGGGTAGGACAGTAGAAGAGTGGAACCACGAGGCATGGTAGTGCCATGATGTCTCAACTCTAGGGCTGCCAGACACCTCGCTTATCCTAACCAGGCCAAGGAAACCACATATGCCGAAGCACCGTGCTTTGCAATCTTTGACTCTGGAGAACTGGGTCAAGTCTGGGATAAGACGGCCTGGAACATTCCTTAGGCTTCCTCTCCCATTGGCTATTTGACTTTGGATTCCTCATCTGTCTAACCCAATTCAGAGTGGGTCTCCCAGCCTGCAGCTACTAAGGGTACTTCTAGGAACAAGGAAGAAAATGGAGGAGAAAGCACACTGGGAGCAAGCATGCAGTGCTTGGGCTACCAGCCTGAGCCTCACATGGGAGCTTGTTATAAACGCAGACGCCTGGCCCCTCTAGGTTGCTGAATGAGGACCACTTACCAAGATCCCTGGGGGGGAATTCATCTGAGCGCTAACGTTCCAGAAGACCCTGCTACAAGTTGCAAACTTGTTCCTCAGGAGGGAGCTGTGGAGCAGTCGACTTTTTCCTCTGCCTCTGTTCCTTTATGGGCCCCAGCTTTGCGAAACCAGAGGAAGACTTTGGGGGTGCTTACCCCTTTGCTCTCCAGAGACCAAAGACCCAAGTGCCCGCGGTTTAGAACCCGCTCTCCATTCTTACTGGGAAAACACAGGCAAGAGAGAAATCCTAGTCAAATGAGTCATCTAGTTCTAAGGACTAAGCAGTTGCCGTACTAGGGACATGCTATCAGGAGAGACCAGTGCCGGAGAAGGACATTGTGCTTGATCGAGTGGGAGCTCAGAGACAAAGCGGAAGACCCTTGATGAGAGGGGGTGATGCAGTGGCTACAATAGGCTCACACATGGGCTGGGCATTTTTTTGTTCTGTTGTGCATCTGGTTGCTGTGAGTTGGAACCTATTGGAAGGCACCCAAGAACAACAACAACAACAACAACAACAGTTTATAAAAAGGAATACTGGGGTAACTTAGCATTAGTTATGTACTTAGCTGCCGACTGAAAGGTTGTCTGTTCAAACCCCCTCTGCCCTCACCAGTGGGCCCATAGAACAAAGACTTGGGGATCAGTTTGCCAACATAACGACTTGGATCATTATAGAGCACTTGTACTCTGTGGGGTCACTGTGAGTCTAAAGTTGACCCAATGGCACCCAGCCACAACCACCACCAGGGAACAGATGAGTTAGTCTACCAGTCTTGGAAGGAGGCAAACTTCAGCTCAAATCTTGTTCCTTTGTCTTGCTTTTTAGGGGGGCCTGGGGGCGAGTCATTGAACCTTTTTGTACCCCGGAATCTTCCTGCATTACAGGAGAATACTAGCAGTACTAATCTCCCAGGCTTTCTGGTGAACTCTACACAGAAAGACATGAAACAGACCAAGACTTTAGGGCGACTCCCGGCTCCCCAGATCTGACCTTGGTGCTTTGTGAGGACCGCCATCTTGCTCTCTAACCAGAATTGGTCAATGCGGCCATTCTTTGCGATTCCTCCATCCTAGACCGAGGCAACAGCTCCCGATGGTTTTTCATCTGAGCGAGAAACCAGCTTCACCCGGGTCACAGTAAGAAAAGAGCTGCCTTCAGTTTGGGGTTTGTCATTTGGTGTGAAACCATCCCCACCAGGCACCCCTTCTGGGAATGTCCACAGAAGCGAAGGGCAACTATCGGAGAGCTACCACACTAACGTCTGCAGGCCTCGAGAAATAAAGTAGTGCATCCGCTGGGGGGAAAAGGGCTTTGCTGGAGGCCTTGGGCATCGCATTGAGAGAGATGCCAGATGCTCACAGTGGAAGATCTCCCAGATAAATGCTTTATATACAGCATCTGCTGGGGGGTGGGGTAGGGGCACAAACCATTATAGAGAAACATCCTGGAGACGATTTCTTTATAAAAAGGAGCAGAGTGAGAAAATATTCACAGAGAAGGGTGAAGAGGAGGCCACTTCATAAGCTTGCTGGTGACTCCAGTTTGGAGCTCAGTACCCTTACATTATCCTCACAGTGAGAGGCATGTAGGGGAGGTGGTGGGGTGGAACTAAACAAGGAAAAAGGCTCTACCCCGCAGGGCTTTCCCTATGTGGTTGGGGCTCGGGCTTTGCCAACAGCAATGACGGACGGGTTGTCATCCGCTTCCGATGTAGGTAAAAGTTGGACACTGACTAGGGAAGACCCAAGAAGAATCGATGCATCTGGATGCTGGTGCTGTGGAAGGATGTGGAAAGGGCCACGGACTGCCAAAAGAACAAACACCTGTCTCGGGAGATGTACAGCCAGAATGCTCCTTAGAGGCAGCGGCGGCAAGACTTTGTCTCACATGCTTTGTATGTGTTACCAGGAGAGGCCAGTTCCCGGAGAAGGACATCAAGCTTGGTGAAGTGGAGGAACAGAGAAAAAGAGGAAGGCCCTTGACCGGATGGATGGACACAGTGGCTGCAACAATGGGCTCAAACATAGGAACAATTGTGAGGATGGCACGGAACCAGACCAGGTTTGCTTCTGTTGTACATCAGGTCGCTACGAGTGGAACCGACTCAATGGCCAGGCTGCTTCAGCAAACCGTATAGGCCTGTTCTCTATACACACTTCTCCCACCTCTCCGTCTAGAAGCTCATGAAGGCAGTTTCTCCCAAGATTGGAGTTTTGTGTTTCTCCCTTTTTTTGGCAGGTGAACAAGAAAAGAGATGGCGAGTCATTGTCCATGCTGACCTTCCGAAAGACTAGACGGTGGCATTCTTTTCGGAGGGCCTCGCATGGCATCGTGAGCACCGCACCCGCCACTGCTAGACCGTCCTGAGCTTGCTTGCTTCCTCACTGGCTGGAAGTCAAACATCTTTTTCTTTTTTTCTCTCCCTTTGCCTTTCGGCAACGGCTGCTCCTTGCTCTGAGCTATCTCATGCAGATAATGGATAATGACCACTGCACGTGGCCTTTCCTTGAAAATGTCTCACTGCATTAGCCAAGCATGGGGCCATTCTAAGCGACTTCTTTCTGCGCAGTTCACAGCGCTTAAGGAAGAGGGAGAGAAGGGCTCAAGTAGAAAAGAAACGGTTTTGGAAATGATGGTGGCAACACATGTACCAATGTGCTCGATACCATTGATGTATGAATTGTTATAAGAGCTGTAAGAACCCCCAATGAAATGATTTATAAAAAAAGAAAGAAAGAAAGAAAGAGGGGAGAAAAAAAAGCCCGTCACGCCCTGAGAGAAGCCATGCTGGCATGGTTGGGCGCTGGCTTTTCTGCTTCTGAGATGAATAGGAGGAGGTAGAAGGGGCTCAGCTGAGCTCAAGCCTGTGTGACCTGTGGCTGAGTCCTCAGCCCAAGAAGGCTCCCCGTCCCCCCTGCAGACCTACTGTGAGGGGCTCAGCGATGATACCGTCCATGCTTCTCCATGTTGGGCTCTCCATCAACATGAGCACTGCCATCAGTCTGGCAGAGAGGCTCACACTGTGGAGGCCTTAACTAACCCCATTCTTCCTGCTCAGGAGTTGAGCAGCGTTTCCACCTGGGTCAAATCTAAGGATGGAGGAGCCCTTTCAGTGCAGGCTTTTGTGAAGGGCTTTCATCCCTTTGACAGCCCCTCCACCATGTATTTGAACACCCTTATGGCATAGAGATTGTGCTTTAGCTGCTAACCACAAGGTCTGCAGTTCAAAACCACCAGCTGCTCTGTTGGAGAAAGACAGGGTTTTCTACTCCATAAAGAGCCACAGGCATGGAAACTCACAGGGCCATTCTATTCTATCCTACAGGGTTGGCGTCGACACAATGACAGAGAGTTGTTTTAGAGAATGATGGAGAAAAGGACCCTTTTGACACAATGGTTAGGTCTCGGGAATTAATGGGAAAGTCACGGGTTTGAACCCAGCTTCCGACAATCTGTTTCTACACAAGTACATTGGCCCAGGGCATCACCATGCTGCATGGACTCATGACTTCTTAATGGGCATCATTTTTGCCCCATGGAGACACTTGGCCATGTCTGGAGACAGTTTGGGTTGCCACAAGGGGAAGGGTGGGGTGCTACTGGCTTCCAGCGAGTTGAAGTCAGGGATACTTCTACCTGTCCTCAGGGCACAGACAGCAATGCCATGCCCCAGCATATCTGGCCCAAAGCATTATTAGCTGAGAGAACCTGAAATGTTAAGGTCACTGGCATCTTCGGGAATTCATGATGTCATTTGTCAGTGCATGGACTATAACCTCTATAGACTGGGTTGTGTCCCCAAGATATGAATCAGCGAGGCTGGGCTTCTCAGTATCCTGTAAGTATCTGGTCTGATGTCATTATCCCATGTGTTGTAATTCCTCACCTCTCTGATGTTAGCAGACAATATCAGAGGCAATTCTAATCATGAGACAGTATGTGATTTACAGGATTTGGTTGTATCTTAAGTCCATGTCTTTTGAGAGACATGGAGACTTCAATAATCCAGAGGAGCCTGGCTATTCCAAGAAAGAAGAGCCGGGAGCAGAGCACACCCTGTGCACCCAGGGTCACTGTGTTGAAAACCTGCTAGACCCAGGGGAAGATGGATGCTAAGACACATGATGGAGCTCTCGCAGGAGCAAGCGCCAAGCCTGCAGATGGTTGAAAGAAGACAAACTTCTTGCCCTCAGCACCCACAGAGGGAGAACGCCTTTCCCTGGAGCTGGCACCCTGACGTCAGATGTCTAGCCTCCTGAGCTGAGAGAGAATAAATTCATGTTTGTTAAAACCACCCACTTTCGGCATTTCTGTTGCAGCTGTGCTTGGAGAACGAAGCCAGGAACCTTCTCAATGTGAAAGCAGAACTACTCCTCCACCACCCCACCACCCCTAGGAGCACCCACATGTAACCCGAGAGCACAGGGTCTGGAAGCCAACCTGCCTGGGTTCTAAGATTGCTCATCCTACCTTGTCATCTTGAACAAACGAACAGCCTCTGTGGGCCTAGTATCTTCGCCTGTGCCTCAGCGAGAGCAACAGCACCCGACTCAAAGATTATTGTGAGCAATCAGCAAGCTAACTGGGCAGAACTCAGCATGCCCCTCCCTGGAAGCACTTGAGGTGCAGTGCCCATGACTGTTAGTTCATCAACTGCCTCCCAGGGTGTCATGCGGTGGGGTCTCACGTGTTGCAGGGATACTGGAAGCTCTGCCGCTGGAACTTCGTACAGCAGCAGGCGGCAGTAGCACTTCCAGACTAAGACAGACTAGGAAGAGAGACCTGGCAACCAGCTTCTGCAAAGGAGACTATTAAAGGCGTAAAGGTGTGCCCAGTCACAGACACTCTGACTCGCTTGCCTTGGACCTGCTTAGGCAGGGATGACTCGCTGGAGGAGGAACGAGAGTTTAGAGACATCAAGGACAAGCAAGGGCATGGTAGTTTCATACTCTGCTGTCAACTTGAGACTAGTAAGAGTGAAGGGGTGGAGTTTAGCCTATCAATCAGGTCACAGCTTGATGGCCTTATTTGGAGGCACTAAGGAGATAAATAGCTTGCTGGAGGCGGGACACATGCTCACTCCCTGGGAGACATTCCTGTTGACAAGACACATGGAGCTACACTAGAGCCCTGGAGCTGGAAGAGCTATGTGGAGACCCACACCAGCACTGAGTTGCTTCCACCACCACTGGATCCACAAGACTTTCCACCCACTGGCCTGTGATCTTCCTGCATTCGGCACCATTGCATGTGCTGTGTGAGTCTGAAGTGGATTTTATAGATAGGTATCAGACATATGGGCTAATATCGGACTTATGGACTTGATCTGGACTGGGCTGGGATGTTTTCTCAATATTCAACTTCTCTTGTATATAAAGCTCTTTCTTATACACATATGAGTCTCCCTGGATTTGTTTCTCTAGTCAACCTGTGGTCACCATGGTGGGTTTGAACATGCTGACATTTGTGAGGATGATGCTGGACTGGGCAGTGTTTGGTTGTGTTGAGCATATGGTACCCACAACTCACAACTGACCCATGGCAACCAACAGGGCTACCATCGCGGTTTGTACTAAGAGCCACTGTAGGGGGCAGGGGTTCTCAGGACTTTCGGTGTCCACTCTTGCGAGTTTTGGTTGGTGGGGGCACGGCGGGGAAGTCCATCAGCTTTCTAGCGTCACTCTCAATCAATTCCATCTGGGTTCACTTGAATTCCCTTACCAGATGGAGTATTTTATACGACAAGAAACACACAGATGAGCAGGTTAATGATGAAAGGGATTAGTGCTCATAAACCACTCCAGTAGAGTCAGGCCAACTCGTGGGCACCTCCTCCTTGCCCTCTAAGGTAAGGTGGCCAGATTTTAACATTGGTGAAGCGGGACACCAGTGGGACACCATTGATAAACTCATATCCTGGCGAAATAGCCACACGGCAGCCGAAAACCGTATACCCTAGCTTGTCGTGCATTCTTTCCAAAAATCAGGACTTTTTAAAAATGCCGCGGGACGCGGTAAAAATTGTTAAAAATTGGACTGTCCCACCAAAAGCGGGCCGTCTGGTCACCTTACTAATGCTATGTCAATTTGCCCCTTTCCCTCTCAATTGTCCTCCTGTCCTGCAGGCACCCAGCCTTCAAATCACTGGTAAGGCTCAGGCTTCTCTTGCTCCAACGTAAGGCTGAATAAAAGTTGCATACACCTGCTCTGCCTTACTGATCAATTCAGCTTAGAGTCACACTTAGGGACAGATCTCATTGGTAACCCAGGGACTGTCTGGAGCTCTGCCAAACACATCCTGACCCAGGTCCATCCTTAATTAACTAGGTGAGCTTTGGAACCTTTGAGCAACCTCTATAAAACAGCGAGTCTGATCTGGAGCCAAGCTGACGCTGGACAGTTGGATGGAGCAGTTCCTGGAAATGGCCCCAACCCTGGGCGATGCAGGGGCCGTCGATCTCTTTGCATCGACAGTTGAATAATCAATCCGAAAGGTGACCAGGGCTTTTGGACCCTTTGATTTTCAGTGAGGGCTAGTGTGAGAACAGGCTTGTCATCTCTCTGCGGTCCTTACCTATAATGGGGATGGGTAAATTGGAAAAGTCTTTAGGTCACGATATCAGCACGCTCCTAACTGGTACCAAATTGGCCATCCTCCCAGGAGGGGGATGTGGGGAAGGACAGCGCTGTCTAGTGATTTAATACCTTCTGCCACTGAGCACCGCTAATACCTCATAATCCTTCCATTGCCCCGGCCTGGAGAAGGTGTCTGGCCCTGGTCTGGGTTTCAGGTATCTTTCTCTGCTTTTAACATCCTCTGAGGCTAGTGCCCAGTCAGCTACCAAAATCACCCCCATAGAAGCAGAATTCTTTAAAAAATAACAATGCATGTATTTAGTTTTTTTCTTAACCCCCAAAAGCAATGTTTGGCCAGTTGGTTAGTTCAGTTGCAATTGAGCATACAGCCGATGAAGAACCAGTGTTTTCTGATCTGGAGCATGGGTTGGATTTTTGGAAACATGTCATCTCCAGTCTTTGAGGCCTTAGAACGACTGCATGGAGGCACAGGACAGGAGCAGTGGTACCTAAAGCCCGAGGCCCCAAAGAGGACATTGGTAGCTGTCCCCAGGCCTGTCCAGTGCTTGTCAGGCTCATCTGTCTCCTGCAGAGAGGCCGGTGGGTTTGAGTCACCCACCTTGCTGTTAGCAGTCCAATGCTTCAATCACTACTCCTCCAGGGCCCCTTACAAACATATGGAGACGCAGTTTTGGGAAATGCTGAGCAGGCGGCCAGTGGCTACCTTGCAGCAGGCATTGTTGACATTGCTTGTTCAAGCTCTGAGGTGTGGGTGGGATTGACCTCGTCCTGGGTGTGTGTGGACCCCAACTTGCAGTAGTTTTATAGGTGATTTAGGCCTACCCTAAGGCAGTAAACCCAAATCATTGCCATTGGGTCAATCCTGACTCATAGAGATCCTGTAGGATAGGGTACCACTGCCCCTGTGGGTTTCTGAGGCCGTGACTCTTCATGGGGGCAGAAAGCCTCATCGTTCTCCCACAGAGCAGCTGGTGGTTTCAAACTGCTGACCTTGCAGTTAGTAGCCCAACTCTTTACTACTACACTATCAGGGCTCTTTTTCGGTATTCTCAGTCTGACTGGATGGTTAAGAAAATTAGGTCCATTCATTTCCCTTTTCCTGGTCTCAAACACGAGTATACAATTTCATGAACTGCTAGTAAGAATCTTACTAGTGGTTTTGGTTAAGAAGGAAGAAAAAAAAGACAGGTGTTGATATTTTTAAAGAGAAAACCCCTTTCGTGAAGGTGGTTTTGGTAGATGGCCGAGGACCAGTGTCACAGGATTTAAAAAGCAGAGAGAGAAAAAAAAAAACATAGAGGAAACCGAGAAAAGGAACAGAAAGTGAGGCAGTCCGAAGACTAGTCCAGTACACAAGAGTGCAGAGCCCAGAGATGCAACACATCGGAGCTTCACCCTTGATCAGACTTGACCTGAAGCTTAACTCTTGGCACACTTTGAAAGGTCATGAATAATTCATTCCCAAACCTGTTTATGTTAATGTACAGTGGGTTATTTATAGCTGAGAGCTTCATGTCCTATCTATTAGTCTATGCAATGTTGAGTTTGTATGCCTGCTACTTAAAAATTATAGATAGGCTTGTACCCAGGTGTGCACATTTGCCTTGCTGTGTGTGGACAATAGCCTAACACCTTGTAGGTTGCGCCTGGCTCTGTCCCGCCATGTAGGTGACCCTTAATCCCTAGCAATGACCATGGGGAACTGCTGTAGTATTTGGTTGGACAAAGTGTCAATTCATCTGCTTTTCCCCTTTGCCCATTAATTATGCATTATGATAAGAGGATAGATACTGCAGAGCCCAGGTTTGGTGACGAACACACTGTTACTGACACACCGCTATTTCCACATTCCCTCAATGCTCTTTCTCCCCAAATTCTGCTCCAAGTCCCAAGTTGTGTATGTGTGTGTGTGTGTGTGTGTGTGTGTGTTTAAATCCCCGATGACTTATTTAAAGAACAAAGGGGTAAAACAAAGATAGGAAAATATGAGATTTGTTTGAAGTGTGTGTGTGTGTGCGTGTGTGTGTGTTTGGACACGTAGTCCCAGTATAGTCCATCAGATGATGCTAACCAAAATTCAAACGACTGCTGTGGGGTGGATCCCAACTCATAGCCACCCTAGAAGACAGAGAAGAACTTCTCTACAGGCATTCCGGAAGCAGATGGTGACATCTTTTTTCCCATGGAGTGGCTGGCGCATTCAAGCCCTGGCCTTCAAGTTCACAGGAGAGCATTAACCAACTGCAGCATACCACCAACCAAAAACCCTTGCCATGAAGTCAGTTCTGACCCACAGAACTCTATATAGAGTTTCTGAGGTTATAAATTGTTACAGGAGAAGATAGCCTCATCTTTCTCCTGCAGAAAGGTCTCCTGACCTTGAGGAGAGTAACCTAAGGCTTTCCAACCATGCCACCAGAACTCCTAGCGTGTGCCACGCCATCAGGGCTCCTTAATCTGACTCTAGTGCCACGGAATTTCAACTCTGAGCTCAAGGACTTCCAGATTCATCTGGGCAACAGCGCTTTAAAGGGTTTGCTTATTGATTCTGCTGCTTGATCCTTAAGGGGTAAGGTTCATTGTAACCACCAGTCTGTGTTAGTCATGGAATGCGAACCATTTGCCACCCCCTCCCCATTGATCAAGGTCCAGTTAACCAGGGACACTTTCTGTTGCTTACAACAAACCATATCTGCATGGTAGACTGTGCTTGGTATTTACTTGGGTCCAAAGGATGCATTTGCATGAACTGGAAGGGGCTGGCTTCCTTGCCCAGCAGTGCAAGCTCTTGGTGGCATTTAACGACGGTGGGCATCAAAACAAGCTCCTTGCCCTTGAGTCCACTGCTGCTCTGAGCACCCCCTAACAGAGAGCTTCCCGCGGGGCTTCCCTGCCTGTACCTCTTCACAGACGCAGACTGCAAACACCTGTGTCCCGCAGAGCAGCTGGTGGCGGGTTCAAACTGCTGCCTTGGTGGGTGGCAGCCTGATGCTTACAGCCACTGCGCCGCCCCTGGGGTCCCGATTCAACACTCACTCACTACCACCAAGTCAAGGCTGACTCAGAATGACCCCCGAAGGCAGGGTTGAACTGCCTCTGTGGCTTTCTGAGATGGCACCTCTTTACAGGAGTAGAAAGCTCCTACGGAGCGGCTGGTGATTTTGAACTTCTGACCTTTTGGATTGCACCCCAACAGGTAACCACTATGCCGCCAGTGATCCTTCTTGGGCTCCTTGGGTGGATATTATCACTTAGGTGTTTAGCAACCCACAGACTGACCTACAGAACGATGCTCATACCAACACCCTATTCCTGAAAACCAATTGTTTCCTGCCAAGCCAGAGGCCCTCCTTCTGTGTGTACTCTCTTCTATGGAGCATGGCTGTACGTACGGGTCTGCCTCGCAAATGCGTCTTAGAAACGGATGGTCCCCCAGCGAGTTGGGCTCACAAGTCTGGAGCACATTCACAGGACTCTATTGTGTCAGTAATCTGCATATTTAAGAGTCCCCACATGCTCATCGAGACGATCGATGGGGCTGGCTCAGTCTACTGGGTCAAAAATCTGCTTTAAATAGTCTACATACACAGTCTGTTGAGTAAATAACAGCATTTTCAGAAAAGGCCCTAAATATATAATAGTATGATAAATCGCATCAGCTCCTGAAGACGCAGGCTCGCCACCGCTGATCAGGAAAATGATGTGCACTCTAACAAGCCACTTATAAATGATCTCATCTTTCTCAGCCGCGGAAGCAGCATCCCCTTCTTGGCTCTGCTTTCCATAAGGGGAGGAAGAACACGCATGCACGCACGTGCACACACACACACACAAATGCTGTAGATGATCACTAGCATCTTGCACAAAGAAACGGGGCTGGAGCAATGGGTCTAGCTGGAGAGGTGAAGGCCAGGGAGCCTTCGCGCTTTGGTTTGGCGATGCCACGCCACTCAGCTGTGTGTGATGCTCAGAGTGAGGCTGGACCCCAGACGCACACACACACCATTCTGCCGAATCAATTAGAAACATCGATTCTGAGACCTCCGCCTGACCTCATTTGGCTGCGAGAGGACTGAGCCAATCGCACTTCATTAGACGCTGGTGTGCTTCCGACCTGCCTCTGAGCTCACCCGATCCCGAGAGCTCCCGCTCAGGAAGTGCTTGGCACGCACTCTGCGACCGACCCTAGCCTTACCACGAATGCTCCGATGCAGAAGGTGATCTTCCCTGGTCACGCCGTAAAGACAGAGGACTCGTGAGCTCTGAGAGAGGCTAGACAACGTTCCGAAGGCCATGCACTCAGCCACTGGTAGATAGTGGTGGGTGGGAACAGATTCAATTCCAGCACCTGGGACCTCTGGGGGTGTGCCAGGCAGTTTGCACCACGCCCTGCTTGGTGCTTCGGGGTGCAATAGATGTGTTCTTTGACATGAGCTGGCCCGGTGTAAGACCTTGCATTCAATGACAGGGATGATGAGACGATTTGGACAAACTGAAAAATCAAACTCACTGCGACCACGTGGATTCTGACTCATCACGGGACTCTAGAACGGCCCCTGTGTCTTTCTGAGACTGTGATTCTTTATGGGAGAAGATGCCTCGCCTCCTCTTTCTCCAGCAGAGTGGCTGGTGGTGAAGCGGCCCAACGGCAAACCATTGCACACTATCCAGGCTGCCAAACCAGACTCACTGCCATCAGATTGATTCCGACTCACACGTACCCTCCTAGCACGCCTCATACCTGACACAATGACACCCACAGTGGCTCTATTGAATGTATAGGGAGCATGATTTGGTTTTTAGGTGCCATTCAGTTATGTCTGACTTCCAGTGACCAAATGTACAAGAGCACCAAATGTTTCCCAGTCCCAGGCCATCCTCACAGTCCCTGTTAGGTTTGAGCCCATGGGTCTTCCTGGATTTCCTTGACCTTCTACTTTACCAAGCACGAGGTCCTCCTCCAGGGACTGGTCCCTCTGGGTAGGTGAGGTTCCACCACGATGCATGGCATGGAAGAAGCGTTCTCCCTGTACTTCTGAGAGCATCTGTTCGTCCTCCTGGCCACCCTTTGGGACATTTGATATGGAACTCAGTGGCATTGGTTCTTCCACCTGCCTTATTCACTGTCCAGCGTGGGTACATGTGTCCTCATAGGCAGACCTCACCCCGACATAATGACATGACAGCAACCGAACAGAAGCACCCGTTTCAGGAAAGCTGCTTGTGAAGTTCAGAATGAACACCTGGGCTGCTGCTGTCAATAAGGGGCTTCACCTTGCACATGAGGAGGGGGCTGGTGATTGGATGGGGGGGTGCGTTACGGGCAGAGACATGGGCTGTGGAGACATGAGGGGGTTTCAAAGAATTGGTGGGGAAGAGGAATGAAAGGAAACAGAAAAGATAAGGAAGTCCCCTTACATACAGGCCCCAACCTAAGGTTGGCAGTTCCAACCCACCCAGCGGTTCCTGTGAAGAGAGAGCTGGCCATCCACTCATGGAAACATCCCAGCCTAGATATCCCCCTGGGCCAGTTCAACTTTGTCACATGGAATCACTATGAGTGGAAAAAATCAACTTGCTGGCTTCTAACACCAACAGGCGATCCAGCAGCAGCAGCAGCAACAGCACCACCACTACCACCACCAGTACCACCACCACCACCAGCAGCAGCAGCAGCAGCAAGGCTAGAGCTGAGTGGGGTGTACAGCCACACAGGGCCTGGGTTATCAGTGATACACAAACAAACCATCGAATGTTTCCTAACACTGAAGGCAAGCATTTGCAGATTTCTCAATTGCTGGAGCTGAAAATCCCAGTGTATGTTCTTTGACTGCACCCTTCATGAGCCCCAGTTCTGCAGAGCTGCAGTAACCCATGCCAGGACCTGGCTCGGCTTCAAAGTGAACTTTCTTGGTTAGCCTTGGTGCTGTATGGGAAGATCTGGGGTCGCCCTGAAGCCTCTTGTCCTGAATGGGAGTCACCCAGTCTCCCCCACATAGCCCGTCTTCTCATGGGACTGGGAGGCCAATGTAAGGAGAATGGCAGCGGAACCAAGCCCTCGCTGCCGTCAAGCAGATGCTGATTCAGAGCAGCCCTACCCGACAGGGCAGAATTGTGCCTGTGGGTCTCTGACTCTCAGTGGGAGCAGAAAGCCTCATCTCTGGCTGGTGGGTTCGAACAGCTGACCTCTTGACTGGGCACCAAGTCACCCACTCCGCCACTAGGGCTCCCTCGTGTGATTTCAGGCAAGTTCTGGAAGCTCCCCAAGTCTCTATGTCCTCATCTGGCAAATGAAGTCAATGAAAGTACCAACCACACATGATCATTGTGAGGATTTAATGAGAAAATAGCACACTTCCCCCTTTTCCTTTAGGTTTTTTTTCCCTAAACTTTCCAATCTTAACGGAAAGGTCTTATCTTTCCTGGCCTGTTGACCAGGTGAGAATCTCCTCCTACATGCCCATGACATTCCCCACTGCGAGTCCTAGGAAAATCACAGTGAAACAATTCCATGAGTGATTGTCAAGTTCTTGACTTTCTCCCAGCAAGCACGGGGCTATTGTGTCCCGGCTGGTCATTGCTGTGTCTTGAGCATTTCTTGGAGAGAGCCGGGAGCACAGAATACCCTTTATAAATAGCATCTTGCTGATTGCAAGGCCTTTTAAAAAACATGTGACCATCTCTGCAGGGTGCCATTAGTGTGTCTTACCCATCAATGGCATCTTAAAAATGGCTGCCAGGGGCTAGTTGGAAGCATTAAACAATTTATTCTGCTTATCTGTTCTTTTTTCTACAAACACAAACGTGTTGTGTTAGTTAAAAAATTTATTTAAATTAACCTAAAAGAATTTAAAAAATAAGTATTGAAAGAAAATACGATGTGCTAGTAGTAGAGCCATGGGTCGTGGTTTAATTAATTATAAGCACTTCTCTCTCCTAGTGATGCAAAAGGTAAGAACGCAGATTATATAGACTCGCCTCTCCCAGCCCCCCACCCCCCAAGGAGAACACATGCTCTGCCATCGAGTGGATGCCAGCTCATGGTCCAGCCTCTTGGATGAGACAAAGGCAACCTTTGTTAATGAGTTGATGATCCCACTTCTTCCAGACCTGTTCTCTCCAGGTGTACTTAGTATTTGCCTCCATTAGGACGGTCGGCCTTCTCTTGGCCCATCTTCTCCCCAACTGTGAACTTTGGGCAACCCAATGGGTCAGTCTGGGAGTCTGCTGCCCTCTCCCTGACAGGAGGTCGGCTCGACAAAGGCGACTTAGCCAATTGGTTGGGAAATGCCTCTATGGATGAATGGATAAAGCTGAGAGCCCGGAGGAAGATGGCCGGGCAAAGGATCCCAACCCTGCCTTTGTGTTGCTGGTCAGAGTCAGAGGCATAGCTCAGTCCCAGGATGAGCTCAGGGATGAGTCTTTTGTTCGGCCTGCAAAAGCAGCATCAGTTCCCAAGAGTTCATCATGCAGGACTGAAGAACTCAGGCGCCTTTAGATTGTAAGGCTTCCCAATCCTTAAGTGAGGGTCCCATAAAGAGGCCAGGTGGAGCGAGCGAGCGATGGTGAGCCTTCCTCTACATGGGTTTGTAGGGGATGCTTATGCTCATAGTAGCAAGGAGGCCTGCCATCTCATGAAGCCTCTTTGTCTCCTGGGTTGAGTATGCTCTTCAAGACCAGGAAAAGAGACTCATGACAGGCATGCAGTTGGTGTCCAATAAATACACATTGAATGCCAGGGCCACGATCGCCCATAAGTGACCCTCCCACTCCCATACATTCAGTCTTCCAAATTCCTCCTAGCACACCTAAAGGCTCTCCCCTGGGCTCTCTGACTTTGGGCTTAAGTAGCCCTCAACATCCTGACGGAGCCTTCCAGGGCCACCTCTGGAAGCACCCCCCTCTGCGCTGGTGGTAACCTGGTAGGTAACCCAAGGAAAGCAGCAATTCCACCAGCCAAGCCCTCCATTGCCCGTTGAAGTCAAATGGCTTTCCTGCAGATTCTTTCTGGAGGGGTACATGGATTGATTTACAAGTGCAGCTAGTTAGGGAGACAGCGGTGATTTGTATATGCAGGTGTCAAGAATGGCCTACATACTCCCTCCCATCACGAGGTGACTGATAGCCCTTCAAGTGTTTACTTTGTTTGTTTTAGCCAAACATAAATAGACAGAGACACGTCTTGGGCTGAAGGCGCTTGCAGAAATAAGCTCCTTCAACTCCAGAGACACTGACGATGAAGACAAAGTGCAGGGGCTGCGGCGGTGACAAATACCTCCCACCCCATCCAGACAGCGAGGCTGTCAGTGCGCCCGCCGTGCCCAGGCTCTGAGGGGACGTGCCAGTGAGGACTTCTCCAGCCACTTTTTACTTTTAATCCAAGGGGCTCATGTACTTTTAATCTCCATGATGTTTGTCAGGGGCTTGGACATGCGTTTTCCCCTTCTTCTATTGAATCGGTTCTTTCTCATTTGACCAGCCACCACTCGCTCTGCTCCCTGGGCACCCTGGGCACCCACGATGGGCATCGCTTTCCAGCTACCCCTAGGGAGGTCCCTGGATCTTCACTGTGTGCAAACACAGTGGCCACCGGAGGCTCTTTGTGGATGTGGGCGGAGAGGTTAGTGAAAGGCAAGGGGGAGGAGCCATGGCGGCGGGAAGAGTTGAGTGCCCAGTGGCTAGTCTAAAGGTTGGGGATTCAAACCCACCCCACAGCTCCGTGAGAAAAAGACCTGGCCATCAGCTTCCAGGGAGGTCACTTCCCAGGAAACCTTCTGTGGCAGACCCAATCTGTCGCTCGGGTCCCTGTGAGTCGGAACGGACTCCACAGTCCACACCAACCACGGAAGGGGAGGAGGAGAGGGCAGCAGGGGGGAGGAAGTTGCTGTACCTCAAATAATAAAGTAAGCCACCGCTTCAACAAGACAGAGTGAGAACCAATGTGTTGGAGCTGCGGGCTGCCGGAAGAGCCAACAGGTGGGCCTTAGAAGAAAGACAAGAGCAGTGATCCTTAGAAGAGAGAAAGATGAGACGTCCTCTTGGCCACACCATAAGGAGAGGCCCATCGGCAGAGAAGGCCCTCCTGTTAGGTGATGCAGAGGGCTGTTGAGAAAGAGGAAGACTCTCGAGGAGATGGATTGGTCCAGGGGCTGCAACAATGGGCCCAAGCCAAGCGTGGTGGTTGTGAGGCTGGTGTGGTCTCACTGTGCTGAAGAAGGGGTCTCTAGGAGCCAGAGTCCACTCAGTGGTCCCTAGCGACAAGGTGAGGGAGATGTTGCTCACAGGGAGGAAGTGTGATGGAGTGAAGATGCATCTCTCCATGAGCTCAGTCGTGGTTGGATTAAAAACCTGGGCACCAAGGGTGTGGACTGGGTTGGATGCCAGAGACAGAGCATTGGAAGAGGCATGTGTGTCCACACTGGCTGGAGATGAGAGCTCCACAGCCAATGCATGCCCACATTAAATTAATTAAATGCAATCAAGCAACTCATGAACGAGTTGTCCATCAAGCCATCTGTCTTGGGATGAGTCACCACAAAGGGTCCATTGTAGATCGAAAGACATAGTTTTGGGTTTGGTCAAATTTCAGGTGTAGCTGGATTGATAGTCCAGGAAGTTGTGCTACGTGAACGTGGGGGAGAGGTGATGTCCTGGGTTGGTCGTGTATCTGTAGGCAGGCACTCAGGGAGAGAGGGGATTGAAGGACCATCATTGTGATTAGCTGGGCTCTCTGTGCAGGGTCTAGTGGGAACAGAGGCTCCGCTTCCTGTGCTCAGTGGGGCGCTCTTGCAGGCCACGGTGAATTAGCGCCTGGACTCCCCGCTGGCATCCTGCCACCCTTTCCTATAAGGTGGCTGGTGGTGGCCAACAGTTCAAACCTACTAGCTGCTTCTTGGATGTAAGATGAGGCTTTTTGCTTCCATAAAGCTCCACAGCCTCAGCAAACTCAAAGGGAGCCATTCTAGTCTGTCCTACAAGGTCACACTGTGAGTCAGAATCAACTCCGTGGTAGTGAGTTTGGTTTTGAGTTTGCACTTGATGTTGATACTTATGTTTGATAATGGGTAAAAATCAATCCAAACCCACTGCTATCAGGTTAATTATGGGAAGTAACACTGCCCCCTTGGGTTTTCCAAGGCTGTCCCCTTATGGTTGTGGACTGCCTCATCTTTCTCCTCCACAGAACATGGGGGGCTTGAACCACTGGCCTGTTGGTTAGCAGCCAAGTGCTTACCCAGCCTGCCACCAGGGCCTTCTTCTTTGCGTCCGTAGAGACCAATATCCCTGTCTTTAGAGTGGTGGTTATCAGCTGGAGGTGGCAAAGGAAACAGAAGAAGAGATTTTGTCCCTCAAGGGACATTGGGCAGCATCTGAAGACACTTGGGGGGTCTCTGGGTGATACAAACAATTAAGCAGTGAACTTCTCACAAAAAGTTGTAGACGTAAGTCCACCCAGAGGCACCTCACAAGAAAGGCCTGGTGATGCCCTTCTGAGATATCCACCATGAAAACCCTCTGGAGTGGAGGTCGATTCCGACACGTGTGGGGTTGGCTTGTTGGTCTTTCAGAGCCCTGGCGGCTGACTGGATTAGTGGCCCTAGAGAGGGGTGCCACGACTGGTGGCTAGTGGTAGAGGCTCAAGGTGTGCTAAGCCCGTCACGAATGCCCTCAGTGCCACGGGCTGAGAAACGCCGTGTTCAAAGCCAGTGTCACGGACGGTGGTACTGAGAGACCATGACCTCATCATCTGAAATGGCAATGGGCCTCGGCAGCTCCATCAGCACCTGCCTGGGAAGCATGGGGCAAAGGTGAGCATGAGCTTGTGACTGAGTTCAATGCACACAGCACTAAGCTGGCGAAGCCAAGCAGAGAGGATGTCCCGTCTTTGAGGTGCCCTGTCACAAGGCCAGGCTCATTGCTTTACCGCCCTCCTGTGCTTGGTGTGCGTGTGTGTGGGGGAGGAGGTGACCGTGCGTATGAGGTTGTCTGTCAGTGTGTGTATGTAAGCGTGTACACAAGTTGTGTGAGAGGGTGCATACATGAGTCGGGTATGTGTGTGTGTGCTTTGCACATGTGAATGTGTGTATGACAATGCGAGTGTGTGTGCATGAGCTGTGTCTGAGTGTGTTTTCATGAGCTGTGTGTATGTGTGTATGTAGTGTGTGTGAGTGTATCTGTATGTGCACAAGTTGTGTATGTAGCATGTGCAAACATGTGTGTATGTAGCTATGTGCATAAGTGTATGTGAGTGTGTGTGTCTGTGTTGTGTATCAGCATGTGTAGGTGAGTGTGTGCATGAACTGAATATGTGACTGTGCGAGTGTATACATGTGGGTGCCGGAGTTGTGAGTGTGTGTATGTAGGTGGGTATGCATGTGTGTAGTGGGTGTGATATGTGTGTAAGAGTGTATATGGGATGTATGGATGTATGGATTGTGATAAAAGTTGCATGAGACCCCAATAAAGTGATTTTTACAAAGTATGTATATACATGGGTATGAGTGTGTGTGGTGTATGAGTGAGTGCATGTGGGAGAATGTGAACATGTGTGTGAACTGAAGGGGGTGTCCACTTGATATGTGTATGAGTGTGAATGGGCTGGGTATGATTGTGTGAGTGCGTGAGTGTGAACATGTGCGTGTGTACTGAAGGGAGGGAATGTTCACTTGATATGTGTATGAGTGTGAATGGGGATGGGTGTGATTGTGTGAGTGCGTGTGTGAGTGTGAACATGTGCGTGTGTACTGAAGGGAGGGAGTGTTCACTTGATATGTGTATGAGTGTGAATGGGGCTGGGTGTGAGTGTGTGAGTGTGAACGTGTGTGTGTGTACTGAAGGGAGGGAGTGTCCACTTGAGATGTGTATGAGTGTGAATGGGGCTGGGTGTGAGTGTGAACATGTGTGTGCGCACTGAAGGGAGGAAGTGTCCACTTCTGCATCCAAAGACCTTCAGGTGAGACAAGCGACTTGAGGAAGGGAAGAAACCACCTCACAGTTCGTCCATCAGGACCAAGTCCCGCCGCCGCTGGGCTCCTGCGTCATCTGACGTGAGCTTTTGTTTTCCTCCGGTACACCCTGGTAAAGCTTTGAAACTCCAGTTTGTTAAACAAATAAAATAAAATAAATTTCAAAGTGTGGGGCCCCGGGGGGTGGAGGGGGGAAGAAGGAAGGAAGGAAAGAGAAATGAGGAAAAACTACTGTAATCGCCTCCCTTGCTTTGAAGTCGCCACTGATATAGCTCCGAATAGATCCATTCAAGTCCAACTAACCCCAGACAAATGCTTAGCGCATAGGCGGAAAGCCACAAAAGGCAGGGTTTCATCAATATTTCACGACAGCCTCAGGGAAACGGTAGATTGCAATGCTGTAGGGCAGCTAATGGAATTACACACAAGGGTTTTGTACATATAAAATAAGCAGCTACTAAAAAAAATTACCCTTCCGTTGGATAGAAACTGTATAAAACGGCAGAGAGGAAACAATTAAATCCGCACCCCCCACCCCAACATTTACTCAAGTCCCTCTGCTGGGTCATTTAATATCAGGGGGGGTGGTGTGTGTGTGTGTGTGTGTGTGTGAGAGAGAGAGAGAGAGAGAGAGAGAGAGAGAGAGAGAGAGAGAGAGAGAACGCCTTCCCCGCCCTCCTCGTCAGGTAATAACAAAGATGAACATTTATGAAAAGAAACATAAAATATCGCACAACCCGATGAATAATTAAAGACACTCCTGAAGAACATTGCCTTTGTGTATTCACCAAGTCCTTGCTGCCTCACAAAATGTGTTTATATAAAACATAATTACCAGCCGGCAGAGGCCGCTCGGGAGACCCTCTGACCCCTGTTGGTTGCGACAGGGAAAACACAAAACAAAACAACAGAGGTATTTCTGAGGAAGGCGCAGGTTAGTGAGGGTCTCGAACGTCCGTTTTATTATCTGGGCAGGCTGAGGCCCGGGTTTCTCTGGGGAGGGAGATTGACAGAGGGAGATGGGGGCTCTCAGATTCCATTCAAGAAGCTCCTGAGAGACAGAGCAGCTTTTCCCCCTCTAAAGTCCTTTGTTGGAGCACAAATAAATAAGTAAAAATTCTGCATATGAAAGCAAATTGCATTTCTCAAACAATACTGGGGCTGAGCATGAAAGCTTACCTGCTTTCTCTAACCCTCAGAGCTCAGGAGTGTCCAAAGGAGAGCCCAGGGGTGATTGAAATTTCATGGTACTGGTGGAGGTGGTGGTGGTGGTGGGGGAGACTTTCCAGATACAACCTAGGCAGTGGTGGGGTTTCGCCAGTTCACACCAGTTAGACAGAATCCACACCTATTTTTTGTTGTTCTTGTTAAGTTCTGTGAACCAGTTGCTAAAAAGGTACTTGCAATCTGGTTCTCTCTCTAGGGTGGGTCGCTAGGCAGCTTCCCAAAGTGGAAATCACAAATATCCATTCCTTCTTTAAAAAAAAAAGTTTTTTTTTTTAACCATTCACCTGCATGTTCTAAAGCGCCTTTAGTCAAGTTCATTCCGTGCATGGGTATGAAAAAGTAGATGGAATTAGGCTTGCAATAATATCAAAGAATGTTGTACGTGAGGATGCCAATCAAGAAGTCAACTGGAAATATCTTAAATAACAGCTTATTATGTTTGTCAGGTATTACTTAATATTTTTCATTAATATTTTAAAACTCTTCTGACAACGTAATCTAGGTTTGTGTACCTCCTTCATTGTTCTGTAGTATTAAGTGTAGGACATAATAAACTACCTTTCGGTAGATCAACTTCCTATATTTAAAACGGTCATCCGGGCTGCGAACATGTTGATAAATTATTTGACTCCCACCAGTGAGTCTAGGTCAGCGGTTCTTCACCAGGAGCCACATTGCCACCGCTGTAGACATCTGTGTCTCTGGCCGAGTGGGGTCGGGATAGGGGAGTGTGTGGGTGGGTGCCAGTGGAATCTCGGGAGCAGGGAGTCCCCAGGGGTTCTGCAGAAGAGCCCGTCAAACAGAGATAGCCCTCTCCCACGGAAGGGGTGCAGCAGCGAGAGGCCATGCAGCCGATCCCGCGCACAATGACCTCCGAATCGTGCAGGAGAACCACAGGGTTTTCTTGTACATGACTTTGATGGGAAGATTGCCAGATCTTTCTCAGAGTTCCTGGATGGACTTGAACCGCCAATCTTTTGGTTAGCAGACAAGCGCTTAAGTACCATTCGATCAGGGCCCCTAGGGTAAATAATTATCTGGCCCCAACTGGCACGCACTGGGAGTTAAAAAACCCTGCCCTACGTGAGTCATGGAGGAGCCCTGCTGGAGTAGTGGATTCCACCATGGGCTGCTAGCCACAAGGTCAGCAGTTCAGACCCAGTCGCAGCTCCTTAGGAGAAAGGTGAGGCTTTCTGTACATCCATAAAGAAGTACAGTCTTGGAAACCCGCAGGGGCAGTTCTATTTAGTCCAAACGGTTGCTATAAATTGGAGTTCACACAATGGCAGTGGGCTTGTTTGCTTTTTATTGAAACCATCGGAATATCTGAGCGCACTTAAAATAACAACCCCCTTCTTCATGCGGTCTCCCAATTGTTCAGTGGTTCTCGGTTTCTATTCTGAGTCTCTGAGTAAAACCTAAGGGGCCCTCCTGATGCTGTGGGTTAGGCGCTGGGCTGCTAACCTCGAGGTTAGCAGTTCAAACCCACCAGCCGATCCGTGAGAGAAAGATGCAGCTGTCTGCTCTTAGAAGGATTTCCAAAAACCACAGGAACCCTCTGTAGGCTTATGCTGAGTTGGCATCGACCGGTGGCAGTGGGCTAAGGGAAACACGCTGTGCCCAGTCCTTGGGAATCGCGGTGGGATTGGACAGGGCTCCTCCTTACACACTGTTTAAATTAAAAAAGACAGAGAGTGTGTGTGTGCACCCGGGGCTTCAAAAAGTCCATGGGAAAACAGAATGAAAAGGTAATGGAATTGTTCATGAACTGCTGAAGCCCCCTTGTGTAGATATACATATATTTCTAGATCTTTGTATAGATATAATAACATCTGCATCTATATCTATGTGTAACAGAGTAGTAGTCGCTGGATGTGGTCCACATAGCATGTGATAGGAGCTTTTTATTTACTAGATGCTGCAAGTTTTACGTCAAGTCCTGCAAGGAAGCATTTTTGCAGATAAAGGTCTCTGCCCAAGGTCGTTGACAGAACGTGGCAGGGCTGAGACTCAGACTGTGGGCCTGTCACCAAGGGACCCTGGTCCCTGGACTCCTCTGTCTCCCAGCTGGCGTGCGTGGCCCCAGTGCATGTGCCTGTGACGTTGGCTGGCCAAGACCGCACCTTCTCTTATCTGCCAGGGTGGCTCCCGGCGGAGGGGCCAACACACAGAACCGGGGAGATGCTTGTCAGTGAAGCAGAGTGGAGCCCGGCCTGGCAGCTGGTAGTCTGAGCACTGAGAGCTGTGACCACTGAGGTCAGCGGCTCAAAGAGGGGATGCTGTTTGTGGGTATCTTTGTTTCATTTGCTTTAGTTTCAAGGGAGGAGGTGAGGGTGAAGATGAAGTTAAAGGAGAGAGAGACAGACATGCACAGAGGGAGATGCAGATGGAACAGGAGGAGAGGAAGAAAGGAGAGAGGAGAGCGGAGGAGAGAAAGAGAGGGAGGAGGAAGAGAAGAAAGATGAGAAAGGCAAAGAAATCGCAAAGCCTTCACGATTCCAGAAGTAGGTGGATGCCAGCTGCTCAGGATAAATGTCTTTCTTCTTCTGAACCAGTACAGTAGGGAGAGAGGCTGGCAGAGAGACGGCCAAGTGAGCTGGAGGAGACGGAGACCCAGAGTCAATTAAGGAGATGGGGCCATCTTTTGTGAAGGTCTGGGGAGGGAGAAGCGCCCTTGAGGAGGGTGCTGGGAGCTCACAGGGCGGTCTGCAGGAGGTCCTTGAGAGCCAGCACCCAGCAATGACCCCCATGATGGAGATCGCGTCCCTCAGTATCATGGGGGACTGATTCCAGGATATGCAAACCCCTTCTGTAAACGATGGATTTGCACACAACCACACCTTCTCCTGTATGCTAGAATCCTCTCTCAAGCAACAACAATATCCATCCCTGTCACCCAGTCGAATCTGACCCGCAGCAACGCTAAAGGAGAGAGTCGGCCTGTCTCCGTGGGTTTCTGAGAGTGCCAGTCTGTACAGGCAAGCAAAGTCTCATCTTCCTATTGAGGAGGGGCTGGGGGTTTCATAACACCGACTTGGCCGTTAGCAGCCCAAGGCATAACCCACAACACCACGCAGGCGCTTCCCTGTACTCACTTCTAGATCACGTATAATAGCACGTACGACCAGCCCTTTACCCCCTCTCACGGCCTTAGAGGGATTGGTTTGACCACTGATTTGATAAAATTGGGATGTTATCAAAACTGCTACAGTAATGGACTTGTTCAGAGAGTTTCCAAATAACTTCAAGTTAGGCTGTTTACCCCCATCCCCTCTGCCTCTTTCCTAGTTTAGGGTTTAGGCTGCAGCCTGGCTGGCACAGCCACTGCTCCAGGTGGGAAGCGTCCCTTCAGCAGAAGCTGCGATGTCACGGGAGGAACCCTGCACTTGCAATGGAACTGGCCGGGGTCAGCCTCAGTTCTGACCATCGCTCACCCATGCCCTTTCAGGGCATGGTCTTCCTTTTTCCAGGTCTGTTTGTCTAGCTATCAGCGAAGGCTACAAAGAATTGCCATCGCAGTGTTGGGGAGATTGGAATGATTAAGTGCCTTATAGCTAAGAAAATGCTGTGGCGTTTCTATGGTGGGTTGTCAATGTGAGGGTCATGTGAAGGTTACCACCGCGCTCGGCCAGCACTTAGGGTGAAGTTCCCTGGGGGACACTAGCCTTCCCAGCTCTATGAAGCTTTCCTAGATTCAGCTCGCTCTCCGAATGGGTCCATGCATGAATCACTCAATAGTCATTGAGAGCCTACTATGTACATGACCCAGGGGGCCACGGTGGGCTCCCAATCCATACAAGTTCACACTCTTGGACACTTAGCAAGTGTCTCTTGATTTAACTTCTGCTTAGCTTTGAAATGCAGTGGGTCCTAAGCCTGATGGGAGGTGACTGGGAGGAGAAAAAGAAGTGGTTCTGTTACCAATAGTCTCCTTCCTTCTTCCCAAAGGCCAACTGAAGAAAATCACTGAGACCAGGGATGGGTCAGCTATGGCCCATGAGCCAAATCTGACCTAATCCCTGTTTTTCTTAGTCCAGTTTTATTGGAACATATTGTCAGGTGCCACTGAGTCAGTCCTGACTCATTTTGCGGCCTTTGGTACAAGAGACCCAAACTCTACCTAGCCCTGCACCGTGTCCTCTCCATGGTTGCTGTGTAACTCAAGTCCATGCCTAGCCCTGCACCGTGTCCTCTCCATGGTTGCTGTGTAACTCAAGTCCATGCCTAGCCCTGCACCGTGTCCTCTCCATGGTTGCTGTGTAACTCAAGTCCATGCCTAGCCCTGCACCGTGTCCTCTCCATGGTTGCCGTGTAACTCAAGTCCATGCCTAGCCCTGCACCGTGTCCTCTCCATGGTTGCCGTGTAACTCAAGTCCATGCCTAGCCCTGCACCGTGTCCTCTCCATGGTTGCTGTGTAACTCAAGTCCATGCCTAGCCCTGCACCGTGTCCTCTCCATGGTTGCCGTGTAACTCAAGTCCATGCCTAGCCCTGCACCGTGTCCTCTCCATGGTTGCCGTGTAACTCAAGTCCATGCCTAGCCCTGCACCGTGTCCTCTCCATGGTTGCCGCGTAACTCAAGTCCATGCCTAGCCCTGCACCGTGTCCTGCCCATGGTTGCCGTGTAACTCAAGTCCATGCCTAGCCCTGCACCGTGTCCTCTCCATGGTTGCTGTGTAACTCAAGTCCATGCCTAGCCCTGCACCGTGTCCTCTCCATGGTTGCCGTGTAACTCAAGTCCATGCCTAGCCCTGCACCGTGTCCTCTCCATGGTTGCCATGTAACTCAAGTCCATGCCTAGCCCTGCACCGTGTCCTCTCCATGGTTGCCGTGTAACTCAAGTCCATGCCTAGCCCTGCACCGTGTCCTCTCCATGGTTGCTGTGTAACTCAAGTCCATGCCTAGCCCTGCACCGTGTCCTCTCCATGGTTGCCGTGTAACTCAAGTCCATGCCTAGCCCTGCACCGTGTCCTGCCCATGGTTGCCGTGTAACTCAAGTCCATGCCTAGCCCTGCACCGTGTCCTCTCCATGGTTGCTGTGTAACTCAAGTCCATGCCTAGCCCTGCACCGTGTCCTCTCCATGGTTGCCGTGTAACTCAAGTCCATGCCTAGCCCTGCACCGTGTCCTCTCCATGGTTGCCGTGTAACTCAAGTCCATGCCTAGCCCTGCACCGTGTCCTCTCCATGGTTGCCGTGTAACTCAAGTCCATGCCTAGCCCTGCACCGTGTCCTCTCCATGGTTGCTGTGTAACTCAAGTCCATGCCTAGCCCTGCACCGTGTCCTCTCCATGGTTGCCGTGTAACTCAAGTCCATGCCTAGCCCTGCACCGTGTCCTCTCCATGGTTGCTGTGTAACTCAAGTCCATGCCTAGCCCTGCACCGTGTCCTCTCCATGGTTGCCGTGTAACTCAAGTCCATGCCTAGCCCTGCACCGTGTCCTCTGCATGGTTGCCGTGTAACTCAAGTCCATGCCTAGCCCTGCACCGTGTCCTCTCCATGGTTGCCGTGTAACTCAAGTCCATGCCTAGCCCTGCACCGTGTCCTCTCCATGGTTGCCGTGTAACTCAAGTCCATGCCTAGCCCTGCACTGTGTCCTCTCCATGGTTGCCGTGTAACTCAAGTCCATGCCTAGCCCTGCACCGTGTCCTGCCCATGGTTGCCGTGTAACTCAAGTCCATGCCTAGCCCTGCACCGTGTCCTCTCCATGGTTGCTGTGTAACTCAAGTCCATGCCTAGCCCTGCACCGTGTCCTCTCCATGGTTGCCGTGTAACTCAAGTCCATGCCTAGCCCTGCACCGTGTCCTCTCCATGGTTGCCGTGTAACTCAAGTCCATGCCTAGCCCTGCACCGTGTCCTCTCCATGGTTGCTGTGTAACTCAAGTCCATGCCTAGCCCTGCACCGTGTCCTCTCCATGGTTGCTGTGTAACTCAAGTCCATGCCTAACCCTGCACCGTGTCCTCTCCATGGTTGCCGTGTAACTCAAGTCCATGCCTAGCCCTGCACCGTGTCCTCTCCATGGTTGCTGTGTAACTCAAGTCCATGCCTAGCCCTGCACCGTGTCCTCTCCATGGTTGCCGTGTAACTCAAGTCCATGCCTAGCCCTGCACCGTGTCCTCTCCATGGTTGCTGTGTAACTCAAGTCCATGCCTAGCCCTGCACCGTGTCCTCTCCATGGTTGCTGTGTAACTCAAGTCCATGCCTAGCCCTGCACCGTGTCCTCTCCATGGTTGCCGTGTAACTCAAGTCATGCCTAGCCCTGCACCGTGTCCTCTCCATGGTTGCCGTGTAACTCAAGTCCATGCCTAGCCCTGCACCGTGTCCTCTCCATGGTTGCTGTGTAACTCAAGTCCATGCCTAGCCCTGCACCGTGTCCTCTCCATGGTTGCTGTGTAACTCAAGTCCATGCCTAGCCCTGCACCGTGTCCTCTCCATGGTTGCTGTGTAACTCAAGTCCATGCCTAGACCTGCACCGTGTCCTCTCCATGGTTGTCGTGTAACTCAAGTCCATGCCTAGCCCTGCACAGTGTCCTCTCCATGGTTGCCGTGTAACTCAAGTCCATGCCTAGCCCTGCACCGTGTCCTCTCCATGGTTGCCGTGTAACTCAAGTCCATGCCTAGCCCTGCACCGTGTCCTCTCCATGGTTGCCGTGTAACTCAAGTCCATGCCTAGCCCTGCACCGTGTCCTCTCCATGGTTGCCGTGTAACTCAAGTCCATGCCTAGCCCTGCACCGTGTCCTCTCCATGGTTGCCGTGTAACTCAAGTCCATGCCTAGCCCTGCACCGTGTCCTCTCCATGGTTGCTGTGTAACTCAAGTCCATGCCTAGCCCTGCACCGTGTCCTCTCCATGGTTGCCGTGTAACTCAAGTCCATGCCTAGCCCTGCACCGTGTCCTCTCCATGGTTGCCGTGTAACTCAAGTCCATGCCTAGCCCTGCACCGTGTCCTCTCCATGGTTGCCGTGTAACTCAAGTCCATGCCTAGCCCTGCACCGTGTCCTCTCCATGGTTGCCGTGTAACTCAAGTCCATGCCTAGCCCTGCACCGTGTCCTCTCCATGGTTGCCGTGTAACTCAAGTCCATGCCTAGCCCTGCACCGTGTCCTCTCCATGGTTGCCGTGTAACTCAAGTCCATGCCTAGCCCTGCACCGTGTCCTCTCCATGGTTGCCGTGTAACTCAAGTCCATGCCTAGCCCTGCACCGTGTCCTCTCCATGGTTGCTGTGTAACTCAAGTCCATGCCTAGCCCTGCACCGTGTCCTCTCCATGGTTGCCGTGTAACTCAAGTCCATGCCTAGCCCTGCACCGTGTCCTCTCCATGGTTGCCGTGTAACTCAAGTCCATGCCTAGCCCTGCACCGTGTCCTCTCCATGGTTGCTGTGTAACTCAAGTCCATGCCTAGCCCTGCACCGTGTCCTCTCCATGGTTGCCGTGTAACTCAAGTCCATGCCTAGCCCTGCACCGTGTCCTCTCCATGGTTGCCGTGTAACTGAAGTCCATGCCTAGCCCTGCACCGTGTCCTCTCCATGGTTGCTGTGTAACTCAAGTCCATGCCTAGCCCTGCACCGTGTCCTCTCCATGGTTGCTGTGTAACTCAAGTCCATGCCTAGCCCTGCACCGTGTCCTCTCCATGGTTGCCGTGTAACTCAAGTCCATGCCTAGCCTTGCACCGTGTCCTCTCCATGGTTGCCGTGTAACTCAAGTCCATGCCTAGCCCTGCACCGTGTCCTCTCCATGGTTGCCGTGTAACTCAAGTCCATGCCTAGCCCTGCACCGTGTCCTCTCCATGGTTGCTGTGTAACTCAAGTCCATGCCTAGCCCTGCACCGTGTCCTCTCCATGGTTGCCGTGTAACTCAAGTCCATGCCTAGCCCTGCACCGTGTCCTCTCCATGGTTGCCGTGTAACTCAAGTCCATGCCTAGCCCTGCACCGTGTCCTCTCCATGGTTGCTGTGTAACTCAAGTCCATGCCTAGGCCTGCACCGTGTCCTCTCCATGGTTGCCGTGTAACTCAAGTCCATGCCTAGCCCTGCACCGTGTCCTCTCCATGGTTGCCGTGTAACTCAAGTCCATGCGTAGCCCTGCACCGTGTCCTCTCCATGGTTGCCGTGTAACTCAAGTCCATGCCTAGCCCTGCACCGTGTCCTCTCCATGGTTGCCGTGTAACTCAAGTCCATGCCTAGCCCTGCACCGTGTCCTCTCCATGGTTGCCGTGTAACTCAAGTCCATGCCTAGCCCTGCACCGTGTCCTCTCCATGGTTGCCGTGTAACTCAAGTCCATGCCTAGCCCTGCACCGTGTCCTCTCCATGGTTGCCGTGTAACTCAAGTCCATGCCTAGCCCTGCACCGTGTCCTCTCCATGGTTGCCGTGTAACTCAAGTCCATGCCTAGGCCTGCACCGTGTCCTTTCCATGGTTGCCGTGTAACTCAAGTCCATGCCTAGCCCTGCACCGTGTCCTCTCCATGGTTGCCGTGTAACTCAAGTCCATGCCTAGCCCTGCACCGTGTCCTCTCCATGGTTGCCGCGTAACTCAAGTCCATGCCTAGCCCTGCACCGTGTCCTGCCCATGGTTGCCGTGTAACTCAAGTCCATGCCTAGCCCTGCACCGTGTCCTCTCCATGGTTGCTGTGTAACTCAAGTCCATGCCTAGCCCTGCACCGTGTCCTCTCCATGGTTGCCGTGTAACTCAAGTCCATGCCTAGCCCTGCACCGTGTCCTCTCCATGGTTGCCATGTAACTCAAGTCCATGCCTAGCCCTGCACCGTGTCCTCTCCATGGTTGCCGTGTAACTCAAGTCCATGCCTAGCCCTGCACCGTGTCCTCTCCATGGTTGCTGTGTAACTCAAGTCCATGCCTAGCCCTGCACCGTGTCCTCTCCATGGTTGCCGTGTAACTCAAGTCCATGCCTAGCCCTGCACCGTGTCCTGCCCATGGTTGCCGTGTAACTCAAGTCCATGCCTAGCCCTGCACCGTGTCCTCTCCATGGTTGCTGTGTAACTCAAGTCCATGCCTAGCCCTGCACCGTGTCCTCTCCATGGTTGCCGTGTAACTCAAGTCCATGCCTAGCCCTGCACCGTGTCCTCTCCATGGTTGCCGTGTAACTCAAGTCCATGCCTAGCCCTGCACCGTGTCCTCTCCATGGTTGCCGTGTAACTCAAGTCCATGCCTAGCCCTGCACCGTGTCCTCTCCATGGTTGCTGTGTAACTCAAGTCCATGCCTAGCCCTGCACCGTGTCCTCTCCATGGTTGCCGTGTAACTCAAGTCCATGCCTAGCCCTGCACCGTGTCCTCTCCATGGTTGCTGTGTAACTCAAGTCCATGCCTAGCCCTGCACCGTGTCCTCTCCATGGTTGCCGTGTAACTCAAGTCCATGCCTAGCCCTGCACCGTGTCCTCTGCATGGTTGCCGTGTAACTCAAGTCCATGCCTAGCCCTGCACCGTGTCCTCTCCATGGTTGCCGTGTAACTCAAGTCCATGCCTAGCCCTGCACCGTGTCCTCTCCATGGTTGCCGTGTAACTCAAGTCCATGCCTAGCCCTGCACTGTGTCCTCTCCATGGTTGCCGTGTAACTCAAGTCCATGCCTAGCCCTGCACCGTGTCCTGCCCATGGTTGCCGTGTAACTCAAGTCCATGCCTAGCCCTGCACCGTGTCCTCTCCATGGTTGCTGTGTAACTCAAGTCCATGCCTAGCCCTGCACCGTGTCCTCTCCATGGTTGCCGTGTAACTCAAGTCCATGCCTAGCCCTGCACCGTGTCCTCTCCATGGTTGCCGTGTAACTCAAGTCCATGCCTAGCCCTGCACCGTGTCCTCTCCATGGTTGCTGTGTAACTCAAGTCCATGCCTAGCCCTGCACCGTGTCCTCTCCATGGTTGCTGTGTAACTCAAGTCCATGCCTAACCCTGCACCGTGTCCTCTCCATGGTTGCCGTGTAACTCAAGTCCATGCCTAGCCCTGCACCGTGTCCTCTCCATGGTTGCTGTGTAACTCAAGTCCATGCCTAGCCCTGCACCGTGTCCTCTCCATGGTTGCCGTGTAACTCAAGTCCATGCCTAGCCCTGCACCGTGTCCTCTCCATGGTTGCTGTGTAACTCAAGTCCATGCCTAGCCCTGCACCGTGTCCTCTCCATGGTTGCTGTGTAACTCAAGTCCATGCCTAGCCCTGCACCGTGTCCTCTCCATGGTTGCCGTGTAACTCAAGTCATGCCTAGCCCTGCACCGTGTCCTCTCCATGGTTGCCGTGTAACTCAAGTCCATGCCTAGCCCTGCACCGTGTCCTCTCCATGGTTGCTGTGTAACTCAAGTCCATGCCTAGCCCTGCACCGTGTCCTCTCCATGGTTGCTGTGTAACTCAAGTCCATGCCTAGCCCTGCACCGTGTCCTCTCCATGGTTGCTGTGTAACTCAAGTCCATGCCTAGACCTGCACCGTGTCCTCTCCATGGTTGTCGTGTAACTCAAGTCCATGCCTAGCCCTGCACAGTGTCCTCTCCATGGTTGCCGTGTAACTCAAGTCCATGCCTAGCCCTGCACCGTGTCCTCTCCATGGTTGCCGTGTAACTCAAGTCCATGCCTAGCCCTGCACCGTGTCCTCTCCATGGTTGCCGTGTAACTCAAGTCCATGCCTAGCCCTGCACCGTGTCCTCTCCATGGTTGCCGTGTAACTCAAGTCCATGCCTAGCCCTGCACCGTGTCCTCTCCATGGTTGCCGTGTAACTCAAGTCCATGCCTAGCCCTGCACCGTGTCCTCTCCATGGTTGCTGTGTAACTCAAGTCCATGCCTAGCCCTGCACCGTGTCCTCTCCATGGTTGCCGTGTAACTCAAGTCCATGCCTAGCCCTGCACCGTGTCCTCTCCATGGTTGCCGTGTAACTCAAGTCCATGCCTAGCCCTGCACCGTGTCCTCTCCATGGTTGCCGTGTAACTCAAGTCCATGCCTAGCCCTGCACCGTGTCCTCTCCATGGTTGCCGTGTAACTCAAGTCCATGCCTAGCCCTGCACCGTGTCCTCTCCATGGTTGCCGTGTAACTCAAGTCCATGCCTAGCCCTGCACCGTGTCCTCTCCATGGTTGCCGTGTAACTCAAGTCCATGCCTAGCCCTGCACCGTGTCCTCTCCATGGTTGCCGTGTAACTCAAGTCCATGCCTAGCCCTGCACCGTGTCCTCTCCATGGTTGCTGTGTAACTCAAGTCCATGCCTAGCCCTGCACCGTGTCCTCTCCATGGTTGCCGTGTAACTCAAGTCCATGCCTAGCCCTGCACCGTGTCCTCTCCATGGTTGCCGTGTAACTCAAGTCCATGCCTAGCCCTGCACCGTGTCCTCTCCATGGTTGCTGTGTAACTCAAGTCCATGCCTAGCCCTGCACCGTGTCCTCTCCATGGTTGCCGTGTAACTCAAGTCCATGCCTAGCCCTGCACCGTGTCCTCTCCATGGTTGCCGTGTAACTGAAGTCCATGCCTAGCCCTGCACCGTGTCCTCTCCATGGTTGCTGTGTAACTCAAGTCCATGCCTAGCCCTGCACCGTGTCCTCTCCATGGTTGCTGTGTAACTCAAGTCCATGCCTAGCCCTGCACCGTGTCCTCTCCATGGTTGCCGTGTAACTCAAGTCCATGCCTAGCCCTGCACCGTGTCCTCTCCATGGTTGCCGTGTAACTCAAGTCCATGCCTAGCCCTGCACCGTGTCCTCTCCATGGTTGCCGTGTAACTCAAGTCCATGCCTAGCCCTGCACCGTGTCCTCTCCATGGTTGCTGTGTAACTCAAGTCCATGCCTAGCCCTGCACCGTGTCCTCTCCATGGTTGCCGTGTAACTCAAGTCCATGCCTAGCCCTGCACCGTGTCCTCTCCATGGTTGCCGTGTAACTCAAGTCCATGCCTAGCCCTGCACCGTGTCCTCTCCATGGTTGCTGTGTAACTCAAGTCCATGCCTAGGCCTGCACCGTGTCCTCTCCATGGTTGCCGTGTAACTCAAGTCCATGCCTAGCCCTGCACCGTGTCCTCTCCATGGTTGCCGTGTAACTCAAGTCCATGCGTAGCCCTGCACCGTGTCCTCTCCATGGTTGCCGTGTAACTCAAGTCCATGCCTAGCCCTGCACCGTGTCCTCTCCATGGTTGCCGTGTAACTCAAGTCCATGCCTAGCCCTGCACCGTGTCCTCTCCATGGTTGCCGTGTAACTCAAGTCCATGCCTAGCCCTGCACCGTGTCCTCTCCATGGTTGCCGTGTAACTCAAGTCCATGCCTAGCCCTGCACCGTGTCCTCTCCATGGTTGCCGTGTAACTCAAGTCCATGCCTAGCCCTGCACCGTGTCCTCTCCATGGTTGCCGTGTAACTCAAGTCCATGCCTAGCCCTGCACCGTGTCCTCTCCATGGTTGCCGTGTAACTCAAGTCCATGCCTAGCCCTGCACCGTGTCCTCTCCATGGTTGCCGTGTAACTCAAGTCCATGCCTAGGCCTGCACCGTGTCCTTTCCATGGTTGCCGTGTAACTCAAGTCCATGCCTAGCCCTGCACCGTGTCCTCTCCATGGTTGCCGTGTAACTCAAGTCCATGCCTAGCCCTGCACCGTGTCCTCTCCATGGTTGCCGTGTAACTCAAGTCCATGCCTAGCCCTGCACCGTGTCCTCTCCATGGTTGCCGTGTAACTCAAGTCCATGCCTAGCCCTGCACCGTGTCCTCTCCATGGTTGCCGTGTAACTCAAGTCCATGCCTAGCCCTGCACCGTGTCCTCTCCATGGTTGCCGTGTAACTCAAGTCCATGCCTAGCCCTGCACCGTGTCCTCTCCATGGTTGCCGTGTAACTCAAGTCCATGCCTAGCCCTGCACCGTGTCCTCTCCATGGTTGCCGTGTAACTCAAGTCCATGCCTAGCCCTGCACCGTGTCCTCTCCATGGTTGCCGTGTAACTCAAGTCCATGCCTAGCCCTGCACCGTGTCCTCTCCATGGTTGCCGTGTAACTCAAGTCCATGCCTAGCCCTGCACCGTGTCCTCTCCATGGTTGCCGTGTAACTCAAGTCCATGCCTAGCCCTGCACCGTGTCCTCTCCACGGTTGCTGTGTAACTCAAGTCCATGCCTAGCCCTGCACCGTGTCCTCTCCACGGTTGCCGTGTAACTCAAGTCCATGCCTAGCCCTGCACCGTGTCCTCTCCATGGTTGCCGTGTAACTCAAGTCCATGCCTAGCCCTGCACCGTGTCCTCTCCATGGTTGCCGTGTAACTCAAGTCCATGCCTAGCCCTGCACCGTGTCCTCTCCATGGTTGCCGTGTAACTCAAGTCCATGCCTAGCCCTGCACCGTGTCCTCTCCATGGTTGCCGTGTAACTCAAGTCCATGCCTAGCCCTGCACCGTGTCCTCTCCATGGTTGCCGTGTAACTCAAGTCCATGCCTAGCCCTGAACCGTGTCCTCTCCATGGTTGCCGTGTAACTCAAGTCCATGCCTAGCCCTGCACCGTGTCCTCTCCATGGTTGCCGTGTAACTCAAGTCCATGCCTAGCCCTGCACCGTGTCCTCTCCATGGTTGCCGTGTAACTCAAGTCCATGCCTAGCCCTGCACCGTGTCCTCTCCATGGTTGCCGTGTAACTCAAGTCCATGCCTAGCCCTGCACCGTGTCCTCTCCATGGTTGCCGTGTAACTCAAGTCCATGCCTAGCCCTGCACCTTGTCCTCTCCATGGTTGCTGTGTAACTCAAGTCCATGCCTAGCCCTGCACCGTGTCCTCTCCATGGTTGCCGTGTAACTCAAGTCCATGCCTAGCCCAGCACCGTGTCCTCTCCATGGTTGCCGTGTAACTCAAGTCCATGCCTAGCCCTGCACCGTGTCCTCTCCATGGTTGCTGTGTAACTCAAGTCCATGCCTAGCCCTGCACCGTGTCCTCTCCATGGTTGCCGTGTAACTCAAGTCCATGCCTAGCCCTGCACCGTGTCCTCTCCATGGTTGCTGTGTAACTCAAGTCCATGCCTAGCCCTGCACCGTGTCCTCTCCATGGTTGCTGTGTAACTCAAGTCCATGCCTAGCCCTGCACCGTGTCCTCTCCATGGTTGCCGTGTAACTCAAGTCATGCCTAGCCCTGCACCGTGTCCTCTCCATGGTTGCTGTGTAACTCAAGTCCATGCCTAGCCCTGCACCGTGTCCTCTCCATGGTTGCCGTGTAACTCAAGTCATGCCTAGCCCTGCACCGTGTCCTCTCCATGGTTGCTGTGTAACTCAAGTCCATGCCTAGCCCTGCACCGTGTCCTCTCCATGGTTGCCGTGTAACTCAAGTCCATGCCTAGCCCTGCACCGTGTCCTCTCCATGGTTGCCGTGTAACTCAAGTCCATGCCTAGCCCTGCACCGTGTCCTCTCCATGGTTGCTGTGTAACTCAAGTCCATGCCTAGGCCTGCACCGTGTCCTCTCCATGGTTGCCGTGTAACTCAAGTCCATGCCTAGCCCTGCACCGTGTCCTCTCCATGGTTGCCGTGTAACTCAAGTCCATGCGTAGCCCTGCACCGTGTCCTCTCCATGGTTGCCGTGTAACTCAAGTCCATGCCTAGCCCTGCACCGTGTCCTCTCCATGGTTGCCGTGTAACTCAAGTCCATGCCTAGCCCTGCACCGTGTCCTCTCCATGGTTGCCGTGTAACTCAAGTCCATGCCTAGCCCTGCACCGTGTCCTCTCCATGGTTGCCGTGTAACTCAAGTCCATGCCTAGCCCTGCACCGTGTCCTCTCCATGGTTGCCGTGTAACTCAAGTCCATGCCTAGCCCTGCACCGTGTCCTCTCCATGGTTGCCGTGTAACTCAAGTCCATGCCTAGCCCTGCACCGTGTCCTCTCCATGGTTGCCGTGTAACTCAAGTCCATGCCTAGCCCTGCACCGTGTCCTCTCCATGGTTGCCGTGTAACTCAAGTCCATGCCTAGCCCTGCACCGTGTCCTCTCCATGGTTGCCGTGTAACTCAAGTCCATGCCTAGGCCTGCACCGTGTCCTTTCCATGGTTGCCGTGTAACTCAAGTCCATGCCTAGCCCTGCACCGTGTCCTCTCCATGGTTGCCGTGTAACTCAAGTCCATGCCTAGCCCTGCACCGTGTCCTCTCCATGGTTGCCGTGTAACTCAAGTCCATGCCTAGCCCTGCACCGTGTCCTCTCCATGGTTGCCGTGTAACTCAAGTCCATGCCTAGCCCTGCACCGTGTCCTCTCCATGGTTGCCGTGTAACTCAAGTCCATGCCTAGCCCTGCACCGTGTCCTCTCCATGGTTGCCGTGTAACTCAAGTCCATGCCTAGCCCTGCACCGTGTCCTCTCCATGGTTGCCGTGTAACTCAAGTCCATGCCTAGCCCTGCACCGTGTCCTCTCCATGGTTGCCGTGTAACTCAAGTCCATGCCTAGCCCTGCACCGTGTCCTCTCCATGGTTGCCGTGTAACTCAAGTCCATGCCTAGCCCTGCACCGTGTCCTCTCCATGGTTGCCGTGTAACTCAAGTCCATGCCTAGCCCTGCACCGTGTCCTCTCCATGGTTGCCGTGTAACTCAAGTCCATGCCTAGCCCTGCACCGTGTCCTCTCCACGGTTGCTGTGTAACTCAAGTCCATGCCTAGCCCTGCACCGTGTCCTCTCCACGGTTGCCGTGTAACTCAAGTCCATGCCTAGCCCTGCACCGTGTCCTCTCCACGGTTGCCGTGTAACTCAAGTCCATGCCTAGCCCTGCACCGTGTCCTCTCCATGGTTGCCGTGTAACTCAAGTCCATGCCTAGCCCTGCACCGTGTCCTCTCCATGGTTGCCGTGTAACTCAAGTCCATGCCTAGCCCTGCACCGTGTCCTCTCCATGGTTGCTGTGTAACTCAAGTCCATGCCTAGCCCTGCACCGTGTCCTCTCCATGGTTGCCGTGTAACTCAAGTCCATGCCTAGCCCTGAACCGTGTCCTCTCCATGGTTGCCGTGTAACTCAAGTCCATGCCTAGCCCTGCACCGTGTCCTCTCCATGGTTGCCGTGTAACTCAAGTCCATGCCTAGCCCTGCACCGTGTCCTCTCCATGGTTGCCGTGTAACTCAAGTCCATGCCTAGCCCTGCACCGTGTCCTCTCCATGGTTGCCGTGTAACTCAAGTCCATGCCTAGCCCTGCACCGTGTCCTCTCCATGGTTGCCGTGTAACTCAAGTCCATGCCTAGCCCTGAACCGTGTCCTCTCCATGGTTGCCGTGTAACTCAAGTCCATGCCTAGCCCTGCACCGTGTCCTCTCCATGGTTGCCGTGTAACTCAAGTCCATGCCTAGCCCTGCACCGTGTCCTCTCCATGGTTGCCGTGTAACTCAAGTCCATGCCTAGCCCTGCACCGTGTCCTCTCCATGGTTGCCGTGTAACTCAAGTCCATGCCTAGCCCTGCACCGTGTCCTCTCCATGGTTGCCGTGTAACTCAAGTCCATGCCTAGCCCTGCACCTTGTCCTCTCCATGGTTGCTGTGTAACTCAAGTCCATGCCTAGCCCTGCACCGTGTCCTCTCCATGGTTGCCGTGTAACTCAAGTCCATGCCTAGCCCAGCACCGTGTCCTCTCCATGGTTGCCGTGTAACTCAAGTCCATGCCTAGCCCTGCACCGTGTCCTCTCCATGGTTGCTGTGTAACTCAAGTCCATGCCTAGCCCTGCACCGTGTCCTCTCCATGGTTGCCGTGTAACTCAAGTCCATGCCTAGCCCTGCACCGTGTCCTCTCCATGGTTGCTGTGTAACTCAAGTCCATGCCTAGCCCTGCACCGTGTCCTCTCCATGGTTGCTGTGTAACTCAAGTCCATGCCTAGCCCTGCACCGTGTCCTCTCCATGGTTGCCGTGTAACTCAAGTCATGCCTAGCCCTGCACCGTGTCCTCTCCATGGTTGCTGTGTAACTCAAGTCCATGCCTAGCCCTGCACCGTGTCCTCTCCATGGTTGCCGTGTAACTCAAGTCATGCCTAGCCCTGCACCGTGTCCTCTCCATGGTTGCTGTGTAACTCAAGTCCATGCCTAGCCCTGCACCGTGTCCTCTCCATGGTTGCCGTGTAACTCAAGTCCATGCCTAGCCCTGCACCGTGTCCTCTCCATGGTTGCCGTGTAACTCAAGTCCATGCCTAGCCCTGCACCGTGTCCTCTCCATGGTTGCTGTGTAACTCAAGTCCATGCCTAGGCCTGCACCGTGTCCTCTCCATGGTTGCCGTGTAACTCAAGTCCATGCCTAGCCCTGCACCGTGTCCTCTCCATGGTTGCCGTGTAACTCAAGTCCATGCGTAGCCCTGCACCGTGTCCTCTCCATGGTTGCCGTGTAACTCAAGTCCATGCCTAGCCCTGCACCGTGTCCTCTCCATGGTTGCCGTGTAACTCAAGTCCATGCCTAGCCCTGCACCGTGTCCTCTCCATGGTTGCCGTGTAACTCAAGTCCATGCCTAGCCCTGCACCGTGTCCTCTCCATGGTTGCCGTGTAACTCAAGTCCATGCCTAGCCCTGCACCGTGTCCTCTCCATGGTTGCCGTGTAACTCAAGTCCATGCCTAGCCCTGCACCGTGTCCTCTCCATGGTTGCCGTGTAACTCAAGTCCATGCCTAGCCCTGCACCGTGTCCTCTCCATGGTTGCCGTGTAACTCAAGTCCATGCCTAGCCCTGCACCGTGTCCTCTCCATGGTTGCCGTGTAACTCAAGTCCATGCCTAGCCCTGCACCGTGTCCTCTCCATGGTTGCCGTGTAACTCAAGTCCATGCCTAGGCCTGCACCGTGTCCTTTCCATGGTTGCCGTGTAACTCAAGTCCATGCCTAGCCCTGCACCGTGTCCTCTCCATGGTTGCCGTGTAACTCAAGTCCATGCCTAGCCCTGCACCGTGTCCTCTCCATGGTTGCCGTGTAACTCAAGTCCATGCCTAGCCCTGCACCGTGTCCTCTCCATGGTTGCCGTGTAACTCAAGTCCATGCCTAGCCCTGCACCGTGTCCTCTCCATGGTTGCCGTGTAACTCAAGTCCATGCCTAGCCCTGCACCGTGTCCTCTCCATGGTTGCCGTGTAACTCAAGTCCATGCCTAGCCCTGCACCGTGTCCTCTCCATGGTTGCCGTGTAACTCAAGTCCATGCCTAGCCCTGCACCGTGTCCTCTCCATGGTTGCCGTGTAACTCAAGTCCATGCCTAGCCCTGCACCGTGTCCTCTCCATGGTTGCCGTGTAACTCAAGTCCATGCCTAGCCCTGCACCGTGTCCTCTCCATGGTTGCCGTGTAACTCAAGTCCATGCCTAGCCCTGCACCGTGTCCTCTCCATGGTTGCCGTGTAACTCAAGTCCATGCCTAGCCCTGCACCGTGTCCTCTCCACGGTTGCTGTGTAACTCAAGTCCATGCCTAGCCCTGCACCGTGTCCTCTCCACGGTTGCCGTGTAACTCAAGTCCATGCCTAGCCCTGCACCGTGTCCTCTCCACGGTTGCCGTGTAACTCAAGTCCATGCCTAGCCCTGCACCGTGTCCTCTCCATGGTTGCCGTGTAACTCAAGTCCATGCCTAGCCCTGCACCGTGTCCTCTCCATGGTTGCCGTGTAACTCAAGTCCATGCCTAGCCCTGCACCGTGTCCTCTCCATGGTTGCTGTGTAACTCAAGTCCATGCCTAGCCCTGCACCGTGTCCTCTCCATGGTTGCCGTGTAACTCAAGTCCATGCCTAGCCCTGAACCGTGTCCTCTCCATGGTTGCCGTGTAACTCAAGTCCATGCCTAGCCCTGCACCGTGTCCTCTCCATGGTTGCCGTGTAACTCAAGTCCATGCCTAGCCCTGCACCGTGTCCTCTCCATGGTTGCCGTGTAACTCAAGTCCATGCCTAGCCCTGCACCGTGTCCTCTCCATGGTTGCCGTGTAACTCAAGTCCATGCCTAGCCCTGCACCGTGTCCTCTCCATGGTTGCCGTGTAACTCAAGTCCATGCCTAGCCCTGCACCTTGTCCTCTCCATGGTTGCTGTGTAACTCAAGTCCATGCCTAGCCCTGCACCGTGTCCTCTCCATGGTTGCTGTGTAACTCAAGTCCATGCCTAGCCCAGCACCGTGTCCTCTCCATGGTTGCCGTGTAACTCAAGTCCATGCCTAGCCCTGCACCGTGTCCTCTCCATGGTTGCTGTGTAACTCAAGTCCATGCCTAGCCCTGCACCGTGTCCTCTCCATGGTTGCCGTGTAACTCAAGTCCATGCCTAGCCCTGCACCGTGTCCTCTCCATGGTTGCTGTGTAACTCAAGTCCATGCCTAGCCCTGCACCGTGTCCTCTCCATGGTTGCTGTGTAACTCAAGTCCATGCCTAGCCCTGCACCGTGTCCTCTCCATGGTTGCCGTGTAACTCAAGTCATGCCTAGCCCTGCACCGTGTCCTCTCCATGGTTGCCGTGTAACTCAAGTCCATGCCTAGCCCTGCACCGTGTCCTCTCCATGGTTGCTGTGTAACTCAAGTCCATGCCTAGCCCTGCACCGTGTCCTCTCCATGGTTGCTGTGTAACTCAAGTCCATGCCTAGCCCTGCACCGTGTCCTCTCCATGGTTGCTGTGTAACTCAAGTCCATGCCTAGCCCTGCACCGTGTCCTCTCCATGGTTGCTGTGTAACTCAAGTCCATTGCTGGAGCTATTGCTCAATCCATCCACTGAGGAGCTTCCTCTGTTCTGTGGCCCTCGACTTTATTAATCTTTGTCTTTTTCCAGACACTGGTCTCTGACAGCACGTCCAAAGCCACCGTCTCTCCATTCTCCTTTCTAAAGGCTATTCTGGCTGGACTTGTCCCGAGGCGGATCTGTTACTTTTTTGCCTTCTGGTAGTCTATGATATACTAAATATTCTTTGTGAAGACGAGACGTCAAACGCATCAACTCTTCCCCTGCCTTCCTGTTCTTTCTGATTGGTTCAGCTGTTGCACGCGTATGTGGTCATCGAACATATCCTGGCTTGGGGCAAGGTGCACCATCATCCTCACGGTGACATCCCTGCCTTTTAACACTCTAAACAGGTCCTTTACAGTGGAATTTCCCGAGACAATAAGCCATGTGACTTCTTGGCTGCTGTTTCCATGGGCATTGATGGTAGAGTCCAGTCAAATGAAATCTTTGACAACTTTCATCTTTTCTGCATTTATCACAATGTTGTATATTGGTCCGGTTTTGAGGATTTTTTTTTATGTGGACATGCAATCCGCACTGAAGGCTGTAGTGTTGGGTCTTCGTCAGTGAGTGGAACACAGTTATACAACTGCTCATTTATGTAACATCTAAGACCGTGCTCATTCTACAAGGACAGGGCAGAGTAGTTGCAGAAAGCTCACATGGCTCGCAGAGCCAAAAATAATTACTCTCTGGCCCTTCTTGTAAAAAGTTTGCTGACTCTGATTTAAGTACTTGCATACATAATTAATCATCTCCAACTCATGTGGAATAATGTGCACATGTCCAATGATAATAACCGTTTGTTAAGTTTTTTCCTATGAACGAGAGACTGCACTAGCACTTGACGTGCCTAGTCACACTGCACCTTCAAGGTACCACAAGGACATTATTTTATGACGCCTGCTTGGTAGATGGGGAAATCGAGGCGCAGAGAAGCTAAGTAACGTGCCCAAGTCACAGAAGTGAGTCCATGGGATAAGATGTCGGGGTTTTTCAAACTTTAGTCTTTCACGTATCACTGCCATAACTTACATGGATATTCACATTTCTATGGTCATTCTTTGCAATACACGTACAGGTATCGATTTATCCCCAGACTGAACTTCTTGCCATTGAGTCTATTCCAACTCCTAGCAAACATATATAGAGCTTCCTAGGCTGTAAGTCTTTATGGGAGCTGAGAGTTTTATCTTTTTTCCCATGGAGAGGCTGATTGCTTTGAACTTCTAACCTTGTAGCAAGTAGTACAAAGCATACCCATCAAAGGCTCCCCGGTTAAATATGTACACACACACACATGCTACACCGATCTATCAATCATCTGTCTTGGCTGTTGTTCAGTGCGGTCAGGTTCCAACTCAGGAACCGTATATAGGTCAGAATGAGACATCCAGGTCCCACACCATCTTTAGACTTGTTTTTATGTTGCAGCCACTGTGTCAGTCCATCTTGCTGCGGGGTTTCCTCTTTTTAGGCCACCCATCTGCTAAAGCAGCGGTTCTCAACCTGTGGGTCACGATCCCTTTTGAGGGGTTGAACAACCCTTTCACAGAGGTTTCCTAAGACCATCAGAAAACACATATTTCTGATGGTCTTAGGAACCGAGACACCACTTCTCTATCCGTCTCCAGGTGGGTCTGCCCACATGCAGATACGCCCACAGATGACTACCTGGTGTGAAGATTGTTAGCCATGCTACACCATGCTTCAGGACAAAATTTCACTTATTTTCATTAGAAAGAAATATTTCACAAGATATAATAATTACATATTATTTTGTGATTAATCACGATGCCTTAATTATGTTCAATTTGTAACAATGAAAAAACATCCTGCATATCAGATATTTGCATGACGATTCATAAGAGTAGCAAAATTACAGTGATGAAGTAGCAACGAAAATAATGTTATGGTGGGGGATCACCACAATATGAGGAACTGTATGAAAGGTTTCACAGCAGTAGGAAGGTTGAGAACTACTGCTCTAGAGCATGATGTCCTTCTCCAGGGACTGATCTCTCCTGACAGCACGGCCACAGTGTGTGTATGTGTGCGTACCTATAGTAGATCACAATGACATTTGTCTCTTGCTCTTCATCCTAAGAAATTGTGTTCAAAACATTTTGGATTTGATGTGCTTGCCATATATACAATTTTGAGATAATTATAGATTCCCTGCAACAGGAAGAAATGACACAACCATCTTTGGGTGTAGAGACTCCACACCCAGTCTCCCCACAGTCACAGCTTGTGCAACTGGGGGGCAATAACACAATCACACACCCTGGTCAGCTTCCACCAGTTATGACATGCCCTGAGGTCACCTTCACCAATATGCGCTCCATCTCTATACCTCTGTTCTTATAAGAACCTGATATGAATGGAATTATACCGGATGTATGTAACCTTCTACATTGGCTTTTCCCACTCAGAATAATACTTTCATGTTCTTAAATCCTCTCTGGGATAAGTCTACATTTCAAAGTCAAACAACAACAAATAAACGCCAATCCAGGTCGGTTTGTAAATCATCCTGAGGGCTACCGGAGGGTCCCGGATCATACTTTGGGGAACCTCCTGACAAGCTTGTAAGGCCTGAGACATGTGCCCACAGCTCTCACGTAGCCACAAGATGACTTCACTACGTGAACATCTCTAGATGCGAGCTGCACATACAACTTCTTGCCATGATGTCAACTTTAGAGAACGGAGCTATCCAAGGGGAATGTCACTCAAGTGGCTACTGAGTTCTTGAAATGTGGCCACTGCAATCGAAGCAAACATTTCAATTGCAATTAATTTATATTCCCATGTAAAGACCCACATGCGGCGGATGACCTTTTTCCCTAGTAGACAGCGCGGCTCTAGAAGACGAGGACCAGACATTCTACAGCTAAAGTCAGATTGCTTTCTCATCCTGGGCTCCATCCATGCCCAGACCACCTGCATAAATAAGAAGCCTTTTCAAACAATCTCCTCACTGGTTTCTCTGTTCGTTTACTCAGATCTCATCAGGTCCTGAAAGTCTGCACCTGATCCAGTCTAGTACAAGGTGCTTTGAAAAGTTCACAGAAAGAAGAGCGACACAAATCAAGTGGCGTATGGAAGCCGTCAGCCCCATGGAAGGATGGACCATGCAAACACCCGTCCCCACACCATGAGACCAGAACAAGTCCCCGTCTGGCTCTAGAGACCACGTGCTCTGAAAGAGATCATAGTAAAGAGGTCTGGATAGAATGGGGTCAACCTGTGAAACAAAACTCAAAATCCTACCCAAGACTAAGCAAGACCGAGGCTGGTGGACACCGCAAGACTACGGCCCTGCATCACCCTTCAGATCTGGAACTCAACTTGCCTCTGCGACTCGGTTTTCGGCCCCACAATGAACAGGTCTTGGGGGACCAGCTCCACCGGGGAGGCACAGGCCCCTTAGAATCCGCAGGGCAACATTGACCCGGGAATAATGATCAGAGGGCCGAGAAAGGAGGTGGATCGGGCCCAGGAAACACAGGTGAGGCAGTGGGATATAGGTGATGTCAACAATGAAGGGATGGCTGGGAACAAGGTGGAACAAACCGGGCACGGATTGCTGAAGGTCACCTGGATGATCTGCTCGAAGGTTCATGGAAAGACAGTATGGAAAGATAGTGGAATTTCCTCCCCGCTCTGCCTCGACACGAACTTCTGGAAATCCCCGTGTATATCAGCTCCCCAGACACCTTGCCTGAGAGTTAAGGCTCAGAGTCTAGGGCTAATCTTGCGGCATCATCAGCTTGCATCCAGAACCAGCCTACGCCCAAGTTAAGGTGACCAGATTTTAACATTGGCAAAGCGGGACACCAGCGGGACACCAGCGGGACACCATTGATAAAACTCATATCCTGGTGAAATAGCCCCATGGCAGCCCAAAATGTATACCCTAGCTTGTCGTGCATTCTTTCAAAACAATCAGGACTTTTTAAAAACGCCATGGGATGCAGGAAAAATTGTTAAAAACCGGGACTGTCCTGCCAAAAGTGGGACATCTGGTCACCTTACCCAAGGCCCCTGTTTCCTAAGTGGCACATCCTGTCGCTCAGAATACCGGGATCACCAGGACAGAGCTTTGGGACACACGGCTGCTGGTTTCCATAAACTGGGACACACCGGGCGCTTGGCCTTCTGGACTTGGCGGCAGGCATGCAGAGGGCTGATCATGAGGGGTTCAGGGTGCCATGCCCTTCTCCAGCTCCTGCCAGCAGAAATATCCACCAATCCTTCACTGACTGAGTGGACCAGCTTGCATCGCTGGCCTGGAACCAGATGGACCTCTGAAAGCGGTGCATCTTGGGAGATGCAGGAGGGCGGAGGTCAGTGGGGGGGGTGGTGGCGGGCAGTACCTCGCACAGACGGGAACCTTCACAAGGAGGACTTGAGGTGCTGGGGGACTGACTTAGCAAGCCGAAGAGGTGAATTTGGCATGGGAAGTGAGGTCGCACAGCTGGCTGGAGCTTTAGTCCTTTTGATCGGAGGAAAGCATGCCTGTACCCCTTCTTCTGTCTTTCTTTTAGCCTGGCTACTCGGGCCGTGGAAGCTCTGTAAACACCAATGCTTCCCTGAAGGTCATGCTCCTGGTCAGCCCCCTGCTTGCCCCCAACTCCATGGACCTGTGAGGTGTGAGCCGCTGCCCAGATTGATGCGATAGTTGGTGAGTAATTTGGATGAACTATACCACGAACCCAGTAAAGTATTATAATTTTAAATGTGTCCAGAAAATAATTGAAATTCTGGCTCAGCTTCATCATCATGCAAACTGCTGGGTATATTTAACAGCTGACTAGCTTAGCATTAATATTGCTTTAGAAATGGGGTCATATTGTTTTTACGAAACAATATTGCTCTCAAACACGTTTGGGGGTGGGGCGGTGGCAAGCAAGAGATTATGAGTATACTTTTAACCTTCTTGTTTCTTTTCATCTGTTTGCCACGGGCATTCAGGGTTTGGGTGTGGCTTGGACGCAAGCAGGGGAGGTGCTCTTGGTGTTTAGAAGAGACCTGGGAACAAGACATGGGCCATCCGATGCCTTCTGACTGCTGCTTGGCCATCTGGCATGTCCATAGCCCCGTCCAGGGCAGGGACGATAAGGACATAGAGTAAAGATGTGACCTTGGCAGAAGTCACAAATAGGTGGTCTGTGCAAGAAGCCAACAACAGAATCAAAACCAAACCACAAAGGGTGACCCTGTAGGACAGAGTAGCATGGTCCCATAGTGGTCCCAAGATGGAGGTCTTCATGGGAGCAGGCTACCCCCCCACACACCTCTTTCTCCTGGAGAGAGGCTGATGTTGGTGCTTTCCAAGTGCCACCCTTGAGGTGAGGGGCCAAGTATTTCCTCCGGCACGACCAAGAAGCTATACCATCACTGCAGTGGCAAAAGCATACATATGTATATGTGACCATATAAAATATACATACGTACATCCATACCATCAAAATACACATGAAACCCAAATGAAGGCTGAACATGATAGTGGGACAGGAGGAAAGTAAAAAGAAATAGAGGAAAGAACTAGGAGGCAAGGGGCATTTATAGAGATCTACATATAGGCATGTACATATGTAAATATACTTACATATGATGGGGAAATAGATCTATGTACATATATTTATAGGTTTAGTATTAAGGCAACAGATAGACATTGGGCCTTTACTCAAGTACTCCCTCAACACAAGAACACTTTATTCTAATAATACAACACTCCGAGATGCTCACCTTCCCAACATGATTGCTGAAGACAAATAGGTACATAAGCAAATGTGGTGAAGAAAGCTGATGGTGCCCAGCTATCAAAAGATATAGTGTCTGAGGTCTTAAAGGCTTGAAGATAAACAAGCGGCCATCTAGCAGAGAAGCAACAAAGCCCACATGGAAGAAGCACACCAGCCTGTGTGATCATGCAGTGTCGATGGGGTCAGGTATCAGGCATCAAGGACTGAGTACAAAATCATAGTGTGAATGACGGGGAGTGGGGAGTGGAGGTCCAAAGCCCATCTATAAGCAATTGGACATCCCCTTACAGAAGGGTTTTGGGAAGAAGACGGGCCATTAAGGGTGCAGTATAGCACCGACGAAACATATAACTTTCCTCTGGTTCTTTAATGCTTCCTCCCGCCAATATCATGACCCTAATTCTACCTTACAAATCTGGCTAGACCAGAGCATGTACATGGCTACAGATAAGGGCTGGAAACACAGGGAATACAGGACAGATAAACTCCTCAGGACCAATATTAAGAGCAGCCATACCAGGAGGGTAAGGAGAAGGTGGGGGCAGACAGGGGGAACCGATCACAATGACCTCCCTATAACTCCCTCCCAGGGGGATGGTCAACAGACAAGGGAGACATGAAAAAATAATAATAATTTACAAATTATCAAGGGTTCATGAGGGAGGGAGGGGAAAATATGAGGTGCTGATACCAAGGGCTCAAGTAGAAAGAAAATGCTTTGAAAATGATGAGGGCAACATATGTACAAATGTGCCTGACACAATGGATGTCTGTATGGATTGTGATAAGCCCCCAATAAAGTGATTAAAGTACATATACATGATATATGTATATATACACATATTTTATTCAAAACAGATTCATCAGCTTATTTTTAAAATTCACTTTGTTCATCAGCTTATTATCTTCTGTTATCAGCATTCACAAAGATTTTCTTTCAAGAATAACAGAAAAAGGTTAAAGACAGCCCTTGCAGGGCAAACTGGTTCAGACACGCTGTTCTGATTGTTGGGTGAGTGAGAGAAGGTTCCCCATGACAAGGAGTCTGTGAGGTGAAGCAAAAGCTCCAGGGGCCCATTGTGCCTTGTTTTACAAGAAAGCAGCTTCCTACCGTAGCTCTGTCTAGCCTCTCCTGTGTGGTCTGATCTGGAGGTAGAGAGGCCAGCTCTCTCCCCCAAATGAACCACTTTCAGTGTTTTCTTTTTGTCCAAACCAGGAGTTAGACTCAAATCCCAAAGCAAACCAAGCCCCTGAAGGGAGCTGAGTAAGAGAGGACTGTCCTTGATGGTGGTGCAGTGCTCACTGGCCTGGCTTCACCCCATGCATTTCCTGTCCCAGTCTCATGCACTCTCTTTTTGTGAGCTAGTGGCCCAAGGACCAAACGCCTTCTCCAGTCCCCTCTAGAACCCAACTTCTTTCATCCCCACCTCAAGGCAGCCTTCAGAAACCATGGCCGCCCCATCGCATCTCAAGGATAAGCAACAATGACGAGCTGATCAATGACTCAGGAGTTAGCCTGCTGGAGACGGTTCCATTACCAATGTCATGCAAAACGAAGCAGAAACCGGCTGAACCTCCCTCTCACAGCCCTTCCGTGCACGTACCTGAGGGAGCACCTGTCCCAGGAGCAAAGTAAAAAATCTCAGTTTGTAAAACATGCACTGATTTCCCTGTGTCTGCCGCTGCTTTGAATTGTCTCGGAGTCACTCAAACTCACGGCCATTGAGGTGATTCCGACCCCCGGAGGACCCACAGGACAGGGGGGAGCTGCCCCCTGTGGGTTTCCAAGACTGTCACTCTTCGCAGGAGTGGGAAGCCTTTCTCCTGGAGAGTGGCTATTGGCTTTGAACGGATGGCATTGCGGTTAGCAGCTCACTGCAAAACCGCCATGCCACAAAAGCTACACACCCACCAGGATTGGCCCACGGCGCAAACCCTGGCTGCGTTCTCCGGAGCCTGGTGTCTCAACCCAAGGGCTGCTCGACAGGAGGCCGAATGTGACATGCTGCTCCTGCTCTGTGCAGAGGATAAGCTTGCTCTGCTCTGCTCCATCGAGCCATGAGGAGCTGGGCTTCCCGGGGCAGCAGGGGTTTGGGTTCTGGCGTTTCATGGATCTAAGGGTTTCCCAACTGTCACCTGGATGGCGAGCTGTCTGGCATTGGACCAGCTTAGTCTTTATGCAGGAGCCCTGGTGGTGTAGTGGTTACACATTGGGCTGCAATCCTCATGGTGGGCAGTTCGAAACCACCGGCTGCTCTGAGGGAGAAAGGCTGGGCTTTCTACTCCCGTGAATAGTTGCAGTCATGGAAACCCACAAGGGTCGCTCAATGGCAGTGAGTTTGGCTTGGTCCTGGTAACGCCTCTATGACGCAGTTTCTGCGATTCAATTTCAATGCCTCATGGTGGCACAGTGCTTAAGCACTGAAAGGCTGTGGTTCAAATGCACCGGTCACTCAACAGGACCGAAGTGGCGCCTGCCTTTGTAAAGATGACGGTTGTGGAAGGTCTACAGGGTAGCTGGGCTCTGCCCTCTAGGCTCTCTGTGGACACAGATCCACTGGCGGCAGTGAGATTCGCAGATGGAGGTAGGTTAGCCTCCACGTCAGGCCATCTCAAAAGTGGGCTTTCAAATTCAGATGCCAAACAGGTACCAGGAAAGTACCTCATGCTATTTAATACACATGATCAAACAATCTTCACCTCACCTCCAGAGAGAAATAGTGAGAGACCTGTATCTGTTTTTTTTTTTTGTGTGGGGGGCGGGGGGAGGGAGAAGGGCAGCCGGGACAGGGCTGGGCAGTCTGTCTGTCTCTTTGTTTTCCCAGTTTGGTACAAGAGGCAACTCACTCTTCTCTTGATGGGACGGGTGCTATAGTCACACCGTGATAAATGGCTTCTGATATTTCGCCTCAGAGAGACCAGAGGAGGAGACAGGGCTGCTTGCTAAGTTGGTAGACCCCGCCCAGCACCAGTCACACTTGCCAGGCACAAATAAAGACGGGGTGGAGCAGAGTTCAGGGGTTTGCAAAAGAAGAGGCTTTGGATTTTTCTGCAGCAGCATCGGTCAGGCATATCTCGTTATTGTTTGAGAATTATAACCACTGGGCAGTCTGTGCAGCAGGACTGAAGGTGAAATTCAGATAGCTGCCTCTGAGCCCATGACCCTGAAGTTTGATCTTGCTTAAGGCACCTCAGTTAGGAGTCCTGGTGGCAGAGTGGGTCACACATTGGGCAGCTAATCGCAAGGTCAGCAGCTCAAAAACGCCAGCTGCCCTTCAGGAAAACGATGGTGCTTTTTCTTCCCGTAAAGAATTACAGTGCTGGACACACTGTCCCGTGCAGTTGCCACGAGTCGGCACCTTGGTTGAGGGCGGTCAGCGAGTACTGCGCCTCTGTGCTTCCCCTCCCTCAATTGTAATCACAGCAGGTGCCAGCCGAGGCTGCTGGGCTGGTGGAACACACACCGAGTGGCTTGCAAGCTGCTTATTGCTGAAGTTCTATTGGTAAATCAGAGGCCCTCAACCTATAGAGTGGCCTTCAGAAAACGGAATGACGGTGAGATCCATTCTTCTCCTCTCCAGGGCTCAGTCACCTCATCTCTAAAATGGGGATATAACTTGGCCCTCGCCCAAAGCCAGGCGCTACCAGGGGAGCCCAGGCTCCGTTCCCTTTCCGGCTCCCCCAGGCTACGTGGCCTCACCTGCCAGCAGAGGGCGCTGGCATAAAAGGCTGACAAGCCAAGGCTCTGGCTGGAGCGCACAGGTGCGCCAGCTGGGCAGGTACCAGCTCTCCTCGCCTGCCTTTCACAGCCTTGGAGGACATCCCTTTGCAGAGGGGACATGACAGTGAGCCGTTACTCATCTGCCCATGCAGCCGCACGCCACCAGCAATGTGACTTTCTGGAACAGGTAATGCCGCCACCCACTCTCCAATGCCGCAGTCTGACAACGAGACGCTAAAAATAACGAATGCCCGCGTGCGCACACCAAGCCCGGGCCCTCTCTAAACTGGAGGCTTCAGTTCAACTCTCCAGCCAGCAGGGACCAGAGTGGAGGGGCGAGTCTGCCAGGGGCCCCCAGCATCTGAACCTCCTCTTGGAGCAAGTTCAAGGAAGAGGCGTCTGAATGATGAAGGGAAGAGGAGATTGATTTATAGGGAGAGATTACAGTGGCCCAAGCCGGAGCCGTCTCCAGCAAGGAAGAGGAGGAGGAGGGATGGGTGGGGTGGAGGAAGAGCTGGCATGGTGCAAGGATTTTAACTCCTGTTACCTGGGAAGACATCAACACCACAACCTCTGGTGGCCACTGGGAGCTGGGGTGGGGGTCCCTCCAGTGGTCCAGAACCACTCACATCGCTTTGTGGTTTTCTGGTATCCAATCGCATTTTCTTGTCCGCTGGCTGCTGAGCTGATTCTAACCCAGGGTGAGTCTCTAGGACAGAGTGGAACATCTCACCGTGCTTCAAGAGCTGCATCTTCATAGAACAGCATCCCCAGGACTTTCTCCCACGGAGCAGGCTGCTGGATTTGAACCGCCTGCCTTCCGGTTAGCAGCCAAATAACTGTGTTAGCAGTCATTAACTGTGTCACCAGGCTCTTTCAAGGTTCTCTGTTACCTGGCCCTGGCTCACCTTTCTGCCTATTTCTCGGTCCCTGTCTCCTGCGGGGGTGCCCTGGTCTGGGCTTTCTCAGCCCCAATCAGAAAGGGTCACTCTCAGAGGCTGAAAGGGCCAGGCTGGTGGACAGCATGAGGGAGGAGGGCATAGGCGGGGAGATGGCAGGGCCAGTGAGTGTGGTGCCAGGACAAGTGGCCATGACGCGATCTTGGTATTTATTTCATGTAGCCCAGGTGGTTTCGTGAGGAGCGGCAAGCTACGCCCTCAGCCTGTTCTATTCCTTGTTCCCAAATGCTGTTCCAGGTACGAGGGGCCAGACGCTGGAGCTGAGACTCTCTTGACTTTTGAGTGTGAGTCTCTGGGGGGAAGTTGACCAGAGAAGGTCTTGGTTCTCAACCAGGATCCTGGAGAAGGAGGAGTCAGACTTCAGCGGTTCATACCCAGGATCCTGGGGAAGAAAGACCTCAGAGGCTCAGGCCCAGGATCCTAGAGAGGAGGAGTCAGACCTTAGAGGAGTGGTACTTACATCATTTCATGTCAACTTGATACATAGGATGTAGGGGTGGAGTCTAGCCTGTCAATCAGGTCATAGTTTGAGGCTGCTTCCTTGTGGGTGTGGCCTTCTCATGAGGATTCTGGGAACTTCCTCTCTTTCTCCCTGGAGGAAGGCCACCCTCTCTGTCCCACCCTCCTGTTTATCAGCCACTTTGAGCCATTCTGATGGCAGCCAGAGCCCTGGAGATGTGTTCACTGCGGTTGGATCTGCATGAAGTTACACCCACCGGCCTGCGATCTTTCTGCATTCTGCATCATTGCGTGCGACTGCGTGAGTCTGAAGAGGGGTTTATGGTCTAGGATCAGCCTTATGGAGTAGTAGTGGACTTATGGACTTGCTCTGGACCGGGCTGCGATGTTTTCTCAATATGCAATTGCTCTTTGATATACAGCTCTCTCTTACACACATCCAAATGTCTCTGGATTTGTTTCTCGAATCAACCTGGCCGAACCCAGAGTTGCACCGAGGATGATGGGGAGGAGGAGTTAGACCTCAGAGGCTCACACCCAGGGAGAGGAGAGCAGACCTCAGAGGAAGGAATCCAGCCCTTGTGGGAGGAGGGAGGGTTTCCAGCCCCAAACCCACTACCAGCGAGTCAACAACCACTCTTGGAAACCCAATAGGGCAGAGAGGGACTGCTGCATGAGGCTTCCAGGCTGCAAACCTTGCTGGGAGCAGCCAGCCACGCCTGTTCCTCCGTGCACCGGTGGATAGGTTTGAATTGCCAGTCTTACCATTAGGAGCCCAATGCTTAACCTACTGAGCCACCAGGGCTCCTTGGAGGGAGGAGGTGCTCATCCATTGGGGAAAGGCTGAGAATTAAGCAGTGGACTCCCTGTTCTCATGCATGTGGAATATATCGTCTTCCCTTCTTCTCACCCCCGCCCCCCTCAAATCATCTTGTAGGGGGGCTCTGCTATGGAATAGCTCTGGTTGTAGAACGGAGCCCAAAGTAGCTCTGGGAAGATGGCCAATGTCTGGTCCAGCTGCTTACTGTCCCTCTGCTCCCAGAAATGACAATGACAGACAGCCTGGACCAATCTGAGGAGCCACGAGTCAAGAATGTGTCTATATGGCAAGTACATATCCAGAAGGTGGATTCTTAAAAGTCACAGCCCTCCCAAAATATGCAAACCTGGGACTGGAACCACCGCTACACAGGGACAGAGGCTCAGTGAAGTCTCCCATTGTTCGCCGCATGGGGATCTCAGTGAAGTTCAATTCATCCTTTTTTGGGTAACTGTCTGAGACCCAGGTATATTCATATGATAAGGCCAAACAGCAACAGAACACACACACAGAGACCACAGACACACCCACACACAGACAGACAGACACATAGACATAGACACCTCCACACAGATAATGGTGCTATCAAAAGGAACAAAGGCTAGTTGATAGCCTCAAATGGATGTGTGCGTATTCATGCATCTATGTGTGCATGTATGTGCCAAATGCATAAACAAACAAACAAGCAAACAAAAGCCCAACAGGCTGATTGCTGTCGAGGAAACCCCAACTCATGGTACTGCTTACAGAGCAGAACTGCTCCGTAGGGTTCCCTCGGCTGTCATATTTAAAGATGCAGTTTGCCAGGCTTTTCTTCCGTGGAAACTCACTCACTTCCATCAAGTCAATTTTGACTCATCGTGACCCCCTGGGACCATGGAGAACTGCCCCTGTGGGTTTCTGAGAGTATAAATCTCCACAGGAGTACAATGTCTTGTCTTTTCCCCCCGGGCATGGCTGGTGACTTAGAAATGCTGACCTTGCTGGTAACAGCCTGGTGCATAATCCCTACATCACCAGGGTGCTATTGCGAGCCGGTTTCCACACAAATCCAGAGCAAGTGTTTTGCAGCTTGGGCGTTGGACCTTTCTGCGGACCCCTCCCTGGGGTCCTGGGGAGGATGTGCCCTGCGAGTCTTGGGCGTGGGCTTGGATCTCAAGTCCATCATGGGGTTTCAGGGGCTTGAACTGAAAGCATAACTCAGGCAGAGGCGTGCCGGTGGGGAAGAGAATGTGTCACTGAAGCAATGCGTCCTTGCTTGACCAGATGGCCGGCCGTGAAGCTCTGCAATATCTTGTGAGAATGAACAAAACCCCAATCCATGGCCGCCGGGTCCATTTCACCTCACAGCGACCTCACGGGACAGACTAGAGCTGCCCCCACGCACTCCCCACGCCCGCGCATCTTTATGAGAGCTGACTGCCATAGCCGGAGTCGCTGGTGAACTTGAATTGCCAATGCTGTGGCGAGCATAAAGTCCACAGGGGAGGCCACTTCCGGTGGTGGTCAGTCATCTGAAATGGATACAGTCCCCACTGCTCCAAAACCTTGGTCGCCACAGAGCCACTACTGACTCCGAGGGACCGTTGCGAGACTGTACTTTTCCAGGAGTCTCCAGCCCCCTCTTTTCGTAAGAGCGGCTGGCAGGTTTGAACCGCCCCCCTTGAGGCTAGCAGGCTGCCGTGGGGAGGGTAGCAGCTGGAACTCCCTCGGCAGTTCTGTGGGAGAAAGGCCTGGCCATCGCCTTCCAAGATCCCAGCGATGCTGAGTGAGAAAGGATCTGGTGGCAGTGAGGTTGGCTCCTGGGTTTAGAAGGCGATCTGCTTCCGTCAAGGTGAACGCACTCCAAACCCATAGCTGTGGGGCTGAGGGGCTCACGGACACCCCGGAGGACCGAGTAGAACTGCCCGAAGGGGTCCCAAGGGTGTCAATCTTCACAGAAACAGGCCATCCCCTCTTTCTCCCATACAGTGACTGGTGGGTTCCAACTACTGACTTTTTGACTTCTTTCCATCAAGATGATAGCCAAGAGAGTCCTGTGGGGGCAGTTCTCTGGGACCCCAACAACAATGACACATGGAGAGGGGGTGGGGGACACTGGCAGTTAGACTTCTGTGAGCCTGGGTGGTTTTGCCTCCACACCCACACACCCCTATCTCATAACAAGATCAACATTAAAAACGATCCTTGACAGTACTCTAAACGCACCAACTTGTGGTGTAGTGACTATGCATCGGGCTGCTAACCGAAAGGTCAGCAGTTCAAAGCCACCAGCCACTCCACTGGAGAAAGATGAGGCTTTCTGCTCCTGTGGACAGTTACATCTCACAGACCCACAGGGGCAGGTCTACCCTGTCCTACAGGGTCACCGTGAGGTGGAATTGATTCTATGGCAGTGAGATGAGGTAATCATTTTTCATAGTTTTTGTGGGGGCCCTAAAAATTTCACTTTTTGATAATGTGAGCAAAAAGTTAACTTTTTTGGGGGGAGAAGTAGGGACCCTAAAAGTTCATGTTTTTTCTTATGATTAAAAAAAAATTAAAATATGTGGTGCCTTGAAAGTTTTGTGGGCCCTGGAGCCATGCCTGCCTGTGATGTGTGATGGGGGGTTGGTAGCCTTCCAGTTTTCGTACACACACACACACACACACACACACACACACACACACCTTCAAACATGCACCAGCAGTTTAATTTTAGATAGAGATCTTGGGCCGCTGTTTTAGGGACCTCAGACAAGTGACTTGGAGTCTTTGGCCCGAGTTCTGCCTAGTGAATTAGGTATCATAGTAATAATAATATTAATAATCCCTACTACATTGGGTTAAAGTGAGATTAAATGACTCAATTCAAACAATGTGCTCAGCAGAACAGCGTCCGTAACAAATCACTGGATAAATAGGGGCCTTCCGAGCTGCGTTGCTCCTAACCGCAAGGTCAGGAGTTGGAAACCACCGGCTGCTCCTAGGGAGAGAGGTGAGACTTTGTGCTCCCACAGGGACCCACAGGGCGGGTTGCTCCGAGCTGGAACGGACTTGGTGGCAGTGAGGTTTGAGTGGACCCCCTGGGCTGCCACTGCTGCTGTCAATGCGAGCAGACAGATTTGCAGACCCGCCACCAGCCCGCCCGCCAGCCTTTCCTCTTGTCTCCCTTCTTTCTCTCTTTGTGGACGACCAAATATAGATATACTTATATATATTTAAACCCCAACGAGTGAAAGACACTTAGAGTAGAAGGTCAAAGCCCAGTGTCTTTGCAGCAGGTGTTGTGGTGTGGCTGCGAGTTTGCACGTGTGCGTGCGTGCGGGCCTGCACGCGCCCACACACATGCTCTTGAACTGAGCTCATACTTACGTCTTGGCAACTTCCTTCCTTCCCCTTCATTGTACATCTCAGGTCAGAACGAGTTAGGGGAAGGCCTGCCTCCGCCCCGCAGGAGGAACGGCTCCCCCTCCCTCCCCAAGGATGGAGAAGGCTGACATCCTCCCCCAGCCCCTGCTTGAGGGCTGGCTTCCTGTGGGGCTGGCGCGGGGTGGTAAAGGCCATGGCTCCAGTGTTTCACTGTCCTGTTCTCCCACATAGGTTCGTCCCTCCTTCCAGACCACAGTGGGAAAGGGATCTTAGGGAGCCTGCTTGGGTTCCAGTTCCAGCCAGCTTCCCCTGGGCAAGCTGGGTTCCGATGGCATCCTGGCTCTGGGCTTCTTCTCTGGATTGGTTTGGAGGTAGGGTGGGAATGTCTGACTAGTACCCCTCCATCCCGCATGGCTTGTTGGTGTGGTCGGTGGGTGGCCGGCGCGACAGAGTCATGTGACATTGTCATCATGAGTTGATGGTGGCTGCTGTGTCTGTGCTGACCCAGGGAGAGCCCCGAGGGTGTGACAGCGGAAGTGTGTTTTTCCTGAGATGCGAGGGCAGAACTTTCCCCGCAAAGTTGATTGCCAGGCTTTACTGTGCTCACGTGACTCTCCCACCCTCTGGCTGGCAGCCTGGCATGTTAACTGCTCTCCAGCACCCAGGGGCTCCTAGATTTCTTTGACTAGCCCTCGCATGGTGACGTGTACAATATTTCCACGGCCACATGGCTCCAAACAGTTCTGGGAGGACATCCCTGCCCCTCCATGGGTCACTGCAGAGTAGGAACTCTCAATGTGTACGCTGCTGCTGCTCCACATTGGTGCTAGGTGTGGATGAGTAGATTCTGATACACGGCGACTGTGCAAAACGGGACGAAACGCTGCCAGGTTCTCACCATGCCCACAATGGTTCACAGGTTTGAGCCCATGGCGGCAGCCACCCACGGTGTCCGTCCGTCTCATTGAGGGTCTCCTCTTGTTCACTGCCCCTCTACTTTCCCAAGCGTGGCATCCTTCTCCGTGAACTGGTCTCTCCTGACATGCACTAAGCATGTCAGATGAAGTCTCGCCATCCTTGCTTCTGAAAAGCATGTTGGCTGTCCCTCTTCCAGAATAGATTTTCGTTGATTCTTTCGGCAATCCTCAGCGGTATCGATATTCTTTGCCAAAACCAATTTTCAAATGCATCGATTCCTCGTCGGTCTTCCTTGTTCACGGTCCTTTCCTAAGTCTATGAAGCGATGGTAAACATCACGGCTTGGGTGTGGTGCGTCTTAGTCTTCCAGTAACACGCTTGCTTTCCAACACTTGAAAGAAGCTTTGTGAAGCAGATTTACCTCATTTAATGTGCCATTTGAGGTCTTCATCGTGGATGAGGACTGCCATCTTTGTTGTTGCTGTGTTCATGCCGTCCACGACACCAAACCCAACCCATACCCACATCCACCAAATCCAATCTGCCTCCTAAGTCTACCGGAGCCTGCCTCCTCCGTACAGACTGCCTCAGCCTTCTCCTGCAGGGAGAGACCCAGTGGGTCTGATCCTTCCTCCTAAGGAACATTAGATGGTGCCTTGCCCAAGACACGTTTGTTTATTTGGTTCATCTGGGTTCCAGCTTGCACGTGTCCCCTTCTAATTAGCAGCACGATGGCCTCTCCCTCCTCCGGCCACAGCCAGTCAGGACCCCCTGCTCCTCCCTGCCAGCAGCCCCCAGGGCATCAACGTACACACAGTTGGAGAAGAGACTGACCACCTGCTCCTGAGCCACAGCAAAAGAAGATGCGGACCCCCAAAGAGGTGGTCCCTACGAGCTCTCTGATGTCATCTGGGCGGGGGGTGCTCAGTTCTCCAGCTTCCTCTCTGGTGCTCCCCAGTCCCTTGGCTGGGGTAGCAGCGAGTTGCTGGGCTGGACTTGGATTTCACACAGGGCAGACGCAGAAGCCCCTCTGCATGTCTGTGAGGGTATCATTGTCCCCCGGAACAGCATTATTTATATCCCCGGGCGGGCACCAGGCCAGGTCAGGAGCAACCGCTGGAGCCGATCATTTGTCAGGTGGGAGCAGGTGGTCCGGGCCAGCGGTACGAAATCACCCGGAAGGGACCCCACGCGGAAATGGATGGAGGCCGTAGAGTAATAAGAAAGTGATCAGTGAATCCCCGAACGAGCGCGGATCAATCACACGGCGCCAGGTGGAGGGGGCGCAGGTGAGGAGAGGTTCTACTTGGCGGGGCCTGCACCTGGTCACGGCCAGGTTAGGCATTCCGCTGCTGTCCCGGCTGTCCACCGGGCCTAGAGGAGTGTCCACGAGGAAATGAATCTTTCCAGAGCAGGGCGCTGGAGCGGAAGAGGGTCCCTAGAGAGTATCCAATTGGATTATAAAAACCCCAAGGCCTCGCACACCGACAGTGTGACAGGTAGGAAAATGGAGCTGCCCCCCGCTCCGCCCCCGTCCTGGTCACTCCCCACCGAGTGCTCGCCAGCTTTCCTGGGTTTGCACGTCCACAAAGCGTGTGTGTGGGGCAGGGAAGGGGCGCACGGAGACAAAAGACGCAGGCAAAGCCTTGAAGAGATAAGTGTTTTGTGCAAATACCCATGACCTTGGGGCTCGACGATGCAATGATCCCCCCTCTCTGTCGTCTGGACTCTTTGTCAAAGTTTAGTCCTCCGTGTACGGGGCAGGGAAGATAAAGGGCAGGAGAGCAAAGACCAAGGATGCTGTTGGCTTAATAGCAGCGTCATGATAACAAGGACAGCGGGCATGGAGGGTTCGCTGTGTTCCACAGGAGACCCCCTGGTGCCATGGCCCTGGGGCTGGCTGCTCCCTGAAAGGCGGCGGTTCAAGCCCACCAGGAGCTCCACAGGAGAGGAGACCTGGCGGTCTGCACTTGTGCTGGGTGGGGAGGAAGACTGCATGTGACAGAGCAGAGCAGCCCCCGGGGGTGTCATCTCTACGGGGACTGATTGCCAATCTTTTCTCCTGAGGACTTGCTGCTGGTGGGTTTGAATCTCCCACTTTTCCGTTAGCAGCAGAATGCCCAGACCCTGTGTCACCAGGGCTCCATCGCTGTTGTCCTCAAATGTCCATCAAGTCGGTTCAGGCACATAGAGCCGCAATGTAAAAGGTGAATCACACACATATAGCTGTCACTTTCCCCAGTCGCTATATTCTACAATAAGCAAGACAGGAAGGAAGTTAATTTTCATGATATAGCTTATGTAGTGCAATTTCTCCAACCTAGTGTCCTATTCACACGTAATCAATAGGAAATATCGATGAGCTAGCCAACATTGTTTGGGCTTAGACTAATTGTTTGGAATCTGGCGTGTGTTTGGCACTTGCAGTCCAGCTCGGCTTCCCATGCTCTGGAGCCCCGTGGGGTTCTACTGGACAACCCAGGACTCGAGGGATGGGGCATAAGCCCCCGAGTAATCAATGGGGCAACCTCAGGTTGGTGGCAGCCTCTAGGGGTCCCTCAGTTGGTTTGAGGCATGCAATTAAAACAGAAAAATTGCCAAGATAGAAAATTAGCATGCTTCCCGGTGGCATGGTGAGCTAGCTACACAGTGCGCTACTCACCCCAGGGCACAGCCCTCAGCAGTCTGCAACCACCAGCCGCTCCACAGGAGAGAGACGAGGTTGTCTACGCCCACGAAGTGCTCCGGCTTGGGACCCCCTGGGAAGTCCTGCTCTAGTCCTAGAGGGTCGCTATGAATCGGAACGGACTCCATGGCCGGGAATTTTGTTTTGAATTTGGAAAACTCAGGAGACTTCTGATGATGCCTGACTTTTTCTGATTTCTCTCGGCGAAGCCTCGGTCCAGGCCTCAGGACCACCTTCCCCGGGAGCACCGTCGGCCAGAGGTGTGCCAAAGAGGCCATCTCGATCTCCTCCTGCTCACGGACACGCACATGCCACCCCGTGTGTCTCCACACCTGCCCACCTCCTAGAGATCTGCCAGCTCAAGACCCTCCTTACAAGTGCACAATCCCCCCAAGTGGAACCTCAAATTCAGTTCTGCGCAGACCTGAGTCCCCTGCCTTGTCTCTCTCAGCCTCATCTGCCTCCCCCTCTCCCCCGTGAATGTAAGGTGAGCTATGCTCCTGGCTTTCTCCCAGAGGGCACCTGGCATCATGTAAGGACATTAAAGACCTCAGAGCCTGACCATGATTCCTATGGAAATGTAGCTCCTATTGTGTCCCTTGACTGACTCACCCGCATTGCCTTTGTACGTGGTCCTGGCAGTTATGGGGGTAAGAAGAGTGAACACAGGGCTCCACAAACAACAGTGCCCCCCCCAATGCCCTCTGCCCTCCCCCACGACCAGGAGCAAGACAAGTGACACTGCAAACCAGATCGTTCACCTCAGTCCCCATCCTCCCCTGTCAAACAACTTACATAAGCACCTGCTCCTTCCAAATGCCATGGAGCCAAGGTGGCTGACACTGAATGCAGTGCCTGATACGTCACAACCAAACCTCCCCAAACCCAACCTGCTCAGTCAGTTCATGCTGACCCTTAGCAACCTGGGAGCCCTGATGGCATTGTGCTTACAGGTTGGGCTGTGAGCTGCAAGGTCAACAGTTCCAAACCACCAAGCCCTCTGTGGGGGGGAGGTGAGGCTTTCTACTCCCATAAAGAGCTACAGTCTCGGAGACGCACAGGGCAGTTATTCCCCGTCCTCCAGGGCTGCTATGAGTTGGCACGGCCTCCCCGGCAGTGACTTTGGTTTGGAGTTTTTACAGCACCGAGTAGAACCGCCTCCCTGGCTTTCCAAGGATGCTCTCTTCCTGGAACTGACTGTCACATCTTTCCCTGAGAGCAGCTGGTGGCTTGGGGCCTCAGGCTCTTTGGTTGCTGATGGAGCACTTAACCGCAGCACCACCAGGACTCTGGTGCCTGGCATGTGCTCAGCAAACAAGTGAGCATTTTCAACAATCCACACCAACGTCACCACACGGCAGGGGAGCACGTTCCCACTTTCCAAGTCTTGGGGCGCCGGTGAATGCCTCCTCTGTGAGGAGCATCCCCATGCACTGAGCAAAGAAGGCGCCTCACATTTCACGGGGAGAACAGGGTGTGCGTGGGGATGTTACGTTCTCCCCACCCATGGCAACACAAAAGGTGCCAAGAGACTCTAATGACAGACCAAAGCCTGCCAGGTATTCACGGGGGCTCAGCTAGGAGGCAGGTAAAAAAGAAAAAGAAAAACTTAACAAGCCACGGCTGCCCTTTGTCCCCAAAGATGAGAGAGGAGAGCAGGGAATGGTCGGGGACAGGAGTTGATGACATCTGAAAGCAGCGCCGTGTCACCATCCTCTTTGCTCCTCCCTGTCGCTGTGAGTAACACACACCTCGCCGCGTCACTCCTCCTTGTCGGGAACAGCCTGTGGGGGGCTGGCATCTAGAAAATCCCATCAGAGCTACCTTTAGAATGCACCTCCGTTCCAGTCACATCTCACCATCTCCGGCTTTGCCCCGAAAGCAGCGGCTCTCAGACAAGGGGGTATCTGGCAGCCTCGCAAAGCAAGGCGGGTGGGGGGATGCCACTGACATTCAGCAGCAAACGACGAACGGGCAACTCCGCCCTAGCCCAAGAAGCGCTGGGTGTAAAGTAATAGTGGTGCCCAAGGGAGAAGCCAAGAGCCCTTCTCAAGGGGATGCCCCTGTCCTGCATTTCCTGCCTGGATTTTTGCTCACCTGGGGCCCTGTCATAGTCAGGAAGGGGTGTGCCACCCCCCGCCCCCCACCCCCCACAGTGTCTCCATCACCCATCAGACAGTCTGTCACACTTTGGCTTGTGCGTAGTTGGGATGCTGGAAGCTTTGCCAGTGGCACTTTAATTACCAACAAGCAGGCGCTTCCAGGGGAAGACCGAGGAGGAAGGCCGGCCTGGTGGTCACTTACAAACATCAGCCCATGGCAGCCCTGTGGTCACAATAGAGCCATGACTGAGAGAATGTCAGACAAAAAGCCTCTAGGTTGAAAGACACTCACGGGGCACAGGTTGTAAGCATGGAAGACAGGTTGCTCGTGAGCATGAGGATGCGGCAGGGCCAGGCAGCCAGGTCTCTTCCCTGGACATGGGGTTGTCACGAGGCAGAGTTGACCCAACAACGACTAACAAGAACAACTGCCCCGTCCCCGGTCCCAGCCGCTGGAGCCCTTGACTAGGGAACTCTGCGCGGGCACAGGGGACAACACAGAGGCGATCGATGAAGGCTATTGCGATGGGGAGATTTCTCTGGATTATCCAGGCAGGCGCAGTATGACCACAGGGGTCCTGCTCTTCGTCAGAGAAGCAGATGTGATGTCACTGCCAACACTTGAGACGGGAGAGAGCCCCAGCAGGGGGACCTGGGCAGCCTCTGGAAGAGGCCAGGAGACAGCTGCTCCCTTAGGCTCTTCCAGAAAGAAGAGGGCTCTGTCAGCACCTGGAGTTGAGCCCCTTGCGATGGATGTTGGATTCCCGGCCTGCAGAGCAGTCAGATGTGAGAGCTGTGTTGTGCGAAGCCACGCCGCTTGCCCCAATTTCCACCAGCAACCAGGAACCCGCACACCTCGCCCATCCCATAGCCGTTACGGAAGCCCGTAAGAGCCAAGGACTTGCACGTCACTCTCCTTCTGCTCAGCGCTCTCTCATTTCCCTTCATTCTTAGGATCCACTGACCTTAGCTTGGTGAAAGACAAGCTCTCTTAGGCTCTGACATATTCACCATTTCTTCCCTCCCCCCCAGAATCAATATCTTTTAAATTATAAAAATTATATATGATGGAGAATTCCAAACTTAGACCACAAGGGGCCTCATTGAACAACACCCTCATGGTCCATCGACCAGTTTCGATGTTGGTCAGTAATCCAAGGGCAGGCTTGTTGCAGCTCAACCTCCAACCATGGCCCCTACCCCCACCAGCATTCTCTCGCAGCAACCCCCAGACCTCATAACATTTTGTCTATAAATATTTTATTATGTCTCTCTAAAAGAAAGGAACTCTCCTTATCTGAAACCTAACCCCAGAACCAGGCTCACATTGCACACACACACACACACACACACACACACACACACACACACACACACACACACACACACCTTAATGTCTCCAAATATCTAGTCGGTATTTATATTCGGTGGTGTGGCGGTTACGTGTCGGGCTGCGATCTGCAGGGTCCGCATGTTGAAACCAGCAGCAGCTCCTCGGGAGAAAGACTGGGCTTTCTGCTCCGGTAAAAGGTTACAGACTCCGAAACCCACAGGGGTGTTGCTGGAAGTCAGCACTGACTCCATGGCAGGGAACTTGGTTTGGGGGTTTAATTTCCGTTGCTCGTTGTCTTACAAAGTTGAGCTATTTTGCTCCCTTCTCCTCTTTGCTGAACCTGGTCACACTGGGCTCCCTGCTGGTCCTTGGCATTTTAGAGGAAGCCACCCCCCTTGTCCCCCCCCCCCCCCCCGCCCCCAGGGCCTTTGCATTTGCTGTGCACGCAGTGTGGTGGAACCCACGCTGTCCCGAGACACAGGGCTCACTGATCGGATGACCCACTGTCACAGGACAGAGAGCCACACAGCAGGTCCTCAAGGATGCCAGGAGGTGGATGTGTGGGGTCCTCTCTCCTCCTCCTTCAAGAGGCCACCCTTCCTTGTCCCTCTCTATTCAAACAGTCTCCAGGAGAGACTTTCCTGTGGAGGCGCCAACCCATGGCCGCAGACTGCGTGGCTTCCTGCAACACAAGCTGGCTCTCATAAAGCTCGGAGGCCGTCAGCCCCTAGGGCTAAGCTCAAGGTGTTGCAGACTCTCCCCCTTCCCCTTCTAGCTCCTAGAGCTGCTTTCCTGGGCTCAGGGCCCCTCCTTCTATTGTCACCTGGGTCGGGGAATGCAGGCACGAAGACCTCGGGGTGGCCACCCAGCAATCCCACAAAGGACAGAATGATCCCTGGTTCTGCCACCAGCCTGTAGAGCCACCAGAGTCCCGTCCGGACCTCGGGTCTGGAGATCACAGCTGGTGCTGGCTGAGAAGCGACTTTATTGCCCACCAGATTCTCAAGGGGTATCCCACCATGCCTGTGGTTGCCTCCTTGAGAAAAACGTCTTTCTTTGCTTCTGTGCTCCACCACACTCTTTGCGTGTTGATTTAAGAGAAGGGGGGAACCTTGGGGAGACAGAAGATATCCTGGCCCGTTGAATCGCTGTCCTGCCAAAACTCGCTCACCCAACCAAAGCTGCACCTACCCAGGTGGAGGCAGGTGGACCGAACCCGGCTGCAGCTCAGGTAGCGCCTGCGACTTTCCCTCTGCCCAGGCAAGCCACTTTGAGACAACAGAAGGACTCAAGGGGACAGTCAAGGAGGAGATCTGAAATGCTAAGGGGCTGTGCTTGTGTTGGCCCCACAGGTCAGTAGGCAGCCCTGGCCGAGAAAGCATCCCAGAGCTGGGGGAGGTGGCGCCTCCTCTCCAGACCTTTAAATATCAAAAGACAAAAAGAAAGAAAGAAAGAAAGAAAGAAAGAAAGAAAGAAAGAAAGAAAGAAAGAAAGAAAGAAAGAAGGGAAAAGTTTGTTTTCTAATGAGCAGGGTATTAAAGTGGGGGGGGGGAGAAATAAATCATATACTTGATGTCAACTGAAGGTTGGGAGAATATTAGGGCATTTCCCACGGTGGGAATATAGTGATTCCAGTTTGCAAAGAGTAAATTAAGCCCCGGGGAGGATTTGTCTTCCATTAAATTGAACAGCTAAACAGACACAGCAGAGACGGATGTCGCCATCAAGAAGGCCCAAAGGTTACACCAGGATGAGCCCGGAGACCCCTGGAATCGCCTCCCCACCGCACAGGGCCCCCTCTGCAAAGCAAACTGCTCAATTGCATAGTGAGCATCGAAATTAAAAAAAAAAAGAAAAAGGGAAAAAATTAAGGATCATAATTCCATCGCCATACCATATGTTATTAATGTCTGTCAACACTGTTTAGCCAGCAACTTCTGACAGTTCCATATTTGCTATCTAAATACATCATAAATAAATCAGTAATGAACCGCTTTGGTAAACCTTCCGCGCTGATTGGAAATGCAGATGGAGTAAACAAACTCTGCTAAAAGTATATACAAACTGTTTAATGTCAAAGACAAAGTCACACTGCGCTGTGACAAAGCAGCAAGGGAATTCGGGGGTGGGGGGGGGAAGAGGGGGGAAGCTGCCCAAACAGAGAGGAGGTAGCAGGGTGGAGTGTAGACTCCCTCACTTATGTGCCTAGAGAGAGAGAGAAAGAGAGAGAGAGAGAGAGAGCACGAGCGAGCAGAAGTTTCCATGGGAAAAAGAATAAAATAAGAAAGAAGGCCCAGGGGAAATTCAACAGGAGGGGAAGCTGATTTGAGGGTTTCTGGCTCTCATCAGTGGTCGGTGAGCGGGTATGTATGAATCTGGTCAACTGATTTCAATTCGCCACCAGTGGAAATCCAGCAAATACATTTTTGTTTTTTTTACCAATACAGACTGGCAAAGGCTTATACCACTCTGGCACATCTATTAGATCGGCACAACTGGAATCGAACCAGAAAACCCTGGTCCACGTTTTGTCTGCCTTTTGCTGCTTTATTTTTATTCGATCCTCTCTCCCTCGCGCTTTCCCCTCTCCCTCCATTTCTTTCTTCCGTCTTGGACCTAATTTTCAAAGGTAGGTAACAAACGATGCAGGATGCATCACAGCAGATGCCAGTGGTCTAGGCTCAGGCAGGGGTGCGCGGGCTATCCGTCGTGAACTGCGCTCTCTCTTTGTAAACTTGGACCTGGAAGCCAGCGTTCTTCCAGGGAAGAATTGGGGCTAAGTGTCGGGCCTTGCGGCTTTCCATCAAGCGGTGAGCTGATGGTCAAAGCCTCACCAGGTGGTGCGTTCTTGTCTGTCCAGAGTGGACTCTCAGCAGCAGGTTGTGTTGTGTCCGTCTGCTTTGGGGATGTCTGTTTTTGGGTCTGGATGAGATCTGCGGAAATTCCAAATTATCCCTGGGGCAGACAGCCGGAAAGGGGAATTCTTCTCCCTGGTTGGGAGGCTCGGGGCGGGGAGGGGGGTGTCTCTGGGTTGACTATTTGTCTCAGGCGCCAGGACACCCCACCCTCCCCGCCTTATAGCCAGTGCCTGGAAACGTCTTTGGATCAAAGGTCTAACGGAATCTTGTCGCATAAATAGAAGGCCGTCTTAGCGACAGAATCCAAATAGCAGCGGCTGACCTCACTGCCCGCCCGGAAGTCCCAGCTGTAATAGGCTGCAGCTTCGATGGCCAAGGGGGGCAGCCTGCCTCCCCCGTAGCAGCGGGCCATCGGCGCTGTTCTCAGCACAAAAAAATAGAATCCATCATTCCGAATGGGTGCATTAATCTGCAGGCTCCTCGTTCCTGAGTCACCTGTAGTTAGGTGTGCAGACACTCTGTATACCGTATAAATCTGATCTCTGAGCAGTGGGGTGGGCAGAGGGAGAGGGTTTCACCGGTGAAATACTAGTTCGGCAACAGTTTACCTGCCTCCCAAGGCTCTTAGAAGGATTAATAGCTTCTAGGTCATTTAAAGTTTAAAAAGATCCTTGTGCTCTTTCCAAGAAAGATAAAATAATAGGACCAGCCCTGTGTCTCCTGGGCCAGGAGAGAGGGGGGCAAAGGAAGGCTTCTCTGGGGGTCCCTTCGCTTGCAAACGGAGGTGCTCTAACCCCGGTCGGGGGACTCAAGGAACCCCGCTTCTGCCCTCTGGATTTTCAACCACCCGAGTCCCACATCCATGCCCAATGCCAGTGCCGGAAGAGGTCTTATGAGATGGGACAAAGGCAGGCCCTGTGGGAGTGACTCACGTCCATTAAAAAACTTTTTTTTTTTAACCACCTCTCCCTTTATCATCCAATCTGCCTTCTGGCCAACCTGTTTGCGGTTCTCAGCAGCCGGGCCTGACCCAGCTCTGCGTCATTCAGGGGAAAGCCTGCTTGCTGGACCAACAGAACCCACATGACCTTGCTGCCAGCCTTTTGGCAGAGACCATCCTGTTAGCTACACGCTGGCGATGGGTCCTCTACCAGCTCTGCGGGTCCAAAGACTTGAGGCTGGAAGGCCTGGCCATTGGCAGGAGCCAGCCAGGAGGGGGAGAGCTGACTGTCTCAAAGTCCTGCTTCTCCGCCTGCAATTCCCAGCCTCCCATGGCTCCCCTGGATACCACGCCTCACCTACTGGGGTGTGCTAGAGAGGGCTGGAGGCCCAGACGGAAGGGGTGGGGGAGGACAGCACTGCTAATCCACAAAGTCTGAAATAGCAGCTGCTAATGGGTCTTTGCACTTGTCTTATCCTTTCTGCAAGGTCGCCATCAGAACCTGCCCGTGATGGACACTGAAGTCAAACTCAGCCCTTCACATCCGTAACGGACGCTGAAAGACGACGAGGAGCTGGTCCACAAAGCCTTGTGTCTATCCAGCCCCACGGCCAGCGAGGCTCATCCTCCTGGCCTGGGTGGAGCTGGGCCGACATACGATCCAGGTCTCCATCTTGGCCGCCTTAGGCGAGGCAATTCAGGCCACCCGCCAGCTCCCCGTCTGCTGCCTAGACCTGCTGGACTGCCATCTTTCCGAGCCCTTGCTCTCGGAGAGCAAGCCTGAAATACTCCCTGAAAGGGTTAAAGGGAATGAGTGACAACCCGTCGGCATGATTTACAACGCGGAGCCCTGTAGTGAAACCAGGACTTGATGGATGATGCCGAAAGTCGGAGACTAACCATAAATCATGTCTTTGAATCACTGACAAAGATAAAGGAGAGAAAGAAAAAGCAGTGGCATTGACATCCACTCTCCCAATAATGTACATTGACTCGTTACAATGCGGAGCCTTAATTAAAAAAAGCCAACTCGAGGTGTTCACCTCGCTGGTGGGGAGAGCCCACCTCTTGGGAGGCTGCTCTCAGAGATTACAAATCAGGACCTCCGTCGCTCTGGAAGAAGGTCATGGCCGCGGGGAGAAGGCTCTCACGGGAACCATGCCAGGCCACACAGGAAACAAAGCACCCTACCAAGGAAAGGGGAGCACAGAAGACACAAAGCAAGCGTGGGGTCCCCAGGCCACTCCCTGGCCGAGATGGCCACCACAGGGCTTGAGGAAGACCTCATCGTGGATGGTCCACATCAAGAGAAAATCAATGGACTAGAACCAACGGCCTGTGCTTTCGCTGGGGAAACATCCAGCTCAGACCAAGAAGTCCCCGAGGTCCCAGAAGACACAAGTAGGTCCAGACGCAAGACGTGTGTTCTGAAGTCAGGGTGGTGTGCGGAGGCAGAGGAGACGCTGGGCAGCTCCCCTGCTCTGTTGGACCGAGAGTGACGGCTCATTCCAGCCTCCTTGCTCAGGTCCCAGGAGGGGGACACCCCACTCTCTTAGACTTCACCCCAGAGGGGGCTCCTCTTTGCTCCAGGACAAGCTTGCTTTCCCTGCAGTGTGTGGGGGGAACAATTGTAGACGCTCCCTCACAGAGGGCTGGCTGGGCTCCGGGTGGTTCCCGCGTCATGAACATAGGCACAGCAGAGGTGGGTGCTTAGGTGTACTCATGACGTGGACAGGCTATTTCTCTCACACAGTCATATTGTAGTTGAGGAGCCCTGGCAGTTCCTGTGGGTTACGTATTAGGCTGCTGTCCACAAGGTCAGTCAAGAGGGCCTGCCAGCGATTCTGCAGGAGCAAGATGAAGCTTTGTAGTCCCATCAAGAGTTCTAGTCTCGGGCACCCCTAGGGGCAATTCTACTCTGTCCGAGGGGGTCGCTATGAGTTGGCATTTCCATGATAGCAATAAGTTTCGCTTTTCTAATTGAGTTGTTGGTTCATCCAATCTTGGGAAATGGTGATCAAGCTAGGCCTCGTCCTGATCCTCCATTGTGGGTTAGTGTCACACTGTCGTTGTTAGGAACCATCAAGTCTGACTTATGGCGGGCCCCATGCGAACAAAGCAGGTCATGCAAACAGTTAACAGGCTCAGCAGCTAAGTGGAAGGTCAAGTCCTCCCAGACATACCATGGAAGATAGGCCTGGCCGTCTACTTCCCCCCAAATCCAGCCACCGAACGCTAGCAAACAACAGAAGATCCTGGGCAGAGTGGGAGAACATTGGGGAACAGAACTCAAAATCAGAACAAAGCACTGAATTCCCAGTCTGACAGAGCCTGGTGGAACCCTGAGACCATCACTAAGAACAGAACCCACCCCAGGGACCAACTCCCAGGAGCATCATAGACAGGCCTATGAGGTGAACACCACCTGTGGGGGGCACTTGGGTTGTACTGCTCGTGGGAGGAACACACTTCTTTGAGCAATCAACCCCAGGAGGCCAGCAGGGCAGTGTTGACACAGACACAGCTCAGAAGGCCGCGAGGGGCAGGAAGGTAGCATGGTGGAGACAGAGAGCCCAGGGAGCAAGAGGAGCGAGGACTGTCACACCAGGAGCTGCCAACAAGGGGCACAGATGGTTGACTGGAAAACTCATTTTCTCTGAAAATGTTCACCCCAATCACAATGAACTTAAACAAAACAAAAAGGCCGTGGCAAAGTTAACAGAGCACAGTTTTACTCCGGCCACGTGGGCTCCCCAAGAATTGGAGTCCCCTGCCAGACCCACATGGATCTGAGAACATCCACCCAATGGCATCCCTGCATCCTGGCCCCCACCTTGTCTCCTGCCTGACTCTTCGGGCAATGATTCCCAGGCCAGCGTGTCTCATTTGACCTTGTTTGGGCCCTCACCTGAATATGGTGTGTTAGGGGCCCCCGAGGACTCCCAGGTATACTCTCTCTCCCCTTTGTCTTCATTCTACACTCACCTCTTTCTGCTCTGTGCCAGGCCCGGCCAGGAGGCCCCAGACCACCAGGTCCCCACATACCAAGCAAACCCGGAGGGCATTCTAGCGCAAGGATGGAGCTGGGGTGGGGTGAATGGGGGGAGCAGGGACCACACAGAGTTTGACGCCCACCACAGACAGGGCGACTAGCTCAAGCAGGCCTCTCCTTCAGCCCACGCTGACCTTGAAGCTGTGTATCTGTTGCTCTGGCTGCCCACAGCTTGTTGGTATCTATGTCACAACTGCACGTAGGAGGCAGGCTTGGGGTGACTGTCCACGCCGACGGGCCTCGCTGTCCTCCCTGGTGAAATGAGGCCGATCGGGCAGTCTCTGATTGGGGCTGTTTTGCAGGCTGCGTTCAGAGACAGTGGCTCTTGATAGAAAAGGTTGTATAAAACAGTCACCACTGCTGTGGGGATTCTCATTGGTGCAGTTTTTTTCCCTTCTCCCGGTGGACTGGGTGAGTGAGAAGTTCTCTACTCCCGTCGAGAGGCGCAGTCTCGGGAAACCCACAGGGGCCGTTCTACCCTGTCCTAGAGGGTCGCTTGGAGTTCGATGTGACTTGATGACATTGCATCGGGGTTTCGGGGCAGACTGGGTCCAAAGAAAAGCCGACCATCTAAAGCCTCTTTTGTCTGGTCACCCCCCCAAATAAAGGAAAACAGAAAAGGGACAAAAGGTCGTCTCAATCATCTAGCCACAGCCCGGTGTGTCCATCTCTATGCCTCATCTCTAGCACGTGTCCTTCCTTCTGGTCGATGTCAGGGTTCTACAGCAACCCCCTAGCGGTGCCCTCGTCACCCAGCGGAGGAGCTCTGGTGGGGCACAGTTCAAGCTCTTGGCTGCCAACTGCAGTTTCATCGCACTGGGCACCTCCCCAGAGAAAAGGCCCGGTAAGGACCACAGCCCCGAAAACCCTCGGGGGCTAGTTCCCCTCTGTCACTTGGGGTGACTATGAGTCCAATCAATGCAGGAGCACCCAGACCACAACCACAGCCTGAGGAGCCTTGGGGGATACAGTGGCTGAAGCGTCCAGCTACTAACAGAAGGGTCGGCAGTTAGAATCCACCGGCCGCTCCCAGGGAGAAACAGGTGACGAGATTAGAGTTTGAAGACCCTAGAGGGCAGTTCTCCTGTGTCCTCTAGGGTCGTTCTGGGTTGGAGCCAGTGGGACAGCAAACGGGGCTTTTGTCTTGCTTTATTTCTATTGGTTCAGGGTCCGTCAATGTTAGGCAGCAAGAGAGACGACCAAAGGAGGGAAAGAGAAAGAAGAGAAAATGATGATGATCGATACACAGCTTTTCACAAAACACCCAGTGGTGGTCATGCCGTCTCGGACTCCCGATGACCCTGCAGGGTTCTCAAGGGCTGGTTGCCCACAAGTAGATCTCCAGGTATTTCTACCAAGGCACATGTGGGTGGACTTGACCCTCCACCCTACCAGTTAGCAGCTGAGTGGCTTAACTGTATACCACCCAGGACTCCTGACTCTCTCGCGCATCCTGTTCATGGACGTTTGGAATCATTGGAAAAGAACAGAAATATTGCTTAATTGAGGCTGACCATAAAAACCTTTCAGACTGCACCTGCTGTGCACACATAGTTACAGATAGTATCCATGATTGATTAATTGCATCCAGAATATGTAATGATGTGTCTTATATATAATATATAAAACGTATCTTATATATAATGCATGACTGTGTGCATGTGTGTGTGTTACAAAAGAAACCAGAGTGGCCACGAAGCTCTAAAGTAGTGGTTCTCAACCTGTGGGCCGTGACGCCTTTGGGGGTTAAATGACCCTTTCGCGGGGGTCACCTGATTCATAACAGTAGCAAAATTGCAGTTATGAAGTAGCAACAAAAATAAGTTTATGGTTGGAGTGGTCACCACAACATGAGGAACTGTATTTTAGGTCACGACTTTAGGAAGGTTGAGAACCACTGCTCTAAAGTATAAAGCAAGGGCTTTCAGAAAACTGCCAGCCATGGTAGGAGGCCTAGTGGCACAGTGGGTTATGCCTTGAGTTGATAACCGCAAAGGCAGCAGTTCAAAACCGCCAGCCACTCATTGGAAGAAAAATGAGGCTTTCTGCTCTTATAGAGTTACAAAGCCCACATGGAAGAAGCACACCAGCGTGTGTGATCACGAGATGCTGAAGGGATCAATTATCAGGCATCAAAGAACAAAAAAATCATATAATTGTGTGCTCACCTCCCAGATACAGTCACTGAAGACAAATGGGTGCGTAAGCAAATGTGGTGAAGAAAGCTGATGCTGCCCGGCTATCAAAAGATATAGTGTTTGGGGTCTTAAAGGCTTGAAGGTAAACAAACGGCCGTCTAGATCAGAAGCAACAAAGGCCACATGGAAGAACACACCAGCCTGTGTGATCACAAAGTGTTGAAGGGATGAGGTATCAGGCATCAAAGAACAAAAAAATCACATCATTATGAATGAGGAGGAGTGCGGAGTGGGGACCCAAAGCCCATCTGTAGGCCACTGGACATCCCCTTACAGAAGGGTCACAGGGAGGGGACAAGCCAGTTGGGGTGCAGTATAGCACTGATGAAACACACAACCTCCCTCTAGTTCCTAAATGCTTCCTCCCCACCTACTATCATGATCCCAATTCTACTTTATAGGAACTGGAAACACAGGGAATCCAGGATGCCTGATCCCTTCAGGACCAGTGGTGAGAGTGGCAATACTGGGAGGATGGAAGGAGGGCGGGGTAGAAAGGGGGAACCGATGATAAGGATCTACATATAACCTCCTCCCTGGGGGACAGACAACAGAAAAGTGGGTGAAGGGAGATGTCGGACAGTGTAAGCTATGACAAAATAATAATTTATAAATTATCAAGGGCTCATGAGGGAGTGGGGAAGAGGGAGCGCGGAGGGAGGGGAAAATGAGGAGCTGATGCCAGAGGCTTACGTGGAGAACAAATGTTTTGAGAATGATGAGGGCAATGAATGTACAAATGTGCTTGACACACGGATGTATGTATGGATTGTGATAAGAGTTGTATGAGCCCCAATAAAATGATTTTAAAAAAGAGTTACAGTCTCGGAAACCCATAGGGGCAGTTCTACCCTGCCCTACAGGGGTTGCTTGTTAGCAAGAGTCCATTTGAAGGCGGCAGTTTGGTTGTTTTGTTAGACGAACCTACATGTTCGCCGAGTCACCAGAAGCTGAGCCGTTTCCATGCCACTGATGAGCTGACTCGGACAGTGATGCTCAACCAGGTCCAATCAGAGCACCTTAATACAAAGGGTGAAGGTCCCACAGAACCTGTCCCAGCAGTGAAAGCGCGTCACACTTTGTCCTCGGAGAAGGGACCCGAGAAGTTCTCCCGCTGGCGAGGGCGGGGCCCACCTTTTACAAGTCGATGCAGACGCGTGGGGGAGGAGGGGGAGCGGGTGGGGGGGGCTTATCACTGAGGGTTTGGAATCCAGCGCTCAGGTACCTTGCTGCTTTGATGTTGGTGTTGAACTTCACATACATTAAACCTGCATATCATCTATCAATCTTACAGTTACATGTCACTTATGAAAATCTACTGAGTATTGCTTTCATCTTGCCTTACAACAAGCTGCGAAGCCTCATGAATACTGAATAGTGCTGCAAATACAGCACATCTTTTATTTTTAAAGGTCTCGACAGTTTGGGATGATGGCAGGGTTTCTTTGTTGCAGGCGGCATCTCCCTAAAGCGATGGGGCCGTACTTCTCCCTTCCCCCTTCTCCCTTCTGCCACTGAGGTGTGTGGGGGCAGCCGCGCGGGGCATCATGAGTGTGGTGAGTGGGGTCCTGTTGCTTCCCCTTTCCCTCCGCTGGGCCCCGTGGAGGCTCGTAGTTATTGACAGGAGGGTGTGGTTCAGGCCCCAGAGGGCCAGCACCACTCAGATACCAGCTTCCAAAGAAGCCACTGGCGGGGAAGGTTCTCGGACTTTTCACTGGCTTCCTGGTCACTTTGTCTTCATATTTATTTTAATTAATGAAAATGAGACGCACACCCACAGACTGAGAGAGAGGCCTAGAGAGATAGGCAGCTAAGGGCCCACAGCGAGAAGCTTCGACGGGATTATTCCCGCCGGGATAAGGGCAAGTGATTGTATTTCTCCTTCAAAGTTTCCTTTCTTCCCATCGCTGATCTCCTAGTTCCTCTCTGCGACACATGACGGCGACAGAGCTTCAAATGACAGCATCTCCCTGCTCACCTGGCGCTTCTATTGGAGCCATGGGAGGTACTACTTCTACTGCTAGTCATGGGTCATCATAAGGAAACGGAAGGGTGCGATGGGTTAAGGGTTAAGGCAGGGTGTTGCTGCAGCCTCAGCGTTGGAGGTTCCCCGCACGAAAGACTTGCTCATCTCCTCGTAGGAAAACCGTTCACTGGAAACAGTGGAGCCTAAGGTCTCCTCTGATACTTCGGAGGTGGCCGTGACTCCGGGTCCCCTGGAGGGTGACTGGTCACATGGTCCCTGAGCCTGGGGAGCGGAAGTTGCCGGTGTGGGAGTTGATGGTGGTGATTAGAATAAAGACACATCCTGGGACAGTGGCTGCGACAATGGGCTCAACCTTACCTGTGGGGATGGCGCAGGGTGGTAGGTGGTTTTTGCTGCTGTATCTAGGTGGGTGTGCACTGAGACTACATCGAGAGTACCTACAACCAACAATATGCCAGGCGCTGTTCCAAACAACTTTATAAATATTGTACACATAGTAGCCTACTTCAATCTCCTAAGACCCCCCACAAACACAAAACTCTGCTATCAAGTCACTGCTGACTCATGGCGACTCTACAGAACAGGGTACACCGGTCCCCTGAGATTCCGAGACTGTAACTGTTCATCGGAGTAGAAAGTTCCACCTTTCTCCTGAAGATCGGCTGGTGGTTTTGTATCGTTGATCTTGCTGTTAGCACCCCACAGCTTACTCACTCTGCTACCAGGGCTCTTGAGCCCAAATTCCCTTGCGGCCAGAGCATCCTCTGGAGCTGAGCAGTCATTTTCCCTTGTGGTCCCGCCATCTGCCTGGTGTTCCCTACAGTCCTCACCTCCCCCTATTGCCTCACCCCCGTTTGATGCACGTCATCTCTCCCAACTCCTGTGGCTTTTCGAGTTTTAATGCAACCCAAATCCCAAGCTGCGCATCTCTTGACTCTGGGAATCTCACCGTACAAGGTGAAGCTATTCCTTGCTATTCCTTCCTGGAATGCTGCCAGTCCTTGATTTTAGAGTATGTGGGTGAGGTTCTCCTCTTTATCTTTGCACACCTGGCCATAAGCCCAAAGACCTGTAATAAATGGCACACAATCCTGGTGTGGCCGCTTAACAAATGCGCAGGCTTTGGGCCCTCTAGAACTTTGCCGTTTGAGCTATAAACTATAAACTCCACCCTGTTAGTTCTGGTTTCCCCTCAGTCTTCTCATCTGTAAAATGGGGATATTAATACTGCCTTACAGAAACATTATGAGGGTAAAATATACTCACATGCCTGAAGGCCTGGCCCACAATAGGTACATCACTTCAAAGTACGAGTGTACGTATAGGACCTAGTGCTAATCAGTTCAAGCACTCAGTGTGGATCCTCCTGCATTAAGAGGGTAGGTAGGCTTACATGTATATGCATTTGAATGCCTACAGGTGCTGCCTATGGTGCACGCTTGACTAAGAACCCAAAAGTGGTTCTGAAGCTCACCCAATGGTGCAGCAGAAGAAAGACACGGTGGCCTGCATCTTCAGAGGGCCCAGACCCTCCAAACCAAATGCACCACAATGCATGGGTCAAAATGGATTTGTCAGTAGTGGGTTTGGCTGGTGGTATGATGGTCCTAGAAACACAGGTATTTCTTGGCATTCGTATCTAAGGGCCTTTAGCGGCACCACGATTCAGCTCTCAGTTGCTAACCAAAAGGTTGGTGGTTTGAACCTACCCAGACGTTCCCTAAGAGGCAGTCCCAGTGACCTTCTTCCATAAAGGTCCCATAAAGGAAGCTCTATGGGGCAATGGCTCTCTGCCACATGGGGTCGCTATCAGTCAGAATCAACTTGATGGCATTCAACAACAACCCATCTATCACCTATCTCTATCTCTATCATCTATCTATCTATCTATCTATCTATCTATCTATCTATCTATCTATCTATCTATCTATCATCTATCTCTCTATCATCCATCCTTAGTTCTTCCATTGGTTAGCACCGCATTCCAATATGACTTGTAGTCTTATGGTCTTATTCTCTCTTTCTCTCACACACAAACAAACAAAAATCCTCACTGCCATTGAGTCAATCCCAGCTCACAGTTACCCTAAAGGACAGGGTAGGACTGCTTTAGAGGTTTCTGAGACTGTAGCTTTTTAATTTCATTTTTCCTTTATTATTTTTCCCCAACAGTTTTATTGGCATGTAATTCACATACCATCCAATTCAATAGTTAAAGCAAGACTTTCTCTTTTTTTTGTTTTTAAAATCATTTTATTGGGGGCTCGTACAACTCTTATCGCAGTCCATATATACATCCATTGTGTCAAGCACATTGGTACATTTGTTGCCATCATCTTTCTCAAAACATTTGCTTTCTACCTGAGCCCTTGGTATCAGCTCCTCATTTCCCCCTCCCTTCTGACCCCCCTTCCTCACGAACCCTTGATAATTTATAAATTATTATTATTTTGTCCTACCTTACACTGTCCGATGTCTCCCTTTACCCACTTTTCTGTTGTCCATCCCCCAGGGCGGGGGTTATATGTAAATCCTTGTGATCGGTTCCCCCCTTTCTACCCCACCTTCCCCTTCCCCTCCTGGTATTGCCACTCTCATGATTGATCCTGAGGGGTTCATCTCTCCTGGATTCCCTGTGTTTCCTGTTCCTATCTGTACCCCGTGTACATCCTCTGATCTAGCCTGATTTGTAAGGTAGAATTGGGATCATGATAGTGGGGGGGGGAAGGGAGGAAGCATTAAAGAACTAGAGGAAAGCTGTATGTTTCATTGTTGCTACCCTGCACCCTGCCTGGCTGAGACTTTAACATTTTATGGGAGCAGAAAGTCTCCCCCGCTCCCAAGCCAGGGGCAGAGTCTCCCCAGCCAACCCGTGACCTTTACTGAGGGCCAGGGGAGGATTTCTGGGCCACCAAGTAGGAGCCAAGTTATTTTCCAGATTGGGAGCTGGGGTAGGTGCCTGGCATGTCACCTGTGTGGGTGTGTAATGATTATGGAAGAGGCCTCTCTCCCCCCTCAAGGAGGCAGAGGGAAGAGGCAGCCGGGGCTGCCATGCAAACTTGCACGGCGACTGTGAGCACATTTTGGATTCTGTGCATTTTGAGCAGGGAGCTGTGAGCAAAAAAGCGCCGCACTTTTTCCTGACAAACTGTTCGGATGGATTAGGTGGTGTGGTCGCAGCCCCTGGAGGCGCGCAGGTACAGAAACAGAGAGCCACATTAATGGGAGGAGGCTAGTTTTAGGGTTGTGGGAACGAGGATCCTCATCATACCAAGGATGGGAGGCATGCCTGCCTTAAAGACAGCACCCCCAACCCATCATCAGCTTCTCTCTCCCCATCGCCATTGCCTCCACTCCGAAATTGCTTCTCCCAGAAACGCTGGTCGGAAGAGCATTCTCCCCCAGCTCTCTGCCTCGCTCGCTCCCTCTCCTCCACTAGCGTTTCCTGTCCCCTCACCTTCCGAAACAGCACCGGGAACTTTTCAACCAAAAGCAGCCATGTGGAGCTTGAGATGTTTCAGATTCGCACGAGCCCTCTGCTAACATCCTGTCGGGTGCTAAAATCCTGCAGCTGTCTGCCAGGACCACCCGGCTGGCCGGGAACCCCATCTGACAAAATGATCCTGCTGCCTTCCAGAACCCATCACGCAGTTATTCTTGGATAAAAGGTAAAGCAAATAGCACAGTCAACTGCTCGCTGCTGCGGAAACAAAGACCAGTTAGCCATTTATCAAAGCCCCGGACAAGCCGTTTGCTTTAAGCACAGGCCCCTCTCCCATTACGGCTTTAAATGATAACACGATATTATATCAGAAATGACAAATGGCACTTGGTGGGGAGGTGTTGGCGGGGGGAGGGCGAACCTATAACAATCGATACCTGCTCCGAAGAGAGAACCATCTTGAACCGATCGACAGAGGGGACAGGGATTCTCAGAACGCTGGCAAGCGTCTCGCGCTGTCGTTCAGGCGCTTGTCACCCGGGTTCATTTGGGCATGACATTTTTCTCTTTCCCCCACTGGCACCCGGGAGCCCCCGACGTGAGGGGAGTGTCGACCCATTACCGCTGTCCTTGGATCTGTGCTATATTGGATTCTAAGAGGCTCGGGCCAAGGAAATTGATTAGGTAGCTCTGGATGCAGCTTAAAACTCATTTGAGCTACATGCACACAAAGGCAGGGTCCTCCCTGAGAAGTACACGGCTCGGTGAAAAATAGCCCAAGTGTAAATCAGGAGATGGTGCCCCGGGGTTTCTCTCAATCTGGTCCCCAAGACGGTTGCACAAAACCCTACAGTCCCTGCCCATGTCTCTCCCTATCCCCGCCCCCCTACTCCCAGGCCCCCTGAGGGGACAGGCTTTCATGTTGAGATTGCTAAGAAGTGACCCTTGGCCAGGTGATGGATGAGGGAAGACCATGGAGCTGGGGGCTGCTTCCCTCCATTCCTCCCTCCCTCCCTCCTCCCTGTGCTTGCATTCAGCTGGATGCCCGAAAGAACAGCACTTGGACGTGAGATCAAGAGTTCCTACGCAGAGACGGGTGTCAGGGAGGGTGGGTGGTGGGGTGAATGCTGGCAGGCATATGAAGAGAGCCCCCCCATTCCAGAATAGGACTGCTCCGCTTTGATAGCCAGCGCCCCCAAACAGGACAGGTTGGAACGATGGAAACATCCCACCCCTGGGATTCTCTTATGTGGAATTCTCTTGCCCAAACTGGCTTCTTGACCAGCTTAGGCTCTTCAGACCCTTAGATGAATACCTGCAGACCTTGTTCAAAGACCTGCTTTCCCAGAAATCCAAGCAGAGGGCTTGCTGGCTCAGAATGCTTGTGATCAGGTTTTGAAGTGTGTATTATTATAGACAGTGCTTTAAAGCAAATGCTGGTCTTCGGTTAATTTTGGAAATCGGTGCCTTCCACCAGTGGCACGCTGCTCCATGAGGAACACCGGGCTCCAGGAAGAAAGAAAAAGCAAGACAGCTAAGCAGTCATCGGTAGCCTTCACCAATTTCCATGGTGTAAATACTCCCGCTGGGGCCATTTCCAAGCGACGGCTGAACAAAGAGTTGAAAGAAACACACCCAAACAGCCCTTGCTAGCTAAGGCAAGCCAGTTCCGGCACGCCCCTCGCTTCACTGCAAGGGTAAACTTGAATAACGTCCCTCAGGGGCACCTGCTGGAGGTGGGAGGATTAAATGATGCTCCCAGGGGAGAAAGGTTGACCTCAAGAGCAAGTGACAAGAGAGTTGAGGAAAGTGTCCCTGACTTGTATATTGGGAAAACGCACCCAAGTGACAGGCTCTAGGATGGAGCCATCCATGGTAATAGTCGACTGGGGCCATTGTTTCCCTTCAGAGCTCCGGGAAAGGACTCAGAGTTGAGAGTCAATGCGATGATTGAACTTTGATGATAGATGTAGCAAAATACCATTTAAAAGCCCTAATTAAATTACTGATTCAGGCAAGGGATTACTAATTAGTATGAAGACCATTAAGTGAAAGGTTAATGGGGAAGTGGACATCCATTTAGCAAGACAATACTGCCATCAAGATGGTTTCTTGGTCACAAAGGGGTAACCATACCTGGGTGGAGGGAACGATCAGACTACAGCCTCTTAGTCAACTACCTCTGGAGCCACTAATGGAGGGGCCGGTGGAGTCTGCGTTTCAGCAGGGTGTGCAGGAGCGTGCACGGCCCGGCTTTGTTCTACCCAAGGGGTCCCCCTTGAACCCAGCGGATCTGAGGCTTCACTTCCCAAGGCGATGGAGGCAAGCACTGAATGGCAATGAGCTGAAGGTCCCAGAGGAATCCAGCAGGAGGATGTTCTTCAGAACCATGCTCCGGGGCCTCCATAAGTCAGAGTCCCCCTCAGAAAAAACGGCCGCGTCACAATCAAAGGGGGTTACAGGATAATAGTAGCCTAGTTTGGCCTTGGAGTGAGTTATCCTTTGATCAAACTGTCAAGAAAAAAAAAAAGAAAGAAAGAAAAAGGACAAAGACTTGGGAATATGGTTTGGCTATTAAAGAAGATAAAAATGGATCCAAGCACAAGACCGATGGTGCTTACTACCCAGCAGCAAAGCCCATTAAGGCTTGATTTTATTTAAATACAAATACAGTGCCCCGCCCCATCACAGGCGCACCCGAATCTGGCAGTGGATGAACTCGGATACCAACAGGGGCATCTCTCATGGTGGGCGAGCCACCTCACGTGTTTATTGTCTTATTTCTGCGCATCTCTGTTTCCTAAGGTTTTGCACGTGCTCTGCTTTTCTCATTTTTAAAGAATGGCGGCATTCTAATAAGAGAATCGAATGCTTGGGGAAATGGTCACTGACCTCTGGGAGTGAGAGGGATGGAGAAAAAGTTATCACAAACGTATGTTAAAACTCGCCTTCCTCTCAGGAACGCGGGTTGTTTCTCCTTCGGTTACCACGGTGAGCCCAGAAACACAAGGTCAGTCACGGCACGTAGTAGCTGCCCAGGAACTGTTTGCTGACTGAATACTAAGACACCGGGCACTTGAGATGGTGTGAGGCAATGGGAGCCCAGGGGCTAGATAATGTGCTTGATAGCACTGTGTTATCTCACCCCCAGAGAGACCTGGAAGTGGAAAGTTGGCGGGACAGGCAAGACAGAGCCAGAGGTTTCCAAGGGGAAGAGCTGGAGGAGGCGGATGACGTGGACTTGGCCTTCCCTGGCTCTAGACGGTGTCTTGGGCAGTTCTCCTCTTGCCAGGAAGACCTTCCAGTGCCCAGGCTGGCCACCCGCCCTCCCCCCAGCTCGAGGGAGATGGATAAGCCAGCGTGTGGCTCTTTTGTCACCTCTTTGTCCCTGGAATGGCTGACACATTCCGTGGACACCGAGCCCTCTGCCTTGTGAATTTTATTTTAAGTCCCTCTTGAAAGATAATACCTTGTTTGCACTGCCTCAGGACACGAGCCAGTGACAGTGGCTTCAGCGCCAGGAAGTGGGGTCCCGCACAGGTGAGACGCAGATCAGCAGAGGGTCTCACGTTGCTGATGACTTGTAGGCGCTGGGAGGGCATCGTTTTTTTCTGGCTTGGAGACAGGTGTGAGGGGGGCAGAGGAGGAACGTGCGTGTTCACACACAGCCGTGGGCCTTGAACCCCATCAAGGTGAACCTCTTTCTACTTGGGAAGAAGACTTGGCAAATGCCCCTCATCCCTGGGGATACGTGATGTTGGATTTCCGTTTCTGTGGGTGTCACCACCGTAGGCAGAGGGAGTGGGCACAGACTGGTGGTAGGTTGACTTCAGGGAACCCCCCTTCACTCAAAGAAGGGAAAGACTCAGCCCTGTTGGTGGGACTCGGATTTCACCCCCCTTCTGCTTTTGCAATCCACCTGGACTTCAGAGGGACCGCTGCACAGAGGGAGACCCCGCTGCGGACAGGGAAACACGCATCTGTGGAAGCTTCCTCGCAACATGCATTGAGCTCTTTCCCGTGACCACCGGGCGTGGGCATGGAGGACAGGGCGGGCGCCCTGCTTGTGCTCTGGGTGGCACTGAAAATGAGTGTCAAACGCACTGCTCAGGCAGCTTCTTCTCACGATGCCAAGTTCAAACAACAGCAGGTGGAACAGCCTGCTTGTCCAGACTGAGATGGCGGCCACGTCCCAACGTAGCGAGGTACAGAAAAGCACAAGATCAGTGCCGAGGGTCAGGAAAGGATGGCTTATGGTCAACCTTTGAGATGTCGGCACATTGAACACACAAAGGTTCTATCCCTCTTCAAAGAGTTAAAAAAAAGAGGATTGGGGGTGGGGTGCGCACTTAAAGAAACCAATGGTGCACTAGTTAAGGGCTTGGCTGCCAATTGAAAGGTTAGAGCTTCGCACCCACCAGTGACTCTCTGGGAGAAAGATGTGCCAGCCTGCTTCAGAAAGGATGACAGTCATGGAAGCCCAATGGGCACAGTTCCACTCCATCCTACAGGATTACGACGAGTCAGCATCAACTTGACTGCAAAGGCTTAAAAAACAGAACAAAACTCCAAACTAAACTAAACCATCAGGGAACAAAGGTTTACAGACACCCCCCCTCCGGTGCAGGTAGTGGCCGACTCAGGCTGTGTTTGGACTTTTGTTTTGTTCATCTAGTGTTCTAATGCGCCCTCCCTACACTGTCACAGCATGACATTGGATGATGCCATTCTTCGCTGATGCTCACTCGCAGAGGTTCAAAGGTCACATTTATAAATTTGCTGGAGATAGAAGGCATGAATAACGGAGAGGAGGGGAAGCACAATAAGTGCTTGGCCAACGTCAGAACCAAGTTGGATCAGGACCACGTCTTTAAGGCAAGGATGTCCCATAGCGCATGCGGATTTGATGGCTGCTTATTCTGAGACGGCTCACGCAACAGGGAGTGGAGGGGAGCGTGCGACGAGCAGAGGGAAGGGGAGCAAATGTGTGCCGTTTATGTTTATTGTAATCAAAGCAAGCCTTCACTTAATCATCTAGTCAAATGTTCACTTAATCTAACACAATAAAGCATTTAGTGAGTTCTTGGCAACCATCTGGTTGACTTCTGCCAAGGAGGAACCCCACGAGGGCTGGCATTGCCTGCCTGTGGCTTCTGCATGGTGGGGGGACTTAGTCCCTCGTTGTTCAATGAATGCATGAGTGGGTAAATAAGTAATAAATAAGCGAAGGTCCTAAAACAGTGCTGGAGCCATAGCCGGTCCTCAGTAAATAGTGAAGGAGGAAGGACAGGAGGGAGGAAAGAGCAGGGAGGAAGGAAACGAGTGAGTGTGGAAGGAGGCCACCCACAGACTCGGGCGAGCAGGTTCACTGACCCACTGTAAACTGCTTGGCAGCATAATGTCCGAAGTTCTTGAGTGGTGGCCATGGCTTCAACTCCTGCTTCATTGATCCTAGCACTTTTTATTTTATTTGAACCCTTTCAGAAACCAAATCATGTGCTAAGGACACTTTGTTGAAGCCATGGAAAGCCGTTTGAAGGGAATGAAAAACATCTTTCTTGAGGTGATATAGATATATTACTAACTCACTGCCATCCAACCAATTCTGACTCATTGTAGGACAGAGTGGAACTATAGGACAGAGTGGAACTGCCCCTGTGGGTTTCCAAGGCTGTAAATTGCTATGAGAGCAGAAAGTCTCATGTTTTTTCTGAGGTGCCATTGGTAGTTTTCAACTGCTAGGGATCCTAGTGGGGAACAAATGTCTGGAGAAGTCTCTAGCGCTGAGTTTGGTGGGATGAGGCCCTGTGTTCATTTGCATGAAATTATATAGGCACAGGCTCCCACTAGATGGCAGCATGTACTACAAGTGGGACACTCACTTCCCACTACACTCCAGAGGCTAAAAACATTGGTGGGTGCTATATGTCCCACAGATCCCAAACCATGTTCTGTTAAGGTGAGTCTTTATGTTCAGTGGCACTTTCTGTCTTAGGGTAGCTATCTGTTTCTAAGTCAAAGATGTGAGCCTCAGTCCTGAGGACTTCTGATGGATAGAAGTTCAGTCCTGCCTCTGCAGTTCTCATTTCCCAACTTGAATGTTCTGAAGGGAGACTCTGAGCTGCAATCTATCTCCTCTGATCTGTTGGAAAGAGGATTCATCTTCCTTCCAGGTGCTGAGTGAATACACATAGAGCGATGATTCTGTCTCAGGCAGACTTCCTGGAACTGCGGGAGGTTGGTGAGAAAGAACAACACAGGCCCCATCTACGGTCTTGTTGGAACAGTATCATTTCAGAGTAGGAGCAAATCGATGAAGATGATAAAAGGGGAGGGGATGGGGTAGGCGATGGCCAGAAGGAAGGAGGAGCCAGAAGCCCCGGTGGCACAGCAGCTCAGTGCCTGGCTGCCAACGGAAAGGTCCATGGTTCAAATGTGCAGGCGGCTCTGCGGGAGAAAGACCTGTGTTATCTGTTCCTGAGATGAGAACCCGTTGTCATCGATTCGATTGCAACTCACAGCAGCCCTTTAGGGCAGAGGAAAACGACACCCATACGGTTTTCATAGTCTTTTCAGAAGTGGATTGTGGTATCTTCAAGCAGATGGTGAGTTCGAACCAACGACTTTTCTGTTAGCAGCTCGATGCTCCGTCAGAGTACCACTGGGGCCACTCTGTTTAGATGACAGCCTGTGAAGCCCCCACGGGGGCAGTTCTGCTGTGTCCCCCGGGCTCGTTCTGGATCAGTTTTGATCTGACAGCATAGCAGAGCATTGGCAGCAGCAGGGTGAGGAAGGAGGGTCTTCTGCTATGGAGGACCTCTCTGAGGGGGGCCGGTGAACAAGGTAAGGGCCTGGCAGAATCAGATGCTGCAGTAGGAGCGAGCTTGGAGCTGGGGGTTTTCCAGGGAGAGGTGGCTTCAGAGAGGAAGGGCGTGGGGAGCCCCAGAAAGTAAGGCAGGATGGGTGGGCAGTGTGGGACAGCTCATGTAGTAAATACCCTGGTACATGTCTGGGCTTCAGGTCAAGACAAGGAGCAGTCCCTTAGGCATCTGAATAGCAAGTGATGGGATCGGACTTATGTTTTCTCCAAGAGCAGAGCTCTGGTTCTAGGAAGTCACGTGTGAGGCCCACAAGGCCGGCCCTGGTCCCTAACCAAAGTTACTTTAGCACACAGTGGACAGGAGGCCCTTCCTGAATGCACTGGGAGGACACCCAGCCCATTGAGCACAATCGAGTCCAAATCTGCATCCGTTGCCTGGGTAGGATCCAAGCAGAAACCCTTTGCTCCCGAATGCTTATGCAAGCTTGTTTGCAGAACCTGATTGGAACCCAACTTGGCCAACAGTGACTAAGCCTAACCATGCCTCCTTGGTTCTTTTTACTTGTTGGGGGACATTCTAGACAAGGCAAAGCGGCCCCCCCCTTCCATCCCCAGGGAACGTGCCATCATTCTTAAAATTAGAACAAAGTTTTGAATGAAGTCAGAAGCTCTACCCAAATGCACAGAAACTCAAAACCCCCCCACACGTAATGAAAGATGGCACTTGGTAACGTGCTCTTTCCGAGAACGCGCTAACAAGATACAGCACCCGCTTCTATCAGCAGGCACAGTGGAGGGTCCAAAGCGCTCCCTCTCCCCCCTCTCACTCTCAATCCATCTTTTATTCTAACACGTGTGAAGCTGGTGCAGTAATTAATGGGAAGCGGTACATCAGGCGGCGCATCATCTTCCCAAACAGATCAGATTTGATGGCGGCCCAGTTAGCTCCTGGTTCTGTAAGGTGCGCCTGGCACGAGGTGCGCTTCCTTCCAGACGCCGGGTATCGTACCGCTAGTCTGAGCATCACGTGACAGTACAGTTGCTAAGGTAACTCTTTTCTTTCTTTTTTTTAAAAAGAGAACAACGGAGTAAATAAGCATGTAAATCAACTTTGGCGCTATGTAAATTTGAGCGAATCTTTTATCGTTACCTTGACGATAAAAAACAAAATGAAACAACCCCACCCCCCTGGCATTTACCTTTCCCGCCCCCGACACGATTTGGCTTGAACTTCCTGAGTGTAAGCCCCGAGTGGGGAGTGCCAAAGGCTGGGGAGCCGTGCCCTTTCAGCAGCTGTGTCGCAGTGGGGGGGAAGCTTATACAACGGCGGTGCTCAGGGGTGGCATGCGTCCGATCTCACTCAGAGGGACCATGCAGCGCAGGACAGGGTCCACATGCAGACTACGACGTCTTGCTGCACGAGTTCTAAACTCCAGCCTTTCGGTGAGCTGGTGGGCAGGCTTTGCTGTGGAGGACCACAGCTCCTTTGTAAATGGGGCACAGAAGAGAGACAAGAGAGCCCTGAGAGTGGGGCTCACCAGCAGGAGGTAGGTCCTTTGCTCTGAGACCTCCCGGTGAAAGCCTTCAACAACCTTGTCCTTCATGTCTGCCCGTCATCGCCCAGCCCATCCATGCGGTGTCTCTCCTATGACTTGCTGGGCTCTTTGGCACCACTGGCTTCAGGCAAACCTGCAAAGTTGCTCACATACGACCCGTGACCCCCAAACTCCAGCACAGACAGGTGATGGAGCCGACCACGATGTCCTGATGGTGAGGACTGAAGCCTGGCAAAGATTTCTATGCATCCCTGCCCTTCCTGTCCAAACTCACCGCCATCGAGCCGATTCTGACTCCCTGCGGCCCTATAGGACAGGGTAGCCCTGCCCCTGTGGGCTTCTGAGCTTGGCCTCTCTATGAGAGTAGCAAGCCTCGCTTTTTTCCCGCTGAGTTGCTGGTAGATTCGAACTGCTGAACTTGGGGCCACAGCCCCATGCAGAACCACCATATGCCCAGTTCTCATTTGAGGCTGGGAACAGAGGCGAGGGCTGGAAGTGATGTAAGTGCACTTAGAAGAATGACGTGGAAGAGACAAGAAGCAGAGAAAGGGAACGGAAAAGATACTGGAAAGGAAATCATGGGAGCAAAGGGGTGCTCTGGTGATCCAAAGCACCGGCGTTTCCTCCATCAGTGGTGGGCCCAAGATCAGAGGAGAGAGACATGGGGCTCTGACGAGGACGGACCAGACAGAAGCCTGTCTCGCCGGCTGGCAGGCTCAGCCAATCCTAGCCTCCCCAAAAGACTATCTTAAAAGCAGGGCATATATTTCTAAAGACTGGATGCTTTGGGTGGCAAGGCAAAGGACCTCCAATCTCAAACGACTGTCCCCCAAGAGCCCCGGGGCTCTGACTTCCCACTGGAGGAAGTGGGAAAGGAACACGCCATGGAAATCTCAATGGGTAGCACGGTCTGCCGCCCTCGTTCAGTGCCTGGGTGTTGCCACGACTTGGGAGTATGAGACACATCACAGCCAGGGTCCTTTGGCTGTGCCATCTCAGAGAGCGAGGCTAATAATTGAAGGACGGCCTTATCCTCAGTGGGAGGACAGGTTTCATTAAACCCCATAAAATAGGATTGCGTTTCTGTCCCTCTGATTTAACTTGCCCCCTGCCCCACCCCCCGAAACATGGGAAGCGGTTTGCAATTTAAGGATCCGTTTGATATACTCCAGTCCCTCCCCTGCTTCTCAGCACCACTCAGAGCCCCAACAAAGCTGGTGCTAAGTCTGTGTTTGTGAGGGGCCTTCCGATGACCCAGAATCCATCAGAACCAAGAGCAAGAAGAAACAAAGTGGTCACAGCAGTCAGGGCGATGGTGCCTGAATGCAGTTTGGGCCACTGCTCCTGGGAGAGGCCATCCGAGAAATGGACAGCTAATCCCAGATCTACCAGGGGCTGAATTGCCACTCCATGCACACGCCGGTCTAGCCGGCGAGCAGCGAGCTGCAAAAGATGACCAAGTCATCTCAGGGAGCTGGGGTGGCCAGGTGGAAGTCTGTGCCGTGCCCCCATCTTCCCCACCCCCCAGAGGACTTCAAGAAGATGAGGCCCTTCTACTTTATGGGGGGACAGCAGGGTAGCTGAGAAATGTAAGGTAATAGAGGTAAATTTATGGAAATTCTCTGGATCATGCACCTAGTAGGATATATTGAGCAGAGATTTAAGAGAGGGGTGGCGATGTATGTAAAATTGGACTTTCAGTAGGTCATGGGATGATGGCAGCTATCAGGAGGCTGGCCACCTTGAAACAACAGAAGTTATCATTGCTGGGGAGGGATTCTTCCATGATGGGCCAAGCACCTTACCCGTATTCTACAGATGAGGAGGTGGAGGCAGAAATACATACATACATAATGCATACATAATGCATACATGCATTCATACATAATGCATCATACATGCATGCATGCATACATACATACATACATACAATGTATAGTGGGGGGGCAAGGAAGAGAAGAGGACCCTCCGTGAGATAGATGGACACAGCATCTGCAATAATGGGGCAGAAACAGAACAACGATGGTGAGGGAGGCAGAGGACCGAGTGGTGTTTCTTTCTGTTGGCCATAGGGTTGCTGGGAATTGGAACGGGCTCCCTGGCACCTAACAAGAAAAAAAAGATGGCTTCCAAAGACAAGAAGGAAGGAAGGAAGGAAGGAAGGAAGGAAGGAAGGAAGGAAGGAAGGAAGGAAGGAAGGAAGAAAGGAAGGAAGAAAGGAAGGAAGAAAGGAAGGAAGGAAGGACCCCAAACTCAAGTCCTCTTCCCTCGAGTGGATTCTGACTCACAGAGACCTCCTGCCTGACAGAGTGGAACTGCTCCCTAGGGCTTCCTTGGCTGTCATCTTGCTAGACCCATGTCTCCAGGTTTCTCTTCCTCAGTGCAGCTGGGCGCACCTTTAGGTTACTGAGCCGTCTAGCGCTAATGGTCCACACCACCCAGAAACTTCCTATAGAAACATCCCTCTAAGGAACAACTTGATGGTGCCGGCCAAGCGTCCGCCGAAAGAACAAACATCTATCTGCCTTTGAAGAAGGGCAACTAGAATGTTCCTTACATGTCAGGGTGGCGGGACTTCTTTGCCTCACATACTTTGGGCATGTCATCAGGAGGGAGCAGTCCGGGTAGCAGGACACTGTGCTTGAAGTAGTAGAGGGCCAGTGGAAAGAAAGGAGGCCTTCCATCAGATGGATCAGCCACGGGCTAAGGCACAGCAGTGACTGCGGGGATGGCACGGGATGGAGCGGCAGTCCCTTCTGCTGCACAGGGGCACCCAATAGCAACAGCAACGAATAAACGCGCCGTGTTGAGAAAACACAATCGATTAAATCCAGAGTCTTCTGTCACCCTTGATTGAAGCCCCGGGAAGTAATTAAGAACTTGTGTAGTGGCGGTGTCCCCCCCACCCCCACGGCCCCCCGCAGTAATGTTGTTACATGAAAGATGCATGAGCTTGGAAGGAGTTCTCTGTCGAGTCTCACTTGGGTTTTCATCGCAGGCATGCTCCCTAGCAACCCCCAATTAAGACGCTCTGATGAACCTGCCGGCCGGCTTCGGGCACTGGGGAACGGGGCGAATGGAGCTCTGTAGCCACCTTCTCCCACAAGGCTTCTCCATCTGCTCCTCTGACACCTGCTGGCTGCAGGCATCCAAGGCCTTTCTGCAGGTGAGGGAGGGCAGGAGGCTGCCAGTCAAAGACAGATGCGACTTTTTGAGAGAGAAGCTGAAAATATGGGGGTGTGGGGGGGGTGGAAGAAAGAGGAGGAAAAAAAGATAAAAGGAAGGAAAGATGGAAAGAGAATGCCAGAGAAGGTGAGAGGAGGGGTGGAGCGAGACATAGACAGGGTGGAGAAGAGGGCAGTATAAATAAAGGACGGGAACTCCTGGGTGCAGATTGCACCCATGGTATCAAGTCTCTCGAGAGCAGAAGAATAAGGGGGGCATTTAGCTCTGCCGATGCACATCATTAAGCTGTGTTCTGGGCACAGTGGCCCACCTGGCAGAGCAGCACTACCCCACTGGGCATTCTTGGCCGCCATCTTTACAGAAACACATTGCCACCCGTTTGGTTAGTAGCCAAAGGAGTTCTTGAGCCGAGTGGGAGGGAACTGCCGAGCTCGGTTAGCATCTCGTGCTCCACTGCTCCTGTCCCTCTTCTGGATCCCCAACGCCCATGGCTTGCCTTCACAACCGTGCTGACTCCCAGCCACCCTTTAGTGCAGAGCAAACTCCTCTCTAGGGTTTCCAAGGCGGCCACGTTTCAGGAAGGAGACTGCCCCCCATCTTCCTCCTAAAGCGCGGCCGGTGGGTTTGATCACTGATCTTTCAGAGATCAACGGGGCAATTCACCACTGTGCCGCCAAGATCTCAACTCTTTTTGGTGAATATCAAATACAGCAATGAAAGGTGTGCGCTGTGCAGGTGTGCTTCCCAATATTTGGGATCTTCTGGAGCTGACTGGTCTCTTAAGTCTCATGCATCCAGGTCTCACTGCCAAAATCCAGTTATCTGGGGAGTAGCTGGCTCTGTGGGAGTCAGTCCAACCAAGGCACTGAAGGTGAGGGGGTCTCAGTCTCAGGATACCCTTGATCCAAGGTCCAAGGTCAGGGTACCACAGATACATATTCAAGGACACCCACACAATGCCTTGCTCAGACACCATTCTCTGACTTACTGCCTGGCCTGGGGCAGCAGCCCCCTTTGTGCCCCATCCCTCCAGTACTTCAGTGGTCATCTATGAAACAGGGAGATCTAGCAGGGCCTGACTCCCCTCCCAAGGCTTTGGTGAGAATCAGACAGAACACTGAGCTTGCGCTTTCCAGGGCACAAATCCTGGCCCCGCCTCCTCCTAGCTCTCATGCTCTATCAAGGGGCCCATGGCTCTGGCTTTCTGTGCTTTCCCCTCCCCTGCCCCCTGTTAAATAGAGAGGAAGTTGGTGCTGACCACATAGGGGATGAAGGCCCGTCATTCAAACCTAGGACCCCCAGCCCCAAAACAAACCCAACCCACTGCTATGGAGGTAGTCACCTCTGATTCATGGCGTTTCTGAGACAGTAAATCTTTACTAAAGCTGATGGCCTCCTCTTTTTTTCATGGAGCAGTTGGTGGGTTTGAACCACCAACCTTGTGGTTAGCAGGCCACACTGACCCTGCAGGGTGCAGATGCCATAGAAATAGATGTTGAATATGTTAAGAGAACACGCCTTTTCTTTTCTCTCTCTCATCTGTCCACAGAGCAGCCTGCGTTGAGTGGGCATGAGCTAACAAGTCATGTGCCTTGACGACACCACAGTTAAGCGCTTAGCTGTTCACTGTTCAGTGGTCCAACCCCCCACAGCGATTCTGCAGGAGAAAGACCTGGTGCTGTTTCTGTAAAGATGACAGCTGATGAGACCCCAAGGGACAGTTCTGCTGGGTCACAAGGGGCCCCCGTGAGTCGAAAAGCAACTTAACAGTACACAACAGCATGAAAAAAGTGCCTGCAGTCTCTCTCCCATTGACTCATTGTCGAGTGGGCACCAACTATAGGGCAGGGTAGACCTGCCCCTGAGTTTCCAAGATTGTAACTCTTTAGGGGGGTAGAAAGTCCTGTCTTTCCCCCTCTGGGAGGCTGCTGTTTTCGAACTGCCAACCTCGCAGATCATAGCCCAACCTATAACCATGTCACCACCAGGGCTGACAGACCAGATAGATGCCTTTTTTGTTTCCTTAGAACCTGTTACATCTGAATCAACAAAGGAGCTACCAAGTAGACTGTTTCCAGTACCAGGGCTGTAGACAGACTTGTCAGATTAAAGAGGAAGGCCCAAAGGGGGCGGGGTGGGGCGGAGGGCCTCATGCAAGCGTTTTAATTAGTTGATTGCATGGGAGTATAGAGTATATACTTGGAACGGAACTGGAAGAAGCCTCTACGTCCCGCCCTAGATCTCTTGAGACTTTAACAGTTGAATTCACTAAAAAGAACCCCAATTGGTCTGGTTCGGTGCTTACCATGGGAGCTGTATCTTCATCTCTGAAAGACCAACTCCTTCCCGAGGAGGCGAGAGAGAGGGAGAAGACATAGACTTAGCCAACAGACGGAAATGCGCATGACCCAACCGAGATTCTTCTAGCAAGTTAGCATAATTTCTAAGGCTTTCTATCTTTGTGGTCTTTTTCTGTCCCTCACCGCCTTATTTATTCATATGAGGCAGGATGACTTATTAATCTAATATACATATCTTCCTTAGATTGCAATTTTCATCTGGGGGGTGGGGCTTTTCATATTAATGGTTGGTATCATTTGTGGTGATGGTACCTTTCTCCCTTTGTTTTTTAAAAAGAAGTGCTAGTCCTAATAATAATTTTTTAAAAGGCTGCAGACTTTTGTCTCCGTGTCAAAAATCTATCAGCAAACAAACAAGGGCAGCAGGCATTTCAATGCCACGTTCGATCCTGAGGAAAACCAACAAAATGATTTTTATTATATGGAGGACAGATAGCTCATGCATCTATTGCACAGAATCAATTAATTTAAAGTAATGATTTGTACAAACACCCTCACAAAAATTTTAAAGGGTATTAAACACCCTGTTTTATAAACATAACACTTAATTTAGGGAGGGGAGGAAAAAAAACATTTAGAAGGTAATGCATTTAGGGTAAGTGCACAACACATGAAAATAATAAATGAAATTTTCCCAGTTTAGAAAATGAATGTAATTAATTAACATTTAAATTACATTTTTAATTGCAATCATGCCCTCCCAGGGGACTCATAAGGGACCATAATTGCAATTAAAAGCATGTGGATTAGATAATAAAACAATGCACACTGTCTGAAATGTGCGATTTAAAATGGAAAACAGACATTGTTATCGGCACATCTAACTTAATTGTAGCCATAAAGCAAATGTGCTGTACAAAATAAAATTCACATACGGGAACATTTAATTCTGGAGTCTCTTAAAGGGGACACGCTTGAGAGCACATTTTATGACAGGTTTTGTTGGAAAAAGCCCTTTAAGGCTTTCGGATCGAGGGCTGGTGCCTTAATGTTTTTGCATTAATAAAATCAAAGCTGAATGTTCCTATTAAAACACACAGAGACATTTAAGTAAGAGATGAAGCTCGATGTCTAAATTTAAACTGCAGCGCATAATTCTATTAGCTGGACAGACTGTAAGGCTCAGGAAATAAGAAGCTACCTTTTTTTGTTGTTTTTTCCCTTTTAAACTTTTTTTCTTTTTTAATTGTTGTTGTTTTAATTGTCTTTCCCTCCTTTGGAGCGGATCCTCTTAAAAGGTGCAGGGAGTTAAGCCCGCGGGAAAGGAAACTTAGCGAGGTGTGCGCCCGATGCTGCTGCAGCCAGGAGAAGATCCCGCCCTGTCCTGTCACTCTGACCCCCACAGCCGCAGCTCCGAGGACGCCAAGCCTGTGCATGCCTCCATTGCTTTTAATCGATGGTGCGGTGGCTGGGAGACCAGACCCGGGAGGACAGACACCACCTCAGCAATGTCTACACCTGCTCTCCGTGACATGGAGGACGCCATTCTTCCAATGGGGCACCCATTCTCACCTTCCTTCATTGAGGTGTCCCCCCCCCCACCCCTGGATCCTCTGGGGTTCTCCTCTTATCTCTTGAGTTGCTGTGCTCAGTTTAATCCCACATAGATGTTCTTTTCAGAGCCTGCTGCTCAGGGCAGACAATCTTTACCAATTAAGCAGAAACAATTGTTTGGTTTACCAAAGACTTTAGGGCATATTTCTGGGTAAAGGTTTAAGATCTCCTGCCAGATCACCCTGCTTTTTGACTCTACAAAATCTGATTTTAGTAGGATTGATCTCACCATTATCTGATAAGGATCACTCCCCCATCCCGCATTATAAACATCATTCCCCTCAACCAAAGTCAAAGATTCCTGATGTTGCCATTATGTAAGCATTGGATTGCTAACTGCAAGGTCAATGGTTCAAACCCACTGTGGGAGAAGGATGAGGCCATTAGGCGCCCACAAAGAGTTCCAGCCACTGGAGTGTCCCTAGGAGCCCTGGTGGCATAGTGGGTCATAAGTTGGGCTGCTAATTGCAATGTCAGCAGTTCGAAACCACCACCTTCTCTGCAGGAAAGAGATGGAGCTCTCTACTGTCATACAGATTGACATACAGTCTTGGAAGCTCACAGTCCTGTCCCACAGGGCCAACAGTGAGTGTTTGCGACGAGTCAGAATTGACTTGGTAACAATTGGTTTTGCGACTGCTATTTCAGAATCACGTTGGTTGTCAAGGCTTGGGGAAAGGGGTCCTACCTGTTATCAGGCGGGTGACGGTCAGGGATGCTGCTAAACACAACCACAGCTTCCCAATACAGGATTTAAAACCATTGCTACGAGTCAAAAAACTATAGACTAGAACTGTCCTTAGGAGGTTTCCAAGACTGGACATCTTGATGGGGTAGAAAGCCTCATCTTTTCCCCACAGAGTGGCAGCTGAGTTCAAACTGCTGAACTCTTGATTAGCAGCTGAGTACTTAGCCACAGTGCCACTGGGGCTCCAGCAAAGGAGTCTCTGGTCCCAAATGTCAAGAAAGTCAAGACGGAGAAGGGCAGACAAAGAGGAGGCGAAATGGCCTGTCAGGAATTGAGGGAAAAGAGTCCCTTCCTCCCTCTCACTGGCTGAGAGCGCAGGGCCTGGCCAATCCACGGTGGTGACCGTGCCCTGTTTCCATTGAGATCTAAAACACGACGCCAACTTCTTTGAATACCACCGGCTCCAACGCTGGTGCAGGCCTGCTGCACATGCGCACACCCTCCAAGAGAACGTCCATGCCTTTCAGCACCGAGTTGCAGTGCAAGGAGCAGTTAGCCTTCTGCTTCCGGGCCTGGATGTCAATTTCATTTGCTTCTTTATGAGAAGCAGTGATTTTGTTTACAGTCTACGGTAGCATGAAATTGGAAGCGGCAGAGCTCTCGAAAGGCAGGGTCATAGAAAGACAAAGGTCTAAGCTCTGGGGTTGGAGAGATCGCCATTCAAACCCTGCCTCTTTCTTCCCAAGTCTACTCAGTTTTACACATTGATGTTAATAGTGTTCTTATCATGTGCAGTGGTCTGAAGATCGGGGGGGAAAGAGTAGGCATGTATATGCAGATGGACACACACACATATATATTCATAAACTCATGAAGTATATGTTGTTAGGGTGAGGTGCCGTCGAGGTGGTTTCGACTGACACGGACCCTGTGTGCAGTAGAACGAAACACCGCCTATTCCCGACCACCCTCACAATGGTTGTCATGTCAGAGCCCGCTGTGGCAGGCCCTGTGTTGATCCACCATGTGGAGCATCTTCCTCATTCCCGCTGCCCCTCGACTTCACAAGCAGGGCATCCTTTTCCAAGGACTGGTCTCTCCTGATAACATGTACAAAGTACACCATCCCCCACTTTCAAGGAGCATGTTTCCAAGTACACTCATAATAATAATATAATATATTAATATAATATAAAATAATAAATAATATATACGTATCAGATAATATAGGAACATCATGAGGATCTCTGTTGTCCCAATATTTAAGTGCTTGGGTGAATATCAAGGTTGGTGGTTTGCACCAACCAGGGGCTGCTTGGGAGAAAAGAGCTGGTGATCTCTCCCATAAAGTGGCAACACATGAAGTGAACTCTGGGCCAGCTCTGCTCCGTCCTGTGGAGTCGCGATGAGTCAGACTTGACCCGATGGAAGACAAGTACCATACACACTGTTTCTACTGGGCATAAACGTACTTACCACGATCTGTACCAGGACTTTTCTATAAGTGACACACACAGTCGACATAGTAAGCAATGAAAATGTGTGTGCACCCATGTGCGCACATGATTAAACAACCCACCAGTCCTCAGGAAAGTAGGACATTTTCTCAAGACTTGAGTTCTTGACAAGGTGGACAATTGGTCTCATTCTAGCTCCCCTTTGTCAATAAATCTGACCCAGGCCCTGGGCATGTCTGTCACCTCGTGTGCAGGTAAAAGTTGGATACCCAATCAGGAAAACTGAAGAAGAAATGGTCCACCTGAATGATGGCGTCGGCCAAGGACATTGAACGTACCATGAACCCGGAGAACAAACAATCTGTCTCAGAAGCAGCACAGCTAGAAAGCCTTTTTGAGAAAAGATAGTGCGACGGTGTCTCACGTACGGTGGACATGTCACCAGTCCCTGAAGAAGGACCCTGTGCTTGCTTAAAACGGAGGGCAACAAGAAAGAGAAGTCTCTCAACAAGATGGGTTGACACAGGGGCTGACCCAGAGGACTCAACACTACGAACAACTACAAGGGTGGTGCAGGATTGGGCAGTGTTTCCTTTTGCTGTGCACAGGGTGGCTATGGGTCAGAATGGACTCTCGACACCTAATAACAACAGCTTGTAAACAAATACAATTTGCTTCCAGGGGGGTGGTGGGGGTTAACTGTTAGTTCCTTTGGTATGTCTACATTGATACAAACACAAGTCCCAGCATCTCACAAGCGCATGCACTCAAGTCTCTAGGAGAGGCTGCTGTACATCAGGCACCATATTAGTCTTGGGGCTTCATGGACAAGCGAGTTAGGCTGCTGATCGCTAGGTCAACACTTCAAAACCACCAGCCGTGACGTGTGGCATCCTCAGATAGCCACAGGGCCAGCTCTACCCCATCCTCTGGGGTTATTAGGACTTGGAATGGCCTCGATGGCAGTGAGTATGGTTTTGGAATAGAGGGCAGCAGGTGTGGAGGTAAGACCATGGAGGCCAAGAAGTGCTATATGTCTATCCATCGTGTTTATCTGGGACAAGGAAAAAGGATGGATTCCTAAGGCTCATTTATAGATTTCGAACATCAGGATATTATCTTTGGACGCATTACCAGATGGGAGCAGTCCTTGGAGAAGAACCTCATTCTTGGTAAAACAGAGGGTCAGGGCAAGAGAGGGGGATTTTCTGTGTGATATATGACACCGTGGCTGTAATAATGGGCTGCAGCGTTCGGCTGAGAGTAGGATGGTGCCTGACTGGGCACTGCTTGTTTTTCTGCTGTGCGGGAGTTGCTATGAGTGGGAGCCGACTCAACGCCATCTCATGCCAGCAACAACAAAAGCAGGCTAGGGGCCTCCGGTGCAAGTGGTTTTCACTCGTCTACTAGCCCAGTGGTTGTCGGTTCAAACCTACCCCGCTGTGCTTGAGAAGGAAGGTCAGGTGATTTGCTTCCAAAGGCTTGATGGGGCACATGGGTTGCTGTGAGTCAGAATCAACTCAATAGCAGATCGTTTACAAAGACTCAAAACATCGGACCGGATTGATGCCGGCCTTGGGCAGTTTTGGGATTCTGCTGCTGGGCAGCTTTGAGGAGGTCTGCACTATCATAAGCGTGACTTATTTGTAATGCCGACCATTTGCAAAGACAAATAATTAGGATGTGGACCATTAATCCGCAAACTAAAAATCTGGTATCAGGGCTTGTGGCAGAGGCAGTGTGGCTGTGTGTTTGCCAAATTCTGCTTGTTGGTCTTTTCTCAGCAGGAAACTACATTTCCCAGTTTCCCTTAGAGTACAGCTGGGATCATGTGATCAACATTCTGACCAATGGGATAAGAGGCAAAGAAATGCTGCCCTTTCCCAGGCCTGTCCACCCGTTCTTTGGTGACTTTCAGGAGCCATGTGTCTTGATGGTGTAGCTACTCTGTTGGGAAGGTTGCTTCTCCAATCACCACTTAGAGAACACCTCCATCAGCCTTGGTGTTAATTAACCTTCGTGGTGTAAAATTACTGGGATGTTGGAATAATCTGTTGCAGAACCTGGTATTTACCATCTTAACTACTATAGGAGTCTCTCACTCAACTCCGCACTCACTGTGGGACAGGATAGAACTGCTCCTGGGGGTTTCTGAGACGACTGTACCTCTTTACAGGAGTAGAAAGCCCCACCTGTCTCCTTTAAAGGAACTGGTGGGCTTATTACAGGAATAAGGGGAGGGAGCATCTTTCAGAGTACACTATGGACTTTATCCAATTTCCATCTCTTTCCCCAATATTCACTCTGAGTTTTCTAAGGTAAAGTCTTCACTAGTCAGAGATGCTATCTTTCGATCTCAGGTTGATGTAGTTCGCTGTATTTGCACTTTTGGAACAAAACCAGGGGAAGATCGCATCTTCTTTATACAAGATTATATGAACAAACCTGTGATTCCTAACAGTAGTTTTGCTTCCCAGGGGTCACTGGGCACTGTTGGGAGACACTTTTGGCTGTCACACTTGGGAGGTATAGTGCTAAAGTCAGTGAGTGGCTAGAGACCAGGATGCAGCATGTCCCATCCCACACCACCTGCTAAGGATGCCAAGTCTGAAAAGCCCTGACTCAGGCCAGTACAAAGTATGGCAGACTTTAGGGCGAAGAGTTATGTGGTTTCTGTACATGTTAACAAGCTCATGGTGTCCCAAAGGAGAGTGTGCAGCTGGATCCAGACATGGCCTGTGGTCACACCAATCAGACTGCCCACTCTCTGCCAGCCTGTGGCAATGTATGTGCCAGAGGGCCAAGAGGAGTGCTCTGGGGACCTCTGGCCACCAGGGCATGGAGAAACCACCTGAAGGACTGAGTCGTGCAAACACCCAACCCGACCTCCTTCATGCCAACGTGGTGTTGCTGCCATTAGACCCGGAAGAAGACACACGAGTGTCTGCCCGCGATCCCAGCCAGCACACTCGTCACTTTGGGAGCTTTGGAACCCGCCCAGGAGAGAGGACCAGGAGCCCTGTGCTGGAGGTCTGCCTCACCTCTTTGCTTCTCTCACCCCCAGGGGCTCGGCCCAGAGGGGGCAGTGATGCTTAGATTATAGTGATGATGGGGTTACGGATTCCACCGATCTGAGAAACATGAACACGCTCCCTTAGGGGAACCGAACAGGCCTCAGTGCCCACTGGCCCACACCCATCGTGTGCTTCAGTGGTTATGCATTCAGCTGCTACCAGAAAGGTTGGTGGTTTGAGACCATCCCCAGCAGCTGTGCAGGGAGAAAGATCTAAACACCTGCTTCTGTAGCAATGGGGGCCCTTGCTGTCGGGCCGATTCCTGCTCACAGGGGCAGAGTAGAACCGCCCCTCTGCGGTGCCAAGGCCACCATCCTTACGAAGCAGATTGCTTGCCCAGATCTTCTGCCCAGTGGCTGGTGGGTTTGAATCGCCAATTTTTTTGTTCACAGCTGAGCGATCAACCACTGTGCCACACGGTTCCTTCCATAAAGACACCCGCATAGAAAAAAAAAACCCATGGGGCTGCTCTGTTGATGTACAGGGCTGCTATGATTGCAGTCAACGCCACAGCCAATAGCCACAAGCGTGGATTCCATGGACTGAGCCAATGGTTTCCGAGCTTGGAGACTTCTGGTCGTCATCACTCCGCATTCGGGGCGAAACCTCAACCTGTGTCAGTTCCTGATGAGTCATGGCTTGCTGAACAAGCCCTCAGATTCAGGACCAGGACGAGTCACCTGCGCTGTGATCTGGGTCTAGGATGCTCCAGGGTGGTCTCCACGCCCAGACCAGTGTGGCGGTCAAATGGGAGGCAGCTGTGGTGCCTGTACAAGGATTTGCACCCCATGGTTGTGAGCCTATGAGGCAGGGGCCAGGGTGGCTTGGAGGACTACTTAATTAGGTTTCAACTGCAACCATCAGGCATCCCCACTTTGTCCCTGCTTCCTGTGGCCCTGGAGTGAAATCATGTGACAAACTGCTCCTTAACTAGGCAGCCCCAACCCTTGTCCATCCCATTAGTCGCCCAATTGGGCAAGACGGGGTTTTAATTGCATGCCAGAAGCCTTATTCTTCCTGCTCCAGGCAAACAGTTAATCGCGCGAGTGTACTGCCGACACACTAGAGGTGGGTCACCAACAAAAAGTGACACGGCGACTTTGGGAGAAAAGGGAGGGAGCGCTCAAGTTTGCAGCATCCCACCCACCTCTGGAGCCACCCGAAGGAGAGAGAGATGTGGAACACCATGACAATGTGACAAGGTGTCAGTGATGCACGGTGTTACTGTGCCCAGGCACTGGTGTCTTCTGGGACAGTGGTTAAGGGCCAAGCTTGAAGGCAGGCTGCCCTGGTTCAGATATGGGCTCTGCGAGCCATGTGGTCATGCTGGGCCTCAGTGTTTTCATTGATCAAACAGGAAAACAACAACAGCATACTTTTGGGATCTGTAGTAGATGGATGGATGCATACACGTAATAATGGTTACATTCACAATAGGCCTCATGGCTATCAGACTTTGGGCCCAAATGGTTTATCTACAACCTTTAATTCTCATGAGATCCTAATAAGATCCCCCAAAGTATGCCATTGTTGTTTTCCTGTTTGATCAGTGAAAAAACGGAGGCCCAGCATGACCACTGCTTTAGAGTAACTCTTAGCTGCGCATTGTAGTGTTTTAATCCTTTTGTAAGTCAGTCCCCTTTTGGGGGGCAAGAGTAGTTGATGATGGAAATAGTTTCTTCCTTTAAATTTCTTTCTTAAAAAAAAACATTTTATTGGGGGCTCATACAACTCTTATCACAATGCATCCATCCATCCATCCATCCATTGTGTCAAGCACATTTGTACATTTGTTGCCATCATCATCCTCAAAACGTTTGCTTTCTACTTGAGCCCTTGGAATCAGCTCCTCATTTTGTCCCCTCCCTCCCCGCTCCCCTTTCCTCATGAACCCTTGATAATTTATAAATTATTATTTTGTCATATCTTACACTGTCCGACGTCTCCCTTCACCCACTTTTCTGTTGTCCGTCCTCCAGGTCTTCCTTTTGATTTCTGTACAACACCAAAATGTTTTCCCTGGAAAATTATCAGTGCTTAAGTGAAAGACCAAGGGGAGATGCTATGGCCACGTTCATAGATTGCTGGTGGCGTTTCACAGGTTTATCCTTCGGGTGGAGAAGATGGGAAATAAGAATTCAGAGAAGTACAAATATTCGTGCTCTCCGGCACAGTCCCAAACACAAAAGCCAACTTGCTGTCATCAACTTCATTCAGAATCATCGCTCACTGCCATTGAGTTCATTTTGACCCACAATGAACCTACAGGCCAGGGCTGTACAGTCCCGGTATTTCTGAAAGGATACCTTTTTATGGGTGTAGAATGTCTCATCTTTCTCCCTCAGAGTAGATGGCGGTTTAGAACTGATGACCTTGCTGCTAGCAACCCAATGTATAGCGACTGCACCCACCAATCAGTTTTCAGATAATACCAAATGGCTTTTAGATAATAGTTAAAACCATAGAAGAAGAACTAGACAAACTATGTCCATCACATCGTTATTTATAATAGAAAAATCAAGGAACAAAGCAAATGAGGAATAATTCCCAATAATTGAGGAATGATTAAGTGAAAAAATGGTACATCTAACTCATAGTACACAGGCATGATGATTACAAATAGGACGTCACAACTTGAGAAGAGATCATTAAGTGATATTATTATGCTATCATCAAATAGGAACAGAATCAGGTGCAAAATTGTTATTCAGTTTCTGGTGCTGTATAACAAATCACCCCAGAATTGAGCAGCTTAAAACAACCATCATCAATACCCTTGAATTCCATTGGCTCAGGAACGGGCAAGCTTCTGAACCCTGTGATTCTGTCTCAGGGTCTCTCAAGAATCGTAGTCAAGGCACGGGCAGGGCAGACAGTCCTCTCACTACTGGACTGCTGTTGTTGGGTTCTGTGGAGTCCATGGTCCACTCATAGGGAATTGCCCGACAGGGTTTCTGAGACTGTAATCTTTATGGGAGCTGGTTGTCAAGTCTTTGCTCTCATGGAGTTTCGAGCCACCGATCTTTCAGGTCGCAGCCAGGTTTTGACCCACTGTGCCAATGGGGCTCCTTCCAGGCTTGACTCAACCGGAAAACTGAACCTGTGGCCATCAAGTTGACCCCAAGGACAGCAAGCCTAGAGGACCAAAAAGAACTTGCCCATAGGGGGTTCCAAGGTTGTAATTTTCACAAAGCAGACTGCCCTCTCGGACTTCTACAGACTGTCTCCTACAGAATGGTCGGTAACTTCAAACTGCTGCATTTCCAGTGACCAGCAGGGCGCTCACCCACTGCCCCTTCAAGACTGAACTGGAGCGGAAGAAGAATTCACATCCAAATTGTAAGTCACTCGTGGGCTCTGCCCTGTGGTGGTTGGAGGGCTGGGAGAGCAACCTTGGTCCCTCACTGCACCCTGTGTAGGGTGCCTCCCCACATGGGCACTGGTTTCCTCTGAGAGTGAATGATTCAAGAGAGAAAAGCACATCCAAGAGGAAGTTGCCATCTCATTAAAAGAGAGATCCCAACATGGCTACCCTTGCCCCAAACTCCATGGGCATGGAGTCGCTTCTGTCTCCTAGCAACCCTGCAGGACAGAATAGAAACGCCCCTTTGGGTTGCTAAGACTGTCCTCCTTATAGAAGCAGACTGCCTCATCCTCCTCCCATAGAGTGGTCAGTGGGCTTGAACCATTGACCCTCTGTTAGCAGCTGAGCTCTTAACCCCTGCACCCCCAGGGCTCACTCTGTACATGGCTAGCTAGTCTCCCTAGAAGAAGAGAATGAGAAAGTCCACTCCATTCTCAAGCAGAGGCAAGTCTTGCTCAAGGGCAGGGACTTCGGAGGATTGGGGATTAGTGTCAATGACCACAAACATCAGGTACAGAACAGAATCACACCATTTAAAACAACATTGAGTTCGTGATTGGAGAGAGAGAGAGAAAGAGAAGACGGAATGGATCTATGCAGCAGTTCTCTCGGGCAGCTGTATCTTCTCCCTTCCAACTCTTTCCTCCCACTTTCTAATCAAAAACGTATCATTATGATGGAAACAATAAATGTTAGTTATCTGGAGGCAAAGCCAGCCCTGACAAGGATCACCAGGTGCTAAATTCACAGCAGATAGAGCTCCTTTGAAGCCCACTTCCAACTCTCAAATCAACTTTCTTATCTCCCTTTCAGAAGACCTAATTAAAGGAAGCCATCAGCTCATGTCCCTGCAGTGGACGGTCAGAAAGTGCTAGGTAAGGTCATTAGACGCTCCATCTCCCACATCCCCTCCTCCCTGGAGCCTGGCGCCTCCAGTCCCACACACCCTCCTGCCAAATTCCCAGAGTACTGCTGCATTTTCCTGTCTACCAGGGAGGCCGGGGAAGGGAGGATTGATGGCCCTGCAGTTGAGTCCCGAGCTGACACTGAACCCGGAGGCTCGCTCATGCTTAGTGCTTCACGTAATTTTCTGGCCCCTGAAACCCGAGTCCACGGACCCCTTCCCTCTGTGGTTGATCTCATCTCTACCCTCAGAGGAGGTGGAGCGCCGTCACGGGGAATGATGAGTGGGTCTCCTCTCAACATAGAAAGGGACAGGCTTGGGTCTTGGTCCCTCATGCAAAAGAACATTCTGAAATCTCATCAATGCATCAGCTGGACCTCAAGTGCCCCGACTTTCAGATGAATCTTGTTTATTTAACACTGAGGTCAGAGCAGAAAAGAACGAAGCCATCAACAACGCTGTGCTAAGCGTTTGTGAAAATGGCCGCTGGGTGATAGCTGACCTGGTCTATCTATCAAGATTAGCCTCTGCTCAAAAGGGATGCCCGAGAGGTGGGGGTCAAAGACACCTGTCCCTCCAGCTTTGTGACCAGGTCCAACACCAGCTGTTCCTCCCTGCTTTTCTGGGTTTGAAAACTCGTGGCAGGTGCCACACAGAACTCACAGACCACAGCCACATTGTTGAGGATCGTCTGAGTTTGCTGTAGGAGAGGTGGCGGGGTTGGAGGTGCAGTGGATGGGAACTGAGCTAGAGTCGCCTGCGTAGACGGTGAAGGATTCTACCACTGGTAGATGAGTGTTCTGCCTCACTGCCGTCGAGTTGATGCTGATGCCTAGCGACCCTATAGGACATAGAATTTCCCTCTGTGAGTTTCCGAGACCGTAACTCTCTATGAGAGTACACTATATATTAATTGCTTACTGAAGTCAAATACTTTTAAAATAAATTTGAGTCAAATAGGATTACTCATCTGCTCAAAATCTCAGGTTGGGTGTTGTCCAGGCGGTTCTGACTCGTGGGGACCTGACACGACAGAGCAGACCCACTCCCAAGGAATTTTTTAGGCTATAGTCTTTCTGGGAGCAGACCGGCAGGGGGTGATCTGATCCCCTGACCTTTTGTTTAGCAGCTGAACTCAGGGAGCTTTCCAGAAGCAGACTGCCAGGTCTTTCCCCAGCAGAACCGAAGTTCGAACCACCAACCTTTTGGTGAACAGCCTATCATTAGCCATTGCACCACCAGGGCTCCTTAGCAACCGCATTGTTGTTGTTGGGTGCCACGAAGTCAGTTCTGACTCATCAGAATCCTTTGTACAATATATATATTTATATATGAGGATGGGAAATAGATCTATGTACATATATTTGTGCATAGATCTATGTGTAAATAAATATATTTTTATATAAGGATGGGGAAATAGATGTATGTGCATACCTTAATAGCAGATGAACATTGGGCCTCCATTCAGGTATGCCCTCAATGCAAAAATACTTTGTTCTTTTAAACTGGAATTCCATGATGCTCACCTTGATCACTGAAGACAAAACAGGTGCATAAGCAAATGTGGTAAAGGAAGCTGATGGTGCCCGGCTATCAAAAGGTATAGCATCTGGGGTCTGAAAGGCTTGAAGGTAAACAAGTGGCCATCTAGTTCAGAAGCAACAAAGCCCACATGGAGGAAGCACACCAGCCTGTGTGATCACGAGGTGCTGAAGGGATGAGGTATCAGGCATCAACGAATAAAAAATCATATCATTGTGAATGTGTGGAGTGGGGACCCAAAGTCCAACAAAGAAACATACAACTTTCCTCTAGTTCCTAAATGCTTCCTTGCCCCTCCCCCCCACTATCATGATCCTCCCAATTCTACCTTACAAGTCTGGCTAGACCAGAGGATGTACACTGGTACAGATAGGAACTGGAAACAGGGAATCCAGGACAGATGATCTTTTTAGGACCATGCTGAGAGTGGTGGGTGGAGGGAGGGTGGGGTGAAAAGGGGGAACTGATTACAAGGATCTACATATAACCACCCCCCTGGGGGACAGACAACAGAAAAGTGGATGAAGGGAGACATCGGACAGTGTCAGATATGACAAAATAATCATTTAGAAATTATCAAGGGTTCATGAGGGAGAGAGGAGCGGGGAGGGAGGGGGAAAATGAGGAGCTGATGCCAAGGGCTTAAGTGGAGAGCAAATGTTTTGAGAATGATGAGGGCAACAAATGTGCTTTACACAATGGATGGATGTATGGATTGTGATAAGAGTTGTATGCGCCCCCAATAAAATGATAAATAAAAGAGTCCTCTGTACAACGGAGTGAAACACCGCACCAGCCCCACACTCGTTTCGATGTTGGAACTCATTAGTGCAGTCACTGGGCAAATCTTTTTCGTGGAAGGTTTTCTTCTTTCCCCTTCCTCTTTCTCCTTGGAGTTGCAAACTCTCCACTGTACCAAGTGCAATGTGACCAATCTCTTCTGATAGCAGGTCTCCCAGCCTTGCTTCGGAAGCCTGTACTTCTTCCCGGAGAGATCTGTTGTTTCTCCTGGAAGCCCACGGTCCTTTCAATAGTCTTTGCCAGCACATCATCCCAGCACATTAGCCACACCCAAACCAAACCAAACTCTAAACTCACTGCCATCGAGTCAATTCTGACCCTATAGGAAAGGAGAGAACTGCACCCCCTCTCCCATGGCTTTCAAGATGGTAACTTTTTATAGGAGTAGAAAGCCTTGTCTTTTCCCCAGAGAGTGGCTGCTGGCTTAGAACTGCTGACCTTATGGTTAGCAGCCCAACACATAACCACTGTGCTACCAGGGCTCAGCTTCCACACACAGTAGGTATTTAATGGATGTGCTGAGTACAGACATGAATGCACAGCTCCTGAAAGTACCCCGGCTTCCTCCCTCTCCCGGAAAGCAGACACCCCTCCAGCTTAATATCAATGAGGAGGATAAGTATGACAGGGTATTAGTATGACAGGGCATAATATGGTACAAATCGATGGACATGTAGCAGGTACGTCCATAGTACAGGGTTTGGGGCGGTTCATGACGGGGATGCTTTCTTTAGAAATGCCAGCTCAGTGTTGGGGAGGAGGAGGAGCAGGTTTGTGAAATGCATCTGTAGAGAGTTCCATAAAAGACAAAGAGAGTCATTCTTTTCAAACCCACTGGAGACGCTGATAAAAGATGGAATCCTTAAACACAATCAGAGTGTTTGACACCCACAAGGAGCTAAGCTTTCAAAAAAAAACCAAAAACAACAAACCCCCACAAACCTTTGCTCTTAGCATTATTAAATTTTGATCAGAAATTGGGAAATTAGTGTTCTTTTGCTCATAGTACAAGAGGTGGGGCCCCAGCGGTACTGAAAGTTGAACACAGGCAGCTTTGGGGAGGAGTTGAAAAGCCCCCTCCCCCCTGCGCCCCACGTAAGGTGGTCTGTAGCAAAGGGCGCATACATGTAAAGAAAAATCAGGTGAGGAGCTAGGAGGTCGAGGCAGGTCGACAGCGCCTCTGCTCAGCAAAGATTCTGGAAGCCTTTGAAGCTCCTTAGAGGCACAGATGGCAAGACTTGGTCTCACATACTGTGGATATGGGATCAGCAGAGACCCCCATGCTTGCTAAAGTGGAGGGGCAGCGAACAAGATGACCCTCGACCAGGCGGGTTGACACAGCGGCTGCAACAATGGGCTACAGTGTGGCAGTGGTTATGAGGATGGTGCAGTGTTTGGTTCTCTTGTGCACAGATAGTGTCACTCTGAGTCGGAAGCAACTCGGTGCATCTCACAACAACAACAACAACAATAATGACAATGACACCTTCTGGTAAGTGGACACCAGTTAGCAGATGGCATCTGTCCCAGGTAGAGGCTGAGAGCTGGAATTGACCCAATGGCCATGTGTTGGGTTTTTGGTTCAGAGGTGGAGACCAACTCGGGTCATTCCAGTAGTTATGATGTCTCTTTAGCTAAAGGAACCCGGTGGGGTTGCCTGGTAAGCCATGGACTGTTAACTACAAAGTCCAGATGTTCAAACTCACCTTCTGCTCCCTGGGAGAAAGCGGAGGCTCCCTGCTATGAATTGAAATCAACTCGACAGCAGGGAGTTTGGGATTAAAGAACTATCATCGTGGAGCATCTTTTGAGGGAATGTATTAGGCAGGGGTGGAATAAACTCCAAACCCTAAACGCGCTGCCTTGAGTTAATTCCAATTCACAGCAGCCCTTTGGGGCGGAGTAGAACTGCCCCGTTGGTTTCTGACACTGTTGCCTTTACAGGAAGGAGTAGGCTGTCTCACCGTTCTCCCAGGGAGCAGGTGGTGGGTTCAAACAACTGGCCTTCCAGTTAGCAGCCCAATGATTCACCTCCTGCATCACCAGGGCTTCTCACTGGGGCAATCAACTTAGCAAAAGCAATGAAAAATCACGAGAAAAGGGATGCTTTCAATACATGGAGTCCTGGTGGCTTAGTGGTTAAGTGTTGAGCTGCTAACTACACTAACCACAAGGTCAGCAGTTCTAAGCCACCAGCTGCTCTGTGGGAGAAAGACAGGGCTTTCTACTCCTGCAAAGAGTTACACTTTTATAGAGTTGTGAGTTGGCATTGACTTGACGGCAGAGAGAGAGGGAGAGAGGATTTCAGGAAGCAAGAAAGCCCTGGGTCAGGTATTGACTTGAGCCCTGGACTAGCTGGTTCTGACTTTGGGCCAATCCCAAATCCCAACCAAAGATGAGCCCACTAGGCAGCCTTCCTGTAAGCACTTGCCAGAGAGAGAGAGAGAGAGAGAGAGAGAGAGAGAGAGAGAGAGAGAGAGAGAGAGATTAACCTTTAGTCACTGACAAAACTTGAGAAAGAACAAAATCAATACATGTTCAAACATCTGTTTTAGAAGACCCAAAAGTCTAACACACATTACCTTTCTTTGTTCTTCTGTTCAGGGGGTGGGCACATTTACATCGTGGGTGGCGGGTAGACACCATAACTTATTGGGGGCAGGGGAACTAGCTGAGTATCAGAGCTGATCACCATTTGGCTGTAAGCCAAGGGCATGTGTCAAGTGCTTACGATGTGCCAGGTCGGTGCTGCGTTGCTGTGTGCTTCATTCATTCCCTGCAGGAGTGGCTGGTCGTTTCGAACTGCTCACCTGGTGGTTAGCAGCCCGACACATAAGCCACCGCGCTGGCCAGGGTTCCTAGGCTCCTTGAGTGATGTGATAAGGCCTCTCGAAAGCTGATGCTCTGACAGTGTGTGGGGAATGGGGGAAGGTAACATTTAATAAGCATGTTCGGGTAATTAGTTAAGTCGCTTGTCAATTAGCTAGATTACCTAATAGCTGATTTGTCTCTTGAAGCAGCAGCCTTTGTGGAAAAGCAGTGGAGGAAGAATTATTTCAAAAGCCTGGTCTCCCAACCAAGTGTTGGAAAGCCAGACCAGATTCCGCGATGCCTGTGGACTGACAGCCCCAGTGACTAGACGCCTGGTTGTCTGATGTGCTTTTAGAAAAGACCCTCCTCTGAGATTTCCCCTCCTTGCATCATCCTCTCTCCCTTTCTTCCCTTCTCCTTTCTTTTTTTCCTGTTTCCTCTTTTCACTCCTCTCTCCCTCCATTCTTGTCTTCTTTCTCACCTCTCTCCTCCCATCTCCCTTCCTTCCCTCCATCTTTCGTGTTTCCTCCTGTAGCTGATATTACTTTAGATTAGGAGCCAGCCCACTCTTTTGTAATGGTCCAGATGGTAAATGTTTTAAACTCTGCAGAACAAGATGAAAAAGCAAGGGTGCTACGTAGGTTCGTGTAGACTAAAGGGTCCCTGGGTGGTGAAGAAGCTTTGGTGGCGATGTCGGGTCAGCATTGGACTGCTCACTGAAAAGGTGGTGGTTCAAACCCACCAGCTGCTTGCTCTTCAGGAGAAAGATGAGCCTGTCTGCTTCCATGAAGATTTACAACCTCAGTAACCCTGCAGATGGTTGCTGCCAGGAGGGACATGGCAGTGTGTTTGGCTTCGGGTGGTGAGGAGAGTGAAACTCTCAGGTATTAACCAAGAGGAATTAGGTTCAAACCCACCCAAAGAAGCTTCAGCAGAAAGCCACCGAAAATCCGATGGGGCCCAGGTCTACCCTCATCCACATGCGATGGCCATGAGATGGAATTGACTCAATAGCAACTGAGCTTTGTTGTTGTGTATGTGATAAGAAGGGACACCAAGTTCACAATTCCTACCCCCTCCCGCTCCCCTCAATCATAAAGACTACTCCTATTCCTTGGCCATATACAAAAACAGGCTACAGGGAAGGATCTAGCCCTCTGGCTGGGGGTTATCCTCCAGTTGCTCATTGCCGACATGAACTTCTAACCTGGTACATTTGCACTCCAGAAATTTAAAAGACAGACAAATAAAAAAAGTCATTTGCCTCCCTAAGCCAGCACCAAGTACCTAGAGGGACTTAAGATGCCATGACTGGGGTGGAGGTGTGGGTTGATCAAGGTCAATTAGTACCGTTTGTCTAGGAAGACATTCTACTTGGGTGAGTGGTAGAATGAGTTTGGGGTCCTCCACACTCATGAGCAGCCATTGAAGGGACAACTACCAGTCTCTCCCCAACCAGTGCAAAGAGGGAAGGAGATCAAAGACTCCAGGAAATAGTCAGCCCAAAGACTCATGGGCCACCCGAGCCCTGGCCTCCAGGACCCTGAGGCCAGGAGAACTAGATGGTGCCCACCTACCACTGCTCTGAAAGGGATCCCAACAGGTGGTCCTGGATAGAGAGGGAGAAACAGAAAACCAACCTCAAAATCATATAATCATAATTAAAAAGGAAAACAAAAGGCTAGGTGTGCTGCTTGATAGTGGCTGATGGAACCCCCGAGACGATGACCCTTAATGAGCCTTCGGGCCTGGAAGGGAACTCACCCCTTCAACGCAGCATTCGCCTAAAGGGCCCACGTGCCAAAAACGTGAAAGAGAACACCGGGGATCAGTCACGCCTCCAAATGGTCCACCTCTGGGGGGGAGTCTAAGGGACAGCAATTGTGCAGGGATGAAGCTCAGAGGCAGAAGGGGTGAGGAACACCAGGACAAAGGGAAACCACGGGAGGGAGGGAGAAGAAGGCTGTCTCATTGTGGGGATCCGATCCATGCCAGGAGGCAAAATGTATGCTCTCTAAACCTCTGCTCAACTCACAATAAAACATGTATTTTTAACATTTTTTTAACAATGTCATCTGCTCCCTCAAGATGTCTCACCACCCTCCCCATCCCAAAGACCATAGGCTGGGGAACGGCAAGGCCTGAATCCCCATCCTGCCTTGGCTGGGCAACTTTTGGCAAGTTCCTGACCCTCTTTGTGCCGCCATGACCCCCATCTCACAGGGTCTCCAGGACCCCCCAAGTGGGTCCCTGTGAGGGAAGCACCCAGCGCAACGCCTGATGCCCAGACAGGACAGGACGCCATGGCTCCCAGGTTAGCTCTCTCAAAGTACTTGCTTGGACGGTGTATGTGGGGGTGGGGTGGGGGGGGGGGGGACTGCTTCCTGTGGCAAAGGAATGATAAGCCCAGCTTCTGTCTTCCCGGGTCCCTGGAGATACATTCGGTGGGGGAACCGGTGCCAGGAGGAGCGGAGCTGGAAGAAGCCATTCTCGGGCATTTTTCCGAGTTTGCTTATGCAAACAGGATGCTGCAAATGTCGCTGTGGAGAAGGAGCTTAGGGTTTGGGCCAGTGATTTAGGGAGGGAGAGCCTCTGCTTTTGTTCATGTAGCTTTCCCTGTCTCAGCACTTCAAGGGCCGAGTCTGTCTCCATGCCCGTGATGCAGGCTGGGCGGAGAGGTGCCAGGACAGAGAGCATCCAGCCCTGTGGGAACCTCTGGAGGGTGGGTTTGGCTGGCACAGGTCCCCTTGGAAGCCTGGCAGCTTTTGCTTCCGCAGAACTTTAGCTGGTCCTGCAGGAGCGGCTCCCCGTTTCCTCGCCCTACAGAGGTCTCCTCTCTCCTGGCACGAGGTGTGGTCACACCGGCCACGGCCTTTCTGTGAAAGACCCCCCTTTTAATGATCTGGCACCAGGGAGACATGGGGGGCCTTCCAGGGGGAAAAAAATCCCAATCCCTCTTCCCACAGCTTCTGCGAGGCCCAGTGATAAATGACACCTGTCATTCTGTCACCGACAGGAGGCACAGATGGGGACGTCTGTGATGTATGGGCCACCAGAACAGGAAATCAACCTTAAAAAAACCCAAAAGAAAACCACCCTAAAAGAGGTGACCAGGACACTTTCGGGAATCCACCCCACAGGCCTCGCCTCTGAGACAGACTGGAAGAGAGATGGAACAAAGTTTCACCCAGAGGTGACCAGGACACTGTCGGGAATCCACCCCACAGGCCTCGCCTCTGAGACAGACTGGAAGAGAGATGGAACAAAGTTTCACCCAGAGAAAACAGCTAAAAGAAAATGGGAAGGTGGACGAGCAGAGAACGCCGTCCTCGGAGCAGCTGGCCTGCAGCTAGCTGCTCACTGGGTTGGCATCTTGTGTGTTTTTTGCAGTGCTCTGGGAAAATCTGGGCCAAATGTTCACCTCCTGGTGTGATTGATGCCGGGAGGGCCTGGTCCCCACTGCACAGAGAGACTTGCGTTTTCCCCCTGAAGCCCCAGAGAGGGAAACAGAAATGAGTCAAAGCTGAGGGTCCCCAGTGAAAAGCAGTCAGCCCCCAGGCTCCCCCTGAAGACAGCCCAACCCCCCTGGAAGACGGACAACCTTGACTTCCTGTGTGGATGGGCAATCACAGGAAAGAGCGAGAAGGGGCTTGGCTTCTTCTTTATCTTATCCTATTTTCTATTCTAGCAAGCCCTGGTGGCATAGTGGGCTATGCTTTGGGCTGTGACTGCAAGGTCTGTAGTTCGAAACCACCAGCAGGTACTCAGGAGGCAGATGGGGCTTTCTATTCCCAACTCACTGCCATCGAGTCAATGCTGACTCATCACGAACCCCTGTGGGTTTCCAAGATATTGGGAGTAGAAAGCCTAGTCTTTCTCCAACCGAGCTGCTGGTGGTTTTGAACTGCTGACCATGAAGATCACAGCCCAACGCATAACCACTACCACCAGGGCTCTTGGAAAACCACAGGGGCAGTTCTTCCCTGCCCTATGGGGTTGCTGTCAGCATGGACTCAATGGTAGTGGGTTAGTTTTTGTTTGTTTGTTTTAAGTTTTTCTATTTTTCATATTATACGACTCAAACTGCTGATCTACTCCACCTGGGCTTCTCATGGGAAATGTAAGGGATAGGAACTTAGGGGCATTCCAAAATAGATTATTTGCACATATGATTATGCTAATTCTTCTAATTCTTGTACAGAAGCTACACAAGGGGATGGGGTTGGGAAGCTGAGAGTCATCTCACAACCACCAGGAACGCTGTGCGTGTTTCGTGCGTGGACATGACCCGACGGCTCAGTGAGAGGTTGCAGCGGGTTCACAGCAACCCAAAAGGATCCTTCATTGCAGACAAACCAGGGCACGGGGCGGGGAGGGGGCAGCTGGCAACCCAAAGCCTCCTTTGTTTTCCGATGGTATCAGGAAATGACACGATGAAGGCTCAGATAATTATTAAACCATTACCATTTATTAAGTGATCATTATGAAACCTGGGGGACAGGGGGTGCTCTCGGATCAGAGTGAAAGGAAGGGGGACTGAAGTGAACTTCGGGCCCCATGACCTCCAGAGAGCCCGCAATAGGTCGCACATCAATCTTCCAGCAGCATTTTCACCAAGACTAAACAATCCAAAGAGATGCCGCCCACGGCCATGGATTAGATTCTGTCACAGCCAGCTCGGACAGGACAGCGGAGCAGGACTGCTCCATAGGGTTTCTGAGGCGGCCGTCTTTACAGGAGCCGCTGCCCTCCCTTCCTCCTGAGGATCGGCTTGGTGGGCTCGAACTGCCAACTCTTCAGCTAGCAGCCTAACGTGTTGCCCACAGTAGCGCCAGGACTCCTTAGCATTCGCCAGCAGTCTTACATGCATTCTGAGACGAGCCCCAGTAGGACACTTTTCACTCGCCAACAGAGACCCAAGTCAAAGTGGACGGTATGGACGTGTCTGCCTTGGAAGGCAGGGGTCGGGAGGCCCACACAGGACCAGGCAGTGCTTCTTTCTGTTGTACACGAGGGTCTCTCTCAGTCGGAAATGACACGACACAGCACCTAACAACGATCACAGCCACGCCAACGATGGGTATCACTTGGCAACAACAATAGCAGCAACAAACACGCGGCAAACAGAGCCGGAGCACGGAGAACAAAGCACAGCGAACCCACAAGACAAACACCCACGTCAGCACACGAATGGGTGGAAACCGGACCTCCGTGGGTTACAAAGACAGGTTACAAACACTTAGAGGCCCTTGGGAACTGGGGCGGCTCCCAGCCATTGGAAATGAGTGGGGGCAAAACACTTTCTAAAAATCTTCACAGTTGAATCTACAGAATGATGCGGTGAGCTTGGGGTTGGGGTTGGCTCTTGGGTTCCCAAATGACTTTTGCGAAGGCCTTTAAAAATGAGAACTTCTGTCTTTCACTCCTTCACCCTCATCACTCCCACCCCCACCCCCAAACCCCCAACCAACCCGCAGCCTCCCGACAAATCAGCTGGTGGCATCTGTATTGGTTTTTATCTTGGTCAACTTCAGACAGACCATCCTTTGTTCACACGGTGCTGCCTTGCCTACCAATGGGGATCCTAATAAAATTTTATGCTGTTATAGGACTTTTCTGTCTTGTCCTCCCCTCCTGGTCCTGCATCATGCCGAGGGCAATTACACATTTATTTATTACACATCCCCCAATATAAAACCGCAAAAACTCTACCGCAGACAGCAGCTTTTCAATCATCCATCAAGAGAGACCAGCTTCAGAAAGACAATCCTTGCACCATGTCCTGAAGGTCATTACTCACTCCGGAAAGCTCATTCCACGGGCCTGCTTCCTCTCTCGATAGCGTTAGATAGTGTGCGAGCCCAAGTGCCGTTTGGGGATCTCAATAATGCCGGGGCCTCTCTCTCGGAGCGTGATTAGTGGGAGGTGCGGGCACCAATTTAGGCTGTGTCTACACGATGCCAAAGCAGCCAGCAGAAAAATGAGACCGTCCATCACCCCAACTGGCGGCTTCAGCTACAGGACGCCAAACGAGCTGGACACATTCGCCCGACCCTCTGTGTGCGCCCCCGCCCCATCCCCCCCAGTGGCTTGACGGATGATTTGAGTTCCTTTGGAGTCTCTGGGATGGAAGCTGCTTCACATGCTGGATTTGAAGTGGGTCACGGAGGCCACGTGGCCCCCATCACCTGGAAGTACTCAGAAACAAAACCGGATCTCTGTACGCCTCGGCTCTGATCTTCTCGACACGGGCTAGCCTCCTGGCTGCCCCGCCCAAATGTGAAAGGCTTAATATCAACCCACTGGCATCCACCCCTCTCTCCCATCCCTCCTCAGCAGTGGGATGCTGTTACTCTTAGGTTTGCCCACGCTCTTCTCCTCCTTCTCCAGGCACAGTGGCTTTGGACCCTGCCTCGAGCCACAGTGTTACGCTTGCCAAGACCGTCTCTTCTTTTAGATTTCCCAATGGCTGCTTGGGCGGAAGTGTACGGAGCAAATCCCTTTTCCGTTCAATAATTGATACCCGTTTGTTTCCTGCTACCGGGGCCATTTGCAACAGCACTTGTCCCATTTCCTCCCCAGCTTCCTGTTTCCCCATCATCCTTCTTTCCGGCACCATCCTGCCCCCTGAGCTTGGTTTGGGGGAAAACACTGTCCTTTTGGTGTTGTCTAGTTGACTGGACTGAGGAGTCCCTTCCTCCCGGCTGTTAATATTATTTGCTTTAGAGGCCTCTCTCCCGTGGGGCTGATCAAATGCTTGATAATCAAGTGTTTGATAATCGCCCTGGAGATGGGCAAAGAGGGTTGAATGTTCCAGGCATGAAGACCATCAATCAAGCATCACAGTCTCCAGCAGACCAGTGCGTCTGAGTTTTTTTTAGCATTTTGAATTCCATTCTACTTTCCCCTCTTTTCTTCTCTCCCTCTCTGCCCAGGACCTTCTAATGGGACTCTCATCGGCGACCAGCAGTGGCAGTATCTTCTTTAACTAGGTAGCGAATAACTAGCAGATTCCATGGACAGCTGTCTTGGCCTTCCCATCGATTCTCTACAGCACAGATCTGTTCTGCTGTTTTCAACATGCCTAACACGCCTTCCCCCTGACTGAAAACGTCCACCCCACTCTGTCCCTGCGCTTTCTCAGTACAGACCTATCCTCCGTTCAAGGCGGGGGCCATGACCAAGCTGCAGAGATCGGTGGCAAGTGTGAGACTTCTGTCAGATAGCTTGGAGAAGACCTTATCTTTTCCAAGTGGGGTGTTTCTCTGGAAAGAGGCAATTCAGGGGCTCCAGTCTCGTGGCTGAGAACAAGCACACACAGAACAGGCCAGCTCCTTGCTGTGGAGAGTCCTGCGCACATGTTTGAGCACCTGGATTCTGCTATTTCTGGTGGTCAAGGTCTAGTCTAGACCGTTTAGCTATGGGAGCCAGTGTGCGTCTTCCTAACTTTAGTGTTTGGGCTTAAACCCCATGGTACTCAGTGCGCGCTTTACTGAGTACCTCGTTCCATCTGCACAGCAACTCCAGGAAGCAGGGCCCACTGCTGTCCACACGACCCGGGCTTGCACTTCCAACACACCCATCCCTCCTTTGGGATAACACCAAGGCGTGTGTTCACTCTTTGCCTTCTCAGCAGGATTAAGCACCAATGGTCCATGGGGGTGCCAGGCTCCCTTGCTCAAACTTCTTCCCTTCCCATCTCCCCTAGCGCTGTTTCCCAAGGCCAGATTCCCAATATATCAGTTGCTCTCACATTCTCGTTTCAGCCTTGTGCTACGGAGAACCCAAACGGAGAGACTACAGCTAAGTAAATGGAAATGCAGAGAGTTAATACCTCGTTCAAGAAAATAGTTGATCTGTCCTCCTCATGAAATTTTGATCGTTAGTTTGTCCTGCCCAGGCAGTTTCTATATTCTTTCTTGTTCATGGAATTTCTGTATTCGGTCTCTCTTGGTAGAATTTCTATAGTTCGTCTCTTGCTGCGTGGGAATCCTGTGAAGCCCTGCTCCGCCTCCTCCAAGCCCACCTTCCTCTGTGTCCTTGCGTTTCATCACTTCCTGGCCTGCGGAACCATGGGACAAAGTCCTGTCGGACACGGAGCCAGGAAGAGCTTGTCCTGAGAGCCAGGCTTGGGGCGACTTTCACTTCTGGATCAAACAAAGGCCTCTGTCCCCCCCCCCTCTGTTCCTTTCCTACTTGATCTGTCCCCACCCGTAGGAGCTTTTGCCCCAATGTTAGCGGTCTAGGTCCCCGTGAAACAGTATTTCTTCCTGACAAATTTTAATTTTGCCTCGCTTTCTTTTCCTGTCTTGTCTTCTCAACTACTATCTGTGCAGGCCATCTGTAGTCACAAGTCTTTAAAGAGAACCTTTAACATGAGTATGCTGTTGTTGCTGTGAGCTGCCATCCTGTGGGCTGCCGGCTCATGGGGCCCCCTCTTTGCAAATGGAACAAAACGCGGCCTAGTCCTATGGCACCCCCATGAAGGGTATACACCTGTTTAGTTTACATTTTACATGTCTCAATGCGTTGAGCAGGAGAAAGACAAAGCTTTCTACTCCGTAAAGAATTATGGTCTCTGAAACCTACAGCGGCAGTCCTACCCTGTTCGGTAGGGTCCCCGAGTCACAATCACCTCAGAATCAGTTGAGTTTGACTTTCAAGCGCAGTCTTGGGAGCACAAATACTGTGTTTTCAGCATAGATTGTTTCAACTATGAAACAACTGAAAAGTCACATTATTTGGATTTAAACCTTACCTCCATCAAAGGACTCGCTGTTGGGCAGAGGCGGGTGGCTTAGTGGTAGAATCCCGGCATTTCCTACTGGAGACCTCGTTTGAGTCTCAGCCAGTGTACCTCCCATTCAAATGCAGCTCCCACTCTTTGGTCAGAGGAGCCTGGCATGTCGCTAGGATGCTGTACGTGTTTCAGTGGAGCTTCCAGCCTAGCATGGACCACTTGGAAGAGACACCTGGTTTCCCACTTCTGCCAATCATTTAAGGAAAAGCCTTTAGGTCTCAATGGTCTGATCCCCTTGTACACAGGTTTGCAGTGCATTATTGTTGTTGGTGGTGGTGGTAGTGGTGGGGGGAACAACTTGATGGCTGCTAGCAACACCGGTAAGTTACCTGCCAGTTCTGGGGCTCAGTTTCCTCACTAGTAACGCAGGGAAAAGTAATGATACTTCACTGACTGGCGCCCCTGTGGCGTAGTTGGCTACCAGTTGTTTGGGTGCTGAGTTAGTAAGCTACATAATTTCATGTGAGTGTAACGGGGAATTTAGCCTGTCAATCAAGTTGCAGCTTGATTACCTCAATTGGAGGTGTCGCAAGGATAAATGTCCCACTAGGTGTCTATAATTCTCTCTCTCTGTCTTCACCTACCAGTTGAAGAGCCACACTGGGAGCTGCCAGAAACCTGTGGTGCCGCCACTGGCACTGGATCCACAAGACTTTGTACCCACCGGCTGGTGCTGTTCCTGCATTCGGCATCGTTGCATGTGGCTGAGTGAGTCTGAAGAGGGACTTATGAATTAGCATTGGATTTATGGACTTGACCTGGACTGGGCTGGGATGTTTGCTTGATACAGAATTACTTCTTAATATAAAGCTCTCTCTTATCCAGCTATGAGTGTCCCTAGATCTGTTTCTCTAGTCAACCTGGGCTAACACAGGCACTAACCCTGAGGTCAGCTGTTGGAGCACATCCCCAGCATTTCCTGGGAGAAAGGGAAGGATTTTTGCCAAGGTAAATATTTACAGCTTCAGGAAACCCTTGGGAGCAGCTCTACTCTGTCCTACAAGGCTGATCGGAGTCAAGGTCAACTGAGTAGCCTTGGGTGGGTGTTGTTTTATTTATTTATGTATAATTCCCAGGGATATTGTAGGAAGTATACAAGTGTATGTATGTATGTATGTATTATATATATATATATATATATTTTTCCCAGAAGAGTAGGTGGCATTTAACAAGTCCTATGTGCTAGCTTTTATTATGGACCATAAAACCAAACTCACCGACACAGGCAATTCAATGCCAAACTCTCCCATTGAGGGTTTCTAAGACTGGACCAAGACCATCCAGCGCTTCTGTGAAGAATGAATGTCGTGGGGCATGGCACCTGGTCTGCGAGGAGAAAGTCCAGGCTGGGGCCTGGGGCCCAGCAGTCAGCTGTAAGGGGGATCCCGCCTTCTCCGAAGTTTCCCAGAGGAAACCAGGAACAAGCACTCTTTGGAGGCGCGGAAGGTTGTAGGTCAGGTGGTCAGTCAGGGGTGATCGAGTCCACATCCCTGGTGTGCCCACCGGCCCCGTGCCAGGAGCCGCTTTCAGGGGCATGACTCTAGGGCGTCCCCATCCTACTGTGGTCAACAACCCATGTGCACAACATGGGGCCACAGAGAGAACCCCCTAATCCCTGTCAGCAGCCGGGGAGGCAGAGGTGCAGGACATGGGTCAAGCCACGCAGTGTGACGAGCCACTGAGAAGCCAAAACTAAACCAAACTCTTTATTTGGGGCTCAGATGCCCATCATCAGGGCTGCATTCAGGCGGCAATTCCGTTGGAGGGTTCTGTTGATTGACTGTTCGGTGGATCCAGAGAGAGAGTCAGGTCTCTCCAGAGCTTTTTGGCTTCGTGGTCCTTTGAACTTCTCCCACACCACAGGCCACGAACCTGAACCGGCTGTGTGCAGGGTGATCCGGGCAGAGCCCCCCTCCCTGAGCCCCAGAAGCCTGGGCAGGCAGGAGGAGGGGGTGTCGCTGTGGATCAGAGGTGCGGATGTTCCTGCTCTCTGTTCTCTCCCTGCTGTGTCTGCTCGGGAAGCTTCACTTTTCCATCAGGTTCGTTTTGAACTAACTAACTTAGCGCCCAAAAAACTTCTAGCTGCGACCCCCACTGAGTTTGAGAGGCGGTCACTGTTTACAGGAGTAGAAAGCCAAGTCTCTCTCCAGCGGAGCTGCTGGTGGTTTAGAACTTCAGTCCAAGGGACTCGTATAGCCAGGACACCACCGGGCTCGGATCAAATCAGGGGGCTAATGCCTCAAGGGATTCAGTCCTAACCAAGCAGAGAAGCGCATACTTTCCTCCACAGTGATTGGTTGAAGGACGGCTATATCGCCCAATCCAGACCAATGATATAAAACACCATAATGCCAAAGAGTGAATTGTGCTCATGGTGACGTTATGTATTGGAGAATTGTACTCAGGAAGGATTTTTTAAATTGGTTTTGATCTGTGGGGATGTAAATCACCAGGCCTTTCTTTTGGGTGTCACTGGGTGGATTTGAACCGCCAACCTTCAGAGTAGTAGCTGATCACAAACTGCTTGTGTCCTGCAAGGAACTCATGTCCCAGCGCCCTTTTGCCCCTGGTGCTGCAGGCAGAGAAGTTTCTCCCTCTCCTCTCCTGGATCGGGACGCCAATGCTCCCAGGGTCACCATAGGAATTCTGAGACTGAAGTTACAACACAGAGGACGGTCAACCTGAGAGGGAAGGAAACCCAGTGGCTTGGTCCAGGGGACCAAGCCAATCCTGAAGGCAACTGAGACACGATGTTTGCACTCCTTTCCCTCAACGGCATTTGGAGCTGTCTTTCTGTCACCGGCGACACCCCAAAATCCTGACTCAAGAGCAGCATCCAGAAATCCGTCACCACAAAAGACCCGTGTTGGCTACACACAGCCCACACAGACCCCTCACACCACATCCACTTAGCCCCTGGCCACAGGTGGGCTTGAAGAGCAGTTTCTAAGTGGCGCCTGGAGGGCTGCGGCGGTGCTTCTGCTCCGAACCCCGAGACTCGCGATTCAAAGCTGCCTCACCTCCTCCCAAATTGCTCTGCGGGAGAAAGCTCTGGTCATCTGCTTCTGTGTGGGTGATGTCTTCGAAAGCCCAAGGGAGCCCTCTGACTGTCACAGGGGGTGGTGATGCGTCACCTGGCAACAGCAGGCCGCAGTGGAAAGTGCCACCTCAGCACTAGACTCAATATCACGCCATCCTGGTGAGGGGAGAGGGGTGGTGCCCCCCACTCCCCCCCGGCTCCTCGCGCCGCACACACACTTCATCATGCGGACAGGCCAAGCGAGCGAGTGCGAGCCCAGTGAGGTCGCCGAGAAGTGGACTGGGGGCATTGTGAGGGCCAGTTCGACATGTTTGGCCCTGGAGGCTTCTCGGCTAGGGGACGAAAAGCTGCCCGGCGGTGCGCAGGCCAAGCTCCTCAGTCCCATACACACCCCCTCCACCCCGGACCTGACAGTTGAGTTCTAAACAGTTAAATATGAAACTGTCAACAAGGCCTTGTCTTAATAACCAAACTTGAGGCCTTTTATCCCGGAAGATTTATGAAGTAATTTTAAAGAGATCCAAGCAAACATCTGTCAATAAATTGAATGCTGGCTACAGGATTTACAAGCAAGACAAGAATTTCTCATTAAGTGCACATTAACACGGTGGGGATCATAAATAGAGGGAGGCCAGGATGCAAAGCCTCTCAAGCTGTCATTAAAACACTATCTAAGAACTAATGAGGAAGTGAGGGAAGGGCAGTAATGAGGCTGGGCGCTCACAGCCTGGCCAAGCTGAAGAGGCCTGCCGATGTTGGCGACTCCAGGACGGCGGGCTGCTGGCCCAGGCTGCTTCCTGGCAGCTCATTCTGCCGCCTGCCTGGGACCTGTGGGTCTCCTCAGATAGCCACCACTATTGCCCCCATGGGCTGATGCCCCTCAGGACTCCATGGCCGATGTAGGAGCTGCTCATTCAGCACACAGGCCCGTACCACCGACTTCCTGTAAGACACCATACTAAAGATGCATCTGCAGGGCTAAGGGGGAGCTTTCTCGAAAATTCTCTGGCTGAGACAAGCCTGAGATGCTCAATGAGATGAGGTGTCATTCATTACCAGTGAGTTAACCCTTTGAGCTAGAGCCAATCCCAACTCAGGGACCCTGCAGGACAGAGGAGAGCTGCCCTGTAGGGTTTCCATGGGGTGACATCTTTCAGGGAAAGGGGCAGATGGTCGGTCTTTTCCTCGCTGCAGTGACTGGTGGGTTTGAACAGCCCACATTTCGGTTTGCTGTTAACCATTATAATACAATACTATAATCATTATATCTGGTATGACACCACACGGCTCCTGATTACTCTATATAAAACTATCATTATAATATATGTCTAATCATTCTATGATGTATCCTAGATTGACGGATTATGCATAAAAGAATGACCATAGTGTATTGACGTTTTATTGTGTGATAGCATACATGCTTATGTTTTTGCATTGTGTACTGTGTTCTGCCCCTTGTCCCTCTCTTTGCCCCTTTGCCCTCTCTTTGCTTTCCTGACAGCGGAGCTGTTTTGTTCTTGTTCAACCCTCTGACCCTTGGAGCCTGGAACAGTCTCTGGTATAGAGTCAACGCTCTATTCACTGAATGAATGGATGAGCGCATGACTCAACTCACTGCCACTGAGTCGATGCCAACCATAGTGGCCCTGCAGGACAGGGTGGAACTGCCTCTGTGAGCTTCTGAGACTGGGACTCTTGACGGGAGTAAGAGGCCCCCTTTCTCCTCAGAGCGGGCCGTGGTTTTGAACTGTCACCTTGTAGTTAGTAGCCCAGTGCGTGGCCACTGTGCCACCAGGGCGCCTGGTGGATGACTGGCAGCCCTGACATCTAGCTAAGTCATACTCAAAAGGGGAAATACAGACTCAAGTACAAATAAGTGGGTGAAAGTAGAGTTTTGTTTTTTAAAGGATATTGGGTCCACGGAGTCATTCTATAAGAGTGAGGTCCTCAGACATAGTCAAAATGGAACCTGGATGCTACAATTTTTTTAATTACATAGAAAAAGGAAAAAAAAAAGAATAGGTTTTACCCATGAACTTTATTGCCGTTAGGCATGTAAACATAATGATAACTGTGATAGGTTTTTGTGTGGGTCAGCTTGGCACCCGTAAGAAGATATGGGTGGAGTTTAACCTGTCAATCAGGTAGCAGCTTGATGATCTCATTTGGAGGTGCCACCAAGATAAATGGCTCTCTGGAGGTGGGCCAGTCTCTCTTTCTGCCTTCACCTTTCTGTTGATGCCATGTGGAGACCAGCACGAGCGCTGGAGATGCGTCCACTGCCACTGGATCCACAAGTCTCTGCACCCACCGGCCTGTGACCTCCCTGCATCCTGCATCATGACGAGTCTGAAGAGGGATTTATGGACTAGTATCAGACTTAGGGACTTGATCTGGACTGGGCTGGAATGTTTGCTTGATATACAATTTCCTCTTGATATAAAGCTCTCTCTTACACGTACCTGAGCATTCCAGGATTTGTTTTTCTAGTCGACCTGGCCAAACGCAATCACTACTGTAGATGACAGTGACAGAACTGTGGAGGGCTTCCTTTGTACCAGCTCCTCTGAAGATTGCACAGTTTGGTCACTGGGAGACTGTGTGGATCCTTGAAGGCAACATGCCGCCAGGTCGCCTGGAAGTGGATTGGTTTATGTTGGAAGGACAGTGAGAGATTAGGGAATGAAAGAAAATAGTCCATGGCGGTAACCAGTGCCATTGCAGAATAAGCAGGAGGAGTGCCATTTGCCAAAGATTGACCCTCACGTGACAGGGGCATCCCATGTAAGTGGTCAACCTAGATTGCCCATCCACCTTGTAGAGTACCTGCAAAGAAGATTCAAGAGAACTTTCTGGTGCAATCAGAGGATGTTTGCATGCTGTGTATCCAGGAATTCCATGAACCATCTGCCTGGCCAGGCCCTGTGTGTCCCCATAGGTGCTCCTCCAGAGCCTGATGAAGCAGTGAGCTGCTGGGGAGATGACCGCCTCAGGACCCCTTGGGGCAGTGCCCCTCTGTCCTAAAGAGTGTCTGTGAATCAGAACGGACTCCACAGCCATGGACGCGGGTTTGTTTGCTTAGGAGTTTTGACTTCCCTCGGTTTCCAACATTTCCCAAACACCAGGTATTTGCATACGACCTCTGCCAGACCTAGCTGCTGACCAACCTAACGACTGGCTTTCTTTCTTTCCGCCCCCCTTCCCACCCAAGCAGCCCACTCTTCAAAATAAACTGTTCAATTTACTTATTTGTAACTTTTCCTCTGTCTACACCCACTGTGTTAGTCCAGGTAGACTAGGGAAACATTCATAGACATGCATATATGTATGAAATAGTGCTTTATAGACAAGAGCAGATGATGTAACTACCACACCCACCATGCGGTGGAGAGGATTCCAAACTACAGACACCACCTTTTGGGAAGGTGCAGCGCGCAGGTCGCTGTCTGTGCCTACGTGTGCCTTTCTCTTGTGGTGCGGCTGGCCGAGTTGGGGCCACCAACCTGTCAGTTATCAAGGGAGTGCTTAACCGCTGCATCACCAGGGCAGCCTGAGATGGTGGCTTGAAAGCCAACACCACGAGTGGAAAACCAGGTGATGATGGCCAAAGAGGAACATGTCAGTGGCCAAATACAGTGTATCTATTCCCCCGTGTGCTCACTTGCATCACATCCCACACCGAGTTTCTGCCACCAGAGCCCTGGCTCTGGGGTTAGTGCAGGATGGACACGGTCCTCCCCAGCTGTGCAAGGCAAAGAGGCTCCCGGACGACATCAACATGAAGAGTGGGCCAGAGGGGCTGAGTGCCAAGGGACCAGGCAGAGGGCGACACTATTACTGCATCAGAAAGGCGATGGAGGATTGAGCGGCACGGTGGGGGCACGGTGGGGGTGGGGGGAGCCCAGTGCTCATTTGAGAGCCTTTTCCGAAGGCGACTGAACAGGATTTAGTGGCCGATTAGATGAGGGAAAGCGGGGCGTTGGCAGTTGTGACGGGCTCGACGTGGCTCCTAATGGAGGGGGCAGTGCCTGACAGCCATTTACAAAGTGATTCCATTTATATCCCAGGCATTCACAGGAGCCCGGCTCTCGAGCGCCCTAATGCATAAAACACCGCGATGTAAACTCCAGAAGCTGGATTCTTGGTGACAGAGCTGGCCAGACCTTTCCGGGGGAAAACGATTAACTCCATACCCAGTGTTCAGGATGAAAAGATTTCTTTCTTTTCTTTTCCAGACATAGGAGAAAGAAAGAGACCTAGTCATCCAGTCATGCACCCATCTGGTGTGCCCAGCTGTGGATGCCACGCCGCTGATGGAGGGAACGCTTCCTCCGGATTTGGCTAACCGGATTCTTTGTGCCTCAGCTGTCAAAGTGCTGTTTACACAACTCCCAGGATCCCGCCAGAATGGGGACTGGAGGCAGGGAATGTACTGGGGATACTTGTAACTTTTCATCCTGAGACCTCAACCACATACCCAGGCACACAAACCACTCTAGAGTAGGGGGTGGGGGGCACTACTGGGGACAGGGTTAAGGGAAGGGTAAGGGCAGGTGGTCAAGACAAGTCACCCCACCCACTGAGATCAGGATCCTGTGCCTCCACTAGTCAGTCTCATAAGACAAACTGTCATCTCTCGCCTCATGGCTGCCTCTGTACCTAAGCGCGGAGTAGCTCACTGCATAAGAAAGAAGACAACAAAAACCCTAACAGTCATTTTAATCAGCTAGAAAGGAAAACGGGATGGGGGGGGGGATCGTAATAGCCAAACATTACCCTCTTCTTCTTTCTTCCTTACTAAACTTTTTTACCCCCATGTAGTGGCTTAATGTAGTGATGCCTTCCTTTGGGTAAGGCAATTTGCATCACTTACAGGAATGAGAAGAAACTATAATAATCAAGAGTTTCAAAGCTGCTCAGTAAAAAAAGAGGCTTGAAACTTCAAGCAAACTACTGGAAAGTTCCACAGAATGGACCAGAGGGCTGGGGAGACCATGGCTCCAGAACCCACAAGCTCTATCACCTACCTTGGGCGTTCACTTCAGAGGGTCCTGAGTTGCTTTTCCATAAAGCAAAGGTCGATTCCTCCTCCCTGGGGCTGTCCAAACCCAAGCCCCTGGATTCAGACGCATCCCAACCCTATAGGACAGAGCAGGATGGTTCTACAGGCTTCCAAGACTGTAATCCTTTATGGGATTGACGGCACCATCTTTTACCCGAGGAGCCGCTGGTGAGTTTGAACCGTGGACCTTGCAACCAGAAATCCCACGGTCATTTCCCTCCCATGGAGTCACTGATAGGCTCGAACCACCAACCTTATGCTTTGCAGGCAAGTCCTTAACTGCTCCATCTCCAGGGCTCCTGAATTATCATTCAGCTCAAATTGATTTTAGACTTGCAGAACCACTGGCGCCCCACCCCCCCACATCCCTTGCCTTTCTCTGCAGTATTTAAACTGAGCAAATCCATGCACCAATACAAACTTGTTCACCAAAACTTAAATGCCGAAACAAGCACGTCGGATGACAACCATCCTGAAGGCTTGTGCGTTGATGACTCATTCGACCCACGGTGGTCTGTCCATGCCACAGAAGGGGGTGCTAGTTGCTCTCAGGGGCGATTGAGTGGGTGTGGCTACAGAAGGACCCTGTGCACTACAGGCTAACTCTGCGCTGTCCTGCGTCATCCTTACCATCGCGGCAAGTGGCTGTCAGCTGCTCTGCTGTAGCCCCTGCGTCAGCTGATCTCAGTGAGGGGCTTCCTCTCTTTTGACGACTCTGCTGTACCAAGCAGTCTGTCCTTCTCTTGGGCCGGTGCCTCCCGAGAACACTTGCAAATCGAGAGAGAGAGACCGAGCCTTGCCACCCTAGCTTCTCAGGAGCACTCTGGCTGTGCCACACTCCCCAGCAAAGAGGAGGACCCATCTCTGTGCTCACCCAGTGACAAGAAGGATCACATGGGCACTGTGCTGCGTGAACGGCAAACCCAGAGGTTCGTTACTACGGAGTTCCGCTTATAAGCCCTATCAGAAAGATAACAGCGACGGTGGGGGAAACCAGAGTCCCGAGTGCAGGGTCTCCCGGGGGGATGAGTACAAGGGTGTGTGGCTAGGAGACAACCGTGTTGGGAGGGGGGAGGGTCTGGGGGCGATCTGTGTACTGATGATCATAATATAATATACATCTACCTGTTCATTAGCATTCTTCACGTCACACCAGCAGAGCAGCGCTAATGGATGATCATTTTTGAGACAGAATGAAAAACAACCACACAAAAAGATCTTGGGAGGCTCACCCCATCACTTCAGGCCAGACCCCCCAAAAGGTAGCAGTCACGACAACTGTGTGCACGCGTATGTGGTCGTGTAAATGTGTGCGCCTATTCATGGAGGGCGCATCTACAAGAGAAGAGCCTGCGGACAGTGTGTACAAGGATCTGAGCAGGAAGGAAAGTGGGCGGGTGCCTCCCAACTTGTAGGTTTGCCTCCCGGGACGAGGATGGAGTAGGCGGGCTCCAGGTGGGTGCTCCTGGGGGTGGGGAGTTGGAATCAGCCTGAGAAGGCTGAGCATGGACAGGTAACACAGATGACCCAAACAACGAGAAAAGGCAGAAAAACCAACACAATCCCATCCTAGAGGTACAGAGCGCGCACCTACGAAATGACTGTGTGTCTAAAGCCACGTTGTGGCTGTGTGGCACTGAGTCCACACTGCCTCACAGCGACCCTATACTGTTGGACAGAGTAGAACAGAACTGTGCCCGGGGGTTTCCCAGGATGGGAGCAGGTCGCCCGGCCTTTCTCCGGTGGAGCTGCTAGGTGGGTTTAACCTCCAGCATTCTGGTTAGCAGTCGAACACTCAGGCATCCTGACCTAGGTCGCTTAGATGAAGGGGCTTCATAACATAGGTGGGAATGTCCCATGACCTTTTAATTCCACTTCTCTGTCCACGTTGTGAAGACCCCTGGCCCATCTCACATTTTGTCTGCAGAACGGGAGGGGCGCCTGCGCTACACTAGAGGGGGAGATGGTGCATTTCCTGAGGGAGATGGAGTGAGGCGACAGCCACCTCTCTCTCTCAGAAGTGCCGGGCTCTCTCCCTTCTCAGCCCAGAAGCAGCTAGAGGTAAGAGCACATTATGCTCAAGACTAAGGTGTGAGATGCTCCAGGTCACGTGGGCATTGCCAATTCCGTCGTATCAGAAATAAATGGGAGGAAATCGATTTTCTTTTTAGTGTAAAACCTTTCTGTTGAACGCCTCAACATGGCTCGCTCAAGTTACCTGGCTATCAGCCCTCCACCCTATGCCCCCTGCATTCCTTGTGAATAATTTGAAAGACAGCATCCTAATCTGCTCCCCTTTCTGGATCCCGAGGAAAGAGACAGGGGCGCTGGCCAAGCCAGCAGGTGCTGGGCTTCATGGAGTAAATCTTTACATGTCCTCTTGCAGAGTGGCCCAGCCTGGTCACCGGGGTGGGGGGGGGGTAGTGGGGGGGGACACGGGCTTCATTTTGTAGATGAGAAGCTAGGGGTCATTGGGACGGACCCTTTCTCTGGCCAGAACACCTTTAATTTTTCAAAGGGCCTGCTCGGGTTCCTTTAGATAATATCAAGGACTCATCTGTGAAGCATGTAGCCTAATTTTAAAATTTATTTTATTTTATTTTAAGGGGGGGTAAAATCTATCCAAGAATGCAAGGACAACATTCTTGAAAAGGATTCTTCAAGGACAGATTGTTCAAATATATTTGTTTAATGAGTCAAAGGGTTAGGCCGAACAGACCTTTTGGTCCTGAACACTCCCCATCGTCAATATCAGGAATGCTGATAAGGAGAAACCAAGAACACCGAGTATCAGCGGCTCGTGATACCACGGAGACTACCCGGGCAGGGCCCTTTCCCCAGCGTTGCATCTGGCAGTGTGATGAGGTTTTATTAGAATGGCTAGATGGGGGTTGTTTTTCACTGAGTTTCACTGGGACCTTGGACAAAGACAACTCGACAGATAAGTTTAAAAATTGAAACAAAACAAAGAAAAATTGAAACAAAACAAGACACACTGAAGCCAAACCATGCCAAGCCAAGCCAAGCCAAACCAAACCAAACCAAACCAAACCAAACCAAACCAAGCCTAACCAAACTCTAGTTGCCCTGAATTGTCTCCGCGTGTGTCAGGGTAGAACTGTGTTCCTCAAGTTCTTCGAGCTGTGACCTTGGAGAAGATGACCAGGTCTTTCTTCGGAGGCATCTCTGGATGCATTTGCACGGCCAACCTCTGTGTGAGTCGCCAAGGGCGTCCATCTTTGCAGTCCACAGGGAATGCTTCGTAACAACAAACCGGTCAAAACAGACATTCGCAGGAAGTTGCCCAGCAAAGGCCCCTGTTCAGGAGGCGGCTGCCTGCTGTCTGTAACCCCTAGCTCTTGGTGTGCCTGACATTCTGGGATCCACGTCTGTGCTGCATGGTTTGGGGTACACTCCAGCAGCAAGATGTGGCAGGGCTGAGCCCGGCGGTGAAGGGCCAGGCTAGGGAGCTTCTGGAGCCTCTTCAGATGGGGTACACTGCCCCTGTGGATGGCCTGGGGGCAGCCAAGCTCTGGGGAAGGTGAGACACAGCCAAGCCAGGAAGCAGCAGATCGGAACCTCTGGCCGAAGGGACCCGGCTGTTGAACTAAAGAGCATCAGGGCAGAGCTGACGGTGAAGGAGGTCAGCCAAGAGTGAAACTGCTCCCTCTCCTCCCTCGACCCCCTGGAAGGAGGCAAGCCTTGCAGATGCTAAGGGCTCAAGGGCTGTGCCCCGTCAAGGAATTCTGGGGCCTGGCTCTCAGAGGGCCTCAGAGGCAGGAGCAGGGCCAGGGGAGCAGTAGAGTGGATGGTGTCCAAGCCACTTTCACGCCACGATCAAATGACGTGAGAGGCTGGGAGAGAAAGGCCAGTGGGAGAAAGAAGAACAGCAACGGAGAGACACAATGAGAAGCAGACATGATTGGCAGAAGGGAATCGGGGAGGATGGAAGGGAGGCAGGGCAGGAAGGGAATGAGGGAGCGAGGCATCGAAACAAAGTTAGGATGAATTTCCGAGTTTCAACTGGGATGAAAATAACATTTCGATCAATGATTTATGTGAGGACCAGCCAATTAAGTATGGATTCTTCCCAGAAGTAATTTATTCTTTAGTGAAATTATTACTACTATTACTATCGTTATTATTACCTGATTCACGCTGGGCTTGATGGAGGCCCCTGGGCAGAGCAAACTGTTAAGTCCTCCACGAGGAGTAGAAAGGTTGGCGGTTGAAACCCAACCAGAGGTACCGCTGAAAAAAGGTCTGGTAATCTGCTTCCCCAAAGTCACAGTCTGTGGAGCAGAGCTAAATCCTGCACACGTTGGGGGGGGGGGGGCGGGGAGGGCAGGGGTGTGATGGCACAGGGGCGTGACACGCGATGAGGTGTTGACACCATGCACGGCGTGAGCAGGTCGAGGCTGGCTGGTATAGATGGAACGGGACAAGGCAGCAAGGCACCCGGACCTCTCTCTGAGGGGAGTGTCAGGAGAACTCCTTTCCTTGAAGGCACTAGACGCTGGCTCAGGGATGAAGAATGAGGAGAAGTCATCTGGTTTGGGGACGCACAAGTTTTTCAGGGATACAGAAGCCCACCTTTGAGTTCAGATTTCAACTAGCACCCCTCTCAAAAGATAAAGCAACTCCCCTCCTGCCCCACCCTCCACCCCCCAGGACACCACCAGCAAGACCAGGCCTTCATGCTAATGAGATGGCAATGAGGACACGGAGTCAGGAGACTGGGAGGACATGTCCTGCCTGGTCTACATTCTCCTTGGCTTCTCTCAAAATGCAGGAGGCCTCGACACTTGTGCTCAGCACGAGCCTGCAGGCCCATTCCTTCACGGAGTCTCCGCCTCTCCTCACCTCTCAGCCCTTTGCTCTCTCTGTCTCTCCCTCTCTCTCTCCTTCTCCCTTTCGTTCCGTCTCTCCATCTCTCTCTCCCTCCATCTTTCCCTCTCTTCCCCCCTCGCTCTGTCATTAGACCTTTTTCTCCATCCCTCTTTGTGCCTCTCCTGGTCTCAGCCTAGCTTGTTCCTTCTCTCGCCCTCTCAGCTCTGCTCCCGGAAGCAGAGGGGGTAGCCTGTGTGGGACTCCCCCCCCCCCCTTTATCATCAGGGTCACTCAAGTGCAAATGGATGAAGGCTAACAGATGAAAACACAACGCCAATTAGAGTCCTCAGATGTCACAACACACGAATGTCAACATATGTTTCAGCAGCTGCAGATTACTAGGGAGAGGAAAGGCAGGTGTTACTTCTTTCTGTCTTTCTTTCTTTCTGTCTTTCTTTCCTTCTTCCTTCACCTTTCCTTTTCTCCAACCTCCCCCCTACCCCAACTGCAAACAAGAAGCCTAAAGAAATTTCCTTAAAAGTCCCCGCAGCAGGAAGCTGGCAAGAGCACCCTATGCGCATGGAAGCACGTGGCCTGTCCTGCCTGCCCCAGATGCACAGCCATGAGCCGTCTCTGATGATGGCTTGGGCTTGTGGGAAGCTCATCAGAGGGCCCGCCTGTACCTCTTTTAACTTATTTTTGCCAAGCAGGTAGTTTTGCAAACAGGAATTAGAGACTCGCCTCCGGCTAAATTCGGGGGTGGGGGTGGGGGAATGAGTCCCCGTGGAGCAAGCCCGTGGAGGAGAGAATCACTGAAGAAGAAAATAAAGATGACAAGGCTGTTGCTTCTTAATAAACCTGATCACATTTCCAGCATGCATTATTTATTACTTCTCTTTCGCTGATTTATTGTCCTAAAACACATAATCTAATATGAATAGCAGCACACACACGCCTGCACCAAAGCCCCTGCCACTTGCTCCTGGGAAACCGGCCCCAGAACACAGAGGGACCCCACACTGGTCAGGAGACCACCATGTTAAAGACCCGGCCAAGGTTAGCTCTTCATCTGGGTGACGCCCCTTCTCCCCTCCCCAACCCCTTCCATTTCATCCTCTTCCCAAGATGCACAAATAGGGTCAAATCATTATCATCAAAGTGACAGTGTTCATCACCATCTATGCGTGAGGAAGCACTGTCTATGACAGCCGTCAGCTGTACCCGAGCGCCGTCCCCCAGCTGTAGTGGGTTGCCCGGCGGTGGTGGTGGTGTGTGTGGTGCTATGATGTTAGAAGCTACGCCCCTGGCATTTCAAACACCTGCAGCATACCCCACATGAGGGGGGCAGGTTACACTGGACTTGCCAGACTAGGAATACAGGCTTGGGAATCTATTTCCTGACGTTGTTGTTAGGAGCTGTAAGTTGGTTCTGACCCATAGCAACCCTGTGGACAACAGAACAAAACCCTGCCCAGACCTGCACCAGTCTTACAATTGCTCTCATGTTTGAGCCCCTTGCTGCGACCACCATGCCAATCCATCTTGTTGAGGGTCTTCCCCTTTTTCGATATCCCGCTCTTTAACCAAACATGACGTCCTCCTCCAGGGACTGGTCTATCCTGACAACATGTCCAAATTAGGTAAGGTGAAGTCTCGCCATCCTTGCCTCTAAGGAGTATCCTGGCCTTATTCTTCTGAGAGCCATGTAGTTAGCCCATGAAAGCCATTGGACCACAACAGATGTTTGTCCAATGGTGCACCGGAGGATGACCCTCCGGGTTTGGAAAGCACTCTACATGCGCAGTGACCATCACCACGGGTTTGAGCATCCCCGTTGTTGTGAAGAGGCGTGGGGCCGGGCAACGTTGTGCACACTGGACATGGGAGGGCCCTGAACTGGAGTTAACTTGACAGCCACTGAAACCAGCGCACATGAGTAATCGCTTCCTATTGCCGACCGTGCCGGCAAGGCAAGCGCACGTCCTGCTCATCTGGGGACCAAAGACGACTGGACGCATTTGTATGATGGTACTGGCAAAGAGGATTGCAAGCTGTCTAAAGAACAAGCACATCTGTCTTGGAAGAAACATCTGTCTTGGAGGCAAGGATGGTGAGACCATGGAACAAGCGCCTTCCTCTTTTTCAATGCCCTTCCACCCTTCCAAGCACGGGCGGTGTCGTGTTCTGTTGCACATAGGATTACTGTGAGTTGTAGATGGCCTGATGGCACCCAACAACAACAACAACAATATTTTGGGGAGTGGAAGCTCAGAGAGTTGTAGGGATTTTCCTGAAGTCACTCAGGTGCCTGGCGGCAGAGGGCATGCTTCAGTTACTCAATGGCCCGGCCATTGTCCAGTGTAGCTTATCCACGAGTGGGTAAGCCGGAGCTTGAGTCAGGTGGTCCGCGACCAGGACCCAGGTACTTCTTCACTAAACAGGCTGCCTTTTCCACTTAAAATGTGCTTTGCAATCAGTCAGCCTTGTGACTGTGGCTCTAGCTCCTCTTGTAACTTGTTTTACTCCTTTCTTCAAACAGTTTCACTAGAATATAATTCACATATACGAATCGTGGATCCTTCTCGAGGCTGACAGGGGTTTCAGTCCTAAGCATCCCCTGTGTTAAGAAAATGATCATTGCTATTATGGTATAAACACGATAAGCTACTCTCAATCATACACAATAAAGGCTCCCTCTTTTTTGGGGGGGGGCACCGCTCCCAGTGGCCTAAAGACAGGCAAGCAACACAGAACTACCCATCTATATCTATGGCCATCGAGTCAGTTCCAGTTCATAGACACCCTCAGGATAGCACAGAACTGCGCCACAGGCTTCCCAAGACTGTCATCTTAGTAAAGGACGCTGCCGCCTCTTTCTCCTGTGGGCAGCCGGTGAGCTTGAACCACTGGCCTTTAAGTGACCAGCCAAGTGCTAACTGCTGAGCTCTTTGCTTAGCTGCACAGACACCTTTTATTGGCTTCCATTCCAAGCTAGAAATGAGGGTAAAGTGAGCCCGGAGCTCTTTTGAAGCTGTTGGCTTATTGAGGAAGATCAAGTGAGTCAGATCAGAGGTCTGTGTTGTAGACCAAAGGTCAAGCTGAAGGAGGCCAGGGCCCTGGGCTGGTCAGGGAGATGGATTATGGAGCAGAGAGTCGGGACTCACCAGCACCAAAGGTCATGCTGAAATCGCCCTGGCAACACTGAGAACATGACTTGGGCCTCACACACTGACTTTTGTTCAGTGTGTGTGTGTGTGTGTGTGTGTGTGTGTGTGTGTGTGCACGTGTGTGTGTGTGTTTTGGATGGTAATGATAAATCATTTATGTGGAAAATCAGGAAGGTAGGGGAAATCATTTCAGAAACACTGAGGAAAATAGGATCCTAACAACCGAGTAATAAGATGACATAGAAATATACTATTTGGGCATTTGCCTATAATTGTACTATCTATAGCTATAATACACCCATTCCTCATGCATCCACAGGGTTAAGGTCCAAAGGCCAGGCTGTTACGTGAGAATCAGCAATATGCAAAAACAGAAGATGCGCGTGTGTCAGATCACTCACAAATCATTGCACAGGGACCAGATCTCATCACTACAAGAAGGCTCGGCTATGGAGAACTATGGCCCAGCCACGGGGGCGCACAGCCTTCACGACCACAGCCAGCAGCTCTCTCGTCTCGCAGCTTGGTGCTCATTACTGCCAGGCGTGTGCCACGAATGTTCACATACTCAGCTAGCAGGTTTCTTACTATCGTGGTCAGTGCGACATGTCAGAACACGAGGGAGTCAGCAAGGGAGGGGCCACAGACATATTATTTTATAATTGAACTTTGTCTCACGGACTTTCATCTATTGGGAACCTTTTGCTTCATGAGCACGGATCTGTGAGCGTGGGTGTGGTTATTGTTGAGAGGACGGGCCGCAAAATGCACTCTGTTCAGCAGCTTCTCCAAGGACAATTCAGTGATACGGATGGTGTTCTTTGAGTTGTGCAACCGTCCTCCTCCTCCTCCTCCTCCGCTTCCTCCTCCTCCTCCTCCCCCCCACAGACACAAACTCACTGCCCCCTTAAGATTTCAATCTACTCTTTCAACTTGCCCTCGTCAAGCCAATTCCATATCATTTTTAAAAGAACGTCGTCAGAATCGATTCCGTGGCAGCTGGTTTTGGGATAATGCTCCAGGCAGACGCTTGTACTAGTTAAGAAGCTCCGAGGACAGAGTGGTTTGTTTAGGAGTTGGGCTGCTACAAGGTCAGGAGTCTGAAGCCTTGTGGGGAAAAGGATGCGGCTTTCTGCCCCTGGAAAGATGTTCGATCTTGGAAACCCACCGGGCAGTTCACTTCCTGCCCCTGGAGTCACCGTGAGTCAGAATGGACTTGATGGCAGTGAGTTTGTTTGGTTCTAAGAAGATATTTTGGTTTTCAAGGTTTTGCGTTCACCAGCCTCCACAGCTCTGCAAACTCTGGCATTCATGAGAGTGTGATGAGCAGGAGGTTTTCATGGTGGGTGTATCGTGCAGTTTTAATATTTTAAACTTTTTTATTAGACATATTTTTACATATATCTTAGTGTGGCAAGCCTTTGCTCAGTTCCTAGCAATGGAATTATTGAGTCATAGACCGTGTTCACTTCAGAGGCATTTGATAATGTTACCAAGATGTTCTCCAGAGGGTGTTACCAATTTGGACAATTTCCACAGCATATGAAAATGCTCATGCTTATTTCTCTCAAACGCCCCAATACTGGACATTAGCAGGAGCCTTCATGAGCAACTTGGCAGCCAAAGTCACGCCAATAATAATAATACAAATACTAGTGATACCTTGTTGGGCAAGTTGCATTTCTTTGCTGATACTTAGAGATAAATGTGGATGTCTAGTTCCTTTTAGATGCCAATGAAGCGATGCGTGTCTATCTACCTCCTTTTATGTCATTGTATCCTCGTTGGTGGCACTGTCGAGTTGTTTTCCTTGGAGAGTACCCGCATGAGACAAAGGAGAAGTGCATCACACGACGGCCTTGATGGGAATTTTTAGGGAAGCAGGTGGCCTGGTCTTTTCCCTGCAGGACCACAGGGGGGGCCCACCTGGCAACCTGTCAGCAGAGAGGCACTTAACCTGCTGTGCCACCAGAGCCCCTTTGCATACATCTATATGCATATACGTACAGACACGCCGACATAACGCCACCTATTGTCTTAAACGTTAAAAAGAAACAAAGAACTAGTAACCACAACTACAGACGCCACTGGCCCTGACAGACAAACAAGCACTGGCCAAGGCAAGAAACAAAAGCAGCCAAGCAGCCACGGTATGGGATTTGATGCTCCAGGGCAGCTGTGGGGTACGGGGCGAGTAGCAGCCGACCCAAAACTTTTACTATTTTCTAAGAGTTGAGGCTTCTTTGAGCTTATTTAACAGAGCACTGGCCCAAAGTGGGTTGAGCTAATGTCCTCTGTGGAAGAGCTCCCAAGCAAGGGCCCCCTGCCCCCTCCACTCTTGGATTTATAAAGATGACCATATTCTTTCCTGGGGAAGATGTTCATGCTCATAAGGGTCATTTATGGGTCAGGCTGATTCAAGAAGAAATCCGCAAACCAGCAACAAAGTATATCCATATGGCGACTTGATTCACCTTAGTCTGTGAATGCGTGGAATGACCCATTAGATCATGCCTCCATTTCATGGTTCAGCCCTGCGACCATGGTTAAGTCATGTCAAGCTTTTCTGAGCTTCAGCTTCTTCACTGTCATCTATGAGGTAGTCATAAATATTGTACCTTCTTACCGGGTTGATAGGACCACCCAAAGACATTATGGAAGCTAAGAACTGGACTGTCTTGGAAGAAGTCCATCCAGAATGCTACTGAGAAGAAAGGATGGTGAGACACCATCTCACATAGGATGGACACATTATCAGGAGAGACGGGTCCTTGGAAAAAGGACATCATGCTTAATAAAGCAGAGGGGCAGTAGAAACGAGGAAGGCGCCCAACAAGATGGAATGACACAGTGGCTGCAACAATGGACTCCACCCTCAGAGTACCCCTCCTCAGAGTACCCCATCTTCCTGGAGTCTCTATCTCATGATTCCTCAGCTTTTCTTCGGCTTTCTTTATAGCACTGAGCACTATCCCTGAGTCCTTTAGTCGACGGTAAGTCAGGTGGAAGTTAGGACCTCTTCTGTCTCATTGAACACATGTTTAGCACCAAGTACAGGGACTGATACTTAGCAGGCATGCACGAACACATATATGCAGCCGTACCACCAGGAGCTCAGTTGGCTAATCTTGCTGTTTCTCTTTTTCCTCTCTGTCCATTTCTCCCTTCCTCCCTCCATCCCTCCCTCCTTCCCTCTCTCCCTCTCTCCACCCCTCCTTCCCTCCCTCCCTCCCTCCCTCCTTTCCTCCTCTCCTTTCTTTCTTCAGCAAGTAAGGAACATGCCAGGACGACATTAAGAAAGGACGGTGCCCTTGCAAGAGTCCAGGGTCCAGACTTCTGTCTTCATTTGACGCCTCTCCCTTCTTCCCCCAATCACTGGGCTTCCGCCCCCATCATGCGTCCAGTGGGGACCCAGTGGGCCTTGTTTGGGTTCCCAGCTTGCTTGCCAAGCACCTCACACGATGACCCAAGACTCCATTGTCTGCAGACTTCTGAGCTCGGCCCTATTTTATGTTTCTGTAAAATATGCTACTTTGTTTCAAGATCTGCTGCTGTCCACCAAAAATACAACTCTGTTACTAACCCTGCCAGCTTCTGAATGATACCTTTGTGGACACTAAAAACAATTTAATGGCATGTCACAATAGCAATTCACTCTGTTAATAGCCCCGCTCAATAATACTATATTGCATAAGCCTCCTCCAGTCGTCTGACAAATAATTCACCTTTACTCATTCCACAGCAAGTTTCCATTTCACTAACAAATATCTCTCTCCCCGAGCCTACAAATATTCAGCATCTCTGCGCTGTGACAAGAGCTACTTTTCATTTATTTATTTATTTTATTTCATCTCTGTGGAGGAGGTCAGTGGGTATCATGTTTCTATTACCTCCCGCCGACCCTGGCCCAATGACCATCTTTTTCCACGTACCCGGTGCGGGGACAGCATAGCCGCTGAGTCCCTGCTTGCATACAGCGGGGGTGGGGTGGGGGGTGGGGGGGTGAAGGTGTGTGGGGGGGCAGAAAGCGTCATGATCCTCCCGTGGGCACGAGGAGTGGTGACTTCACAGACACTGCTCTGTCACACCTGATGGACCCATGGGTATGAGTTTAGCGGTCCGAAGCCGGGACATCTCTGGAGAGTCGGTTCTGCTCTCTCGCACTGTTCCTTTCAAGGACCGCCCCCCCCCAGGTTCACTACCCGGGGGGGCTGAGGGCCACCGAGGGTCCTATGAATCCAGGAGGCTCTGACATGTGGTTACAAAGCGGAAAAAATTACCCGGAATTGTAGCTCCACTAACTGCTACCTGGTGACGGAGCCCCGGGAACGTGGTGCTGAGCAGATGGGCGGTTAATCTCAGAGTCACAGGAGCGAGGCTTTGTGAGTTTGCAAAGAGTGCCGGTCTCAGAAACTCTCAGGGGGTACTCCCCTCTGCCCGACGGGGTCGCCGTCAGTTGGCGCTGATGCCATGGCAGTGAGCGCTTGAACTTCTCCCGGAGAGTGATGGTTTCCTGCCCTGCTGAGTGTCAGCAAAGACTGACAGGACCGGTGCCTTTCACCCCAATCAAGCCACAGCTGCCTTCGTACCCCATAGCCGGGACACTGAAACAGCAGCCACACGTGTCCCTGCTAAAGTCACCACCACTTCCGGCCCACAGCTGGGGCTTGCTGTTGAGGGCTTCAATCAAGAAGCACATACGTTGCAATATCAACAAAGTGCTTGCTGAAAAACTGTATGTTGATTTTCTTTAGAATTTTTTTAGCATCCGTTTTCTATGTCACCTTTGGGGTTTTTATTGTCTGTATGGAAAATCAGGATGCTGAGAAGGGGTGCAGGGGGGCTCACCCAACTGCCAAGGGGGGCGAACACTCATAGGGAACAGTCCCTGAAGATGCCCCTCTACCTCCGCTGCAGGGCGTAGGAGCCCCAGTGATGTCGCTGCTAACCTCAAGGTCAGTGGTGTGAACCCACCAGCTGCTCCTTGGGAGAAAGATGAGGCTGTCGACGCCCATAAAGGTTCTCAAGTATCAGAAACCCACCTGGAAAGTTCTACGCTATGAGTCAGAATCAGCTTAATAGCAGTGAGTTTGGTTTTGGAGTTGGCAGAAGGTTGTAATAAGAAAGATTTGGTGATTGGAAGTCAAGCACATTTGGACACTTTGGTAGTTACATAATCTGTTGTCAAGTTGAGATTTAAGAGTGAAGGGGTGGAGTTTAGCCTGTCAATCAGGTCGCAGCTTGATGACCCCATTTGGAGGCACTAAGGAGATAAATAGCTCGCTGGAGGTGGGACACATGCTCACTCCCTGTGAGACATCATTGACGATGAGCCTGGTGGAGCTATGCAGATGCAGCCAGAGCCTTGGGAGCTGGGGGAGCAACGTGGAGACCCTTGCCAGCACTGAGATACTTCCAGCACCACTGGGTCCACAGGACTTCCCACCCACTGGCCCGGGATCTTCCTGAATTTGGCATTATTGGATGGCTGTGTGAGTCTCAAGAGGAATTTATGGACTAGACTAGTATTGGACATATGGGTGTGTTAGTCTGGGTACTTTGAAGAAACAAATCCACAGAAACCCACATATAAGAGAGAGTTTTATATAAAGGCTAAGTGCACATCAAGAAAACATCCCAACCCAGTGCTGCCCAAGCCCACAAGTCCAACATTAACCCATAGGTCCGACACCAATACACAAAGTCCTCCTCCATCTCACAAAACACATGCAATGATGCTGACTGCAGGGGGAAAGCTGAGTCAGTGAAAAGGTAATCATATCAACGCTGGCTGGGTCTCCACATGGCTGCTCCAGCACCCAGAGCTGCATGGAGGTAGGTCCATATGGCTTCTCCTCAGGGATGTCTTGCAGGAAGTGAACCTTGTCATCTAAAGCAGGGAACTGCTAAGGCAGCTACACCCTGGTCTGACCATCAGAAAGCAAAAGACCCGAGAACTCGAAAGGCGAGGCTCACTGAGCCATTTATCCCTCTGCACTTCAATTAACCCCACATGTGTTTATCAGCCAGGTTGGCACAATAAACTAACTATATCCAATACTGGGCTTAGGGACTTGATCTAGTCTAGGCTGTGACGTTTTCTCAACATACACTTGCTCTTGTATATAACACTCTTCCTTATACACATATGTATGTCTCCCTGGATTTGTTTCCCCAGGCACCCCTGCCCAACACAAACCCTAATCCAGATTATCTAATGACAACACCGCCATTTCCACTCTCACCCGCATGGGCCAGTCTGGCACTGCTCAAAGCTTCATGGGAGTTACACACATCAGGTCCTCACACCCATCCTGTGAGAGGGGCCTCACTCCATAGAAAGGTGTCGGGCCTCGGAGGGGCAGGGTAACATACCCCTCATTACTCTGGCGGTAAGCTGGGTGCGGTGGTGGGGGTGGGTAGATGGACCTCGCTCTTTTAACTTTCTTTTTGGGGGGGTTGAAAGTATCCTCCACACAACATCCACTGTACCCAAGAGTTCACCATGTCCAAGTCAGTGAAATCATGGGGACGGCCTTCGAGTGGTGCCATGTTCTTCACAACCTGTGCCAAACCGTTTCACCAGCCTTCGCCCCACCCCCACCGGTTCAGGTGCTGTGGTCCATTTAATCAAACGTAGATCATGCTTGGGGCACAGTGTTTTGGGCCGACACCCTGTCCTGGGGAGGGGGAACTCTGGGGTCGGAGTTGAGTTGACGGCAGTGGGCTTGCTGTTCGCTTTTTCATGATGTAGCTGAAAGATGGCAACAGGACACAGTTTCAGTGAGGGGCTTAACGACTTACAGCCTCAAGGGAGGGCTCACTGTGAACCTCTAGCCTTGACTGCCGACGACACCAGGCAGCCATCGTGAGAACCAGAGGAAGTGTTCCCTCCACAGCACTCCTTTCTTCCTCCCACGCCTCATTTGTAGGCCTGACGCTTGTCTGTGTCCTCGCACTTTAGATGGGAGACGGAGCTTAAGGAGAGACACATTAATTGCCCAATGTGATCCTGCTTGGAAGCCATGGCACAGCTTGCCGCCTGCTTTTGGTAAATAAAGTTTTATTGAAACTTTGGTTGTCTGTGGCCGGTTTCACCCTATGGGAGCGTAGGTGAGTGAAACAGCACAGAAACCCTGCAGCTCCTCCCCCTCGCCCCACCAAAGGTCCCTCCCGCAAACCTAACACACGGCTTCAAAGAAAGTAAAATTGAAATGGACTTGGAGTCGTCAGAGACCAACAAGCTCATCTCCAACAAGCAAACAAAAAGAAACCTTGCAGCCTCCGAAGCCTAAACTGTTGACCTTGTTCCTCTGCTGCTGCTGTTAACTCTGTCCTGTTCCGTGTCCCCCACTCCTTGCTGAGTGCTGTCTTGGAAGGTAAGCCCCTCACCCCTCCGTGTGCTACCTGGGGAGAATGGTATTGGCACCTTAGGCTGGTTATCAAGGTGAGAGGCCTGGAGAGGGGTCAATGCAGGTCCCAGCATGCAATACATGTTCAGGACATTCCAGTACACCGACAGCGTTCGGCCAACGGAAAGGATGGCCGTTCAGATTCGCCTAGTGGCTCTTTGGGTGACATCGGGTGATTGCCTCCTCTAGGGGTGATAACCTCAGGCTCAGCGGCACCCAGCTGTATTACTCTTAGTGGAGAAGTTGTACCATTGGCTAATTTACCCTGCTCACAACCAAACCTTCATAGGTTCGAGCCCGAACCTCGACACCTTGCCGGAACAGCCTGGCAATCTACTTCCCAAAGCAAAGCAGCCCTTGCAAGCCCTGCGGAGCCCAGCTCTCCGCTGATATGCACAGGCCCATCAGCTCACTGGGGATAGTTGACAGGCCTCCGGTGGTTCAGTCAGAGGACTCCAACCTTTCATGAGCGAGCCCTGCTCTCTGTCCCTGGGGCAGGACGTCAAGCTTGGTAGACTGGACGGGTAGCAGAAAAGAGGAAGGCCCTCAACCAGATGGGTTGACACAGTGGCTGCGACAATGGGCTAAGACACAGCGGCAACTGTGAGGCTGGCGCACGACCGGCAGTGTTTCTTTCGGGGACGCCGAAAGCCATTATGAGTCGGAACGGACTTGGGGCACCGAACAAAAGCCATGACGACACCCGACAGACAAGCCGTACATCGCCTGTAGCCACCACTCATCTGCCAGCAGAGCTTTGCCCACTGCTGAGCCAGTGTCCACGGAGCTTCCGGATGAAGAGAAGCCAGGAAGAAAGTCCTGCCAACCCACGGATCACAGTGGTCTAATACCGAACTGGTCATAGGACTGTGCTTCCTTCCCAGTCGCATCTGCCCACCATGAGCTGGTGGCGAACCGTGACACCGACATTATCCTGGTCCCTGCTTAGCTCTTTGATTAGATCTTCACATCATCTCACAACGTGAGCAGCTCATCAAAGCGAAGCTGGCAATTCCCGGTCACACCAGCCCGGACAGGGGACTGCCCTCGTGCTGGGCTTGCTGGCCGCTCTCAGAAATGCAATTGGCTTCTCGGCTGAGGACCACACTGCCCAGGGAAACAAACCAATCACCAGATGACGGATCAATGAGCTGCCCATTCCAAAGACAGCGGCACTGTTCCTGGAGCTACTTGGTTATGCATGAAACCGAGCCCCTACCAGATGCAAAGGGTGGGGGTGGGGGGCGGTTAAACCTAGGTCAAAATCACCCAAGACATCGGGGCCTGGCTGCAGATCAGCACAGGGCTTTGACACCCCCCCCACCCCCTGAGAAAGAGCCACACCTTAGGCACAGAGACCCCACAGCTGAAGCCTCAGGGGCCAGGCTGGCACCGGCGAGGATGGCAGGTCAGCCCTGTCAGGGGAGGGCCCTGCACGTGGCTTCCCTGAGAGCACGGGCAATGTTCTCACAGAGGAGATGTGCTCCCCAAACTTTGTCAAAGGAGGAAATTAAGATGATTACCTACATTCAGGGGAAATTAAAGTGTTTTGGCATGAAGTTTGCTTTCTCTATCAACCATATTAAGTAGGCAATTACTCAACGCTCCATTTGGCCTGGAAGAGGCTGCCTTCGCAGGGAGAATCCTCGGTAGATGCTTCCTTGAGGGGATACAAAGCATGGGGGGGGCAGGAAAGAGCAAGGGGTCCCTCTTGGGAGGCAGGCGTGCTGAGTGCAAAGCCCAGCTTCTTACCTCTCAGGGTCTGGCCTTCTTCAAGTTGCCTTCACGTCGCTCAGCCTCAGTTTCCTGATCCTGGAAATGGGCGCGTGCCTGTCTTATGGACCCCAGTGCTGCACCTGGCTTCGACCTCTGCTTTCTTTTGCCAAGAAACTTTGCTGTGTGCCTCGCTGACACTAGGAGTTGTTAGTCAATGAAAGGCCGACCGGGGCCGCAGGAATTTGCATGACTGGGCTTGTCTGCACACGATGTTCCCTCTGCCATTGTCACAAGAGGACTATGTCTATGTTGGCTTGCGGCAGGAGGAGACATGCAGAGGCCAGAGAGAAGTTGCCCTCTTGCATCATAGTCGAAGCCGTCCTAGATCCGCCAGCAGCCAGCCAAGCCTCAGGCAGGTGCGTGCACCCAGCCAAGATTGGCAGAAACTGCCCCGGGAGGGAGGAGCAGGCTGAGCCCTGCCCAGCCAAGATCAGCTGTCCCTCTTTTGCCTGGGGAGCTAAACACGGCAATCAGCATGGCTTTCTTCCACCCATGTGTGTGGGTGTTTGAAGAGCTCACGGATACAGACTTAGTTTGAAAAGATGGGTGACTCAACACCTGGACGAACCCTGGAAGCAGGCTGGCAGAATGTCTGTACTCCCAGTATGGTCGACGTGCCACTGAGAGCATGCCTGGTCTGAGGCATGTGTGCTGGTCACCCAAAGGGCCACCTCCCCTCACCAAGAGCTGCCCATCTCTCCCTTCCAAACACCTTGGGGCTCGCATGCAACACCACGGGGCAGAATGCTTCCACAGGCGGGCTGGAAATGGAAATGAACAGGAAGCCTAGTAAATCAACAATGTAGACCCCCTGGGAGGGCTCCAGACCTAAACTCATAGTCATAGTCGCTAGTTGTAGGTGCTGGGGGTGACGATGACGACAACGATGATGAAGGTGAGATGACGATGATGATGATGACGGGGAGATGATTTCAGTCTGATGGCAGAGGAAGTAACACTTTTTTATGGCCCAAATATTTGCAAGAAAAGTGGAGTTTTTGATGCTAATTATCACTGGACTTTCACATGCAAATGAAACACTTGAAAATATCATGACTTAAGGAAATAGAGGAAAGAGCTAGGAGGCAAAGGACATTTATAGAAATCTAAATACAGGCATGTACATATGTAACTATATTGATATATGAGGATGGGGAAATAGATCTATGTGCCTATATTTATAGGTTTAGTATTAAGGTAGCAGATGGACATTGAGCCTCCACTCAAGTACTCCCTCACTGAAAATATACTTTGTTTTACTAAACTGGTATTCTATGATGCTCACCTTCCCAACACAATCGCTGAAGACCAAGCGGGTGAATAAGCAAATGTGGTGAAGAAAGCTGATGGTGCCTGACTATCAAAAGATATACCATCTGGGGTCTTAAAGGCTGGAAAGTACACAAGCAGCCATCTAGCTGAGAAGCAACAAAGCCCACATGGAAGAAGTACACCAGTCTGTGCAATCACAAGGTGTCAAAGGGATTGGGTATCAGGCATCATCAAAACAAAAAATCATATCATTGTGAATAATGGGGTAGTGTGGAGTGGAGACCCAAAGCCCATTTGTAGGCTACTTGACATCCCCTTACAGAAGGGTCTCAGGGAGGAGACAAGCTAGAAAGGGTACAGTATAGCAACGATGAAACATACAACTTTCCTCTAGTTCCTAAATGCTTCCTACTCCCCCCCCCCCCACTATCATGACCTCAATTCTACCTTAAAAGTCTGGCTAAACCAGAGGATGTACTGGTACAGATAGGAACTGGAAACACAGGGAATCCAGGACAGATGATCCCTGAAGGACCAGTGGTATGAGTGGCGATACTGGGAGGGCATAGGGAGGTTGGGGTAGAAAGGGGAAACTGATTACAAGCATCTACATATCACCTCCTCCCTGGGGAACGGACAACAGAAAAGTGGGTAAAGTGAGACGTCGGACAGTGCAAGATATGACAAAATAATAATTTATAAGTTATCAAGGGTTCATGAGGGAAGAGGGGAGAGGAACTGATGCCAGGGGCTTAGGTGGAGAGCAAATGTTTTGAGAATGGTGAGGGCAATGAATGTACAAATGTACTTTACACAATGTATGTATGTATGGATTGTGATGAGTTGTATGAGCCCCTAATAAAATGATTTTTAAAAAATTAGAAAAGAAAATACCACGACTTGGGTCAGGTGGACCTTAGTCCTCCAAAGGATGCCTCTGCTCACTCACATTTGGAAGGGGTCTTGGGCACCAGGCTTGTTCCTGGAGTAGGTGCTGTTTGAAATAACATCTATCCCTAGAGGTGGCCTCCAGCCTTGGAACCATTGTGAGGATGGGCAGAACTGAGTCACATGTTGTGCTGTTGTCCACGGGTCATTATGGGTCAGAATGGACTCGATGGCACCCAACCACAATAACGTCTCTAACTGAGAAGTCCTGAGGGCGTGGTGGGTTATGTGTTGGGCTGGGAACCACAAGGTCAGCAGTTGGAAATCACCAGCTCTTTCTCAGGAGAAAGAGAAAGATCGCAACTGTGGTAATGAGTTATAGTTTCAGAAACCCACAGGGGCTGTTTTACTCTGTCCTACAGAGAGAGTCACTGTGAGTGACAGTCGACTGGATGGTGTCCGACGGGAGGGAGAGTCGAGAGGCCACGAGGTTTGAGAGCAACTCCACCACCCTTACATAAGGACCCTCTCTTCCCCAAACACCTAGAGAAGACACTGCCACACATGACCCGCTCTCCCATCCTGGAAGCCACATGTTGGCCAGGACATGTATTTTGGTTGGCTTGTCCAGTGTTTATACACTTTTAAAAGATGTTGTCAAGCTCCAAGAATCAGGAAATGTCTGTCTTACACACCAAGAAAAGGGATCGAGCGTCTAGTTTCTCTTGAAAAGAAAGAAAAAGGTAGCCGCCCCCCCGCCACGGGGAGCTGGGGGCAGTTGTGCCTTCTAGAGGCAGGGCGGGTTGTGCAGGTGCCCAAGGTCCCCAAGCTCCCTACAGTCCCGGCCTGAGAGCGGCAACACTAATGGTCAGTTGGCATCCTTCTTGCTCCATGTCTTGGAGCAGTCAAATTCTTATCTGAACCCAGGATGCGTTCCAAAGCGGACGGGTTCAGACTGGAGAATGAAATAAGAAAGCTGCTTATTTCCTTCCCCAGGCTCGATTTGGGGGCACTAAGAGCTTGTGACCCTACATTTCATCCTCAAAACATGAAGAGACACGTAGGATTTTAAGACAGGATGTATTGTTTTCTCAGATGTCTCCATATGTCTCACACACACATACACACACACAAATATCTAGGGAGTCACAGCCACGAAGCAACTTGTAAACAATGCTGATGTTGTCTTTTGGACGTGTTTTTAATTTTGTCCCCAAATAGCAATATTTGTTTCACAAGAAGTTCTCCATATTGGCTAAGGGAGGTGGGCGGGGGTGGGGGTGGGGTGGTGGAAATTCTGATCACTGGAACTTTAAGTAAGAGTCTGAAAAGACAGCAAAAAAAAAAAAAATGTTGTGGCAAACCGGGGGGGAAAAGACACCATTTGTAAGGAAGAACTATTTGTATGGAATATCATGAGGAAGTAAGTGCATCGTGACAATTTTGTCCCTCTCCGATGATTTGATTGTCAGTAATGAAGACCACGGGAGGGTGTTAAATGTGCGCCCGTGAAGGATCTATTTCACTTCTATGGCAAATTATGCAACTCAGGGCTTGCTAGCGCCTGGCAAAATACAAATGTATTTGAATGGAATTCAAATTGTTGCTCTCCGCCTAAGACACAGGTAATATCACCAGGGGTCCTGTCTTCAGATTTGTCTAAGAGGTAAGAGTTTAAGTAATAGTAGCAGTATTACAAAATTGCCTTTAAACACTGAAAACATTTTTACTTTGTTACAGGGTGTAATTTCCTCCTTTTCTCTCTAATGGCTCATGTACCGAAAATGATACATTAATGTGATTTTTCAAATTTAGTTACCTGTGTGTGTGTGTGCGTGTGTGCGCACACGCGTGCGTGCTAAAATTATATGTTCTCATCATTGCCCTGTTTGTCAGTTCCCAGAATCCATTTATCCCTGGCTTCTTACAGTGCTATAATTTAGAGCTTCATGTCACAGAACTTTCATAAACTTTTTTTTCCTTTTAAAAACAAGACACAAAATAGTTGCAATAAAATCTGATGAAAATGCTTCTAGTTCAACTTTTGAAATCTTTCAATTATGTTTTGAATGACTATCATGCTTTCCAGTATTCCCGCTCTGTGCACTCTCTCCTCCCGTGACAGGCTCTCTGGGCAGGGGAAGAAATTACTGGAAGAGAGAGTCACTTTCAGCCACTTATTTTGCTCCCCTCGTCACTTCGGATTCTTGGGTGTGCGTGCATGCTCACTCCGTGCAGACAAGAGGAGAAGGCAGGGACTGGTTGCGGATCGAAAGCCCCGATTCCGTTTAAACTCCAGTGATCTAAATGGGATGTGGGAAGGGGCTTGGTGGCGGGTTGGGAGGAGGCTGTGATTGCGTGAGCGTCTGGCTATATACCAGAGGGAGACATAAAAAGAAATTCATAACGAGAGGGGGGCTTGTTAAAAACAACAGAGCCTAGTGAGTGCTCGCAAACAACTGTCGATGCCCGTGCATATTAGATCTGGCCGTTCCCCACCAGGCAGAAGTGACTTTGTGGACGTCGTGTGAGCTCATAGATTGTTCTGGAAGCAGCAAGACCTTAAAAGCCAGCACCGGAAAGCCCCTGGAATGGTGCTATTTAGTGCAAGCCTAAAAATGAGGTGGCGCTGGCCTTTGGAACTCTCTCAAAATGTTCTTCAGACAGTGAGGACAAGCAGTGTTCTTTCAGCCTGCTGTGATCCAGAGGGTGTGTACCCATAGATCACCAGGCTTTTCCCCCGAGTCTCGGGGATTCGGGAGGCTCCACAGACGCCATGGCTGGCCTGGGTGTGTTCTAAGGACTGCCACCTGCGCAGCACCTGGCACCACCCAACAGGCTGCCCAGCACAACACAGCCACTGGCAGCCAGCAGGGCCGCTTGAAGAGCATAAACAGACCCAGGAGAAATGGAACCCGAATGTTTCTCAGAAGGGAGTGCCTTTGGCCGGCAGTGGGCACCTTACCAGGAAAGAGGCCTTGCCGGATAAATGATATCATGCTCGGTCAAAGCGAGGGCAGATGGAAAGGAGGAGATGGGCTGCCGATGAACGCCAGCACTTCTACCCTGTCCCACGGGGTTGCTATGAGTTGGCATGGGCCTGATGGCTGTGAGTCACCGCGTTCTTGCATCAGACGCTGCCATTAGGAAACCCAGAACCAGCCCCGGGCCTCCTGTCTCTGCTGGGTTTATTATTGGGGGTGAACCTCCCCCTTCCATTACCCACCCTTTCCTCTCCCCTCTAAAGTGTAAATCCTCTATTTCTTGCAAAATTGCCCCCCCAAGTCTTTCTTCGCAATCCACCTGCCCCCAACTATTCCCATGCTGTGTTATAAGGACATCCAGCAGGGTGGCAGAGGCCTTCACAGGCACCTGGCTCTTGCGTGTGGAGATTTATTTTACCCCATGAACGCACCAGTGCCTTCTGAGCCTCTTGATCAACCAGTTGTGATCAACAGCTCATCTGTTTACTGCACAGGTGCAGAATCTCCCTGAGCAACCACGGGGGGATGGCAGTTCCATCCTTCCTCCATGTGGCCCCACGCGAGCGTGACTGTGATGGTACCAACCCGAAGTATGCCCCCCACCTTGCACCTGGTTGCCAGGTCAGCCAGTGAGTACCTGGAAAACCGGGGATGGGGGGCCAGGCTGGGGAAGGTCTAGAAGCAGCCTAGAGGAACCTGTGGAATCTGCCCACTCCTTGGCCCAAAGGGGGCGCTAGGCGGAGAATCACCTAGAATCCAAGAGTGCATTGGTACCACCAAAGCTTTGAAGACCCAGCTGCTGACTGAAGGGCTGGTGCTTCAAGGCCACCTGTTCCCATGACGGTGACAGCCTGGCCACTTCCCTGAGTTGTTCTATTTCCTCACATCCAGTTACCATGGATCGGAATGGACCTGACAGCACCCAACTGCCCCTGCGTGACCTCAGACCATGGGCGTCTTGGCTTCGGCTCCCGAATGACTGCTGAGTGTTTTCCTGGGCCCCTAGGTCCTGTTGGCCAGACCACAGTCTTTCTTTGAGACCTCACCCCCCCCCCCCCAAATTTATGTCCCCTTCACTCCCTGCTCTCCAAGCACCTCAGCAGCGGCCTTTGTGCTCCATGTCCCCTTGCCTGGAATGACCCCTCCCTTCCCCTCGCCAACCCATTCCCTCCCCCCATGCTGCTCAAAGAGGCCCTTCCTGATGATCTGAATTAATATTGGAACCCCGCCCCCGCCTCCGTTACTGTCATTCTCTATTCTTTAGCCTCGTGTTATTTCTTTTCTTAAGAGACCCAATCCAATGCCAACCTCTTTCTAGTCATTTCCAACTCAGGGCAAGCCGTGTGTCAGAGTGGAGCTGTGCTCCACGGGGTGCGGATGCAGTGGCTGGTTTTCCCTAAGTAGATGGGCAGGCCTTTATTCCACAGGGCCTCTTGGTTAGTGGCCAAGTGCGTTTGCCATTGGTACCACTCAGGGCTGTGGCCAACACCAAACAACCCCAGATGTGGCCACAAGTGCGTCACCTTGCTCTGTTGCAGCAGGTCCGGCACCTATGGCAAGGGCCTGGCATGCCCATCTGCACACAGCCCAAGGAGGGCCGTGGCCGGCGCTCACTGAATGACTCCATGCTGGCAGGAGGGAGCCTGGCGTTTTTAAAGGGAGGGGTGGTGTGCGGCGGAGGAGGGAGGCTGATCTCTACAAGGAAGTCCTGCCCTGGGACAAGCCACCGAGAACCACTCTCTCCGCTTCCAAGGAAGAGAAGATCGTGTAGCAGCTCAGATGCATCCCGAAAGTCGCCGGGCACGGTTTCAGAACATCACCCCCACTCACTTAGCGCACGCATACATTGTTCATGCAGTGGATTTTGCTGGAGGCAAATAAATACATAGCCCGGGCATAAAATAATTTAAGCAGGAGGGCCAGATAATCACGCTTCCCTTTTCCCAGCTCTTCTCGAAGGGAGTTTTGGTGGGAATGGGTTGTGTGGGTCAAGTCCAAAGAGCTCCCTTGTCCGACATGCAGCGGAGTGCAAAGAGGTTGTGGGGGGTGGGGCGGGGAGGGCAGAAAGCCACAGAGTCTCTCCCAAGACGCCTGTGTGGCCCCGTGGTTTTCTGACACGCGGAGCAGCAGGGCCCAGGCAATGGCATTTGGCCCCGAGGTGAAAAGGCGCGTTGTGGCAGCGTCTACTGAGATCCCCACGCAGGGGCAGGGGTGACCTGGATCATGGTGCCTCACTGAAGAGAGCTTCCGAGTCGAGAGACGTGTCTCAAATCAAGAACTACCGAGACTCAAGGCCTGGAACAAAGACGCTGGCCCCTTCTTCGCCACATGCTCGGCGCGTGCCTGCCCGTGGGACTCGTGCTGATTCGAGGACCTTTGATGCAAACGTATCCAGCCAAACCCTCAATGAAACCCACAGCCAGAGTCGACTCTGACGCCCACGGCCCTCTAGGACTGCTCCTGCCCCAGGGTTTCCAAGGTGATGCTGCAGTCTGCAGAAGCAGGCCGACTCCATCCATCTCCATCTCCTCCGAGAAGCTGGTGGGTCCCAACGCCTGGCATTTTGGTTCGAAACCTGACGCGAAGTACCCCGTGCCCCAGGCTCCTTATAGATTCAGGAGAGAGCAGGAAAGGGCAAGTGATGGTGGAGATGGGGTCAAGCGGTCAGCACCCACTTGCAAAATGGTGGTTAGCTGCCTGTGTCACAGATACTGTGCTGGGGGACCCGTGGTGAGGGGGGGCCAGACAGCGCAGGTGTTTCTCCTGGACCCCGGCTTGGGATGTTTCTATGCTTGGGGAAGTGGCCTTCTGCCAACCCGAACCGGATGGGTCTGTGTGAGGAGAGAGAGGGGAAGCCTATGGCACTGGAAGCACAGTGTGGACCGGATTAGACTAAAGGCTGGCAGTTCAAACCCACCCAGAGCCCATTCAGAAGTAAGGTCTACAGAACGGGGTCAGAAAGAACACCTCTATGCAAACCCTCCTTGGAATGCAGATCTCCTCTCAACACCCCCCCCCCCACAACCGGGTCTCCAGAGTCCACCACTCATCCCCCACCCAGGGGGCCGACGGCTCAGGGTCAACACAGCCGTCAGCCAGCTAAGTGTGCATCAACACTGTGCATCTCTCAGGCTCTGGGAGGCTCCCTGCCCCCCAGACGTGCCACAGAACAAGTTCTTTCCGATGGAGCCCCAGTGGCGTAGTGGTTACATGTGCTGGGCTGCTAACCTGCTAATCTCAGGACAAGCAGTTTGAAACCGTCAGTCGCCCCAAAGGAGAGACACGAGGCTTTCCACTCCCATAAACAATGAAAGCAACAAGTCAGACGACGCTGCCATCGAGTTGCTGTCAACTCATAGCGCTCTCCGAGAGGACAGGGGAACAGGGACAAAGGCCCTGCGAGGTTCCGAGATGGTGACTCTTTACGGGAGACGACCGCGTCGCTTTCTCCCATGGAGTGCCCAGGCCAACAAGGATCCACAAGGTCACCAGGCCTCCTGGTAAAGACGGGCAGCCTCGGAAACCTACAGGGCCAGTTCTTCCCTGTCCGAGAGGGTCGCTATGAGCCGGCATAGTCTTGATGGTGGTAAGTTTTAGTTCTGGAGTTCGCAAAGAGCAGCCATTGAAACCCCATGGATCGCAGTGGTACTTGGATACACACGGGGCCACCGTCATTTGCATGGGCTCCAAAGAGAACCCGTCTATGAGTCCAGGCAGAGAGAGACCAGACAGAAAGACCTGGCTATCGAATGCTGAAAACGACGCAAACCTTAGAGATCACCACAGAGCATCCAGTATCAGGTAGAGTGCTGGCCCATGGAGCCTGAGGTTGCAAGATGATCAGAAGACACAGAGTGTCTCTGGTGTGGCCAGGATTGTTACGATGATGCCGGATGGGTACAATTTCACCTTCTGCCCATGAGGGTCACCCTAGGCCAGGACACCATGAGCAGCAAGGGCCACTAGGCTCTGCTATTGTTCAAATACACGTCTCGTGTCCTCTTGATGACATCGTTTCTGACACAAGGGCGAGTTCTGGGCACAGAGGCCAGCTGCTTTGTGCCTCTTAGCTATTCTGGACCCATTATGGGGACTTTTCCACCGTCACATTGACCGAGAGACTCCTATTATCAGAGCGCAGCAAATATATGCATAGCCCAGTCGGACACACGCCAGCAAACAGAATAGGCAGGCAGCAATCAGGTACATTCCAGATACATGAGTGGCTTATAAATAAACATTTGATACACCAAACAGAGATAAATGGACAATAAATAAGTGGATTTAATATGGATAGATACACAAAACTATTTCAGGGAGATTAACAGCAGTAGCTGAGGATGTGGTGGGGGTGGGGTAGGGGGGGCAAATAAACAGATTCTGCAAAGAAAGCGAAGGGGATCAGGGACTAAGGTTATCCCCTCCAGGAGCTGCTGCAACCGTCAGCGAGCATCAGTCTCCCCTCGTTCCCAGTGCATGTCAAGGCCTCTAATCTGTTGTAAGCCCTATTCTCTGCAGACAGATATAACACCAGTGAGCGAGCAGTAGAACCGCCTATTCCTACTTCTCTGACACCAGACTTCTTACACAGGCCTTCCTTGCCGGCTGCACAAGGGCGGGCAGGGGCGGGTCTGGGGGTTTCCAGAACTTGCACTCGCACTGAAAGGCACCAGCTCTGGAGCTGCGGTAGAGATTCCTTTCACAGCAGCCCTGCTGTCCCGGCTCTGGCTCCTCTCCCCACAAAAGGTCCACCTAGCTCGGCCTCCGAGAGCCTCTTAGCAAAAGGAGCCAGTGAACTTTTACTCAAGGCAGCTCCGTGTCGGAGACCCACACTCCGGGCATTCTCTGGGGCTGGTTTTTAGGACGTTGACCCTCCATATCTTTCTCCCAAGGGGCCTCTGAGTGGATTCGAACCTCCAACCTGCCTGCGAGTTAGCAGCCGAGTTACACCAGCGATCTAGTTACACCAGCCAGGAACTGCTCAGCAGAATGGCGGCTGAGCTCCAAGCCTGTCCATGGGACCAGAAGACTCGGCTCCTGTCTGTGATCTCCGCAATGCCCATGGGATGCCCACAATGGATTCCTTGGAAGGTGATCCCTAAACAGGGTAGGATTTGGAGGCTCCTCGGCAAGAAGAGGTGGAAAAAGTCAACAAGCAAGGGGATGAAATGGAAGGGAGAAAGGGCCTGTCAGTCAAAACCAATGCTTTAAGGCAGCGGTTCTCAACCTATGGGTCGCGACTTCTTTGGGAGTTGAATGACCCTTTCACAGGGATCGCCTGATTCATCACAGTAGCAAACTTACAGTCATGAAGTAGCAACGAAAATAATGTTATGGTTGGGGGGGGGGGGTCACCACCACATGAGGAACTGTATGAAAGGGTCACGGCATGAGGAAGGTGGAGGACCACTGCTCAAGGGGGCGCTGGGCAGACAGGGCTGCTCAGAGTCCTACACGCAGGAGGGCACGGTGGGCGCCATTTTGAAATTCCTCATCACTTGACTTTTGCACTGTGGTTTCTAGAACAGTAGTGCTTGTGCCGACCCAACACCTTTCCCTCTTTCTCTTGTTCCAGCTGCAGCACCCTCCACCCACCCCCAACCTCCCATGCTCTCGCCAGCCAATGGAGCATCACGTTTGAAGGCTGAGTCAATGCTGCAGTAGGGTAGAACTACAGGAGTGACCCAGGACTGAGGGACGCTGGGGTCCATCCCCCCACCCCGGGGGTGGAGTGGGGGAGAGATATGACTGACTCCCAGGTGCTATGTAGAGATTGGAGAGGCTGCTGATCCCACTGCCTTTGTTACAGATGCAGGTATAGCTCATCTAGTGGTAGCACAGACAGGGCTAGGGACCTCACCTTCCCCGGGGCCAGCTAGGGGACAGGCTGAGTGAAGACGGCTGGGCGGGAGCACGGGGGCGGGGGACTGCCCTGGATGAAAGGGTGCTACTTAGGGATGTCTTTGTCTATGGCTGAAATGGTGAGGTACTCTGATTTTCCAAGGGAAGCTAGAAATGGGAATTTTGGTAAGAAAAATACATTGACTTGGAGAGACTAAGAGGATGTAATATGTTGCTGAGAGACTGTGGCGTTGGTGCCAACTCATGGCCACTTTATGTATAACTGAGAGACATGTTGTCAGGACTGGCCATCCCCACCAACCTAGTACAACCAAACCAAACCACGCCGGTGGCTGGCGTGCTAATGTCGACATGACGTGACCCTACACGACAGAGCACAGCTGCCCCATGGGGTCCCGGAGCCTGTCCTCTTCACAGAAGCAGACGGCTACGTTTCTTGTGCACTGAGAAACTGGTGGGCTCGGACCACCGACCTTGCAGTTAGCAGTCGCACTTGGTCATGGCGCTTCCAGGGCTTCCCGACCTAACACACTGAGGAGGCTCCTGGGTGGGGTGCGGGGAGCAGTCTGTGGGCCAGGCTCTGCCTGCAGGTTGCTGCTTTGGGGTCTCTGGACCTGAGGGGAGTTGGGTCCCAGAGCGGACAGGGCCCTAGGGATCCACAGGGCCCGGAGCCATCCGAGGTGGGAGGGTGCTTCACACCAACAGCACAAAGCAGAGAACTGATGGGGCCATCAGCTCCTGCTTCTGTCTCACTCCTGGATGTCACTGTCAAAGAACCAAGCTATGCTGCTGGTACAGTGTCCCCTCCCCGCCTGCACTGGTGCAGAGCTACAGGGCAGTCCTCGAGTCCCCAACGTCTGGGTGCTGCTGCAGCCGATGAGGCAGGGCTGGAGAGACTGGGCGTGAATGGGAGGTGAGGCAGAGCAGGCAGGGGCTGAGAGGGACTCGCTCAGGGAGGCTGGGGACAAAGGAGCTGAGCTAGGTGACAGTGGCTGGGAAAGGAAATTCAGGTGCAGAGGAAGACAGACAATCTGCAACTCACACGCACACATGGAATCACTGGTTGACAACCAGTCACAGCTGGCAGTGCCCTAAGAAGGTGACCGTCGCTCATGGCATCCTTGTGACACTCTCTGGTCCTGCACTGGCACAGTTCTTGCTGCTGATGCTCTGTGCTCTGGGCTCAGCTCTGGCTTCCAGTGACCTCGTGGGCCAGGACACAACTGCCCTGCAGAGTTTTCTCCCCCTTGGCCTTTATTGGAGCAGGTCTGCTGGGTCTTGTCTCCCGAGTCCACTGACTGCTGTATGACGTCAGGGCGCTAGGTCCTTGTCCTCCACCCATTGTAAAGATAGCTAAACCGAGGCCTGGTGGACATGTGTGTCTTTTGGATTTCACATGTAGCTGGACTTATCTGTTGATTTAGAAAGGGGATTCGAGATGGTGTGAAAGGTGAGGAGTCAGACAGAGGCGAAGGCGCCTGAGGTCCCTGTGTAGCCCCTCTGGCTGGGAAGGGGTCACACAGAAGTCCATTTAACTATTGAGAGTCATGTGGGTGGGGAAGAGGGGGCAGCAGGAGGCAGAGGAGTGTCCCCTGCAGACCCCGAGGGAGGAAGAAAGGAATTTCCTGCCATCAAGTTGATGCCTACTCATAGCGGCCCTATGGGACAGGGCAGACCTGCCTCTGGGTTTCTGAGACTGTGACTTCATGGGAACAGACAGCCTCACCTTTCTCCTTCAGAGCGGCTGGCGGGTTCGAACTGCTGACCTTGTGGTTAGCAGCCCCAGGTATAACCCCCTCACCACCACTTGAGGAGAGGAGGAGGGAGGATCCAGGGTGTGGAATTTTGGGGGGCGGCACTGGGCTTCAGCTTAGCAGCGACCTCCTTGCTTCTGTTTCCTAAATAAGTCACGCCCGGATTCCTGCTGCTAGGGAACCTACAGGATTCATCAGACAGGTCTTGGAGGACCAGAGAGGAGACAGCTTTGCCATGGAGAAATGAGCCAGGGCAGCGCATGCCAGCCAGATCTGTGGGTTCTGCTTACACAGGGGAGCCATCTGGGGTCCTGCGCAGTGGTGTGCCAGGTGTCAGCAGTATACCTGGTGTCCAGGCTTCCCAAGTCACTTCCCTGCTCTCCTGGGGACAACAGTTCATGGAGATCGTCCGCTGTCTGTGGATGCCCCCTGTGGAGTGGGCAACACCTGCCCACTTCTAACTGGGCCTTTGGGACCCTCCCCCTGGGAGAGGTGGGAGGAGCTTGCAATTACAAACTGTGGCAGATGGAATAAGAACCCAACCCTTGCGTTTTTTTTTTTTTTTTTAAAAAAAGGGTAACTCTCCTCTGTGTGCATAATTTATATTATCCTGAATATGGCGGAGGACACAGAGGATGCGGGACATCAGTCTGGCTACATCTCTTCATGAAAAGGGTAGTGAGCCCAACTCAGACTCCCCCGCCCTCAGTCATCCTGGGGGTGGCGTCTTCTACCGAGCTTCCTCAAAGAGAATGGCTACAAACAGGAGCTGGGCTGCATTGTGAACATCCCAATTCTGCATGATTTTCCATCAGGCAGAGCTGACGGAGCCACAGTGGTCTACTGGGTTATGCACTGGGCTGCTATTGGCAAGGCCAGCAGTTCAAACCCACCAGCTGCTCTGAGGGAGAAAGATGAGGCTTTGTACCATCATGGAGAGTAAGTCTCAGTAACTAACCCACAGGGGTGGTTCTATCCTGTCTTACAGGGTCACCGTGACTGGACTAAGTGGCAGGGTGTTGTGTGTGTTTGTTTTTGAAGTCTGAGCTGAGACCTGAAAATCTGCATTTTAATTGTTACTCAGGCGGCTCTCGGTTCTGTTTCTACAGAGACTTCCCCCGAAGTCCTGGGAAAGAAGAAGAAGTCAGAGTCTGCAGGGGACTCATCGAAGGCGAGGAATCTGGCTTTGGGATGTGGGCCTTTGAAAAGGAGACCCGGGTCCCAGGAGGTGAGAGGCGTTTCTGAAAGAGAATTCAAGTTTACCAGCACTGTGAGGGGGTTCCTACATCCTGAGCTCAGAAGAGAGATGGCAGGGGGCAGCCCCCATCCAATGCAGTATGGGAAAGAGCTGGCTGATGCACAACAGCAAACTCAACAACAACCAGGATCCAGTGGATCCTGACTCATGGCGACCCCCCGGGCATTGGAGTGCTCCACAGGGTTTGCAGCGGCTGATTTCTCAGAAGTAGATCACCAGGCCTTTCTTCCTGGGCTCCTCTAGATCGACTCGGGCCACCCGCCTTCTGGGGAGCAGCTGACTGAGCGAGTAAGCCGTTCACACCGCGCACAGACACACACTAATCTGCAAACTGCAGCTGCCTCAGAACTCTGTCCCCTTGGCCTAGTGGCTGTCACGTGTCACAAAGATTTGTGTTCAGAAAATGCAGCCGTCAGAAGTATCATCTGAAGAGCCTGAGATGGAAGCACAAGCTGCGTCAGGAAACAGAAAGGCTGCCGAGGAGTCTAGGAGATCCACCGAATGTGGGCAGAGCCAGCAAAGTCCTTATGCTCAGTGTCACCAAGGCCATCCTGACTCACTGTGACCTGATAGGACACAGCTGAACTGGCCCGGTGGGCTTCGCAGACTGTCTGTAAATCCTTACGAGAGTAGAAAGCCTCATCGTTCTCCCATGGAGAGGCTGGTGGTTTAGAACTGCTAACCTTGTGGCTAGTAGCCCATCGTGTAGCCCACACTACTACGAGGGCTCCTTGACGTGCCCGGCCAAGCCCTGGTCCTGCACTGGTGGTGTTTCTCCATGACTCCTCACAATGGCCCCGTGAGGCAGGCCCTGCTGTGATCTTCGGTTCACGGATGAGCAGACTGAGGTGTAAGGAGGTTAAGGTAGCACCTTGCTCAAGGCCACACAGCTAGCATGTGGATCAGAAGGAATTTGAGTCCCGGAGGGCTCCAGGGCTTGTGTCCTTGTTGCTAGGTGTCTTGGAGTCAGATCCAACTCATGTAGAAGGCCTGCTCCCTTTCCCTAACCATTGCTATGTCTGGGCTCACAGTTGGAACCGGTGTCAATCCATCTCATTGAGAGTCTTCTCTTTGTCCCTCACCCTTGACATTACCTGGCTTAACGTTCTTAGCCATCCTGATATACCTAAAGGCTCCTGGAGAGGACCCTTTGAAAGGAGTGGACTGGAAGATGGAGAGAAGAAGAAGAGAGGCCAGGTGGTGAGTCCACATTGCAGCCCCTGTCCAGGCACTCCCAGGGGACACAGGACAGAGCCCCTCCAAAGGCATGTGGAGAAGGAAGGGTGCAGAGATGGTGTCCGTGCGTCTGAATGCTGCGGATTGGAGCACAACGCTGGGCATGCGGGGGAGAGAGAACCTGGAGGACCAGAGCTTCTCAACAGGGCCCAATTTCACTTTCCAGGCTAAGAGTGGGGCTGCTAACCACAAGGTCAGAGGTTCAAGTCCACCAGCTGCTCCACAGGAGAAAGTTGAGGCTGTCTGTTCCCTGAAGATGGAGTCTTGGAGACCCCAAGGAGCTGTTCTAGTTTGTCTGTAGAGTTGCTATGAATGAGAATCGCCTCAACAGCAGTGGCATTTTTGTGGACATATTTTTGGTGCCTCCCTTGTTCAACCACCATCATCACCACCACCACCTATAATTGTCAGTAGCTGTTTGGTGAGGAGGTGGCTACGGCATCTGGTGGAGGAGGGTTCACGCAGTTGGTTACTAACCAAAACGCTAGTGGCTTGAATTCACCTAGCGGCTCCCTGGGAGAAAGATGGGGCAGTCTTCGCCCACGCAGGTCACAGCTTTGGAAACCCTAGGGGCCAAGTCTGTGCTCTATAGAGTGCTAGGAGTCAGGCTGGACTGGGTCACATTTTTATGTATTGGTATCAATTGAGTTGAGGTAATGGTGTGGTGGTCACCTAATCTGCTGTCAATGGAAGGATGAAGAGTGTAGGGGTGGAGGCTAGATTGTCAATCTGGAGACAGCCAATGGGACTTCTGTGTCTCATTGAGTATGGCCTTCTCCTGAGAATTCTGGGAAATCTGGTACTTCCTCCTTGGAGGTAGGAGACACCTCTCTCTGCTACTCCCTGGGAGACATTGCAGAAGACAAACCACATGGATGCAACCAGGCCTTGGAAGCAGGAGAAACCACAGAGAGACCCCTGCCAGCACTGAGATGCTTACAACTCCACTGGACTCAAAAACTTTCTACTCACTGGCCTGTGATTTTCTACATTCGGCGTCATTACATGTGTTTCATGAGTCTGAAGAGGGCTTTATAGATTGGTATCAGACATATGGGTTAATATTGGACTTATGGACTTGATCTGGACTGGGCTAGGAAAGTTTCCTCAATATTCAATTCCTCTTGTATATAAAACTCTTTCTTATACACATATGTGTATAAGATACACATATGTTTCTCTAGTCCACCCAGACTAACACAAATGGATACTGCAAAACAGCCTACCAAGGACAGCCCCACACTACAAAGAATGATCTGGCCCCAAATGTCCAAAGTACCTGTGGAGCCAGAGCGATGCCCAGAGGGACAAGACCAGAATGAGGAACGAAAACACTGCTGCTTTGGGCAGCCAAAGAAATGGATTCTGGGTCTGCAGGCCAGTCGTGGCCCCATAGACACGTCCTGTGTATGGTCTCTTGGCATGCAGGTCCAGCTCCGTAAACTGAGCTTCCTGCAAGGACCCCACTTTGACTGCTACATGGGCGAAAGTAGGAATTTCTAACCAAGGGGGGCTCTGGCCTTTGCGTTCAGATATTACTCTGCTGGCGCCAATAATTAACCTCTGTCTGATGGGAACGCTGTGCTGGGAGAAGCCTCAACTGCCTATCCCTGGAAGAAGCTCAGCAGTTAACTGGGCACCATCTTTTCCCCAAACCTGCACGGAACCTCTCTCGACCTGGAGAACTAGACAGCTAACAGGAGCAGGAGAACCCAACCACAACCTGGGCTGGAGAACCGGACCACTGACAAGAGTGTGAGAACCGGGGAACAGGACCAGGTAGACTGGGCTACTAACAGGACCTCGGGAGAACCGGACTGCTGGTGGGACCGGGCAACCATTATGGCTCCGGTACTTTGTGACGTGGAGACCTTCTCGTGAACTGTTGCTTTAAAAAAGTCGGATCCGTTCATCTCTAAAAGGGGGTGATTGATTGCTGCCACTCGGGCATTTCTTCATTCCTGGCTTCCTCTTCGCCTCCGTAATAAGTTTTTCACGAACACCAGTCTGCTATTAAAGAATGGTATTCATCATAAGCCAAGCAGAGAGCAAGCAGGATTTGATGGGCAGGATACTATATTTCAACCCACAGTGGCCTCTCTGTTCAACTCTTTCTGCCTCGTAGGGAACGGTTCAGGAACACACACACACACACACACACACACACACACACACACTTTGATAAATATTAATCAGAAATGCATGGCCCAGCGCTTTCCCTACTCAATTACTCATTACAGGCTCTCCAGGTGATAATGTCCTGCAAACCTTTCTATTTGCTCAAAATGCACATGAGAAGCATTTTCTCTGGCCTGGGGGTTGCCTGGGGGGCTCTAAGGAGCTGCCTAAGTGGTTAGTGACAGTAGGGGAGCGCTCTCCGTTCTTCCCATCCCCAAACCACAGATCAAACCGGCCCTTTGGCCGTGTACTCCCCATTCACCAGGACCCTCTGTGTGTCTGGGGAAGGCTGTTCCACAGGGGTTTCATGGATAGGTTGGTTTGGGGGATTTGTTCGCCAGGCCTTTCTTCTGAGGTACATCCTGGGAGATCTGAGCCACCAACCTGTCAGTCACCAGGCAAGCCCCTCCCAGGAATGCCTCTCTTCCTGCACAAGAAACAACCAGACCTTCTGCCATCAAGTCAGTTCTGAGACAGTAGCACTGTCTCCACGGGTTTCTGTCATTGCCACCTGTACAGACAGCTGCTTCTTCCTCCCACTGAGCCATCGGTGGTTTGGGACCAAGAGCTTCATCACTGCACCTCCAGGGCTCCTTAGTCTTCCTCCACCCCTCTGGGTTTTAGAGTGAGAATCCAGCCCCCCACTGCCCCCTGCCCTGATGGCTTTCCTGATGAGAGCTCCCCCGTGCAATGGTGTGGCCATGCCTTGCATGAACTGCACATGTGCCCAGTGGCCAAGGGGACCCATCGGCCTGGGGATCCCGGAGCCTCTGTAGGATGCGATCGCTTTGAATTTTCAAGTCTACTTCCTCCCTCTTCAGGTCTCATCAGACTATGCAAATTGCCATCACCCTCTCCACACAGGCTGGGGCAGGCCTGAGCCCCTGTCTTCCTCGTTATCAGGAAAGTCATTAAAAGTCCATCAGATCAATTGGTCCCTGACACAACATTAAAAAATGTTCTGGGGTGAAATCTATTTCTCCAGCCCGATCACTGGGGCAAGTTCAAAGAGGCTCATCATGAAATCGTGTCCCATCCGTGTCAGCTCCACAAGTTAACAATGAATATTAAAATCCAGGTTGCAAGAGCCGGATTCATCACGGAACACCAAACTCTGAACTCCGCAGGCCTTGCTAAGGGGAGCCTTGAGCTCCAGCTCAACAGCAGATATGTAGTCTGATGTGCGAAGGAGTCAGGGGCAATTCGTCATCACACAGCCTGGAGGTCAGGCCGATCCGCCGAGGAGCCTGACATGCTCGGTGGCAGCAAGAAGAAGTGAGATAACTGTTACCTATGTCCTCCAGGGGGCCGTACCTGAAGCTACCCGGCCCTTCCATTCCCCTTTCCTGGCCAGGCTGAACAGCTCTGCTTCCTTATAAAGTGACCCAAGGGTAGACCCATCCCCTCCAAATGACTGGTTATTTTTAGCCTCGATGTGACCTCTTACCTCTCCTCAATGAACACCATGAACGGGCAGGCAGGTGTTACTCACTTTGAACTAGGAAGGGGTGGGAGGGGACTTCAGACAGTCTGCGGAGCACTTCCATTGTCTCTAAAACCCACCAATTTTTGACACCCCCTTGTATTTTCATTTTGCACAAGGCCCATCCGTGAACTCCCCTCGAAACCCCACCCTCACCCCCATGGTGCTTTTCGGAGAAAGCTCTGAGTTGTTGAGTTTGGGGCTGTCTGCTTTGTCTCTGCGATGGACAGAGATGGGTGGAACGAAGAGATTCTCTGCTTTGCTCAGAAAAAGGCCAATCAAACAAGAGAAGAAGGATGCTTCTTGGTCTACTAAAGAGGTGGGATTCTTTCAACTCTAACCTGGGTGGGGGGCGGCGGGGAGATGTGTCTTTTGACAACAGAGCTGTTCATCAGGTCTGTATTTCCCCTAGTTAGAAACACATATGTTTATAAGTATGAAAAATGCTGATTATGTAGAAGATGCTACTTTCTTTCCTACCTGCAAGGTATCCAATCTATTCTAATTCTCCCATCCCATCCCATCCCATTCCATCCCATCCCATTCTACTCTATTCGATGCCAATCTAATTAAGTCTCATCCCCCGACTATTCTATTCTTTAAAACATTGATTATAAACCATCAAATTGCATAATCCACTACAGATCAAGATCTACAATTGGCAAACCAGCGTTGCCACACTGAAATGCACGAGTCTCTTTAGCTGCTTCCAGGGAGAGTGAGTCTCTTCCCTTCCCCTGTACTCCACTTTTTTTTTTTTAACCGATTGATCGACATTGCGGGGAGAAGTGAGTTATGAAGGATTTGTGTTAGACCAAGATTTAGACTCTCTAGTGTAGATCTAAGAATATATTTTCAGCTGCAGTGCGGTAAGCACCTTGTGAGCTTTATACAGGTCATTTTCTAGGCTTTGTAAATTGTACCCTTGTCTAGTCTCGGTTTTAATCTTCCCTCCTGTTCCCTCCCCTCCCCCCCCCCCCTCTCTGTCCATCCCTCCCTGCCTTCTCTCCTGCCTCCCTGCTTCACTCTCTTCCTCTTTTTTTCTCCCTCCCGCCCTTTCTGAATGTCTTCTTCCCTCTCTTTGACTCATTTTGTTTTGAAACCTGGGCCAGGCCTACATGACAAAAAGTGGAAGCAGAATGAATCGTCTGAACGTTTCCAAACATACATCTGCTTTGGCGCCCTGCAGACCCCGCCCCCACCCGCGTGCTCACCTCGCAGATGTTTTGGCACGGGGCAGGCAGAGCCTCAGGTAGGGGGATTCTGACGATGTTCGTGGAGCTGAAGTCGCACACGTATTGTCCATTATTTATCTAATACAGGAAATCAGTTCCCATCAAACTGCAATTCTAGTGGGAAATTTCTCGTTGTCTGGAAGATGAGGCTCTGGAAAAGCGCCATCAGGCCATTAGGTATTGAATAGAATCTGGGATGCAATGGGTTCTTCTTGGGCTGCCGCCAGAAGATGTCGTTACTTACGGCTGCGAAAAAGAAATCTTCGGCAGGCCACCCCAGCAATGAGGGCACCTTTTCTTTTAATGAGGTTCTGAACACGGTACTTCTTGGGCTGGAGAGTGAATGCAATAACTTCCTAATGGTATTTAATATTCAGATATTGGGGTCACACCGTCGACTCCTATTTATTCCTCTCTTTCCCCCCATATAGATGAAGTGCTCGCTGAAAACCCAGTATGCACATGACCTCCACAGGAAATTCGATGGGGAGACTGTTTCGGACTCAGGGGCCTCAAGAGATCGATGCTGCCTTTTTGAGGCCCAATGCTTGCCTCAGCTTGCCAAGTCGATTAGCAAAAGGAACTCGCGAGATGACGATGACAGTGGGTGCACAGGAAGGGATGGGAGAGAGGACTAGAAAAATGACTAGAGACCCTTTGGGGGGGGCGACGGGGGGGGTGGTGGCACATGATTGCCAACAACTCACCCTGAACGTTTCCAAATCCAGTGCGTTGGGTCCCAGGACCCAGCCTCCCTAACAATCTTCTTGTAGAAATACAGATATTGTTTTTAAAACGAGGAGCATTCTCCTGGTCCCTCACCAGAGGAATGAAGGAATGGCTAACATCCAGATGCATATCGGCTCACCCCAAGAGTTGCAAGGCAATAAGGAGTAAATGGATGTACACGATACGAAAAACTATCGCCCACCCCCCCTTTTCTTTTCCATTATTAATGACCAAATATTATTAAATCAATAATTTGGGTGATGATCTGTGCAGGTTATTAAATATCGTGAATTATTAACGTGAAAGTTGATCAGAGCTCAGGAGAGAATTTAAGTTCACGGGAGTCTCTGGGTGTTGAAATGAAAGACCGAGCCCTTGACAAATCCTCTCTGTTCAGATTTTGGACCCGGAGCAAGCAGAGACCACAGATGTCCTGAAGGAAATGAACAGCATTCCTTACTGAATTACAGGAAATTAAAATCCCAGCTAGCCACGGTCAGAATAATGGGGGATGAGATGGGCCAAGTCCAGGGTGCCAGTCGCCAGAAGGAATTCAGCCCCTCCACCCCCGCCCCAAGTTTTTCTTTCCCTCGCCATGGATTGCACTGATTGTTTCAGAAACCTCAGGAAATTGGGAAAGAATCACAGGTTTGCCAGGAGTGGGTGAGCCTCTGGCCTGGGAGTGGGGCAGAGAGCAATTAGCTTGTATCTCAGTGCCGGTTCCGATTTCTTTGCCTTACGCAAGGTGTGTGGGGAAGAGCTTTCTGCCCAGAGGGTAGACAAGGAAGGGCCGTGGGATGCGAGCTGATTTGGAGAGAGACGCAGACTACTGGGGAGGGGCCTGGAGCAGGCAAAGGAGGCTGGCTTGGCTGTGACCTTGGTGAAATCCCAGTGCCCATCACCAAGGACCTTGATATAACCAAGCCAGGGGCCCACGTGGCCAGAGACACTGGAGGCAAACAGACGCAACCCTGCTCTCTCCCTGCAAAGCTGCCCCCTGCCAACAAGCGCTGCCCTGCGGCCGAGGTTCCCAATATGAAAGCAACTCGGTTACTGCCGAATTTAATGACAGCGACTTTCTTTCCAAACCGTTTCACCCAGTGCAAACTGGAGGAAGAAAAGTCCAGAGAGGCAGGGATTCAGACTTTTGTCCAAAGAGGTCATGCCTCCATTTCTTCTTCAATTCTCCGCATTCTTTGTGCAGCTTTTACACACCTGAACACTGTGGCTTGGATCAAGCTTTTTAGGGGGTCAAAATCAGGGGTCGAGCATGTCCTTCCTGGTTTAGAGAGTGGTAGCAACGTATGCTTGGGGCCAGCGTGCAAAGGGGCTAGAAGGACAGGCGCCCAGGTCAGATGCTGTATGCCCATCAACCAGGACCCAGTCAAGAATGCTTCCTCATTTCAGCGAGTCTCCAGGTGGGACACTTCCTTGCAATGGCCACTGAGACCTGGATTCTAATCTGTGAGCAACCAACTGCCTGCTGCAAGCATGGTGGCCTCAGCCTGATGCCAGCCACTGAGCATGAGCCCATTCACTCAGCTAACACTGCCAGGTTCCTGCTGTGGTCCCTCCCTGCCCCTGCCCCTCCCCCCGTGGCTGCAGACAGATCCCTGCTCTCACGACATTGAGATGAGGGGGGAACTGGTGAGTGAGCGAGAACACGTGTGAAGGCTTCAGGTCACTGTGAGTACTGTACGAAGAGGAAGCACAAGCTCATGCTAAGCCAGTGGTTCTCAACCTGTGGGTCGCGACCCCTTTGGGGGGTCGAACGACCCTTTCACAGGGCTCTCCCAATTCATAACAGTAGCAAAATTACAGTTAGGAAGTAGCAACAAAAATAATGTTACGGTTAGGGGGTCACCACCACATGAGGAACTGGAATGACTCATCTGGTTTATGTACACATCCTACTAAGTGGTCCAGAATTCCCATTCTTCCCAATGTTATCCAGACCTTGTTATGATTCACACAATGCCTTTGCACAGTCAACAAAACACAGGCAAGCATTTTTCGGATAGTCTTTGTTTTCAGCTAAGATCCATCTGACACCTGCAATGATAAGCTTTGACTGACATATTTGTCTAAATTTGACTTGGATTTCTGAAAATTCCCTGTTCCTGCTGCAACTTTTTAAATTACCTTCCTAATGACTTCACTTTCACGTGATATTAGTGATATTATTTGATAATTTCTCAACTCTATTGCATGTCCTTTATTTGAAATGGCACAGACGCCTGTCTCTTCTCACTGGTTGGCCAGGTAACTGCCTTCCAATATGTTTACCACAGATGTGGGAGTCCTTCCGGACTTGCACCCACATGTTGAGACACCTTAGTTGGCATTCTGAGACCTGGAGCCTTTTTTAGGAAGGGTCAATGTTCTCACTGAAGCTAGGGTTTCGTTCAATACCATTGGTTCTTGACCAAATGCCACCTCCTAAGATGACTTCTTTTTGGTTTCGTGGCTCCACATTCCTTCCATCTTCTTGTCATGCATCCTGCATCAACAGTGTTTTGCCCATAGAATCCTTCAAAATAAGGCAACTGCAGGCTGGAAATCTTACCTTAATTCTTTTAGCTTGAGAAATATAGAGTGTCTATTCCACGGCCCCCACCTCCCACTTGCCTGTGTAACTTCAGGTCTCTGGACATTTAGTTATAGTGAATATCCCCTTTGCTTTCACGGCTCTGTTTCAGCACATTTCAGAGTCTCTTTGGATACCCATTTTTGTCTTTTTTTCCTTTTATGTCTTTGTAGTGACCGTTTGCATTCATCGTTTATGAGGTCCTCAATATCATCCTACTTGTCTGCTCATTAGTGGTCATTGTGTACAATGAACAATCTGTTCTTGACATGGCCTCTAAATTGAAACGTCCTCAAGGTCACACTCACTTGTGGATTTATTGTAATTTCCTTAGCTTCAACTTGAGCTTGCATGGGATAGTCTGTTAACGAAGTTGGTCCCTGGCCTTGGTCTGACTGCTGACATTGAACTTGTCCATCTTCTCTTCCTGTAGCTGCAGTCAATTTGATTCCTATGTGTTCCATTTGGCCCGGTCCCTGGGTACAGTTGTTGAAAACGCAATGAGTAATAAGCCTTCGGTCTTGCAGACTTCTCTCATGGGACCTCCTGAGTCGTTTTTATCATGCAGGCCATATTTTCCAGCTACTGGTCCTCCTTCGTTTCCAGAGTTCCCATTGAAATCAGCACCTCTTCATTGCAAGTTACGGGGGAATTTGGTACGTACACTTGAATAAGGGCTGTACTGGTCTTCCTCGCAGCCACGTGGATGACATCACATTGCTGACCGCACGACCGATCCGTCAGCATAGATCTTGCTTTCTGAGAATGGCGGACCACATGACTGTCTCATTCACAGTGGCCAACACCAGTTCCTCCCAGCTCATCTGTGCCCAGGATGCCAGTCTTCATTTCTTGTTTCACTTTTGATGATTTCTAGTTTTCCTAGATTCACACTTTGTACATTTCATGTGTTGATTACTAATGGGTATTGGTAGCTGGTCTTTTCTTCTCCTTTTCAGTCATGTCCTGTCCGTAGATGGAAGTTCCCGAGGCTTCGCTCCATTCACACGGCAGTGGTTGACTCCTATGTGAGGAGGCAGCTCTTTCCCCGTACTTTCCTGAGCGCTTTCCAACCTGAGGAGCACATCTTCCTGTGCTGCGTCAGACAATGCTCTATTCCGGTCCACAAGGTTCTCACCGGCCAATGTGTTCACAAGTCCATCACCAGGTCCTTTCCCCCAGCCTGTCTTTGTCTGGACTCTCCACTGATGTCTGCCCACCGTGAACAGCCCTGCGGAGGTAGGAGCTCTCCGTGGCATAGCGTCCAGAAGTACAGCGAGAGGCAAGCCGCCAGAGTACGCCAGACTGGCGGGGGAGTGGTAGATGCTAAGCTCAGCCACATCAGCACATAAATAAGGCCAGAGAGGGGCTGGTGGCCGTCCAAGGACACATAAAAATACAAACCTGGGCTCACAACTGCGTGCCTCACTAGCGACCCCACTCTCTCACACTAGAGGATCAACCGCATAAATCAAAGCACTCTGAGGAGAGATCAGAAATAAGCTTGCCATAAATTTCATTAAACTCTCTTGTTAGTGCCTTGCCTGGAAATTTCCCTTCTTTTGGAAATTAAAAACAAATCCCCCCGCCCCCGCTGAAGTTCTAACTTTACTTCCCCCCTAATTTTTTTTACAAGAAGACATAATTAGAAATGATTCAAGCTATTGTTGTTGCTGTTAGGTGCCATCCAAAATGGTTCTAACCCATAGCGACCCTCTGCACAAGAGAAGAAACACTGCTCCATCCTGTGCCACCCTCACAAGTGCTTCTATACTTTAGCCCACTGTGCAGCCACGGTGTCAATCCATTGAGCTGAGGGCCTTCTTTGTCACTGCCCCTCAACTTTGCTAAGCACGATGTCCTTCTCCAGGGACTGGTCTCTCCTGACAACTTGTCCAAAGGATGCAGTCTCACCACCCTTGCCTCTAAGGAGCACTCTGGACCTACTTCCTCCAAGACAGATTTATTGTCCTCTGAGCAGTCCACGGTACTTTCAATATTCACCGGCATCGCAATCCAAACACCTCAGTCCTTCACGTTGTTCGAGGTATGTCATAAGTAGGGTCCAAACAGATCAAAGGAACGTCCTTTTCTACACGTGAAACACTTATATAATTTTATTAACTTAAAAACAGCACAGACCCACTCATCTCATCATCTTTTGTCTTACTAAATTCCTAACTGCTAGCACAGTACATAAAGTTGAGTCCTAAGTAAATATGAATTGAGTGAGTGAATGAGCAGACTTTTAAAACTTATTACATACACGAAATAAAACTTATTACACATGGTGGTGATATATATATACATATATGTAATTTTCATATGCATTAAATGATTTACATAGGTGACATAGGGTACTCCCTAACATAGTTAAAAAAACAAACAAACACTGCCATTGAGTCAATCTTGACTCATAGCGATCCTCTAGGACAGGGTAGAATTGCCCTTGTGAGTTTCTGAGACTGTCTAACTATTTACGAGAGTTAGAAATCCCAGTCTTTCTCCCATGGAGCGGCTAGTGGTTATGAACTGCTGACCTTGCAGATGGCATCCAACACATGACCATACCACTCTGCCACCAGGACTCCTTCCCCTAACACACAGCTGTTGGTATCTTTGTTTTACAGATTAACGAGCTAAGACTGAGCAAGAGTCAATACCAATGCATATTTACTGAGCACCTGCTATATCTAAGGTATGCTTCGTTAGCCAGTAATGTCCCAGGCTTGCCTGACTTCAGACCCCACGCTCTCAGTCCCCAGGTGTGCTGGTTTTGAAGAATGAGGGTTGGTGGAGATTAAGTGATAAGGCTTTACACCTGACTCAGCTTCCCACCGACCCCAAAGGACATGGGTGTCAGGTCAGCGCCAGACAATGAAAGCCCTCGCCGCCTGCCTGCATGCCTGTGGCAGTGTTGTCCTTCTGCACACCCACACGTGGGCGTCTACCATGCTGCACTCTTCACGGTCCGGCCTACGCTATTCCTGAACCCGAACAAGCACATTCCTCCCTGTCTACAGGCCAAGCTGGAACACAGCGGTGCTCCATCTGGTAGCCAGACAAGGGGACACATTTTAAGCCACTAACTGGACAAGCTGCATAGGCCCCCTGGGTGAGACTGAAGCTGGAAACCGAGCAAGTGCGGCCCTGCAGTTTGCAGGGAGCATTTCTGAGCCGAGAGAGAAAGACCAGAGGAGGAGGGCGTTCTTCTGTGCTTCCAGCTTGGGTCGGGAATTGGCAGCTGCTAATTCTAGTCATCTGGGCACCCTTCTAGCCCTTGGTACCTGCACCTCCAGCTTGAGAAGTAGCCTTCTCTTTTCAGGTGCCACAGCCTTGGGAAGTGCCCTTGGGCGCAGTTCCACTCTGTCGTGTTTGGTTGCCACGAGTTACGGTCAGCCTGCAAGCACTGGGTAACGGGATTTGACATCTGTTCAGTTTTGACTCCTGGAGCCCCCGTATGTGTCTGAGTGGAACACACTGAGCTCTCAATGGCCGGTCTTCAGAAGTAGATCCCCAGGCCTTTCTATCAAGACACGTCTGCATGGACTTGAACCGCTAACCTTCTGCTACCAGCTGAGAGTGTTGACTGTTGTGTCTCCCAAGGATCCTCATCTGAAAGGCTGCAAACTGGTTCTAGAGCAGTGGTTCTCAATCTTCCGAATGCTTCGACCCTTTCATACGGTTCCTCATGTTGTGGTGACCGCCCCCCAATCCTAAAACTCTTTTTGTGGCTACTTCATCACTATCATTTTGCTACTGTTATAAATCAGGTGACCCCTGTGAAAGGGTCGTTTGACCCCCGAAGGGGTCATGCCCCACAGGTTGAGAACCGTGGCTCTAGCTGCTTCTCTCACAGCCCTTCTCCGTCCGATGCGCTCAGAACTCTCAAGTGGTTCTCAGCTGGGAGTGATGGTGCCCCTTGGGGACATGTTTGGTTGTCGTGTGTGTGTGTGTGTGTGTTTGTGTACAACTGGCATGCAGGGAGTATATCTCTGGGATAGAGCTTAAGACTTTCCAGTACACAAGACACCCACAACCAAGAATTACTAGACCCCAAATGTCCATGATGTTGAAGTTCAAAGACTTGTGGTTGAAGAGTGGAAAAAAGAGGATCTTAGCGGGTGGGGAGGGGAGGGAGGGCAAGCTGGACAGAGATGTGCTGCTCTTGCGATGGTCGTTGTCACTATTGTTTCATCCTGTCTGCCGTCCTATCTGCCTTTGATAACGGTTTCTGATCTTAGTTTGGGATCCCCAGCCAGAGCCGGTGATTCAGTAGGAGCCAAGTGGCTCCACCCTCCTTCTCTTCTAGACGTCACCTAGGAGAATGTCCCATTTCGGGGGCAAAGTGGACTGATTAGGCATGACACCACTCAGATGTCCTGAGTCATTCACTAGGACCTCGGAGTCCACGGCTCTTTCATTAAGGCCGGGGTCCTCTGGAGAGGAGAGACAGAGAGCAGGGCTGCAGGTGGCGGTGGCCCCTGGTCACCACAAGGAGAACGCTCGCCCTAGAATGGAACCAGCGTGGAGGCAGGGAGTAGGGAAATCAAAGGAGGAGACCTTTGGATCGTCATGACAGAAGTTGAAGTACTCATTGAGCTAACAATACCTGAGTTCAGAAGCCCTGGATTAAAAAAAAAACGACAGTAAATTGTCCAGTAATTTTCACCCCATTTAGGCTAGGGATTCGGTCTTTGTATTGTTATTCTTTGAACGCTTCCTTGTCGTTCAGGTGAAAGTTTACGGAGCATATTTGTTTTCCATCAGACAATCGACACCCATGGCATTGGTTTGTCTTCCCCTCAGTGTAATGGCGTGCTTCCGACTTCCTCCCCGGCTTCCTCCTTCTTTCCTGTGCCTTCCTGCTTTCTGAGCTGGGCTTGCGGGCAAGTCCTCTTCTGTGGCTCTCCTCTGGTGGCTGGGTACCTGGAGCATGCTCTTCTCCAGTCTTATTGCTCACTTTAGAGCAGGGGTGCTCCACCTTCCTCAGGTCGCGACCCTTTCACACAGCTCCTCATGTGGTGGGGACCCCCAACCATAACATGATTTCCGTTGCTACTTCATCACTGTCATTTTGCTACTGTGATGAATCAGGCGACCCCTGTGAAAGGGGTTGCAACCCACAGGTTGAGAACCGCTGCTTCAGAGGCCTGTCCTGATTGGGTGAGAGTGGATCCTGGGGGTGGGCTCCGTTCCGGGCTGGAGGGCTAGCGAAGGGCCACATCCTGAGGGCTCCGTCAGTCTCTATCAGCTGAGGCCACAAAGCCTCGCTGGTCTGGTTCCTGCTCACAAGGGTTGCTCTCCGTCTTTCTCCCAGAGAATAACGTTGGCTGTTGGCTTTGTATCTATGCCTTGAATTAGGCTGCAGGACTTCCCTTTCCTTCCTATTTCCTTGAGACGTTTTGTTTTGGTTTCCTTTGATCAGGCCTGGGCGGTGGCTTTTATCAAGTGCCGTTTCTGCCTCCACGGAGACGATCCTGCGCTGCTTTCTCGTCTTCTGCCACTTGCCGAAGCCTGACTGATACCCTTCGCTTTGAAGGGATGGTAATAGGAAGTAATGACTTCCATTAAAAATAAAAAGAAGAAAAAAAGCAACCCAGCAACAACAATCGCAAGCGATCTGCAGATTCCTTTCCCGTCTGCACAAGGGACTACATAATGCAGCCTGTACATCTGGAGAAAATTCTGGAAGGCAGCATTTTCCTGACAAGGGGGATGGATATCTAACGGAACAGTGACTGGCTATTCAAAACACAAGGGAAAGCGGGCAGCCCTGACTCCTGGAAGCTCCGGCCCAAGCGGGGAGCTGGAGGTTTCATCTGTCTTGTCAGGAGCCGAGGGGTGCTGGGAGAACAGAAGCCGTGCTGACACCTGTTAAAATGGCATTCCGGATGCAGATGCCCGTGTCCAACTTGCAGCAGACGGGTGCTCCATTAGCAGGAGTGTGCCAGGCAGGGAGAGAACGACGAGCGCAGAAGAGCTCAGGAACTCACTCGACAGCCCCCCTGGGAATGGTGTGGCAGCCACCCCAGGAGAGGCTCATCTCAGAGGAAAGCAGCCTCGCCTACCTCGTGCTTGGAAGCACGCAGCGGCATTGCCCAGGGGCGCGGTCCAGGTCAGGCTGCTCAAGGTCAACGATGCACCTGGCAGGGATCCCTCAGGTGGCGTTCCCCCACTGCAGGTGGTGGGGCACATGCCTTCAGAGGGTCGGTGCTTCAGCATAGACTTTTGAGATTGAAGATGCCAACACATCCAATCCGGGTAGTCTCCTGAATTTCTCGGCCTGTCCTTAACTGAGTGTCTGTCATGTGTCAGGACCCTGTTCCAGGGACGGTGATGTCGACTGTGAATAAGAGAGTCTTGGGGCTCCCTGATGAATGTTGCTCAAAGTCACGGAGAAAATAGACAAGGACAAAGCCTTCCAGGAGGCAGCAACATTGAAGCATGTATCTCAAGAGTGAGAAGAAACCAGCTGTCTGCAATGCTAGGTACCAGCATCTCGAATGAGGGAAAGGATGTCATCACTGGAGAAGCCCCATGCGCTGGGCTGTGCTCACCTGAGGAGAGGTGGGCACGGGCAGGCCAGCCCACTCTGAAAGCCAGGGGAAACCCCAGAAAGGTTTTAAGCAGAGAGCGATGTGTGCCCATGCCCCTGCTGACAATGGTCTTCCTGCTCAAAGTTCATGGACTTAAACACCCGCCCCACTCTCAAACCCACAGCTCTTGAGTCTATTAAAACTCACGGGGACCTTGTAGGCCGGGGGAGTAGGGCCCCACAGGATTTCTTTATGGGAGGTCATGGGATGGCATTCTAAATCAACAACGTATCCAGGGCTATACCACCAGGAAAGCACATGATCTTGTCTAAATCAACAAGCAGAGCCTGGCGGAGGCCACAGTCACATCTACGTTCGTAGGAGTCCCTGCTAGGTCAGCCTTGTGCTTATCACGCTGGACAACGGTCATTAGATCTTGCCCAGGAACCCACTGGAAGGCCGCTATCCATGTTTACATTTCACGAACGTTGAAACGGATGACTTGAGAGGGTCATTCAGAAGGCCAGGTTCTCCCAGCTGGTGAGGCTCTGAGCCAGGACGTGGCCCCGGTCTGTGTGACCCCAAAGACCACACGATGACAGAGGTCAGCCAACTACAGCCTGAGAGCCACAGCTGGGCCGACCGCCTGTTTTGTAAACACAGTTTTATTGGAAAACAGCCATGCCCGTATGTTTACATAGTGTGTCGAACACCTGGCTCCCCAAAACAAAACAGAAGAATGATCTAACCCCTTCTGTCAAAGTTTGCTGGGCCCTGATCCACATGGCACTGAGCTCAGGTTCCTTCCTGGGAGAAGAATGTGCAGGCTCGACACAGGATGATAGATACCAAGCCCCCCACTGCTCCTCCTCTCCCACTCTTTGCTCAGGCAGTGTATGTGTGTGCTTTTCCCCAAGACTGAAAGAGGGCTTAAAAACGACGCACCCCCATACAACTGGGAGATTCAAGTTCTAAGAAGCGTTTCCGAGGGAACCAATGACCTAGCACATGGCAGTCGGCATCGTACAAGGGAATACGGGTTCCTTTCTCCCATGGCTGGTGTTTCTCCCCCAGGTACTGTCTTGTTTGTGAGGCTGTCTTCAGGGAAAAAATCGACTAGCAACCCACGCACTTCCTTTGTCACCCAGATCAGAATCAACAGCTAACAGAAGAGGCTTCGCGCTGAGAGATGGAGCACCATCTGGTAGCTGGCCTGAGGCAGAGCTCAGGTCCCGGCTTAGCCTTCCAGCTGGAGCTTCAGCAGATGCCTCCTTGACTCAGTTTACCAATTAACAAGCTAGATGAGGCAACACAGGATGGTCACTAGGGGTTAGTTTCCAATTCGACCCGGGTGCTCTGGGAAGAATGAGCATTGACGTCAGGAGGCGCTCCCCAGCGGACTACACTGCCTTGCAGGGCTTTACCCGGGCCCCGCAGAAGAAAATGCCCTGATGCTGTGAGCAGACCTCGGGGACAGAGGCCGACGGTGTCTCGGCTCACTGAAACACTCATGCCGAGGGAACGGGTGGATCTGCCTGTGCATGCAGTTGGCTGGCTCCTATAATATATTCATATCACCAAATCAGCGGCCTGCTGTCAACCAGCAGGGTGGGGTACACACCCACCGGGGGTTTGTGTGGAAGAAAAGCCTGGCACATTGCTTCCGTAAAGATTACAGTCAAGGGAAGCAGATCTACTCTGCAAGGCATGGGGACACCAGGAGTCGTCAGCAGCAACACGGATTGGAAACGGGAGGACCACTTTAGGAGCATTGGCTGGGGTCCGTGGTTCGAGGCGGAGGTGGGGGATCAAGGAAGGGGCTGCAAATGTAGCAGAGATTCCTGAGGATGATACAATCCCTTCCAGGGGATTATGATTTATAAACTATGACACAGCCACTCTTTCTTCAGCACGGATGTCAGTATGCAAAGCCCAAAACCCAAACGCCCTGCCCCGGAGTCGGTCATCAGCTCACAGCCTCCCGATGGCACAGGGTAGACCTGCCCCTGTGAGTTTCCAAGGCTACAATTCTCTATGGGATTAGAAAGCCCCATCTTTCTCCTGAGGGTTCGGGCTGGTGGTTTTGAACTGCTGACCTTGTGGATCACAGCCACCTGGGCTCCAGTTGCCCATCTATGGGGGCTTCGAAAAGTTCGTGGAAAACACCCATTCTTTTTTCATCCATTTCCCCATGGACTTTGGGGAGACCCCCTGGCGTCCCGACATCCTCTGGCTCATGCACACTGGTAGTTCTGAGGGGAAAAGACCTGGTGACCTGCTCCCATACAGATGGCGGCCTCAGACATACCACAGGGCCATCCTCCTCTGTGCTATTGGGTCGGCTCCGGTGAGGCAGGGCTGACTCAAGGACACCCAATAACAGCAACTTGTAAACGTGTTGAACAAGGAAAACGAACATGGGAACTGAAGAAGTGAACAGCTAACCATCAGATTTATACCCCTGCCAGGTTGAGTGGACCTGAGCTGGTATAAACTCACTCAAATGCCAACACACAGTGACCTTATAGGTCAGGGTAGACCTGCCCCTGTGAGTTTCTGAGACTATAACTCTTTAAGGGAATAGAAAGCCTCATTTTCTCCTGCAGAGTGGCTACTGGTTTTGAACTGCCGACCTTGTAGTTAGCAGTCGAGTGTATGACCCACTATGCCACCAGGGCACCTAGATTGTGTAAACACTACAGATTAAAATAAAGGCATGCAGACTCGATTTTCAAGGAGCTGACCTGTGGACTACTTAAAATGGCACCCTGAACTACCCAGAAGTTCCTAATTCGAAATCCATCTGCCCAGGGATATAAATAAATATTCATACAGGCAAAATGTTCCTGGGCATAAGCATATTATTATTTGAATGAAATATTAAATAGTATCAAGAGTTTGTGTGTGTGTGTCTTGCTCTATGGAAACACAACATGTTTAAGACAAACCAACAAAAACAGGCAGTCCAAGTGGTCTGGAAGGAGAAGTGTACAAACAGAATATGGATGACTTATTACCGGGGCTCCACAAAGCTTTTGTTGGTTCAGCATATCCAAGGAAAATACCTGATGTGGCCATCTCCAAGCACACCTGTCCCTGTGGGCTTGAGGCCCCTCACAAAGCACCTGTGCCCATCCATGGTGGCAGCCAGGAAAATGGCGCCCAGTCTTTCACAGCCAGTCTGCCTCCAGCCCAGGCCAGGGTTCAAGTCTGAAGTCCTCTGCTTAAAATTGCTCACCTGGAAGAGGCTCCTTAGCTTTATCTCAACCTTCACACACCTGCACACCTGTTTCTCAGTGGCTTTTCCCCCTGGACTTCTCTGCCTATCACAAAAGACACCTAAGCATTCCAGTGCTCCTGGAAGGGACTTGGCCTCCCTCAGTCGGGCTTGTGTAAAAGCTGCTGCTGCTGCTGAGTGGCAGTGCTGTTTATGCAGATGGCTATGCTCTCGGTTCAAAGCTACCAGTGCTCCTTGGGAGGTAGACCAGGCTTTCGACTCAATTAAAAGATACAGTCTCAGAAACCCACAGGGACAGTTCTAGCTGGTCACTGTGGCTCGGAATGGACTTGATGGCAGTGAATTACTCCCTTTTGAGGGGGAGGCCTCTGAAATAGCACTTCATCAGAGAGTTCTTCTCAGATGCCCCCATCTCACTTCTCTGTTCTTCTTCATGGCTCCCATTGCAACCTGCAGATCATATGCGTTCATTGACGTGGCTAAGGCCCCCGGGCCCCACCCGAGCTGCAGCTGCTTGGGGCACAACATTCCTGGATGGCACAAACAATGAACAGTTTGGGCTGCAGAAGTGCTGTGGAAGAAAGGCCTGGCCTGTATTTGAAACACCCCCTGCTGAAAACCCTATGGGGGACACAGTGTTGCTCCCATACTCATAGGAGAGCCAGGAATTGGAACAGGTTTGAAGGCTAGATGCCTGTTCTCCGCTTGGCCAAGCCCTGTGCCTGGCACATAATGGGATGCAGCAAACTCGTGTGCTGACTGCACGAACACACCATGCAGTGGGGAAGTCCAGGAAGATTACGTTCCCTTAGGGAGCAAAAGATGTATGTTGAGAGATTGTCTCTCCCTGGGAGCTGGGGAAATACACACTCACTCACTCACTCACTCACTCACTCACTCACTCACTCACTCACTCACTCACTCACTCTTCTACCTGTCCCTGCTAGATTACCTAGCTAGCTCCCTGGTTTTTACCCTCTTTTTTGTGTGTGTGGGCTTTGCAGGGGCCGCTCAGGTGCTTTAGCACAATGTCTGTTTTATGAGCTAACATTTATTGTCGACACTTTGGCCCATTGGCCATGATCCCCTAAGCCTGCCCTCTCGGCTGACATGCTGTTCGAAGTCTTGGAGATTTAAAGAGGCTCTGGCGGGGAGCAGAGAGGATTGCGGAGTGCCAGGGGCAGCAAGCGGGGGAGCAGGCGGGATCAGCCACAGAAAGCCCCTCCCAGACCAGACTAAGAATGCAGATGGTCCTAATTGCTGTCCTGGAACTCCCTGCTCCCCATAAATTGGGTCCTGAAGAGCAGGACTTCAGACAAACCCAGACACGTTGCCGGGGACTCTGGCGTAGATGAGGGGTGGCGGGCGGGGGAGCTTTGGAGTTGCTGGGTGGTATTCTGGCTGAAATCCACAGGCTTCGGAAATTCCAGAACATTCTCTTCCTCAGTCGGAGCCCTCAATTAATTACGGAAACCAACTTGTTGCTGGGCATAAATTAGACCTTGAAAAATGCCATCCGCGAGTGGATTTCACAACTTGGGGTGGGGCAGCTGAGGCTTCAGTGGGTTCGGAATGCCATCAAGTCCCCATTGTGATAGAAATCTTTAATTAAAAAAACAACAACAAACAAACAAAAAACCCTTTTCTTTTTTTTTTTAAGCTATTCATTTTCACTTAAGCCCCCGTTCGATTCGGTAGAACAAGGCACCTACAGCTTGGCATGCAGTGTGAACAGTCATTACCCACAGGCGAGACGGAAGTGAAAGTGGCAGTATTCAATTCAGCCAGAATCGGATATTCATTCCCTGCCAATCCCTGCCAGGACTCCAAGGACTGAAATGGACAGGGCCCTCAGAGGGCCAGGCCCCTGTCCTTCTTAACTCCGCAATACAGCCCTGGTCACACAATGGCTACCTGAGCAGCTGCCAACCACAAGGTCAGAGGTTTGAATTCACCAGCTGCTTCACAGAAGAAAGATGTGACAGCTGGTTTCCAGAAAGATATGAAACTGACTGCCCTGGAGTTGCTGCGGATGCTCAGGGGCCCTTTGTAACTCTTTAGGGAAATGGGTGGCCTCAATTATCTCCGGAAGAGCAGTTGGTGGATTTGAACAGTTGACCATGTGGTTTGTAGTCCAATGCTCACCTGACAGAGTCATCAGGGCCCTAAAAATTTAGAGGATGTCCGAAGGGTCACTGTCCATTGGAATTCACTCATCAGCAGTGGGCCTGGTTTGGTTTTAGCACTTGTACATTTCTTGTTTGTGATTATTCCCACTATGCCTGTCTATCCTGATCAATTATAAGCTTCACGAGGACAGAAAAGTGTGCCTTGTTCACTTCCAATTCCCAGAGGCTAGTCTTGTGTCTAGCAGCCCGGATGGCATAGTGCTTATGCTTTGGGCTATGATCCTCAAGGTCAGCAGTTTGAAACTACGAGCCTCTCAGAGGGAGAAGCACAGGGCTTTCTACTCCTCAGAACTCACAGGTGGGCATTTCTACTCTGTCCTATAGGGTTACTCTGAATCGGCATTGACTCAGTGGGAGTGGGTGTGTGAGGGTAGCATTCAAGAAGCCCTGTGGCACTGTGGTTTCATGCTTGACTGCTAGCTGAAAGGTTGGAGCCCCAAGCTCACCTGTTGCCCCATGGAAGAAAGATGGTGTACATCAAGCAGTCCAGTGCCAGGCACATCGACTCACAGGTGAGATTGTTGTTGGGTGCTGTCCAGTCTATTCTGATTCATTGCGACCCTACAAGCCCCATACCACGTAGGTAGCCAGCTCTCTCTCCCGAGGAGCCACTGCCCGGTCAAGCTGCTCATCTTTCGGTGCTCCTTCACACAGGTGAGTCCCTGGCACAAACTGGACCCACGAATCACAGAACGCCCCAGTGCCTGCCTGTAAGGAGCTCACGATCAACTCATAAACCTGTGAGGAGGGACAGGGCTTACAGGCTGAGGTGGCAACCCCTGGAAGCAGAACCATACCCAGGGTGCTGCAGAAGCAGCAGGGGCTCCGTTTGAGGACATGGGTCATAGGGACTTGCAGGGTGGATGGGGTCTAGGAGATTCCAGATGCCTGGCGGAGGGGAGAGCCTGTGAAAAGGCATCGAGGAAAGAACAGGATGCTCTCCAAATGACTGGAGTGGCCTATTACCCCACGACAGGGATCAGTCTTCAACCAAGCTACATGCCCAAGGGATTTACATGCCCGCAGATTTGGTCCAATGAGTTAAGACAGAACTAGGCAGTCAATCCTATGACAACTTGTCACAGTGGTTTAAGTCCCTGTCAATCCTTCCATCAGTAGAGCCACAACATTCCTCAGAATAACTGGAAGACGCTGTAAAAATACACATGAGAAAACACAAAGAGCAAATCCCCTCAAAGAGCTGTCCCGAGAGCTGGAGTCCTTGGGGGGCCTGGGAGCACTCCGAGCGGGGGTCTTTACCAAGTGGGCCAACAGTAGAGGACACGCATTAAGCAGTGTGAGTTCGAATGAGTGGATGATCAGAACCAAAGCATCACTGTTCTGGGGCCAGGACCCCAGGTCTGTGCTGGCATGCCTTGTTTTATTGTATCGCACTTTATCGTGCACCCCAGCTATTGTGTCCCTTACAAACTGACCGTCTGTGGCCCCTCTGCATGGAGTAAGTCCTACCAGCACTGGTGAGTGTTCACCCCATGTTTCCGTGTCACATTTTGATGGCGCTCACACTATATCCAACAGTTTCGTGATGCTACTGCACACTGAATAACTCATGGCCGTCGATTCGATTCTGACTCATAGTGACCCCAGGGTAAGGTGACCAGATTTTAACATTGGTAAATCGGGACACCAGGGGGACACCATTGATAAAACTCATATCCTGGAGAAACAGCCGCATGGCAGCCGAAAACTGTATACCCTAGCTGGTCGTGCATTCTTTCCCCAAATCGGGATTTTATAAAAATGCCGCGGGACGCGGGAAAAATTGTTAAAAATCGGGACTGTCCCGCCAAAAGCGGGACATCTGGTCACCTTATGGGACAGCGTGGCCCCTGTGGGTTTCTGAGACTAACTCTTTACAGGAGGAGGAAGCCGTATTGTTACACTTTCTAATTCTTTAATCTGGTGATAGGCAACAGAACGTCCCTTTGCCAGCGGAGCGCAATTCTCCTCGCCATTTATGGGCACGTGCTGCTCAGACAAGGGTGTGAGGCAGCCTCAAGGATCTGATCTCACGGATGCTCTGCAAGGCCACGCACAAGGCTTGCTTCCTCGCTTTCAGTAAGTCTAGTCTCCGAGGGCCCTTCCCCAGACAAGCCCTCAATGGCCATTCTGTCTGCGCTGGACCCTCCAAGCTCACCCCTGACTCTTCTTCTGCCATCTCTTGGCTCTGTTTTCACCTTAGCATTTCCCTAACAGATTATGCATTTGATATATTGATCCTTATTCTCTCTCATCCCTTCCAGAAGTAAATATGAGTGGGCAGGAAAATCTGATTACTTGTCTCATTGTCATGTCCTCAGGTTCCAGACAAGGACTGGCATAAAGCCAGGGCTAAATACAAGCACGGCTCACTCTACAGCATCTCCACTCCCAGGGAACTGGGCAAAGCAAGGGAGTGGAGTGAGAATCGCCTGTAAGTGAATGACCATAGCTGTCCCGTGCTCCTACTCCATCAGCTGGGACCACCATGCATAGTAATACATCATTCCCAACAAGAAACTCCCTCAATGATCATTGACGAAGAACCAGTGTGGTGGGCACAGTTGGGAAGAATCTATGAGCTACACCTTCGCTTCCCCGAGGACCACCCTCTCTTGAGTCTGAACCAGTGTCCTGCCTTAACCCTGACCATCTGGAGGAGAGTTGACTCCTAGAGTCAAGCCTTTGGCTAAGAGGTAGCCCAAGGTTTTGAGCAGAGAGAGAGATAAAGAGAGAGAGAGAGAGAGAGAGAGAGAAGGAATGGGATGCTGGAGGATATTCTGTCTTCACCGACCCCCTACTCTTGAGTTCCCTGGGCCATGCTAGGACCATCTCCATCCATTGCCATGGTTGTTGCTTTGTTGTTACTTGAAGCGGGTTACTCTTACTCAGAATTTAAAGAACTTTGATTGAGATACAAAGCAGGCACTCAGCCCTGCCCTGGAGTACAGAGATAAAGCATGATTTTCTCCAAGGAGATGTTGCCAGACTGAGAAGTTAGGACAGAGGACTTGAGCCTGTGGCAACTGGGGACACCACCCAGACCAGGTTGAGTTGAGCAGAAAGGCTTGGTGAAGGTCAATCTATACCTGGGGACACCTGGCTCCTACCACTGATTCAATCCAACACTGGGAATCAACTGGGCCATCCACGGAGAATTGATGGAACCCTAACAACTGACCAGATGGAGCACTGGTGGTGCAGTGGGTTAAGCATTGAACTGCTTCCCCAAAGGTCAGCTGCTTTAGTCCATCGGTTACTCTGAGGGGGGTAAGACGTGGGAGTCTGCATTCATAAAGAGTTCAGCCTTGGAAACCCTGTGGATTAGATCCTATAGCATTGCTATGTGTGAGAATCAATTGGATGGCAGTGAGTGGCATGAAGGGACTTGGCAGTATTCTGTCCTGTTGTGTCCCATGAGTCGGGGGCTGACTTAAGAGCAGTCAACAGCAACAAGAACAAACTTAGTAATGTGCCTGACTTTGTAGCCAGTGAACTTTTCTGCTACTGGGTCCCAGGGGGCATTGCTGTTGAGAACCTGGGCTGTGGGGTGAGAACACCTGGCCTTGACTCAGGGCTTGGCTCTGTACCTTGGGGGAAAGAAACCTTTGCCCACTTTCAGGGACTGGAGGTCTTTTATCTAAAAAAGAGAATGACAACAACAACAATAATAATCCTGAATGGATGATTTATATATGCCGTTTGACCAGGGGTCCACCACACCCAGTATTTTAGAAATGATAACAGCAAACTCCCCCCCCCCCCTTATTTTATCTTAAGAAATAAGTCACCGCTCCAATCTGGTCACTCCCTGGTCTGACAGATCATGAGGAGCAAAGGCCACAGCTAACGGCGAGCCACCTTTGTTAGCAGTTCATAAAGCCACTGCCACGCCGGGCTCCTGAGACTTGTGATCATGTAGGTATGGGTATCTCATCTGAGAGACAAGCAAACTGAGGCCCCCAAAGGCTGCATGGGATTCAACGTCCTAGGCCCGTAGCAAATGGTAATTAGTGTCCATACCGTCCCGCAACAAAACAAAACAAAAATCCCAGAAGTCTAGATTCTCCATAAACGGCTTTATTCCAATGCCATCAAATTGCTTCTGACTCACAGTGATTCTACCTAGAGCTTCCAAGACTATTGGTCTTTTATGGGAGCAGACAGCCTTGTCTTATACCTCAAAGACCTGGTGGGTTTGAACCACAGACCTTGTGATTCTCTTTGCCCTGGTCAAAGGCATGTGCAGGTGAAAAGGGTGTTGCTGAACTTGACTTGTGGTTTGAAAATACAGAGTAAGTGCTTACTAAATCCTCGAATGAGTGAAACAAAGGAATGAATGAAGGAGCACCGTGGAAATGATCAATGAATTAAAAAAAATTAAGACTTGATTTTGTTCACAACGGCTTACGGATAATTGGATTCACCCCACTAACGTATTAGGTAGAAGTTTAGTCAATAAGTTTTCCAATTGTCCTCTTGTCCCTGACAGTGTCGTCCACCTCTCACGACTGACATGGTCTTGACTGGAATCTCAGCAGTGGGGGATGCTGAGACAGTGAGAGTCTGAGTGTGCAAAAGAGAAAAGAAATCTAAGTCCAATTGCAGGACCTAATTGCCTCAAGCACTCTTTAATACAATATCGTTTCAGCACCCAAATAATTCCAAGGGCCCTTTGCAATTTGTCATAAAAACAATTTCCCCAATATATAAACACTTGCTCCTAATTCTTGGGGCTGAAGTTAAGCAGGAGGACCGCAGTGAGAATCTCTATAGTAATTGCTGGGTATCATGTGCCATTCTGGGCTGTGAGGTGTTCTCGGTGATGGGAGTGGTAGAATTACTTATGATAAATTTTATTAATGTTTATTCTGGTGGCAGGCAATATGAAAAATGCCTTACCTACATCATCTTATTTAATTTTTAATAATCTCATATTAGAGGGGTTTTTTTAATCAGAGATGTCTAAGGAAAAAATCATAATAAAGAAGGCTTATGATCCCCCCCCCACCAGATAAATCAAATAACATTAAGAAATAAGAACTAAATAGAGAAAAGGCAGCCCATGTTTGTGGTTACAAAAAGTTTGGAGAGAAAATACGACAGGGCGAGGCTGGAAGAACTCCTGAACCAACAATCCTGACATCATCTTTAAGCCTTCAACCAAAAAGTACCTTCCAAAGTCCTTTGGGAAGCAAACAATGGTGGGGCTGGACATGTCCAGAATGTCTGCCTCGAGCAGGATGTGCTTTGATGAGCTATGTCTGCGCGACCCACTTGGCAACCACAACTTGAAAGGTTAGGCAAGCAGTGTGTGGTCACCGTGGAGGAGCCATTTGGAAAGAGGGGGATGTGCGTGTTCGTGAAGAAGGTAATCAGTGGCACTAGACGGGACACGGAGACATTGTTGGGCTGTTGTGCGGTCTGCCGTGTACCTTCTCAAGAACCCACACAAAGGAAAACCGAAAACAAAGATCTCCACACCAACCCGCAAGCTCTCTCCTTAAAGTCCGTCACCCGAAAACAAGTCTGGTGACTCCTCCTGGGGCAAAGAAGAAATGACATCCCATCCTAGCCCATCCCACCTGACTGTAGTGTGGCCAGTCGTTCCGTGGAGCGGGTGCTGTGCTATGCCCACTTCATAGATGAAGAAGCTGAGGCTGCAGCCCAGTAATTCATTTACCACAAGCCTCAGTTTATCAGAATGGCAAGGCCAGGATTTGAACCTGGTGTCTGATTTTGGACGCTGTTGTTTTTTCATCAATCACCAGGTGACAACGGATGGATGACTTTGCCCAGGGGCAGCGACACAAGAGGGAATACATTGGGGAAGGGACATTGGCCTTGGAGATGTGAGTAGGACAGAGAAACTTCAGTTGAATTGTTTTTTTGGGGGGGTGGAGGTTGCAGGCTTATCAATTTGGAGACAATTTGCAAGGCTAAATACATGTACCATGGTCACCAATAATGGGTCTTACTTATTTACCTTTGGAAGAGAATTTTGGGGCTGTTTTAACTGACATCAAGTCAATTCCAACTCAGTTTGACCCACGTGTGTAGAGTAAAAAGCTTGAAACAGAACCACTCACAACTAGTTGATTCCAACTCATTGCGTTTCCGTGACTGTAAGTCTTTTCAGGATTGAAAGACTCCTCTTTCTCCCTACAAGCTGCTGGTGGGTGTGAACCACTGATCTTGTGGCTGGCAGCCAAGCGCATTATCCACTACCGCATGAGGGTGCAGAGCAGCACTGCCAAGTGGGCCTCTCAAGGTTCTGACCTTTCAGAAGCAGATCGCTGGGCGCATGTTTGGAGCTGCTGACCTGTTGGTTTAGAGTTGACCGGTGAACCATTTAGGTGCCCCAGGGACAGCCCCGTTGGGGCGACTCAAGTGGAAAGAGCCTGGATAGTTACGGTCAGAGGCGGCTTGAAACACACGAAGGCGCGGTGTTTAATTCGTCACCAAGCGGCAGCGTCTGTTCCTCACCGTGAACGCAAACGCACGGGAGGATTCCGTGTTGACCATGCCACAGGGTTTGGACTCGGACGGGACAGTCGTTCATTTGACGAAGAGGGGTGGGGAGCTTCTGGAAGAGCTGGGAGACTTCGGGTCTCTTACACCCTTCGTGCTGGGCTTCCCCGTGCTCCGGCCCCGCAAATGTCAGCTCTCCTGTCTCGCCCCATTGGAATCGAACACGTCCTTTTTCTACTCTTCTTGTCAAGGAGCAATCTGAAGTTTAGGAAAGTTTTCCAATCCAACATTTAACAAGATTTGGCACGGGCCATTTCTTAGGAATTCCTGCCTGAAGTCTCCAGCGAGTTCCCCTAACGGACTTTGTGATTTCATAGTTGGAAGAGCAGGGCTTTCGCCCCCAACATCAAACCAACTCTCACAAATAGATGCTCCCACGTTTAGAGAGCTTTATCTCCCCACCTCAGCTCATAGCTCTTTGGGGCCACCATTTTGGAAGGAGACCAGCAATGGGGTGATAAGCCAGGGCATGGCAAGCCCTGTCAGAGTTCTGAAAAGTGAAATCTTCCGACTAACCCAATGTTTTCCAAAAATAATGCTCTTTTCCTTAAAATGTGAAATTAGCATCAAATGAAGATCTCTTAAGAGGCTCTGAAATGGAGCTGACGATCTCAGAAGCATGTCGTAGGCACTTGGTGCAATCAGTGTGTTCTACACAGGTAATTACTTTTACTACGAATGGGGCCTCCCACTCAGGGAGAGGGCTAAGAGGCTCCGACAGCACTTCATCATGCGGCTTCTTCATTATTGCCCCACCACCTACTGGGTAAAACAATTCACTGGCTCTATTCAGCAACTCTCACAAATGAGAAAATTTATTAACATGTGTGCGGATGGGGCATATTCAGTAGGTGCCAAGCGGACTACCTACGTGATTTTTAAAATCCATCGATCATTCAGATGCTTGGGCGGATCCTCTGGAAATAGAGCCCATCTGGACAAATAGGATGCTCACAATGTGGATGCTGGTTCGTGTCAGTGAGCTGGTTCAATGTGCTCACAGACTGGCTAGAGGTGTTAGGGTGGTTAAGAGGAAGGGGTGGTGGGACAGGACCAGAGTGGAGAGTCTGTTGATGGGTGCTTTGGGGGCAAGTTATTTGTCTTCTCTGAGCTCCTGTCTTTCTTTGTGGAATAAGGAACAGAAATGGGAACACATGCTCCTTACATACAGCCAGTTCTGCTCTAAGGAACTGGCAAAGCGTGCAAACTGGGAGCCCGTTTCCATATCCTGGGGAGCTCTGGTTACCAGGTGGGCTGAGAGCTGCAAGGTCAGAAGTCCGAAACCACCAGCCATTCCACAGAGAAAGATGGAGCTTTCTGCTCCGTAAAGAGCTGCAGTCCCACAAACTCACAGGAGCAGTTCTGCCCTCTCCTGTGGGGTCACTCTGAGTCGGCGTCGACTTGATGGCAATGAGTTTGGTTTCAGTCTTCCAAATCATGCTGCAGGCACCTGGGGGTCTCATTCATGACACACAACAAACGTGGAGAGCCAGCAAGTTAAGGTGACAATGCAGTATGTTATACACGTTCACTGGTTCAGAGACAAACTCCAATGCACGTGGCTTTTTACTCTGTTTGTGGAAATGGACCGTGGAAGGATCACAGACTGTGGGTTATTAGGAAGTGGTACAAGGTCGGGGTGGTGGGCTTAGAACTCCAACAGAGAGCTGTAACCCCCCATAGGGATGGGCAAGGCTCACAACACGTGCAGCGGAGAACTGAGGCTGCCAGTAGATGTTAGAGACATATGTGTGCATCAGTTCTGTGTCATTGGATGACTGAACTCAGCTGGATGACTGGATTCAGTCTTCTATGTTCACTTGGTGATTCCCGCAGTTGAAATTACATATGGACAAAGACAAAAGCTGTGTGATGCGATAAACGCATTAACCTTCTTAGAACAAATCCATATTTCCCAAAGGAACATTACAGCAAGACGATTAGCTGGTGAGGAGGGAGAGGCAGGTAGTAGGAACTTCTGAAGTATCATTGTCCATTGATTTCCATTGCTACCTCAATCTACCTGGGGTCAAAATCCAATCCCACACATTGAATGGGGGTACACGCAGAGCCTGCCAATTCCTTTGTTGCTCTAGGGCAGTTAAAGTGTTAAGACTCTGAAGAGCTTTCTAATTAGATACCTGGATGCATTTCTCTCTCTCTCTCTCTCTTTCTTTTTAAATTTTAATTTAAATCATTCATTGGGGGTTCTTACAAATATTATAACAATCCATAAGTCAATTATATCAAGCAACCTTGTACATCTGTAGCCACCATCATTTTCAAAACATCATCTTTCTACTCGAACCCTTATCAGTTCCTCTCTCCCTGCTTAAATTCTTGCACATTGCCCCAAATAACAATGTCAGTTCCTGTGAAGAGTTCCAAGAACAAAGGCAGGAAACACCTAAGTAGATGCTGAAAACTACTCTGGAAGAAGCAACGGTTTAGTTGTCCTTAGAGGGAACCAGGAGCCCCAGTGTCACGTGTGCAAGTGTTTGGCTTGCTAACCCAAAGGTCGCTGCAGGCAAGAGACGTGGCCATCTGTGTCCGCAAAGATTCCAGCCTGGGAAGCCCTTTGTGATAGTTCTACTGTGTCGCTTAGGGTCACGCTGAGTTGGGATTGACTTGATAGCGATTATGTTTATAGCAATTGATTAGCCCTGAAGAAATGCAAGCCAACCTACCCGCAGCAGCAGGTAGTCATAATAGCTCACGGAGTCTGACAATGCCTCGAAAGGTCCGTATTATGAATTCATGTAAAATCCAAATCATTTGATAAAACTCCTTTTCATGTCTCCGTGTTCCCTAAAAAATAGTAGGTAAGCTGAGCACGTTTGGATACACAATCAGAATTTGGAAATTCTATCAGATCCCAACTTACTCTAGGCAATAAGATTGCTTGGGGCAACTTGAAGTGAAATGGTTAAGCCCACATTACTTTGAATATAACCTTCCTAATAGTCAAACTCAGGACAACATGATTTCAGAGCTTGGATTAAGAACTTTTGTTTCTAGACATATATCTATGTAAACCCATCAAGTTGGGCCGTTGGATGCCTGTGGAGTGGATTCTAACTCATAGCAACCCTATAGGACCGGGCAGACCTGGTTCCCGGAGTTTCCAAGGCTAGAATCCTTGCAGAAGCAGACTCCCACATCTTCGTGGGGGGTTTGCAGTGTGTACCCTTTTCTTTTCGCTTAGTAGCCAGGAGCTCAGCCAATGTCCCGCCAACATGCCTTAAAGTTGGATACATGATTCCTATAATCCTGCTCCTAATGTCAGGAGGGACCAGGCAGGCCTTGGACAGGAATATCATGATTGGCAAAGTAGGGGGGTCAATGAAAAAGAGCAAGACCCTCATAATGATACAGTGGCTGTAACACTGGGCTCAGACATAGCGCTCGTTGCGATCATGGCGTAGGCGTGGGCAGTGCTCCGTGCTGCTGTTGGTCTGAGCAAGACTGTTAGGCGTTAGAAGCAACCCAGAGGCAACCCAATAACACCAGCCCTCTCATTTCCTCCCGGCAACTGCTTTCCGAATGCTTGCCCCGGAAGCGGTCATGTCAACTCTGTTCCCATGCACCGAGTAAGTCAAGACAGTTGACATGCTGTTTAGCGTCTGAAAAGCAAGGGTCTGTACTCCAATTGCACATTTCAGTTTTCAGCTGTGCTACTCTGCGGAGACGAGACTACTCATAAATTTAGGCAATTTCAGAAAGCACAGCGGGAGAGTGTGTCGCCAACACCTCGTTGCAAGGAAATATCAGGAAATTTGTTATTAATTTTGTCCAGGGTGATGTAATGCAACCATTAGTCACCAGAGTCTCTTTCAAAGATAAAGGATGATCTATTAATTGCCGCTCTTACTGGCCTTTTGGCAGGCTTTGCTTCCCTCTGACCCGTGTGCCGCATTTGATGCCTCCCCTACCCCTGCTGAGTGAATCATTCCTTGGCTCCATTGTTCTTAAGCCTCTTGAGTCTTCCTTCCTCTCTGCTTGGCCTTTCTATCGCTGTATCATCTCAAATTGGTCCTCGAATACGGACAGATCCCCAGGCTCTGCCCCTGTCAATCCCTCCTCCTCTCGCTGAGTCCTCCTTCTCCCCGGACTCATTCATTTTCACAGGTTCAACGAGACACAGGATCCCCCTAGCGTCATCTCGACCACCAATCTTCCTGCTAAGCTCTTGGTCCTCAATCTTCAACACCCTAGAGACCACTTACTCTTGGAACACATTATCCCGTCTCCCTGTCTGGCCTCTCCACCATCACTTACTTCTCCCTTCACCTCCGAGTCCCAGCTCCGTTAGGAAGACGGCTCCTCTCCCCTTCGACAAACACTCAAGATCCTAGAGTTGCACAACCGGGTCCTGTTGACAACCCTTTGTTTGCGGATCTCACATTGGTCTCACAGGGCAGTCCGACAGGTTCCCGGGCCTGCAAGTCCCACCCTCAGCCTCCGCATACTAGTCTGAATCATGCTGGCCTTTTCTATGACCATCGAAGGTGCCAGACCTCTTCCTGCCTCGTGTCCTTGGCAGACCCTGTCCTCCTGCCTAAAACGCTCCTCTCGCAATGATCTGCTTTTGCCTACTCACGCCCCCCCCCCTCCATTTCAGCTTCACTTATTGCTCACTTAGCAGTTTTACAATCAATTGCTAAAATTGGTGGGTTTGAATTAGGGGGTCTTCCGTTGGGTCATAGCCATGTGCTTAACCGCTGCACCACCAGGAGGCTTTAAAGCTGGACAGTGATGCCTAAAAGCCCTCTCATGTGATCAGGGCTGTTCAGTCCTTGGAGAAAGCCATCAGGTTTGTCAAAGTAGAGGGGCAGTGAAAAAGAGGGAGACTCGATAGGATGGATGGACACAGGGCCGCAGCAATGGGCTCAAACTCAGCAATCGTCGTGCGGGCGGCGCAGGAAGCCTGTCTCCATCTTCAGAGGAGCTGGGGTGCTCTCTGCTCAGTGGGCTCGCTCTACACCTGTCTTTCCCAGCAGTAAGTATAATCGGATAATGGTTGTCTCTGCCAGGCTCTGAGCTCCATGAGGTCAAGGACCTGGACACGGCCCTGTCCCAGAGGCCCCCAGGGCCTGGCACCCAGTAGACCTTGAGTCCATTGAATAAGCAAATGGGATCACACATTGGCCCTTCTATTTTCAGTCCGATGCCATTGCCACTGTGCTCTGCCATTTTCCTTGTGACCACCACCTCATCCTCCCTTCCTTCCGCTACCATGCTCACCTCTGACGTCCTAACCCAGACTCGCACCGCCTCTTGAAGGGGTATTGTAACTGCTCAATTGTGGCCTTCAGCTCTCCCCTGGCTACAATTAATCTTGTCAACTGCGGCCAGGCTGACCTTCCTGGAAAACCCTGCTGTGCTAGCCCTGTGCTCAGGAATCCTTGGGTGTTCCTTCCTATCTGTAGAACAAAGCAGGACCTGCCACAGGGTCCCAGACTTGAAAGGCCTTAAGATCAGCTGGTGTAACCACTTCCTGCTACAAACGGAGAAACTAAGGTCAAGAGGGGTTGGGGTCCCTGCCAAGAACACCAACCTGGTGTCCCAGACTCTGTACAGAATGGACTTCCGGTATGTCTGCCTAAAAGATTCCAGGTCCTCCCATCACGCGGAAAGCACAGCCTGGTTCCCATGGTCTGCCAGCCTGAGCACAGCCTGGATTCTGCCTAGAATGGTCAGTTCATCCAGGTTTTCCTGTAACGTTTCCAAGTTCAGGGCGGAATGTCCTGTATTCTGGGAACCCTCTTTGGCCTAGAAAAATCCAGGACCACCGGCCCTCTGACACTTGCCTGCATCTCCAGTTTCAGTGGTTCTGATGGGAGAGTCTTGCTGACCATGCTGGTCTGCCTCCTGCTGAGAGAAGAAATGCTCGGCTAACATGCTCTTGTTCCAGATGTCAGCACTTGCAACCCACTCCCCACTGGGTTCACTCAGGCCAGTGTGTTTCAGAAACCAGCCTCCCTGGCCTATTGTCTCGGACTCTTTCCTTAGCTTGCCCTGCAATAAGGAGCCCTGGTGACATAGTGCTTGTGTGTTGGGTCAGCAGTTCAAAACCAAGAGCAGCTCCCTGGGAGAAAAATGGGGCTGTCTACTCCGGCACACAGTTATAGCCTTGGAAACTCACCGGGGCAGTTCTGCCCTGTCCTATAGGGTCACTGTGAGACAGTCTTGACTGGAGGGCAGTGGGGGTTTTGGTTTGGGCATGCAGTGTCTTCATAGTGTGACTTCCAATCTCCTTCATGTCCTTATTTCTCACTTTTTCACTGTGCTCAGAAGTCCTCATAAACTATATACTCGTTAAAATGTGAGTTGATTGGAAAACACCATGCCCTGTCCTCATGGATTCCCCCTGAACACATGATCCAAATGGTATAAAAGGGAAGCTGTTTGACTCAGAGCATTCCATGAGCATGACAGGAGAGGTGGCAATGACAACCACGCCTGAGACTACCTGTCCCATTTTTATTGATTTGCATTACTCAATAGATTGCGATCTTATTCATTATAACAGCCCAGGGCCCTTCAGGCCAGCAGCATCACAGTGATCTATTGTTGGGATAAAAATCTCCGGGTGATGACAGCTCAGATTGACAAGGATGTTTAAATCCTAAACGATGCTTTGGACGGCATTCCATTTTTGTCACAGAGTTGCAAAATGAGCATTCTCAAAGTGTTCCACATGGAAGGCGCGCAAGCCACATAATGAGGACACAGAGCAGCTGTGGTAGAGTGGAAAGAACATTGACCTTCAAGGCCAAAGACCTCAGGAGGGGCTGGAGCCCTGCCTGAGGGAGGAGCCCCGCGGCTGCAGGTCCATTGTGTGCGCCTCTAAGTCTCAGTTGTTTCATCTGTGAAATGGGACTAATAACTCCCATCCCTGATGCTACATGAATCATGCACAGGCTAGTGTCTTTGGCACCTACTCCCTTGCCCCCAGGGCCGGGTGGATGTGCCTCCAATTTTTGCAGGGGTAAATCTGTCAAAACATGACTAATGGCCGCACTTCCCCAGAAGTCCACTCCTAACTGGAATAGGCCTTTATCCTAAGTCTTGGGAGCTCACCCCCAGGAACTTCTATTTTTCTTTTCTGTCTGTCTGGTTAATCTTGGTAATTTGGAACACTTACAGAAACACAGATCCGCTTTAGAAATCCAGTCTTGCCTCCATCTGCGCACATCTCTGATGTTTACCCTTCTGACAGTATGCATCTCGTTCAGACTCACCTTCTGCTCAGCTCCCTGACTCGGGATGTCAGGCCTGAGAGACACCTTGGCGACACCCAGACTGGCCATGGGACTGCTTGGCCTCTGGGTCCCAGTGTCCAGTAGAGGACACAGACCCTTCAGCAATGTGATCACTTTTACATCTGAGTGCAGGAAGGGGCAGAAAGCGAACTGCTCTCGTGAGGAGGGGGCACCCGCCTAAGGTTCTGGAGGGTGCAGAAGAGCTCACCACACATGTACAAAGGCAAGAAGTGGACACTTGCATGTGTATCTTCACGTCCAGCAATGGGAGGGCACCTTTTGTCTCTGCAGCCAGACTGCAGATTCCCTGAAACTTGGAAATGCATCTCACATTTCCCTGGCTGTCCCTTAGCATGTAGGGAAACTCTGGCCCAGCGACATCCTGCAACAAATCCTCATGATTAATAGCCTCTCCTCTGAGCTAATGTATAGTAAAAGTAACAAGCTCTGAGGTCAGTGGAAAACTATAATTAAACATACATATTTCAGACTGAAAAAGATACATCCATCAACCCGGACCCCAACTGAAAACAGAGCCCTTTTGTGTGTGTGTGTGTGTGTGTGTGTGTGTGTGTGTGTGTTTAACTTGGCAGAAGGAATTGAATAGTCAGAAGTTGGGAAGCACTTTCTTCAGCTATCAAAACAGCTTCCCTGGACTGCAGAAAAACACCCATTAGCTCATCCCATATCACCCTCTTCCTTTTAAAAAGCAATCATCTTATTGTTGAAAACAACTCAGACTTGTCGTATTTAAGTAACTGGGAAAAATTACAAAAGGAGACATTTTTAAAAGCCCCCCAAATGGGGACATCTAAAACTGATTGTGACCTTGGGTAACTTTTATTTCAGAGATGTCTTTATCTCATGTGTGGGTGGAAGAATAGAGACGAGGGTGGGTGGGTGGTCTAGTGAGTGAAAGGAAGGATAGAGAGATAGGTCAATAGATGGATGGATGGATGGGCAGATCCGTGGCTGGCTGGATGGGAAGGAAGGAGGGAGGGAGGGAGGGAGGGAGGAAGGAAGGAAGGATAAAGAGATGGGTTGATAGATTAATGGATAAATAGATAGAAGGAAGGATAGAGGGATGAGTGGGTGGATTCATGGAAGGATAGAGGGATGAGTGGATTGCTTCATGGGAGAGTAGAGATGGATGGATATATGGATGGACAGTCGGATGAATAGATGGGTAGATGGGAGGGAGGATAAAGAAATGAGTGGATAAATGGATGGATGGATGAATGGAATGATGGAAAAGTGGGTGAATGGATAGACTGGAAGAATTCATCCCACTGGAGAATAGGGGAGTGCTGCAGGTAGACCTTGCCTCCAACCAGGGCCCCAACACATCTAGAGATGAAGGGCAGATGTGGTCAGATGCCCCAACAGGAAAGAGTGTGGAGAAGTTGGAGGCTCTGACGGCTTTCAGTAACCTGAAGCGAAAACTCGTTGCCCATGATGGCAGCCACTGTTGCCTTATCTTTGGGCACCTGGGCACTCATTGTGAATTTCAATTTTCCAGCCAGCGTTCAGCTGGTGAGTTAAACAGTGTCTCTGAGCTCTTAAAAGACAGTAGTTAATTAATGATCATGAAGTACTTCCCACATTTTGTTCTGAGACGTTTGAGGCAAAGCAGGACAAAGTTCCAGGCTTTGCTTACTTCAGGGATGGAGACAGAAAGTTCTGGAGAAGAGGAGGAAGCTGACAGTGAGCAGGGAGGGTGTGTCCCTCCTCAGTCCCCATCATTCACCTATTCATCATGTGGAGGGTGTGTGTTTCTGTGTGCGTGTGTGTGTGTGCGCGTGTGTTTCTTCAAGTATGACTCTTATTCTGAGAAAACAAAACAAAGCAAAAAACGATCATTTGATGAGTTGACTGTGTTCATGCTATTTACTTATATAAATGTGATTGTTCGCCTCTTACTAATCAAATGCAAAATTGTTTTGTTCTCATGGTTTCGAAACTTCCCCATCCCTCAAGCAAACAGACCCCATTACTTTAAACACCTCGTTGTCTAGTAATTGTTCCAAAAGGAAAAAAAATGTGTTAGGCTACCAGTAATTTAAGTCCTGTCAAAAATAAATCCCAGACACTGGCTGCTTCCTCTGTCGGTGACTTGAGAAACACGCCCACATGTCAATTACCGGAAGCTGTTGCTCTGTGTCTTTGTTCTGAAGTCGTGTAAACAGAAAAAGGTTCTTCCTCAGTAACAACTGTTTTCTCAACCCTCTATCAATGTTTATGCAGAGCTCCCCACAACAACACCTAAGGCAGCAGTAATAGCTGCTTTGCCGGGGTGGGGGAGGGAGGGGGGTACAGATGCACCAGCAGGTTACCTGGCCCCCCTCGTGGAAGCACCAGAGAAGCGGCTGTGGACTCACTTGTGAAAGAATGGGCCTGCTCGCTGAGCCCAGACATCAGCGTGTGTCCATTTGGAATGGAAAACCCACAAGGCGCTGTGTCTTCACAAGGCTCTAGTCGCCCGCTCAAGTTCAGGGTCAGTCACAAGCGATTGCTCTCAGGGTGGTTTTCTCATGGCAGGGAAGTAAGCGAGCAGAATAACCGTGACCAGAAGGCAGAAATGATTCACAGAAGGGGCAGCCAAAGAAGACAGGCTGCTGGAGCCGCTCTGCCCACGAGGCTCTCCACAGCCACCACCCTGCGCAAACCCAGGGGCAGTAAGGTACACATGGTTGTCAATGGCTATCCAGATCTCGGACCAGAGGTCAGGGGCTGTTAGCAGTAGCCGGAGGTTTTGTGTTGCTAATCCACCGGTATTACTAAAGCTCAAGAGCCAATGATCTTATCAATCGCCCACACCCATGACGCCATATGAGCTTCCGTGAAGTGTTTTCCGGTTCAACCAGGAGGAGGCATTTCAGCAAGAGGAGGAGATAGGAGCAAACGTGAGGTGGATTGAATGGTGATTCTATTCTCTGCCTTCCTCCCTTCCCGGTCCCACAGCCTCCTGGACTGAAATTATGCACAGTTCTGAACAATACACAGATGGAGGAACATAAAGCTGCGGTAATGAGAGGCTGGAGTGGTCCTCTTTCTAGGAGTAAATGAGAATAAGTTGATTTTCATTAAGCAAGAACAGATCGATATTTCATTATTAACATGGTGACAATTCCACGTGGAAGAAAAAGTCCTCTTTTTTCAAGCTTTTAACGGCCAAGGCTGCTGGCTGACTGGCTTTGCTCATTCCTTCTATTTCCTCTCTTGTTTGGTGGGAACTTGACAGAGGAGCGAGAGCAAGAGCGAGAGCAAGAGCGAGAGAGTGTGTGTAACCAGACCCTGACCTTTTGCTAGGCAGGATTAGGAAACACCTACTAATGTTTCCTTCAGGAAGCAGGGGATTTGGTTAATGCACTGCCACCTCCAGCCCCCCAAATTTCTCCTCTCTAGAATGTTCCCCATCAACTTATTTGTCACTAGAATTTAGATAATGATCCTGTTTGGCGATGGTCGTTTTACTGACAGAAGTACCACCTTTTCTTCTCCTTCTCCCCTTTCAGGAAGGAAGATGGTAAGATAAATCATTAATTAAAGGGGCTGCATATGGGACAGATGGAATTCCAACCATTTGGCCACCTCCCCCAACACTGTCGGGGTAAAAGCTCCATAAATCACTCACGGTCCAGCAGTCTTCAATAGGGACCGTCTTGGCCCCTTACGACCGATGATAAACAACATATCCTCCCAGTGCAGCCCATTAGGTATCCAGAGTAGGTGAACTATGAGATAACACATTCATCCTCCTTGGGAAGGTACCTCTTCATATCTCACGTGGTGCAGGGCAAGCAGACCCAACTGAATGGCGACTAATGAGGATTAATCCATGATTCCCCAGAGGATTAAGGGCTCCTCCTGCTTTCTCTCTTGTGCTCAAGTTTAATCACAAACGGGTCAGATAGCTCCTGAAGCTTTCCCTAAGAGTGACTTACACACGCTGCTCTTCACCCCTTTTTTGCTTTTCCTTCTCTTTCTCTCCCCCCTTTCTGGTCCTTTCCTCCCCCCACCCCTCTTTCTTTCTCTTTCTTTGTTGGTTGTTCTGCTTTTTTCACCAAAGAGTTCTGAGATGCCCGTTGACCAATGCCAGTTGGCACAGCCCCTGCCCTGAGCTCATTATGGAGCTGGAACAACTGGAAATCATCCATGGATCCCCCCTCCCTGCCCAAAGGAAGCTGCCAGGTACTAAAAACCAAGTTACACGAGAAGAACAGCTTCTCTATCAAGAGGCCTAGGAAGGTCTGTGGAAAAAAGGCCGACCGACTCATCTACTTCCCCAAACTCAGCCCTCGGAAGCCCTCAGAGTCCCGGCTGTACCTCAGGAACACGCGAAGGGTCATCAGGGGTCAGGATCAATGTAGCAGCAACTGGTCTTGGTCTTACAAACCATCCCATAGTCCATTTCAGTCCTGGGGAAATTTTATATACATGTAAAACTTCCCATTCAGTAATATGTATTGATTGCCTGTTCTATAGCATGGCCACTGTGCTGGCTGCGAACAAGGCAGGGGTCACCTGTGACCTCATGGTGGGGTTACACAAGGTGGGCCTGAGACAGCTTGGATAACCACACAGCGTCGATGGGAATGAGCAAGGAAGACCAGAGAAGAATGCACGCATTTGGGTGGCAGCGCTGGCAAAGAAGGCTCCTAGTGTCATGGTCTACCAGAAGAACAAACACACTCCACTGAAGAAGGACAGCCAGCACAATGCTCCTTAGAAGCAAGGAGAGTGAGACCGTCAGATCGACTCGAGGTTCATTACCAGAAGGGCATGGAGGTGATAAAGGAGAAGTTCCAAAATAAAGAGGGGGTGGCGTGGCGCATGCCAGCAATGCTGAGCCCAGCACAAGACAAGGTGGCACTTCTTTCTGTGACGCATGGCATCTCTCTGAGTTGGCATGGGCACCAGGGCACCCACCAACAACATGAGAGAAGAGCTGGAGAAGATGGCATGAGAATGGCAATGTGTTCACGGCAGGATTCCCCAATGAAACAGTGCTAACAGCTGCTAAGGGTGGTCAATGATCTGTATGGTCGGCAGTTCAAAACCACCAGCAACACGGAGGAAGAAAGACCGGGCTTTCTGCTCCCATCAACATGTTCAGTCTTGTAAACCCACAGTGGGGAGGGGTGTTAAGAATCAGCACAGACTTGATGGGGGCTAGAGAGCCAGCACTCTGACTTTGGGGGCCCTGCGGGTGACAACAGCATGTTGATGTTTATCTGAATAGCAGGAGAGAGATATATGTGTTTTCAAAAGATTCCCTTGGCTGCAGAATAATCCATAAACCCAGATACCATTGAACTAACCCCACTCTCTGGTGACCCCAAGCATAAGTGTCCCCCCATGGGTGGGTTACTGATGGCTGAGTTTTCAGAAGTAGTTGGACCAAACCTTTCTCCTGAGGCAATCCCGGGTGTTCCCAAACTTTCCTCCAAGCTTCTGGTTAGGTGGCGGCATGGCCTCAGAGGACTGGGAATGGGTGCAGGCTTTTCAAGGACGCTCCACCCACCTGGGCACACATTTTACATGCGACACCAAGATGACACCTGCAGACCCCAACTGGAGCCTGGGAGTGGCTCTCAAATGACTTCACCATTTCACACAGCGGGCTGTTTCTTCCTCTCAGTTATAATTGAGTTTCATTGTTACATAATGAAAAAACCTGCTCAGAAAGGACACAATCCAAAGAACCCCTTCTAATGTACTTGAAGACGGCTAAATCAGTCCGGTTGAATTGGGTGCAGTAAGTGATTCGAGCGAGAGTTGAATCAGGACTGATTGGTTGCCCAGGCTTCATGGGATGAACTGACATCGCTGGGAAGGACTCAAGCAAGCCCCTGGCCTGGTCCAATTCCCGCAGACGGTGGCAAACGAGTTGTCTCCTTCCAACTCTTTCCAGAATCCCCGACAGTGGTGGGCGTTTGTCAGAGTGGTGGTTGGATGCAGCATTGGAAACATGAGCAAGGGCTTCCATTCTTCTTGGGACACTTTGTTGTGTGGGGTCTCTTCCCACCCTCTCCCTTCTGTCAGAGGCAGCCTTTACCTCTGGGCAGGTGCCATGGTGGACAAAATTTTCTGCCATCCAGCCAATTTTGACTCATAGTGACCCCGTAGGACAGAGTAGACCTGCCCCCGGGGCTTTCTGCCTATCGCCCTTTACTGGAACAGAAAAAGCCTCACCTTTCTCCCGTGGCTTGGGGCTTAGAACTGTGGAAATTGCCCTTAGCAGCCCAACTCGTAACCTACTACCACCACCCAGGTTCCTTTGAGTCCTTGGATCTCTATGGGCTATCTAGATCTGAGGCACAGTCCCAGGGGTCAGAAGAAAAATCTCATTCCATCACGGAAAGAAGAAGTTAGTTTTCTTGTCTGTCAGGCCTGCCACCTGTGTTTCTTTCTCCTGCATAAGAACAACCCCTATGCTCATGTCTCATGGCAGGAATGAGCTGGGACGGCAGCATTTGTGTGGAATAATAGAAGAGAGGCCCATCCATTTAACAGTGAAGCCTGCACCCAGGTTAAGCTGCTTTCCCAGGGGTGGGTGTGGGCCCGTTACAGCCCTCCACAACTCCCCTGGGCCCCAGACAGGGTTGCGGCATGGCCACACACATTGTCTTTATGAATGCACTGGTTTTTGATATCTCTGAAAGGAAATATCATTTCAGATTCAAATGAGAGGTATTCCCCCCAAACAGATTTTTTTTCAAAGCTATATATTTACTTTTTTTTTTTACAAAACAACCGTATCATCTTCAAAGTACTCTCCATGACACTTAATACATTTGTTAAATCTGCGATTCCATTCCCAGAAACATTTTTCAAATTCATCTGTTTGGATGGTTGACAGAACCTCCCTCATTTTTTTCTTCACTTCTTCTGCATCATCAAATTGCTGTCCTTTCACATCTTTCTGGATTAGAGGAAACAAAAAGTTGCACGGAGCGAGGTCAGGTGAGTCAGGTGCGTGGGACAAGAGAGGCATGCTGGTGAAGAAAGCTGATAGTGTCCAGCTATCAAAATATATAGCTATCAAAAGATATAGCCTTGAAGACTTGAAGGTAAATAGGCGGCCATCTGCTGAGAAGCAACAAAGCCCACATGGAAGAAGAAGCACATCAGCCTGTGTGATCACGAGGTGCTGAAGGGATCAGGTATCAGGCATCATCAAAACAAAAAATCTTACCATACTGAATGAGGGGAGTGTGGAGTGGAGATCCAAAGCCCATTTGTAGGCCACTGGAGATCCCCTTACAGAAGGGTCTCGGGGAGGAGATGAGCCAGTCAAGGTGCAAGGTAGCAATGATGAAAAATACAACTTTCCTCTAGTTCCTAAATGCTTCCTCCCCACCCACTATCATGATCCCAATTCTACCTTGCAAGTCTGGCTGGACCAGAGGATGGACACTGGTACAGATAGGAACTGGAAACACAGGGAATCCAGGGCGGATGATCCCTTCAGGACCAGTGGTGTGAGTGGCGATACTGGGAACGTAGAGGGAGGGTGGGGTGGGAAGGGGGAACCGATTTCAAGGATCTGCATGTGACCTCCTCCCTGGGGGATGGACAACAGAAAAGTGGGTGAAGGGAAACGTCAGACAGTGCAAGATATGACAAAATAATAATTTATAAATTATCAGGGGTTCATGAGGGAATGGGGAGCAGGATGGGAAGGGAAAGATGAGGACCTAATGCCAGGGGCTTAAGTGTAGAACAAATGTTTTGAGAATGATGAGGGCAATGTGCTTTACACAATTGATGTATGTATGGATTTTGATAAGAGTTGTATGAACCCCTAATAAAATGATAAAAAGAGAGAGAGAGGCATGCTGTTTTTTTGGTTTTTTGCCAAAACCTGGCTCACTGAGATGGCTGTGAGAGCAGGTACAGGAGCAGGTACATTGTCGTGGTGGCAAAACCAGTCCCCCGTCTGCCACACATCAGGCATTTTTTGGTCACACACCATTACACAATCTTTTTAGAACTTCTAAATACAACGTTTGATTAACAGTTTGCCCCGGTGGAATGAACTCCAAATGCGCCATCCCCTTCACCAAAAAATGAGCATAATTTTTTTTTGGTGGGAAGGCGGGTGGAGGTGGGAAGCCCCTCATAATCTTTCCTACTAGCATGGCCAGAAAATTGAACAAATCTGCTTTGGAGGAAGTGCAGCCAGATGCTCCTTAGGAACAAGGATGATAAGACTGTGGACATGTCTATTTTGGACAAGTCACCAGGAAGGACCAGTCCCTAGAGAAGAACATCCCGCTTGGTAGAGTGCAAGGCCAGTGAGATGCACAGACATGGTAGCTGCGACTGTGGCCCCAGACACCCCTCCTGTTTTAAGGATGGCCCACCTGGGCAACCAGTGATGGGATGAGACCTACGGTCGCTATGGGTGGACTCAGCTCAGGGGCGGAGTAACCTCCATGTGTTTCTGATTCCATGTCTGGAAAATATGCCACCATCCCTTTGGCAGACGTGGTACCGACAGCACAGAATGAACTGGTAGCATGCCCACAATCACGGGGCAAAAAAGTCCTAGTAGTGATAATGCTCAGCCTCACAACAACAACAGCAAGCACGTCCACCCCACTCCTTGCTCCCCCTCTGCACATTATGGTGTTTTCGCCTCAACAAATCCATGCAGCAAGGATTGTTCCATCGTGTCGCAGATAAGGCAACTGAGGCTCGGGGAGGTTAAGGACAAGCGACAAAGATCACACGCGTCAAAAGTGTCATGAAGTTTCTGCAACCTACATACTGATTTTCCAGCTTAACGCTCCAGGAAGATGCCAGCCACTCTTGGGCGGTAGCCTCACAACATCAAATGAATCCATTAGCATGTATTAAGGTTCAAGCGGCTGATGATTAAACCCCGATAGAGTAAACCCTGCAGGCGAGCAGGAACCCATCAGAAGGCTTGCCATCCGCCCTCCACACTGGGGACTTGAGAGTGTCTCAACTTCGGGGGGATTCCTAAGGCTGGGCATCTGCACACAGACGAGCTTTCTATGCAGCTGTTCCTTTCCCAGAGTGGTTTGCCAAGGTTGCTGTGTCTGCCAGTGACCAGGGGAGGTGGTTCACAGTTCTCTGAGTGCGTTTCGTGAATGTGACTTGAATGACATAGCTGCCATCAGATGACATAGTGTTGTTGGTAGGTGGCGCTGAGCTAATTAAGACTCGTACTGATTGCAGGTGACAGTGTCGACTGCCCAACAGGTTGCCTTAGCTGCCGGCATTACAGAAGCAGAGTGCCAGGTCTTGCTCTCGCTGAGCAGTTGGGTGAGCTTGACCCACCAGCCTGTAGGTTAGTAGTCAAGGGATTAGCCAGGTGTGCTCACCAGAGCTCCTACTCCGTGGTTGAGGTGTTGAGAGATCAGCTCCATCACAGGAAAAGCCAACCAACTACAGAAGATGGAAGGGTTGGGGATTTAATGGAATTTTAAATTGACCGGGGCTCTCATAGACACTGTTTCCTAGTGGCTGACTTTCGAATCTCACCTAAAGTATGGAGTGCGAGGGATGGCGACTCAGAGGAGGGAGGCAGGTGTATCAGTCTCACGTGAAGACTTGTATCTCATTTGGCCTTTTGAGAGCTCAGCTTCCTGCTCTGGCATGTGGTTGTGTTTCCCCCCACACCCCCACCCCCTAATCTCTCCTCATCCAGCACCAAAACCAAACCAAACTCACTGCCATCGAGCCAATGCGGACTCATCCCCACCCCCCTGTGGGTTTCAGACACTGTAACTGTTTATGGGAGTGGAAAGCCCAGTCTTTTTCCCAAAGAGCTGCGGGTGGTTTCGAACAGCCAGCCACGTGGATTGCAGCCCAATGCGTAACAATTACACCACCAGGGCTCCTTCTCATCCCACACAGAGTTGAAGAAATAGATAGAGAAGTGGCTGCCACATAAATACCTGTTGGCTAGCTTGTTGATTGACCACAAATAACCCTGATTTGATCTGATCCGAAATTTTTATTTTAAATGCTTCAAATAACCCTCAATCTTGCCAGCTCTTAAGAGCCAAGTGCCTGCCACGCAGATAGAGCAATTTGCTGTCTCCCTATTGAGAAGCATAACGTGAGGCTTCCAGTTCTAATACACGGCTGCACAAACAGAATGTCAATTTCCCACCGAGTTCAGATGGCTCGATTTCAGACGACGATTCAATACAGTTGCTGTGTGCTAACCCTTACCTGTAAATTTGTGTTGAGTCTTCCCTCCGAGTCTAAATGCCATCTCTTTTAATCCCCCCCCCCACCCCATTCGCCAGATATTCAGGTGCTGACAAACACACACTCTGCTTTCTTTGCATATTCATGCCTGTGACTTTGAACTCAAATTGGGTACCTGGGCAAATGAGGTTTTTAAATTTTCTGCATATACACATGCACACGCTCCCCCCACCCCAACCCCCAACCCCCAACACACATATACACATACAGTTTTCATCTACGGACTAATGCTGGCAAAAGCTTAAGAAAAGAGGAAAAATGAACAGGATCTATCTTTCTCAAAAGTTGGGTTTGGAACATAGTGAAGCCTATACATTGCTGGTCAAAACCTGCCCTTGAAATCTTAGCATCGTTCCTAAATTGTACTACGCGGAGCCCCGGTGACGTATTGGGCTACGAATTGGGCTGCGAACTCTAAGGTCAGCAGTTCGAAGCCAACAGCCACCCCTTTGGGAGGAAGGCAGGGCTTTCTACTCTGTAAAGAATTATGGTCCTGGAAACCCACAGTTTCCAGGAAGTTCTACCCTGTTCTATAGGGTCGCTATTCACTGTTGACTTGGAATCGACTGGATGCCAGGGAGTTGTGAGTGAAACTCTACAATACACGGTTCTATGGTTATATTTCTACGAAGTAATAAGTGTACAACACATATCAAGTAGCAATGTGTATATATAATTTATAAAAATCTTAACAAGACAGGCTTTTAGAACACATTACAGTACTTAAAGTGGTTGGGTGGTGTTTGTGTGTGTGTTGTATGTGAAATATATACAGCGGTGTACATAAGTTATGTGCAGTATGCTATTAAAACACCCCCTCCAATATGCTAAAGTAATTTTGTCACAAAATAATGATTACGATGCCCACGGCCTCTGCCTGAGGATCACACAGACTGAACTCCTGAGTGGGCTTTCTCCGGTGTGTATCAGCCAGTTTGCACTTTACCGAGGAGTTTCTGCTAGATTATCTTATTGCCTCTTTATTATATGCCTGTGGGGACGCCACCAGTCATTCCCATTTTACAGATGAAGCGATATAGCCCCAGAGGTTAATGGGGAATGTGACTTTGTGGGGAATTGGAAGCAGCTTTTAAGAGGCTAAGTTCCCGTTTACCTCCTGAAAGAGTTCTTTCCCAGCTAAGGCTTCTCCCTGGAGATCTCATGAAAGAGATGGGGGCCTCGTGTTCTTTTTTTTGTTAAAGCTTTGCTAATTCTTGTTTATGGGATTTCAACTGCCGCCCGAGTGAGCTTACTGAAATTGGGATTTAGAGGGTAAGATGCAGCTGGGAATTGGGAAAGGAACTCAGACAGAGCGAGGAACAGAAGTTGAAAGGGTTAACCAGACGCCCTTGTCTGGGAGTGAGGTGGCTGCCAACGTGAGGCACATTTGCTGATGTTAAAATGGAATTCGAGCTTAGGTTATATCAAATGAGGCATCTCTTCCTAGTGTCAAATCCAGAGGTGTTAGCTGTTTGGAAGTGTCTGTCCTAGAAGCACAGAGTTTTTCTAGAATGTGCCTTCCTGGACAAAGCTTTACGTTCCAAGAGGAAAAGAATCATATGGAGAACCTCTCCAGAAGGAATGGTGTAAGGCTGGTGACATAGTGACCAGAGGGTCAATAAATCCAGTCCTGCCCAACATATCTGCAAAGGGGGCCTCTCAGCCACCCCCTGATGACGACAGTCACCATCTGGAAGATTCTAGAAGGTCAGTCTACACGGGCCATGCTGTATCAGCATCCTATAGCCCTTTTCCTCCCATCTCTTCTGAGTGTTCTTTGAAGATCCGCCAGGCATGAGTTCAAGCAGATGTTGGTCCCATTCCTTAAATGAACAGTAAGCACCTCTCTTTGATGGAGGAATCCTGTGGTGTAGTGGGTTAGCATTGGGCTGCCAACCGCAAGGTCAGCAGTTCGAGACTACTAGCCACACCAAGACGAACGCATGGGAAGTTCGAGACCATCCAGAGGCCCCTGAGAAGAAAAGCTTGGGGAGATTCTTCAGAAGAAACCTCTGTGGAATGCCCTGAGAACACAGTCCTATTTCTGACGCACAAGGTCACCCTGAGCTACAGCCAACCCTATGGCAACGAGTGTGTGTGTGGGTGGGTGTTTATGAGAGGCATTTTAACACTTTATAATCAGTTTTCTGAAACACCACCTTTAGGCATTTCCTTAACCAACCCTTTAGTTTTCCACAGAGAATCTAATTATGAACTTCCGAAAGTAAGAACGAATTGCTACACATCCCACTGAAGTTGAACATTTTTGTGAGTGCTAGAGACTTGGAGGGAGCATCACTCTTGCTGCTAATGCCTAGGTCCTGCTAAAAATGGTCCTGCCAATGATTGAAAGCCATTCTTAGGAAGGGAATTGGGGGAGGGGTGGGGAAGCACTGGGAAGTCATGGCCTTTTAAAGCAACAGCTTTGCATCAGAGTTGGGACAGAATGAGTGACTGTGGGGTTCTTTGACGGATGGCCACAGAGAGGGCCCCCCCATTCCAAGCAGCAAGGTAACATCTCCTGAGAAATCAGAGTCACATCCCAGAGAGCCCTGACATTTGTACAAGGCATATCCTGCAGCCTTCACAAGCCCCCAAATTTATGAAACCACCAAGGCATGTGTTTTCCCTCATAAAACGCAGTGAGGCATCGCTGAACAATTTAAGTGACTTCTTCAGACTCCCAATCACTGTCTGAGCACAGAAACCAAAGTCTATATTTATAAAGAGCCGCCTGTTCCGTATGCGTTGCTTGAGGAGGAGACGCCACACCGGCAGGCAGAGAGGCTACCGCGGGTCAGAGAAAGCTCTGCAGCTCCACGTTGCTCAGCAGCAGCACAGCCCCTGCTTACACACTCAAGCTCGCAAGCCTCCTCCAGAGCCCGGCGTCCCTCCTTGGTAGACCAGGCTGTGCTGTGGTACTGCAACACCGCCATGGACAAAACGAAAGCCTCCAACGGCCGGATGTTCTAAAGGGATGAGATTTTAGTGTCAGCTCTGGAAACATGCCCCCAAGTTGGAGGGATGACTCAGCCGAGATGCAGGAATGGTGCTTACGTGGATACGGGACCAGGCAGAGAGTCTACAGAGAGATGGGGTTGGGAATCAAGATAAGCCACGCGAGTGCTTGCCGTCCTCCATGTGAATGTCACGGCTATGGGAGTACCTCAAGGTGCCCCCTCTGTGCAGAGGAGGGTGTCTCTAGGAGCTTTTTCAGGTGGCGACTGTCCAGGAGGTCTGTCTCTAGGTGGGTTCAAGCTGCCTGCCTTCCATCTAGTCCTCAAGAACTCCCCTGTTGGTGAAACCAACCATGCACCCCACTAAAACCTTTCAGCACCTTATTTCAGCATCTGGCTCTGGCTCCAGGGGAATGACAGCCTATGTCCCTATCACAGACATCGCTGGTGCGTTTTGTCACCTGCAAGACCCCCCCCCCCAGCTATACGCACTCCCATGTTTGTAAATCATCTTTCATTTTTGGAGGGAGGGGCATTGATTTTTTTAAGCCCCCTAGTCATTGATCTCAGCAGCGTTAACCTTGTTTAAGTTCTCCGCTTCCTGTGCCTGGAGGACCACGCTGCGATGGAATTAAACGCCCAGGAACGGGGCCATGGGAGAGAGGTTTATGCATTATGTTAAAACCTGCTCCCTTGATAAATGGAACCATTAGGGCCTGGAATTCACTGCATTAGTCTGCTTAGCTCAGTTCAATGACACGCCTTAAAAGTCTCACAAATTTGTTCCAATGCTAATGAGCTGGGCCGCCAAACCTTATCCACTGCCTAAGGATCTGGTATATCCAGGAATTACTGCCTTGAAAAGTTACCAATGGGCTCACATGGCCTGTCAAGGGGGTTTAGACTTGGATGCACTCAGAGGTCAGCAAACATCTCCTGCAAGGGACCAGATGGACTCAACTCTGCAGAGGTAGCACAAAGGCAGCTGTACAGAATAAGAGAATCAACGAGTGTGACTGTGTGTCAATAAAACTTTATTTACAAAATCAGGTCCCAGGAGGATGTGGTCCGGGGCAGAGCTGAGGGTTGGTTCATGTAGATAAAGTATAACCAGAAAGCTTGTCTAGGGTGAAAAGATATCCGTTGTAGCTTTAATGATAAGATGGGTCCAATCATGGACAGATCTCGAGAAAGGCATTGGAGGTAAGTGAGAAAACCAGTGTGAGCAATCCAAGGAGAAGGGGTAGGAAAGGGAGAGGTTTACTTCTACCGTGAGAATTACTATCAGGACCAGGCTATAAAAGACTATGTCACTTTTGGCTAATTTTCCCTCATTTATGACTTGGAACCCTTTGCTCTATTTATTGTGAATTCAAGTAAGTTGTCTTCTGGCTCCTGACACCACTAGAGGTCATTTTGCATCAGCCCAGGCTCCTGAATCTGAAACTGACTCAGGACCCTCTGGATATATATATATTTTAAGCTGCACCATTAGCACTTCATAAATACTACTGGAATGAATTAGCAAAATATTACACTTAAAACGCTACATTGATGATTTCAGTACCAGGCGGATGGAAGAGGAAGGTGTGGGCAGATGCTTTCCATGCGCGGAGATGCCTTGCTTCATTTACATTTTGCATCACAGATGTTGATGATTGCAGTTAGTGGAAGATCACAATCACCAGTCCCCGCAGGCGAGGCACAACCTTCAAGCATCAGTTTCCTGGGTTAGTTTCCTACTTTCTGAAGGAGGGACATTTGACCATCTGCGTTGATGGATTCACGAGAGCTGACATTTGCCGGGGCCGGTGCACAGGGAAGCCCAGCACGAAGGATGTAAGAGACCCGAAGTCTCCCAGCTCTTCCAGAAGCTCCCCACCCCTCTCCATCAAATGAACGACTGTCCCGTCCGAGTCCAAACCCCGTGGCGTGGTCAACGCGGAATCCTCCTGTGCGTTTGCGTTCACGGTAAGGAACAGACGCTGCCGCTTGGTGACGAATTAAACACCGCGCCTTTGTGTGTGTCAAGCCGCCTCTGACCGTAACTATCCAGGCTCTTTCCACTTGAGTCGCCCCAACGGGGTTGTCCCTGGGGCACCTAAATGGTTCACCGGTCAACTCTAAGCCAACAGGTCAGCAGCTCCAAAGATGCGCCCGGCGATCTGCTTCTGAAAGGTCAGAACCTTGAGAGGCCCACTTGGCAGTGCTATGCTGCACCCTCGTGTGGTAGTGGATAGTGCGCTGGGCTGCCAACCACAAGATCAGCGGTTCACACCCACCAGCAGCTTCTAGGGAGAAAGATGAGTCTTTCAATCCAGAGATTTACAGGCTCAGAAACCCACAGGGTCAGTTCTACCCCCACCCTATAAGGTCCAAGGAGCTAGAATCAAGTAGATGGCGGTGGTTCTGGTTTTGAGCTTTTTGCTCTGCACACATGGAGTCACCTTGGGTCGGAATCGACAAGTCATCTCCTCTCTCCGGCAAGGACATTTTTCATTGGGTTAGGTGGCATAGTGGTCACATGTTGGGCTGTGATCCTTAAGATAAGAAGTTTGAAACCACCAGCTGCTCCACAAGAGAACAATGGGGCTTTCTCCTCCCAGAAAGAGTGATAATCTTGGAATCTCACAGGGGCCAGTTCTGTCCTGTCCTCTAGGACTGCTAGCGTTGGCATCGACTCGAGGGCAGTGAGTGAGCTTCTTTTGAGGGTATCATTGGGTTGAGGGCCCAGTGCGTAATCGGGTGATCTTTATTTCATCCTGCAAAGACCCTTTGGCCAAATAAATTCCCGTACACTGGTTCCAGAGGTCAGGTCGTGGGCGGACGGCTGGGAAGGACCAGCATTCAACACATTACATTCCTGGGGGGACTTCAATGCCAGCCAAAGTCCCAACAGAGGGAAAGTGTGAAGGAGAGGGAGATCAGAGGAAAATTCCAGGCCTGTGAGCCAATTAAAGCCCAATCTCTCACTCCTGCAGCAAATCTCACGACAGCTCCATGGTCTGATCACTTGTGTTGGAAGCTGAGCTGAGTCTCCACAAAAATTACATTGAAGCCCAGTCCCCTAGGGCCTATGAATTGGACCTTCCTTGGAAATGAGGTCTTTGCAGATGTAAGCAGGCTCAGATGAGGTCATCCTTCATTAGGACGGGCCCTAATCCCGCCTGACAGGTGTCCTTATAAGAAGAGCAGAGGCACCCAGGACCCTAGGTAACTAACCAAGCGGAACCTGCACCTGGCAGAGACGGTGAGGGTGTGCCTACAAGTGGGGTCTGCTTAGGACTGTCCGACGCTCTAGAAACTCAGAGGAAGGTACGGGGGAAGATCTCCCAGACTCTTTAGGAAGCACAGTGTGGCCAACACCCTGAGATTAGACTTACAGGCTCCAGACCAACCCTCAGCTGTCATCGTGCCGCACCCCCTCGGCAAAACACTGCCATCGAGCGACTCTTATGGGAACTGACGCATAGTGACCGCATAGGACAGAGTGGAGTGGAATTGCCCCTGTGGGCTTCCAAGACTGAATCTATTGGAGAGTAGAAAGCCTCATCTTTCTCCCACAGAGCGTGCTGGTGGGTTCAAACTGTTGTCCTTGTGCTTAGCAGTCCAGAGCCCAAACCACTCAACCAGCAGGGTTCCCTTGCTGGAAGCTAGACACCCAGTATTTCAATACCAACAGAGTTACTCATGGTGGACAGGTTTCTGTGACCCTGGTAGGTGCAGACAGACTAGGGTGAAAGGCCTGGTGATGTATCTACAACAATTAGCCAGGGGACAGCCCATGGATCACACAGGACATTGTCTGACAGAGTGTGGGACAATGAGCACCCAGGTGGGCAGACACGCTGGGCTCGAGCACAGGTGGGACTGGTACTTGCCATGTTTGTTACGGTGATGTGAGGTTACCAGGAGTCAGGGCCAACAGCATGGAAACTACCAACAACAAGTGGCAGGGGGACATTCCTGTTGGTTTAAGCCACCCCTTTGTGGGCATCTGTAAATTAGCCCTAATTGATAAATATGCCTTCCCTTGAGAGGGCAGCCCTAGTGGGGGAATGGGTACATGTTTGGCAGCTAACCACCAGGTCAATGGTTTGGATCCCCCAACTACTCTGCTGGAGAAAGATGAGGCTGCCTGCTCATTGGACGCATGTACACTGGTACAGACAAGAGCTCTGGACACACAGAATCCAGGACAGATAAACCCCTCAGCAACAGAAATGGGAGTAGCGATATCAAGAGGGTAGGGGCAAGGTGGGGGAAGAAGAGGGAGAGAAAGGGGAGTCAATCGCAATGATTGACATATAACTCCAAACCCCCCCAAGGGGAAGAACAGAAATGTGGGTGAATGGAGACAGTGGTCGGTGTAAGATATGAAAATAATTTATCAAGGGTTCCTGAGGGTAGGGGAAGGAAGGAAAAAAGAGGAGCTGATACCAAGGGCTCAAGTAGAAAATGTTTAGAAAACAATGATGGCAACATACGTACAAATGTGCTTGATACAATTTGATGTATGGATGTTGTAAGAGCTGTAAGAGCCCGCAATAAAATGATTTAAAAATTAAATAAGTAAGTAAATAAGATGTATAGCCTCAGAATCCCACAGAGGCAGGTCCACTCTGTCCACATGGCCCTTTTAAGTCCGAATTGCCTCGATGACAGTGAGTGGCGCTTTGGGGATCCCTGGAATCTAAGGACTCAGCCGCTGGCTGAGAAGTTGGTGTTTCCAACCCACTAGCCAATTTGTGGGAGACAAAAGCTGTGGATCTTGCTTCAATAAAGACTTCGGCTTAGGAAACCTTTTGGGAGAGTGCCACGCTGTGACATGGGGTCACTATGAGTCTTGATTCACTTGAGGGACCCTGACAACCACAGAAAGACTTTGGGAAGGGGCCTTGAGCTTTCCCCCCGCCACTTGCCCTCCATGTTGCCCGCTTGGACTATGACAATGGAACATTCTGTGACTCCTGCTTTGGTCCACACCCTGCCATGCTTCCTTAAGGCCCATTCCCTGGCCCAGTTGCTCTTTCCAAACTCCGGTCTTAGAGTAATCTGCTGAAGGAGTAACTTTCTCCAGCAATCCGACAGGACAGAACTGCCAAGGAGCCTTGGAAAGCCAAAACCCTGCCATGCTCCTAAGGCAGTGACAGGTAAACCCTACACCCCTGGAACGAGCAGCCGCATGGCCAGCTCCTCACCCCTTTGCAAGCAAACTGGATGTGTATCTCTGAAATATGAACAAAAAGAGGGCAGGGGGCAGTATCCATGAAATATGGATGAAAAGGGGCAGGGGGTGGGGCTTGTCAGATTGCCCAGATAATGAGATAATTCCCTGCATGCTTGCAAACAGGTGCAGACCACCCTGATGGTAAGCTTTCCTTGGCCCACTCCCACAGTGTCCTCCAGCTCCTTCCCAGGGCCAGAGTGAGGAGACAGGCCATACAATTCCCTAAGGCCCTAGACAACCACGGAGAGTCAGATGGCAACGTGGTTGAACACGTGGCCAGAAACTGTGCCCTACGGGATTCCGGGAGTTCACTTAGTCACAGCAGCCTGGTCCCCCGATGGCACGTGTCCTGGGCACTGGACACCCCAGGAGCAGCGCAGGGCCTTCTCCCGGCGCCGTGTCTAGGCACATAGAAAAAGCTCCACCAGCATCGCCGTCGCAGGAACGCGAGCTAACTTATACTCCCCGCACGGGGTCTAATACTCTGCATTTGCCGACAGCTCAGAAATGTTTTATGTATGCGCTATTTCACTATTTCCAAAGAGTCTTTTTAAAATTTCCTTTCTCATCGTATAATCGGTTGTTACCCCTCTTATTGATTTCCCTAAAGAGAGAGCACGGGTCTATTCCATTAGAAATAGAGAAGAAGGAAAAAATCCATATATATACATATATATGTTGCTTTTAAGCTGAGTAGAAGTGGTTTTTAATTTTTTCCCCCTTGATTTTTCCTTTGACAGTGTCACTGATTAGGATGAATCTAAACCTGCCTTGAGAGACCTGTTCTCTGGGCTAGATTGTTACCGAAGGCCTGATTGGTCCCTACTGACCCCAGGGCATTTGGGGAACAAGAAGGAATTTGTAAAGGCCGGGGGGAGGGGGTAGAGATATGAGGGGTACCAAGGGAGACATAAAAAGCAATAGCTACGGTGGGGGAAGGGAAACGCAAGGATGCTGCCTTGAAGACTAAGGTGTACCTGACCCAAGTCAAGGCGTGTACAACATGCCTGTGAAATTTGGGCACGGAATGAGGTAGACCGAAGAAGAAAGGATGCTTTTGAATTGTGCTGCTGCTGCGACTAGCACAAGAGTTGTGGACTGCCAAAGGAACACACGGCTCTGTCTTGGCAGGGGGAAGGCCAGAAGGCTCCTTCAAGGTAACGTTGGCAAGACTTTGTCTTCCATCCTTTGGCCGTGTTGTCAGGAGAGACTAGTCCCTGGAGAAGGACATCGTGTTTGGTAAAGCGGGGTGGTGGCGACAAAGAGGGAGGCCCCCAACGAGATGGACGGACACAGTAGCTGCACCCACGGGCTCAGGCACAAGAACAATCGTGAGGACGGCGCAGGATCCGGCAGTGTTTCCTTCGGTTGTGTTTCGGGTCACTATGGGTCAGAGCGACTCAATGGCAACTAACAACAAGGTGCCTATGTGTATTTCCAACAACCCCGTGGGGAGGACCTTGGTGATCCCGCCTAGTTTACAGATGTGGAAACTGAGTCCCAGAGAGTGGACGTCACTTTATAAGGTCACACCAAGAGGGAGGGTCAGGCACAGGAGGTGCCCCCTAGCCAGCTGGGCAGACCCTCCTGGAACCACAGTGCCGTCCAGCTTCCTTATCCCTAGAACAGTGGCTCTCCAGCGAGGGACACCGGGAGGTGTCTGGCCACCGTGGTCGTCACTCCGGGGCTGGGGTTACACCCTGGCCCTGACGGCACACTGTGGAGGAGGGAAGGCCTGTCACGGTTTACTATTGAGCTGGGTAAATCTCTGACCTGCTTTGTTTTGATCAAAAGACAGAGCAGCATCTGCTTTTACTTAGTCATCTTCAGGGCAAGGCTCTGGGATGCCACAACCCACCACCCTCCCCCCCTGTCCCCGCCTCCCCAGCCTCCCCGGTAGGACACTGTGTGGGAACCAGGCCCCTTCGCACAAAGGTTGTCCCCAAGAGGCAAAGAGAAGCTTTTCTGCAGGGCCCACTGGACCGGAAGCTCTCTGTCTGCTGACTCTACAAAGACCCCATTTGCACTTCCCTGTCTGAGAAGGAGGAGGAGGAGGAGGAGGAAGAGGCTGTGAGGTCATCCACCAGAAGCCCCCCTGGCCCCAGGTGGCAAATCAAAGGGCCCCAGTGGTAGGTGCTGAAGGGACAGGCAGTGTTTCCTTCCCACCCTTGATCAGGAACAGGATACTGGCGGCAAGGATGGATTTCAGGCCCTTGTGTGCAGCAGACAGGCTAGAGAGTGCCTGTGACGGGGGCTGCCGTGTCCCGGGCACCAGATGAGTGGGGACTGCCTGCCTTTCTGCCCGGACCAGGAAAACTGTGTTCCCAATTTTCAAGGAGAGCAGTTGGGCTGGGGGAGTCATTATTTTGCTCTCTCCTTTTTAAAAATAGAAGTAGGTGGAGGAGTTTATAATGAAAAAAAAAGGAAGATCAAAGAGCCGTAGGAAGGGCCAGAGATGAGATGTGCAAGGCTGGGCTTCCTCCCAAGTCCTGGAGCCTGGGCTCTGGGGTCCCGCATGGAGCCTCTGCAAGTCCCTTCCTGCCCAAAGTATATTTGACGAAGCCTTGCCATCCTTGGACCCTTTTCCATTTGTTCTAGTTTTTAATCTTTTCTGGTTTCTTTTTAAAGGAGGGTTTTCTCTGTTTTACTTTGTTATTCTTGGGGGTTTGGGGTTTTGGGGGATATGTTTTTCTGTATGTGAAATGCAGCATAGGTCAATCTTTACAGACATAACTGGATTAATGGTTTCTTTGGGGTGTGGCAGGGGAAGTAGGGAGGAAAATGGAGAGCTAAAAACAATGACTACAAGAAAGAAGAAAATCTTTTAAAATCGACTGGTATGCTTGGGTACTTTAGAGAAACAAATACACAGAAACTCAACATATAAGAGAGAGTTTCATATATAGGTTAAGTGCACATTAAGAAAACATCCCAACCCAGTGCTGCCCAAGCCCACAAGTCCAACGTTAACCCATACGTCCGACACCAATCCACAAAGTCTTCCGCCATCTCACAAAACACACACTATGATGCCGACTGCAGGAGGAAAGCTGAATCAGTGAATGTGTAAGCATCTCAGAGCTGGCAGGGGGCTCCACGCAGCTGCTCCAGCACCCAGGGCTGCATCAGGGTAGATCCATGTGGCTTCTCCTCAGGGATGTCTTACAGGAAGTGAGCCTTGCCAGCTGAAGCAGGAGCTGGCTAAGGCAGTTGTACCCTGGTCCAACCATCACAAAGCAAGAGACCCGAGAACTTAAAAGGCAAGGTTCACCGAGCCATTTATTTCTCTGCCCTTCAATTAACCCCACATGTGTTTATTGGCCAGGTTGTCACAATAAACTAACTCAACTGGGGCAAGGATTTTACAACCCCCCCTAATATGATCGAACTATTTGATTGGATGATATGTGAATCATATGCCATTAAACTGTTGATATACACAACAACAAAGCAATTCGGCTATACTCTTCCCCTCCCAGTTTCTGTCCTCCCCACGTGGATGACTGGTGGGCAATGATGTTGTCCACCTTGAAGGACTGCCTTGCGGGTCAGAGATAAGGTACACGTGGTTAGCTCCTAACCCAGCACCCAGCCCGAGGCAGCCATTCAGCAAATGGTATCTGATTCAACAGGCCCTTGTTGGTGAAGGTGCTTCATCATAACAAGATTTCCTACTGCAACCCCCCCTTCAGGGCTCTTCTCTCTGTGCTTGACGTCCCACCCCCCCATACCCCCAATAGCCCACAGCCACGCTTCACTTGATGAGCAGTGTTTCCCATGATCCAAAACACTCACGGCTGTCATGAAGGAAAACAAACAAATAAACAGTTGCTACTGAGGTGTTTGCTACTGATAGTCTGCCTGTCAGACAAGAATGGTCAGCATTGGGTTTTCAAGGGCTGGGTGACTTGGCGGTAGGTCACCAGCCCTTTCTACAGAGGCGCTTTAAGGTAGACTCAACCACGGATGCTTCAGTGAGCGCAGCAGTGGGTGCCACCCACAGATCTCCTGCATCTTAGCCGAGCACTCGGCTATCCAGAATTCAGAGGACACTGTCCAGACTCTCAGGCACACAGCTGTGGCCATGTGACAACATACCAGCCAATGAGATGCTACCCAGTGGAAGTGATAGGAGTCATTTCCAGGTTATGCCTTTAAAGGGAGGGGCAAGCTCTCCAAGTCTCTTCTCTCATTCCTGCTGGCTGGAATGTGCACGTGATGGCAGGAGCTATGGCAGCCATCTTGGGCCTTGAGCAGGAAATCTTATGTTAAGTCCAGCAGAGCAAGAATAAGGTGTCAGGGGTTTGAAGACAAAGCAGGGCCCTGTTAGCTCTCCGTCCTCTGGACTTTCATCTGAGACAGAACAAATTTCTATCTTTAAAGGCCGTTTTTATTTATGCATTTGGTTGGGGGGTAGGGGTGTTGCAGGGCCGGGGCTGCCTTGTTTATCGGGTCTCCGACAAGAATCTTGTTCAGCAAACTCATAGCGTCCCCGTAGGGCAGGGTAGAACTGCCCCTGTGGGTAGTTCTGAGACTGTAACTCTCTATGGGAGCAGGAAGCCCCGTCTTTCTCCAGAGGAGCAGCTGGGGGATTCAAACTGCTAACCATGCAGTTAACAGCCCAAGGCGTGACAAATATAGTGGATGTTTAACATCCGAAGTTCAATGTTTAAAAACCGTAAGAACTCCTATATGCATTGCGGTTCTTAAAGGCAACCTTGAACAACTAGTAGGCCTTACAACATGGTGGCCGTCTTTTCTCATGCCCACGTCCCCCTGACAATGGGCCACATGGTTTCCCCTGTGCCACGGCCCCTCTCTAGCACCTTGCTGTTTGCAAGGTAACTGGGAACCGGAAGACCTCCCATCACTGACTCTACAGAGATGGTTCATGTGGGTAGGGTAGAGTGGGTGGCACTGCTGAGTGGCCCTGATCTTGACTGGGAGGGAGGGCTAACATGCTGGCCACCCAGTCAGTGCCCTGACGGGAAGATAATTCCACTCCACAGCATACACTCGAGTGTGAAAGTTTTGGAAGAGCCTGGCGCTCGCGTAAGGTCACCCAGGTGGTCGGTGGGAGGGCCTGTCTGATTCCAGGGTCTGAACTCCCGCCTGGCATCTGTTCTAAGTGCCCTTGCTGAGCTCCTGGGACTTACGAACCCAATACTGATTCAAGGGCAGGAACCTAATGAATCCAGAAGAAGGTTTCTGGGTAACCCCCACCCACCACCACCACCAACACCGGAGTTGGTTGCCTCTGCGTTCTCTGCACAGGCTGGCAGCAACTGATTCCATTGCTTCATTCTCAACAACTCTTAACTCGAGATGATGCCACAGCCAGGGCCACCCTGCCCTGCTTCTCCTTGCGGAGCAGCCTCCACGGGCCATGATGGAAAAGGACAGTGAGCCTTGGGGCTAAGGGTGGTGGTGGGTGCCCCAAGGCTGCAGAGGATTCCAGGATGCTTGATCAGCAGACACACCCAGTTGGCTCACCAAGGGCTCTCTGGATGGGTTCACAGCCAGACCTTGTGGGGGAGTCTGTCCCCACGAGTGCCTCATCATGGAGTTTCATGTCTTGCTCCACAACCCCCGCCGCCCCCGCCTGCTTGTTGCCCCTCTTGACAGATACAATCTCCAGACTCTGCCTGGAGCGGACATGGAGAATGCTTTGAAAGCTCCAGGAGGAATGGGAGGCCCTCCTTGGATCTTGGAGTCGCAGAGTGTCAGTGTTGGAAGGCCTCTCAGAAAGATGCTGCTCTGACCCTTTCGATTTGCAAGACAGGAAACAGACGCAGAGTTGGAGAGCAGGCTGGTCCTCACTCCTGGGCCTGCGAGATTGTCCACCCAGCCTGTCGCCCCACGCGGAGGGGGAAGGCCGGGGCTGTGCGAGGCAGAGCGAATGGTGACAAGATGACGGTGGTATGGGTGGAGGTGTCTCCATTCTAGGGGGTCCAAGGGCATTCGCTCACTCAATCAGTCCCATAGACCCCGATGCTGCGACCAGCCTCAGTTTCATGTAGCTCAACAACCGAACTCGCTGCCAGCCAGCCGATGCTGACGCACAGTAACCTGGAGGACAGGCTAGAACTGCCCCCTGGGGTTCCCAAGCCTGGGATGTTGACAGGAGCAGATCACAAGATCCTTCCCCTGAAGAGTCCCTGGGGTGGGGGTGGGGGTGTTTCAATCCACCAACCTTTCCATTAGCAGCTAACTGCTCCCCTGTGCCCCCTTGCGCAAATGCACCGCCAATGAGTCTATGCCAACTCACAGCGACCCTATAGGACAGAGAACTGCCCTGTGGGTTTCTGAGACTGGGACTTATGACAGGAGCAGAAAGCCTCGACTTTCTCCTTCGGAGCAGCTGCTGGTTTCAAACTACTGACGTCGTGGCTAGCAGCCCAAACCCAAACGGTAATCAATGACACCAGCAGGGCTCCTCTCTTAAAGGCTGCGTGGGAGATGAGACTCCCCCTTTTAATAAGGCAGGGCCTCCAAAGAGAGTCAGCCAGGTCTGGCTCGGTCCCACGGCTCAGCCACTGGGCACGCGGGGGCTCCTCCCAAGGGTCTTCCCCAATGAGAGGTGCTGGTTTCGAGAGGCCCTGGAGGGTCTCACAGCAGACCCGTCCCTGTGATTAGAGTCCCCAGCCAAAAGCAGTCACACTCGGTCCCTAGGAAGAGCGGTACAGGTACGATGCTGGCGTCTTCAAACAATAGCAAGCCGCAGCTACGTGACAGAATGGAAAGGTGAATGCCCTGGGAGGGGACAGGTTCCCGTGGGGAGCTTACGTGGAAAACCAAAGGTCACTTCACAAACGTGCTTCTTCCCACAAGCACAGCTCACGGAAGCACAACACAATGCTTTCCTCAACTTCCGTGTCAAGCAAAGGCCTGGAGTTTGAGAGGGAGCCATTAACTGGATATCCCCAAAGACTAATAACATTGTTTACAAGGTCCTAGCGGAGAGCTCGAACTCGGAACTTCCTCAGGTTTGTTGTTGTTTTTGTTGTTGTTAACCTACAAAATGGCACAAATGCCAGGGCGCTTCTGAAAGTGCAGAGACAATAGCATGAAAAGCCAAGGGCGCTTCCCCACGAGCTGCTGGAAGCCCCCTCGTATTATTAGTGAATTGCTTTGCGAAAAGACGGCTGTTGTTACTCGGGATGTATGCACTATTTGGAAAGGCCACATTCAAGGGAAGGGAAAATGTGTCCCTAATGGACGACAGGGTCCATTACCTCTGGATGACAAAACCATTGGGGTTAAAGATGTGGCTTTGATTTAATCTGTTAAAAAAAATAGCAGCCCCCAACTACACTCACTGCCATTAAGTCCATGCCGACTCATAGAGACCCTCTGGGACACGGTAGCATTTCCCCTGTGGGTTTCTGAGACTGTCGCTCTTTATGGTTGTCGGAAACCTCGTCTTTCTCCCTCGGAGCAGCTGGTGGTTTTGAACGGCTGACCTTGTGATTAGCAGTCAAAGTTGTAACCACTACTGAAGGCCCCAATAATCCTTCTAGTTACCCCTTAGAGTTGGAAGATTAGTCATTGTTTTGCAGGGTTTTTGTTTAATTCCAAGAGTAAGAAATGCCTATCGGTCCCAATGCTGACACTAGTAAAAGGCACAGAGCTGGATTTCTCAGCCTCTGACCTGTGGGCATTTTGGACTGGAGGAAGACTGGTGGAAGGGCTTTCCTGTACACTGGACGTGGTTTACAGCATGTCTGCCCTCCAGCCACAGATACCCACACAAAGGCCCACAGAGTTGTGGCACAAAGAAATGTCTTCAGATTGCCAAATGTTCTTCCAGGGGCAACATTTCCACCTCCTGGTGAAAATCGCCAGAACAAAAGCTTCCCCGAGGCAACAGTGCTACCAGTTCAGTCTGTATCTTCCCAGCAATATTCTGTGGGTAGTCCAACAGATATGAAGCCAACACCCACTGCTAATGGGTCTTTATCTGCTCTTCTAAAACAAAACAAGGAAGACAGACTCACTGGCATGGAGTCAATTCCAACACATAACAGCCTTACATGGTGTTTCTGAGACTGTAAGGCTTTACAGGAGCAGACAGACTCGTCTTTCTCACATGGAGCATCTGGTGGGGTTGAACCACCAACCTCACGGTTAGCAGTCCAAAAGCTAAGACGCAGTGCTATCAGGGCTCCTTAAATACATATATTCTGACCTTATTCCACCTCCATGAAGACACACGTGCTTGTTCGTTCCCTCTTATTTGGGGGTTAGATTAATTTTGATAACCCTGTCCCTCCACCACCCATATTTTCTATGCCTTGGTTCAGAATTTACTCTGTGGCAGTAGGTTTCTTCTCTATTATTTGTGAACACTTTTCCAAAGAGGGAGAAAAATGAGGCTTTCTACTCTTACAAAGACTTACAGTCTTGGAAACTCACAGGGGCCAGTTCTACCCTGTCCTATAGGGTCGCTATGAGTCAGATTAGATGGAATGGCAGTGAGTTTTTTGTTTGTCAATGAAACTTGTTGGTGCCTTGGGGTTAAGCGTGAGGCAGCCAATAAAAGGGTCAGAAGGTTCAACTCACCAGCCAGTCAGCGAGAGACAGAGGCAGCCGTCTGCTCACGTAAAGACAGACAGACACCTGGGAGATGTCATGAAGCAGCTCCCTCGGTCCTACAGGTCTACCATGCTTGAGAACCCACAGGACCGGGCTTTGTTTAGGTTGGGGTTCTGTGTGTCTCCATTTAAAGCTCTGCCTACTTTCAAAGAAATGCCTACAACACAGCCCCTTGGGTTCCCTTACCAAATGTATTTACATGAGTTCTTACTTGGGTGTGTCTAGTCGTTAAACCTTCCCTATAAATAATGTTGTTAAATGTCAACTGGAGTGGATTCCGAGTTACAGCCACCCCACGGTACGGAGTGTCGTTTCCCTGGGGGCTTTCGTGGCTGTGGCCATTTTTTTATGGGAGGAGACAGACAGCTCTTTCTCCCATCATGCTTCAGGGGGCGGGGGCCCCAACAGTCAACCTTTCACCTAGCAGTTGAGTGCTTACTCGCTGTTCCACCAGGGCTTGGTTTCCGTAAAGGTATTAATTAAATCCTTACTTAGGGATTCAATACTTTTGTATGTACCTCGGGGTGCATTAATATCAGCATTTCTAGGGCTGTAGCTGGATGCAAAAGGGCGCCTTTATAATAATGTCAGATTTCTGCAAATTCTCTGCCAACTTCCCAATGGATTTTTTAATTAAGGGAAAAAAAATCTTTGGCTTCCTTGATAGCTTTGGAGCCTTTGGCTTCCAACCTTTTCCTCCCAATGTTTCCAGGATAATTGTCAATATTCTGAAGTTGAGAAAGTTCCAGGCTAAATGTCAACAGTTCTTAGATTGAGAAACTGTGTGAGAGTGAAATAGAGCCACGTTTGGGTTGCAGCTCTGGCATTCCCACCAATCTGCCTGTTTCCTTGGGCAGATGATCAGGACTCGGTTTCCTCATACGGAATAGTAACAGTAACAATCCCAATGCCTCCTTCGAAATAATGTGAAGGGACTTTAAACATTTGTGGGGAAACGGAATTCAAAGACAAAAGTAAAACACACATAAGCTTTATTTTTGAACCGAAGTTCCTTCAAGTTCCAGACCCATTAGTAAGTGGTGGACCAGCTATTTAGTCCACCTCTGAAGAGCAGAGGGTCCTGAGAATGTAACCGTGTCAATATACTTGCAGTCACCTCTCACACTATCCACTGAAAGGGGGAAAAAAAGTGCCTTTTCAGCTGTTAAGATCAGGAAACAAAGAGAATTCAGAAGGAGCCAATCAGATGCCCAATGCCTTCCCATTAAAACTCTCACAAAATGGCCCTTGTTTGATGAGAGGAGTGAGCAGGAGCGCTGTCACGGTGGAGAAGGGCTCTTTCCCATGTGCTTGTCTGCTAAAGCTTAGACGAGCTTGCTTAACCCATTCCTCATACGCACAGGCTTTTTCCTTTACCCCTCTAGAATCTCAACAAGCAAAATGACTTGAGCACTCCCCAAACGGCTGCCTTGGCCTTTGCTCTTGGCAAGTCTGCTTTGGCTTTGACGGGCCCCTTCCACCTCTTGGTAGCCATTGCTTTGATTGATTGTATTTTGTCTTCAGGCTCCTACGCCAAACCCAGGTTTCACCTGTTCCAAGTCTTCCAAGATATGTGTGTTTCAGGATCCTGATCCACTTTATTTAAAATCTCCATCGAATGTTCTTCTCTTGTCTGCCTCAGACCTGGGTGTAACAGTTTGAGCACCCATTGAACGGAGAGTTTGTTGAACTTTAATTTTTGAGTCAGAATTGTATAAGCTGAATCAACTGAAATGCCTACAGTGTTGGTTCTTGTTACCGCCGTTAATAGTCCGTCCTCTTCGATTAGGGCATGGGCCAGATTGGTTGCTCCTTCAAACACTGATATGGATGGTGTTGCAGTAGGCTGCATCTCCAAGGTCGTCCAGGCCTTTCTTAAGTCTGGTTATACATTTGTAAACTGTTGATTTCTTGGGGGCACTGTCCCCATGGACTTTTCATAAAGCATCAACGGTCAAACCATTGTTCCACCCATGCTTCACTGAAAATGTAATGTTCTCCTTTAGTTTTAGCAGAAGTCATGTTGCTCTCACAGGGGCTCTTTTAAATTAATGCCTTATTCTTCTCAGTACCTCAAACTCGATCCTGCTCAGACATGTTATACCAAGGTAACGCCAGTGTAGGTTGGTGCAAAAAGTCTTTTGAAAACCATGCATAGTTTTTCCCTAGTACACATTTTCAATGAACCTTTTGAAGACTTTTTAAATTGTCTGAATTTACTAGGATTTTGTAAATATATGTAGAGAGAGAGTATATATGTAATGAGAAAGAGTTTTAAAAGGTCATGGAAAAATTCAAATAGTTTTCAATTCCATTTTCTACAAACTTTTTGTTACCATTAGTATATATAAGAACTCACTCACTGCCATCAAGTCAATGATGATGCATAGCACCCCGGCCCCCTGTGGGTTCCTGACTATTTATGGGAGCAGAAAGCCCAGTCTTTCTCCCTTGTAGCTGTTGGTGGTTTCGAAGTGCTGACCATGCAGCTTGCAGCTCAACATGTAACCACTACACCACCAGGGCTCCTGTGTGTGTGTGTGTGTTTATATATATTGATATGTATATGCTTTTAGGTTTTCACATATACATATATGTACATGTCAACCCACATGACAGAGCAGAACTTCCTTATGGGGGTTTCTGGGCTATGATTTTTTGGAGGTGGGGGTACAGACAGTCTTCTTCCCACAAAGCCATTGGGTGGGTTAAACACCCTATCTCTTAGTAAGCATCCCGCCAGCTGGCTTTAGGGCCACCAGAGAAGCCTTCCAACTCTTTCACCCACCGCAGAGCAGGAGCCAGTGGGTCACAGCCCCAACCTTAGCTTCGTAGCAGCTGAGTACGCAACTGCTCCTTAGCTGTATGAGCTGGCTGCAAAAAGTTTGTGGGAACAAGATGGAGTGAAAACATAATGGAATTTTCCCCATGGACTTTTTGGAGCCCACTCCTCTATGCCTAGCCCATTGCAATTATTTATTGTTGATCATAATGACAATCAAGGGAGTAGGCGGCTCTGAAAAGGAAAAGCCAACGTGTGTAACGATCTCACAATTAAAGAAGGCGCTGTGTTGCCAGATGATTTCATGGCCTCTGCAAAGATGACTCTCCGACAAGCCTGCTCAGAGCAGGGCGGGAGGGGAATGTTTTTCCTCGCCAGGGAGAGCCTAATTACTGAGCGATTCGCTCCATGGCTGTGTCTCTAGCAGAGGGACACCTATATTTACATACAGACACACCACAGCTATGAATACACACGCTGTGCAGACACCCCCACATTTATGTAATACAGTACGGCGGGCACATGGACTCTCCCCACACGTGGGCATCAGGCTGAGGTTCGGGGCAGGCCCTCGCCTTCCAAGGAGGAGCGAGTGAGTCACCACCAGAATTAGATTACCTGGAAGGCTGGGCTCCAACTTCCCCGAAGACCTCAAAGAAACCGAAAGGAAGATGGGTGGAGTGCCAGCAGGGCTGCCCAAGAGGGCTTCAAGGAGCCTCCTGACCCGGCTTTCACATCCTCCCTCTCAGACGTCTGAGTACAGCCAGTGGACAGAATATACCTGGGATATCATAGGGGATGTGAAGGTGGTATGGGCGTATATCCCACCAGGTGACACTATCAGACAGGAGGGGGACTGTCTCGCAGTATACATATATCTATGGATAAAGATCTGAGCTCATTTACTTTTCGATCCTCCCGATGCCCTCCATGAAAAAGTATTGGTGGCATAGTGAATTCGGTGCTGGCCTGCCAACAGCATGGTCAGCAGTTCAAATCCACCAACCGTTCCGAGGGAGAAAGATGAGGCTGTCTGCTCCCATTATAGCTTTGAAAACCCCTAAGGGGGCAGTTCTACTGTGCCCTATCATCGATCTGTATGCGTCAGAATTCACTGGCTGCCATTGAGAGAATGCACTCTGTTTAGCCAAGTCACTGGGACTTGAGTTCAGTGAACATGGTCCGACCATGTGGTCTCCTCTGAGGGTGCTCTGTGCTTTCTATGGTCACTGGTGTTGTCATCGGCACTGTTTTGGTCAAACTTTCTGGGGTTTGGGCTACCCTACTCTTATGATTAGTATTTGGGAACCTATATCAATCACATACCACCCCCCCTAAATTAAGTCATAATTAATGGAAAAGAAGAAATAAATGTATGGGCATGATAATTTATGAATAACATTAGCACCACCAAAAAGTTCAGAAGGATTCGGTGTGGTCTGATGTGAGAAGAGACTCACTGAGGGAGGGGTGACATCCTGAGAGGCCACACAGATTGGCACCAACACTAGTGGCATCACAAACAAGTGTGTTCGAATGTTGACTCTTCTCATTTACCAATTATACCTTCTTAGCTGCCCCAGCCTCTCCGTGCCTCCCCTTCCCCATCTATAGAATGAGGACCCTGAGCATTTCAGGTGGATGTGTGAGTGGCCCCTGCTGGTTCCGATGACCCAGCATCAGAAAATTGGACCTCAACTTTTCAAGAAACTGCCCTTCTCTGCCATTGGTTCTTGACAGTCATGTGGGCTATTTCCTCAACCGGTTTCCAGGATTGATCATGTGACCCAGCACTAGCCAATCATGGCCTTGTGTTGTTCTAGGTAAGTAGTTAATTTAGGACAGGGAATAGGAACCCATGGGAGTCAATGATGTCGATTTCAAGATGTTTATTAAAAACAACAACAAAATCCATTATCATTGAATGAATTCCAACTCATGATGGTCCTATATGATAGAGCAGAACTGCCCCACCGAGTTTTCAAGATCAAATTCTTTATGGCATCTGACCACCTCATCTTTCTCCCAAAGGGCACTTGGTAAGTTTGAACCACTGACCTTTAGGTTAGTTGTAGAGCACTTGACCATGATTATACCAGAGCCCCTAGGATATATAGTGGAAATGTCCTAACAGCTGGGTGTTATTGAGTTGTTAAGATATAAACTTAGCTTGTCTCCTTGCTCCGTGCCCAGGAGAGAGGTATGCAGAAGGAAGCACAGATGGGAAGAAAGATGGGGCACTTGATGATACCCCATGGTTCTTTGGGTCTAATTTGGCCAAGTCCAAAATTGTGGGCCAACATGAACCCTTCTGATTTAAACTTGAACCTCAGAGTACGCAAGAGTAGGCTATGCTGTTGTTATCTATTGCTACCCAGTGGTTCCAATTAAGTTCTCTACCGTGGGAAGGGGACCTGGACCATCTGGGAGGGGTTGCAAGTCTCAAGATGGAGCTCAAGTAGCTAAGAGGGCCAGAAGGTTTCATCCACCATAGGTAGACCTGAAAGGAACAGGGCAGGGGCCAGGCCAGCAGGAATAGCAAGTGCTGAGGCAGGAAATCACTTCCATTTGCAGACCATCTACAATAGCTGGTGTGGATAGGGGAAAGGCGGAGAGCTGCCTAAATCAGGAGAGGGATTCCAATCCTGTGGTAGCTCCTAAAAGAACAGGAGTTTAGATTTTAAAAAAAATCAGCCAGTATCTCAAGTCTTTCAGGATGAGTTTCAACTCTTGTGAGATGAAAATGACAAACACACATGGTGGAAGGAGGCTTCAGTGAGATCAGGCACCTACAATGCTGAGCAGAGCATAGTGTGCCACAGGGAGCAAGCCAGCAACCAGTCAAGGGTGACTCATGGCATCCAAGCATGTCACAGTAGGGTCATGTTTCCTAAGCTTTCCAAGGACTGATTTTCCAGAATTAGGTCCCCAGGTCTTTCCCTGAAGTGCTTCTGGCTAGACTTGAACTGCCAACCTTTCTGTTAGCCTGCTAAGTCACTGTTGTTGGCGGTAGGTGCTGTCAAGTCAATCCCTACTCAAAGCTACCTCACATGGCAAAATGGCACTGCCCCGGGGCATGATGGTACCGTCCTCAGCTGCTTCCCACAAGCATGGAGGTTCAAGCACTCCTTGGACTCTGTGGGAGCAAAGATCTGGCGATCCGCTCCATGGAGGGCACAGAGTGAGAGGTGGTCTCACTGATACGGCCAGGCCACCGCACACCTTTCCCTGGGAAGAAACCAGGAGGGTAGCTATCAGCCGGGATGTTCCCTTTCTGCATCTCAAGCAGAGACTGCTTGGTAAGAAAGGCTGGAAGTGAACATGAAGAACCAGTGGTCACCAATTCCTTTCTCAGTCGCTCCCCAGATGTGACCACACCTGACATCAAACCCGTTGTCCGAGATGGGAGCTGGGAGTCAGAGGCAGAGCAAGTATACGTAAGCAGTTTCAGCGGCAAGCAGAGAGGCACACATGGGGGCGATATCAAGCAAGGTGACCATGCGTCCTGCTTGGGGATTCTCCCCAACGCTGCACACGGGCCGCTGCACATGCTAGAGCTCTGTTTGCAAGAGGGTGGCCCGAGGCACCCAGGCAGAGTCTGTCCATCCGAGGGCACACACACTGTCACACCCGACAAGCAGGCGTGCGGAGGCGAGCGTGTATACACGCAGCAGCCAGGGGAAAGGTGGTTTTATGCAAGCTAACACCTTTATCCCTTGCAGTCATGTCTGGACCCATCAGCCACACGACCCCCGATTAACTAGCAGCCCAAATCCACATCCCATTCCCAACCAACCAATTGCCATCAAAGTGATTCCGACCCACTGGTGGCCTTATAGGAGAGAGTCGAACTGCCCCATGGGGTTTCTAAGAGTTGCTAATGGCAAGGCTGCTGGTTAGAATGCATCAGCCACTCCTCTGGAGAAAGACGTGCCAGTCTGCTTCCGTAAAGACTTGCCCTAGCCTAGGAAACCTCCCGGAGCAGGTGGACGCGGTCCCGGAGGTTAAAAACAGACGTGGTCCAACGGGTCACCCTGTCTCCCTTGGAGCAGCTGGTGAGATCACACAGGCACTGCTGTCTGCATGACAAGGAGAATGTGCCAGCTAAGGTTTCCCGGGCTACAGTCTTTACAGAAGCAGATTATCACAGGTTCCTTCCACAGAGCTGCTCCTGGGCTTGAACCGCTGGCCTTTGGGTTAGGAGCCCAGGGCCTTTCTTCCAACTGGGATAAACCAAGCCCCAACTCTCCGCCATCCAACCGATTCTCACTCATCGCGGTGCTACAGGACAGAGCAGAATGGGCCCCGTGAGTGTCCGCGACTGTCGCTCCTAATTGGAGTAGAATGCCTCATCTTTCTCCCACAGAGCGGCTGGTGGTCTCGAACTGCCTTTCGGTTAGCATCTCGACACTTAACCACTACAGCATAAGACAAACTAATGCCCAAACTTACTGCCATAGACCACTGAAAATCGATAGGATCCATAGCCCTGAGTTTGGGAAGAAAATCGATGATAACATCATAGCCCTGGATTTAAAAGCATGTTTGCATTGGAATTCGTTTGAATATTTAAAGGAAATTCCCTTACTTAAGGGCTTTTTGTTTCAAAGGGCATATTTCCTCTTTGTGGGTCTTGGTTCCATGTGGCCATGTTTTAAGGATTTGGGAGCAAATACGATGGCCGGGGTTTCTGTTGAGAAGCTCAACTCTGACTTGGCAAATCCAGCTTCTTACAAGAAGAGTGTGTCTCGGACAGAAGGATCGGGCAGTGTGATGGGAAATTCGAACCTTCTCCTACATGTCCTGCTGACTCTCAGCAGCCACCACCTCTTCAGCATGACACTCAGCAAGAGCAACACAATGCCGGCAGTAGTCGAGGGGGAGGGGTACAGTCACCGTACAGGAGCATCTGGGACTCCCTCTTAATGGGTTAATCCTCATTTAGCTAGTACAAAGTTCCTCACCCCTGGACCTATCAGAGACCACCACCAACAAAACACCAAACGAACTGAAAAACAGATGCTACACACAGGTCCACCACTGGAGGAAATATTGTGCATTCCTATTTCACTGAATACAATATAGCTTTCTGGTAAGTCTTGGACTGCAAGCCACAGGTCAGTGGTTCGAAACCCACCAGCTGCAACCCCGAATGAGGCTGTCTGCTCTCATAAAGATTTATAGCCATGGAAACCCTATGCCGAGTCTTTGTGAGTCGAAGCCGACTCGATGGCACCAGGTTTGGTTTGGGGGCTTGTAGATTCCAACATGGAACCCTCAGTTGAAGTCAGAACACAGAGGGGTCACGTGGTGTCATGGGGATGCGCCCCGATGCTAACTGCAAGCTCACCTTGCCATGCCCACTGGCGGCTCCTGGGGAGAAAGACCTGGCAGTCTGCTTTGACTATGATGTGCAGCCTCAGAAATCCTGTGGGACAGTTCTGCTCTGTCCGAGAGGGTCACTGGGAATCAGAAGCGACTCCACGGCGATGGGGTTTGGTTTAATGTAAACATTTAATGACTAGAGTATATCCACGAAGTATTAAAGAAGCAAAATGAAAGCAGAGATAAGCAATAGAATCCCCTAAAAAAAGAGTTGTTCGGCCAACTAGCTGTAGACAGAAAAGGGAGTTTATGTGATTCCGAAGACATTATATAGGAGCATTTAATACTATATATGCGAGGGTGGGGGAGGGACAGAGGAAAAAGAGGAGCTGATATCAACAGCTCACATAGAAAGAAAATGTTTGGAAATGATGGCAACATATATGCACATGTGCTTGATACAACTGATGTATGGATTGTTATAAGAGCCCCAATAAAATTATTTATTAAAATTATATATATATATATATGATTGCCTACTTAGATAATATGGAAGGAGCTCTGGTGTGCCATCAGTGTTGGACAGCTAGCCAAAAGGTTGGTTGTTCAAAACCAACACGAGAGGTCGCTGGTTCTCACAAAGATTTAGAATCTTGGAAATCCTAAGCAGCGGTTCTACTCCATTGAAATGAGTCAGAATTGACTCAGTGACAGTGGATATAATATACATACAACTTATATAACATAATAGTGCTATTATAGGTGAGTAATTTAATAAAAGCTAGCCTCTCTACATTATGTAAATACTATATATGCATATGTCTATATGTGGGGGTATATAGAGCTGTGTGTGTGTGTTACTCACTGCCATCAAGTCGATGCCAACTCACAGTGACCCTATGGGACAGGGTAGAACTGCCCCTGTGAGTTTCCAGGACTGTAAATGTTTATAGAAGTAGAAAGTCCCCCATTGGTTTCAAACTGCTGATCTGAAGGTTCTCAGCCCAACTCATAACCACAATGCCACCAGGGTCCCTGTTGTGTATGTGCCAGAAGCATGGTAAACACTTCCCATTATCTTTGAGTTTCAGGTTTCCATGAACTTTTGGAAGCCCCTTTGTATATATACACAGGTCAACACATATCCAAGCATCTATATGACTCAATGTACACGTGAGATGCACACTTTCAAAATACGAAAAATGGAAGCTATTTTTAAACAACCTAAAATGGTGTGTCTGATAGGAAGATTCACAGAATGGGACTTGCTTCTTCAGCTCACAGTACCCTGTGTGAAGCTGATGTTTAATTAATGCTCATTAAATTGAGGACAAGGCAAAAGGAGGTAAGAGACCGGAATCATCTCAGAGTAGAAGAAACAGGCCCCGCCCTCACAGGAGGCCCAGGTAGGCAGGGACCCATCACGGGGGCACACGACGCAGGTGCACTTCATGTTTTGCTCTGAGAACAACAGGGAACTCAACCGTTCAGACGGGTCTTGAGGGAAACTGTACACCGACTTGGAGGCTATTTTTACCTGGGAACGTGGCCCGGAGCACTGCTTGTGTAGTATTTTTCCTAAAGAACCCCTTGAACGCACCTGTGAAGACTGCTGTGTGCATACATACACTGACCCATGACTATTATAAGCACATATGCAGGAGCCTTGGAGGCGTAGTGGGTTATTATGTGTTGGGCTGCTAACCGAAAGGTCAGTAGTTCCAATCCACCATGAGAGAAAGACAAGGCTTTCTACTCCTGTAAAGAGTGGCAGTCTCAGATACCCACAGGGGCAGATCTACCCTGCCCAGTATGGTAGCTATGAGTTGAAGTCAGAAAAATCCCATTATCCTTTCAATCCATTTTCCCAAGAACTTTCGGAGGACACCTGCCTTGTCCACCAAGCCAAGTCAACCACATCATGACATAACTCTAACGACACTCTGCCTGAGTTTTGAGACACTCAACTAGGAGTGGGCTAGTTGTGGCAAATCCGTATTTGAACCCACTTCTAGCTGTGTCCAAAGACCGTGCTTTTAGCTGAATCCAGTCACTGACTCCAGGCGCTGACTAATCAGGTTGATAGCTCTTCCTGTCCACTGACTTCAAGGTAAGTAGACATTTATTCAGGTAGCCCTTCTTGCACCCATCTGAGGTGTATTCACTGGGGCTGTAACAGGTCCTGTGCTAGACTCTCGTGGTATCTTTGTAGGCAAGACAGCCAAATCATCTTTGTGCTTTTCAGCTGCTGGGGAGGAAACATAGCGTTGGTGGACTACCCCATGTGGCAGGCACTGTGCTGGGCCCTTGCTATGGGCCCGCCTCACCTACTTCTTCTATCACGCATTGTCAGTAGGGTATACTTCTTACTTCAATCACGGAGATACTGAGGATCAGAGAGGCTTGGTGACCTGCTCATGGCCACACAGGTTGGTGTCTCCAAAGCAGTTCCCCTTTTCCACATTACATGTCGACCCTGGCACAGTAGGAGCACCCATGAACGCGTGGGGGCTGAATACAGTTTATGATACAGCGGGCCACCTGCTTTTAGCCTGCCTCACATAGGAGTAAACACCCAGCTATTAAAAAAACAACAACAAAGGCTACTCTCAAGTTGGGAAACCAGTCATGCTATCTGATGGCAAAACATCCTTTCTGTGAGTGAGTCTGAGAAAGGAAAGAAGTAATAATAATAATTAATAATAGTCATAGTGCCAGCTGTCGGTTCAAATCAGAGCATGCGCTTATTTCCATTAATCAAGCTCTGTAACTTTCCAGGCAGGCAACGTCCCCCATGTTCTCTAATTGACAGGCACAGCCGCGATGGCGTGTGTCGGGGAGCCGCCTGAAGGGGGCGTCACGGAGCAGTCTCCATGCACTTGGTCCAAGCCAAGCGCTGCAGAGAGGTGCAGGGAGGTGATGGCAGTGGGGGTGCTTGCCTCCAGGCACAGGTCCAATGGGGATACCGGACGAGGTATAAAATGACAGACATCCCACGGGGCTGCTAGGGTGAAGCCTGACAGAGACAGTCAGAGACAAGAGGGAGGAAGGCGTTTCTGCTGACTCACGGCAGCTAGCAAGCTGTAGTCACTCATCTGGGAATTAGGGTTGGGGTGTGGGGGGTGCAATTTAGACACTGCCCTTGGGCACACGTTACTACGGCCTGAGTCTGTAGTCAATAATTACTGGTACATGGAAACTCACCCTGCACTACATCAACCTCGGTAGTTAATGTGGGTACAATCCCATGATGCTTGACCCCCTGACCACCCACATTTCCTAGGCCTGGGCAGGTAACAGTGGGGCCAACTAGCTGTAGACATAAAAGGGAGTTTATGTGGGCTGTTCCCCATCTCGCCACAAAGAGAAAGTAGCAGAGCCAAGATTATGCATGACATCCTCACCCCCAGGCCCGTGTTCAAAACCACTGTGCTAGCAGGCCCCTGGGGGAGACGCTGGACACACCACCATCGGAACACTGGAAAGGGAAACTCCGGAAATCTTTACGCCTCCTCATCCGTTCTCACAAATCCCTACAAACCGAATCCAACACTGAGGAATCATTTGTCCCAGGGCCTGACCCCCAAATGCTTCAAGGGTGAACTCTTTGCTTTCCTCACTGCTGAAGTATCCACCAGCTCACAAGGCAAACGCTGGCCCGGGGAACCTTATCTCGGAGCCTACCCAGGCCTGACTGATGGCCCTCATGAAATTACCAAGCGGGCCTCCCCATTTCTGGCATCCAACAGAAGTGGACGTCCAAAGATGATTCCGCCAGACGGGTCCTGCAGATGCGATGGGATTAGCCAAATTTCAGAGCTGAGTTTTGACCTCCGGCAGAAAATTGAGCCCATCCGCTCGCGAAGGCTGTGGGGACGAGGGGAGAACATCAAGTTGGTTCATCAAATTAGCTCCCACATCCTCGTCCTGCATGACTGGCTATCGAATTCGTCAGCTATAAACCTGTCAGAAAGCCATCCGCTGGAATGTTAAGTAGAGACACAAAAGCATATTGTTCACGATCTGACGTTTGTGGGCTTTCGTCTGCTTAGGACGCTGGGCTTTCCTGTTGGAAGGACGTGTGGAAAGATGCATGCCAACGGACGATCAAAGAGGAACAGAAGGATCCCGCACGAACGGCTGGAAAGAGCAGCTCCGTCACCACCCGGCCCATCACTGTATCCGCTTCCTTGAGGACCTCCGTACAGGTGGAAGTCTGGGGGTTTGGAAGGCTTTCCGTGCGCTTGTTTCTGATGAATCGCAACGCACACACGTGCTTTTCTTCGTCTTCTCAGAAAAGCTCCCACACGTCCTCGGAAAGCCACTCACCCCCTTGAGTCACAAGTTCTCCGGCCCCTGCTCCTATGCCATGGTACTGAGTGAGAAAACTGGGAATTAGAAAGTTCTGACAGAGGGAGATGCGCAACATGATGTTAGGGGAGGAATGAAAAGGCTTGGGGGCGGTGGGGGTGGGGGCCCCTTACAGAGCGGATCCTCCAAACTCTGGACACCGACTTTTAATGCTCTGAGTAGGTGTCATGAGCACACGCTCTTTGCTTCTCTCTGGCTTGCTGAGTGGGTGCAGATGCGACAGCCCTTCCCTAAGAACCGGGTTCACGGGACGATCTGAAATTCCTGATCTGAAACCCACTGCCAGCTCGCGTGTCTTCTTCGGGCGCCTCGTTGTCTGGCTCCTAATGCTTATGCCATTTTGGAATAATTTTCCCCTTTTTTATTATTGACAAAGACAGAGGAGGCCTTCTGTAATTTGTGGGTGACTGGCAGGGCTACATATTGTTCACTCAAATGTTTTGATTTACATCGGTGGGGGGGGGGGAACCTCTCGGCCCCAGACATGACAGGCTGCACTCTGTCCTTCAAAGCTCGTGACTATTAAATCCTCTTAGGCCAGTCCTCCATGTGCTAGGTCAATCAGCGATCCTTTTGAGGGCAATTAGCTTCAAAAGCGTTAAGACTGGCATCATCTATAGCAACGGCACCTCCGGGACTCTCGCCCTTAGGGATAAAGAGAGACATGTGCAAGGGTATAGAGGCAGGGATGTTTTTCTGAGTATTTTTGAGAGTAGGAGAAGGTTCAAGTTCAATTCATGCCCAGCCATCAAGAAGTTTACACAACTAGATCGAGCCAAGGCGGCCCTTCCATAAAAGGACATATTTATAACACTAAACAGGCTCATGTGCCTCTTTATTTACTGATGGTGGAATATATTTACCATAAATATCAGGTGAAAACGAAATGACGAGGCACAGTTGTATTTTGCCATGTCTACATAATGTTATCATCTCCATCTCTGGTTCTGTTTGGAAAAAAATCAGAAGGATATTGCCTAAAACATTAGCAGTGGTGACATCTGTAGGCGATTTTTTATTTGTTCCTTAGCTTTTAATAATGCATGTATATTGCTTTCACGGCCAGAAGCAAAAAAGGTAGTTTTATTTTAGGAACACAATGGCAATGGACTCCAAAGAGAACCTCCTCAGGTAGCGTGACCCATTCGGAAACACATCTACCTACAACCGACATGGAAGTCAACTGAACCGGGCCACCAGCATCAAAGGTCACCTAAGCACCCCGAATGAGTCATGCCCGCTGGGACTGTGGATGCAGCTGTTGACGCTTGCTAACCACTAACGAGTTTGACCTGGGTCCTTGGCCCATTGAGTTCAAATGTTCCCTTTGAAAGATGACAGTGTGGTGTGCTACACAGGTCCCCATGTGGATGGTTTGGAATCAGATCGCCAGGCCTTTCTTTGGAGGCCCCCTCTGTGAATCCCCAACCTCCCCGCTGCAGTCTAGTGCATTTCCACGTTTGCACCACCTGGTCTGGGAGGTGGCAGGGATAGCGGGTAGCTACAGTATCTGGTTCCTGTGTGTCACAAACTCTGGCTTTTTCCTAGTGGTTCTCCTGGGAAAGTTAACTCTCTTCTCCTGCTATTGATGTGGTCAAGCATTCTCTCCGGACTCGGTCAGGAAGTGAAGCTGAGGGCTAAGTGTTGGTGCCATGGCTGCCTTACAACAGTGCTCGGGCGGGCACAGGCAGACCAACTGAGCTGTCTGACTTGTGGATTCACGGGCACTGCAAAATGCTTCCGCACAACAAGTGTCAGACCACACACTGAAGTAACGGGGTGGGGGATGCTTTATTAAAGCTTAGAGCTTCCCTGAGAAAACAGAAACAAAAAGATGACAGTGTGACTTGCCTGTTGAGCAAGTTGATCGATCCTTAAGCCAGTGTGTTATTTTCAATGAAATGGTAAACTTTAAGAGGAGTGTGTTCATGACTTGAGCGTGTGTGCATCTTCACCCCACCCCACCCCCTCAGGGATAGGTGAAGGTGGTGAGAACAAAAACTCTGAGCCAGACCATGTTCCCATGTCCTCATCAAGAGGGCAGGACTACCATTAATAATTGAATCTACCTTATAAAAAAGGAGCCTGGTGGCTTATTGGGTTATGTACGTACTGCGTTGCTAGCTGCAAGGGCAGCCATTTGAAACCAGGAGAAAGACGAGACTTTCTAGTCCCATAAAGATATATAGCCTCAGAAACCCAAAGAGGCAAGTTCTACCCTGTCTCACAGGGTCCCTAGGAGTCAGAATCGGCTCAAGGACGAGGGTCATCTGTCACAGGGTAAGTGATTTTCAAATGTTAGCCAATATCATGGTGGCCATCAAGTTCTATCCTGTGGAGCAACATGTGCTAAACCCAACCTCACTGGCAGCAAGTCTCCTCTGACCCAAGTTGGTCCTACACAGTGTTTCCCAAGCTTCGTAAATCGTTCTGGGGGCAAACGGTCTCATCTTTCTCCCGGGGAGCAGCTTATAGGTTTGAATTGCAGTGATCAGTCCACTACTGACCCAGCAGCACCACCAGGGTCTTTGTAATTTACTAGCTGTATATCTCTGCTGTGATGCCTGATGTGTTTGAACTTGGTTGGGGTCATTGGCGTGGCCCCCTTACTCGGCATGGACTGGGTTTCAGAGTTACACTCATCCCTTACTCTTATTTTCTTAGCCTTTCGCTGCAGTCCTTGACAGGGCCCAAAGGTCTGAAAAGATCCCAAAGCAAAACTCCTTACTCTGTGGCCCCAGGACCCACTGCCCTTGAGTCCATTCCCCCTCATCGCGAGCTAGACAGGGTTTCCAAGCCTGTAAATCTTTATGGGAGCAGACAGCCTCATCTTTATCCTGCGGATCGGCTGGCATATTTAAACCTTGACCTTGTGGTTAGCAGCCCAATGCTTAGCTCAGAGGCACCAGTGCTTCTGACCCCATAGACATGATAGAATAGGAATTTATTAAAGGCCCCCCAAAGGAATGTCAGAAACAAACATCTCAGAGGGAAGAATTCATCCCAAGACACATTTCACTTAGTCTGCACCAAAAAAAAAAAAAAAAAAGAAAGAAAGAAAGAAAAAGATAGAGGGAAAAAAAAGAATCCATGTCACTAAATTGTTTTCAGCTTCTAATGACCCTAAAAGCCAGGATAGAACTTCACCTATGGATTTCTGAGACTGTAACTCTTTACAGTAGTAGAAAGCTCTGCCTTTCTCCTAAGGAGTGGCTGGCGGTTTCAAACTACCGACCTTGCGGATCACAGCCCAATGTCTAACCACTAAGCCACCAGGGCTCCCTTGGCCTGCATAACAGTTGCTCAATATCATAAACTAGTTAGCAACCTTTGAAAGAAAATATCACAGAACGATGCGAATTCTGACAATCTCTTCTGTAATTAACAAGCAACTCGAGCTCCGGACTTATGCTATCATACAATTTATGCTATCATATTATGCTATCATATTATGCTATCAAATTATGCTATCATATTATGCTATCATATTATGCTATCATACAATTTACAAGTTGTTTGCAGGTTTTGTTCCTCCCACATGTTCTGAAGGCAGGATTCGAATTACTCACGGCCACCAATCCATTCTGACCCGAGGCGACCCTATGAGACCCAGGAGAAATTGCCTTGTGGGTTTCTGAGACTGCAACTCTTTCAGGAGTGGAAAGCCTCATCTCTCCTTTGAGGAGCAGCTGGTGGTTTCAAACTGTTGACCTTGTGATTATCAGCCCAACACATAACCACTGTGCTCCCAGGGCGCCTGTCCTCACTGAAAAAGCCTGTTGGTGTTAGATGGCATCGAGTTGACTCCAACCCATAGCGACCTTACGCACATTGCACGGTCCTGCGCCATCCTTGTGCCCGAGCCCATCGGTGTAGCCATGTGACAATCCGCCTCATCTAGGGCCGTCCTCATTTTCACCACCCATTCACTTTACAAAACATGATGTCCTTCTCCAAGGTCTGGTCTCCTGACAATATGCACAAAGTATGCAAGATGAAGCCTTGCCATCCTCGCCTCCAAGGAGCAAGTCTAGTAGCTAAACAGCCTCGTAGTGGTCATTTTTTTTTTAATTTGGACCATCACAGGGAAGAGGATTAACCTTGCATTCATTATCACAAAGAACATTTCAAGATCTATCTCAAGTTCAGTACCACCGTTGATGGGATCATACCCATGCCCCCTACAAAGGGGATCAGTTAATATGTCTACCGTTTAAGTTTATGCACCAACCACTACTGCCCCAGATTGAAGATTCTTAACGACATCTGCCCTCTAAAGTTAATCAAACACAAACTCAGGGTGCATTGATAATTGCTGGGGATTGGAGTGGGAAAGTCAGAAATAAGAAGGATCAGCAATGAAAAACAGAAATGACACTGAAGATAGAATGATAGAAAATTTGCGAGTAATGACTTACTTTCTGCAAAACCTTCACTCCCCCCGCCCCCCGCCAGAACATAAATGCCAACTACACATGCAGACCTCACCAGATGGAAGACCCAGGAACCAAATTGACTACCTGTGTGGAAGTAGGTGGAAATAGACCACGGAGCTCAATATCATCAATCAGAGCCAGGTCAAGGGCCAACGGTAAGACAGAACATCAAGTGCTCATATGCGAGTGTAAGGGGAAGTGGAAGAAAAGTAAAACAAGTCCATGAGGACAAAAGCACAACTCTGAGTATACCCCGCCCGTATTTAGAGACCGTAGATTTGGCCCATTGAAAACGAATGGTGACACACATTGGGAGATGTGATTAAAATGACAGTAAAGAAAGAAACTAGAAAAATGGATTCCGGAAGAAACTCTGCAGTCCCTTGCCCTTGAACTGGACTCGCGAAGATCGAATGGAGGAAACGAGAAAGCGAAATTGCTGAGCAGAAGGCTTCAAAGGGCAATTTGAAAAGACACAGCAAAGCATGGAAATGAAATGTGCAAAGAGCTGATGTGAGAAGGCAAAAGGGGAGAACACGTTCAGCGTTTAACAAGCAGAACAAGCTGAAGGAAAAATTAAAACCTGGCGTTGTGATATTGAAGCATTCCATGGACAAACTCTTCAATGGTGCAGGACGCATGCAAAGAAGACGAGAAGGATACACAGAATCACTGTACCCCAAAGGACTAGGTTTTTTCTCACCCACTCCAAGCATTAGCATGTGGTCAGGAATCCAAGGTCTTGAAGAAAGAAGGCCAAGCTGTAGTGAATGGACTGGCAAAACAACAACAACAACCCCCCAAATTGCTTCAATAAATGGATACAATGCTGGAAACTGTCACTCATCTGACACGAAATGAGGCCAACATCTTGGAAGAGATGCACGTTTGTGCCCACACCAAAGAAAGGTCATGCGATAGAGTGTGGAAGTTATTGATCAATGCCACTAATATCGGATATGCATAAAATCTGGAATGAATAAGATAATTAAAAATAATTGTAGGAGCAGATCCATAAGAAACTTAGAGAAATTCGTGTTGATTTCAGAAGAGTGTGTAGAACAGGGAGGTCATTGCAAATGTCAGGTGGTGGAAAACAGAGAGTATCCAAAAATGTTTACCTGTGTTTGTTTCTGATGATTGACAAGGCAAAGCCCCTCAATTATGTGGATCCGAAAAGATTATGGATACCATTATGAAGAATGGGAATTCCAGAACATTCCATTGTACTCATGCAGAAGCTGGACACAGACAACGAAGCAGTCATTCAAACACAATAAGGGGATGCTGCTTGGTTTAAGTTAAGAGCAGGGCTGTGAGCTACTCCTCGGGAGTAAGATGAGGTTTTCTGTTCCCGTATGGAGTTAAAGGTCCAGATGACCACAAGAGGAGTTTTATCTTGTCCTACAGGGTCATTATGCACCAGAATCAAGTGACACGTTGGTTTAAAATCAGGAAAGGTTTGTGTGCCAGGGGTGTGGTCTTTTAATACATGTGTTCCATCTGTGTGCTGATGATCCAGGAAGTTTTGACTATAAGAAGAATTGGACATCAAGATCAGAGAAGGTTCATTAAAAACCTACAATACATAGATGACCCAATCTCGCTCACTGAAATTGAAGAGGATTTGAAGTACTTAATATTGGAACTCAAAGACAATTGCCTTCAGTGTGGATTACACCTCCATGCAAAGAAATAGAAAATCCTCACAACTGAACTAATAAGCAAAACATTGAATTTGTCAAGAGTTTCATTTTACTCGGATCCACAATCAACATCCATGAAAGTGGTCGAAAAATTAAATGGTGGTCTAGTTCTTTAAAGACTGCAGACAATAAAACCCAGTGGAGACCGTCCAACTTTGTCACACGGGACAGACTTTCAGGTCTCAACAAAAGCACAGGATCAGGTAATATACCCTCAGGCACACATAGTTTGACGGCGTATGCTGTCACTGAATGTATCAATAAAGCCATTTTACTTTGTGGACACACAAAGAGACACACGCAGATACTTGTGATTCCAACCCACATCGAAAACCACGCACAAACACACACATCCTTTTAAATAAGTATGCAAGGTACATCTCAAATCATAAACACACTTTTTGGTTCAACCATTTCCTTTGCTGGAAGTTGTCCCACAAAATGACCAGCGACAAGAGCAAATATTTACCTACGTTTAAAACTCTCTCTGAACATTTTAATGATAGCAACAAAAAATGGAAACCACCCAAGTATCCAACAGTGGAATTGACTTCATGAACCACAGTGCGCATATTCTATGAAATGTGATTTTGCCATTAAAAAGGCGTATTTACACAGTGTTTAGGAGTATGAAAACATTGTGAGAATGTATAATTAAGTAGGAGAAGTACTATAAAATAGCACTCATCTTAAGAATAATAATATTTTGGTTAGGAGAAAACAGCACCAGAGCGACAGCAAAGAAAATCAGCAAGGAGCCAACAGCATATTATATGTGGATGAGATAGTTCATTTTCTTTCTTTGTTGTCTGAATTTCCTAAATATGCTAAGCTACACAGGTCTTTTTTTCCCCGACACAAGAATAATTATAGAAGTTTTCTCTTTAAAAGAAAAATTTATTGTGATGCTCTTTATTTATTTTAAAATTTTGGAGGCAGCAGGCACATCCCAAGATACAGCTTTTCAACACTTCCCACATGTGCGTGTCATGATGTGGTTTGTGCGCCTCGAGCTGTGCTCTTGTTCTCACTGCCCTGTCCCTCACTGCTCCATCACCACCATCTCCAACACAGGCCCCCAAGCTTCCCATCCAGCCTTTCTCACTTGCTCCCTGCCGCTGCCCATCCGTCCCTTGCCTGGAGCATGAGGCTCAAAGCCCATGACCTTCGCTAATGAAAAGAAGCTTCATGTTGCCACTCACAGGCGATGCCAGGAGGTGGTTTAGGTTTAAAGGTTAAAGATGATCTCAGGGAAATCGTTCAGGGGACAAGAGAAGTGGTATCGGGTCTCCTTCTCTTACACTCGTGTTCTTAAGATTATGAGAAGATGCTTAGGGAGTGAGGCCGAGATACTGAGAGGGGAATGTGCAGAGAGACATGGATGGGGGACACAGGGCAAGCACCCTTGACCTTCTGCAGATTGCATATCACACTGGCTCCAAAGACCGAGTGTGTGTGTGCAACTGTGGTTGTTTGCCCACGCATACATATGCGTGTGTGTGTGTGTGTGTGTGTGTGTTGTAGGGAGGAGGCTTTCATTTCACTGACTCAGGGCTGAAAGCAATTCTCTGTTTAGAAAGAGAAAAATGATAGAGGACACTGCAGGGCAAATGGGCTTCCTACCAGCAGGCACCACACCACACCTCCTCAGCCTCACCTGGGGCCCGAACAGGCTACTTCTGGGATGTTCCGGAGGCACTTGTGTGGCGGAAGTGGCTATTTGGTTTTGGGAGGCGAGGGGGTAGCAGGGAGAGTGCCAGAGAGAGTCAATGTGCTCTTGGAAGTGGTGTTAGAGACTCAACTCTGGGCACTCCGCTGCAGAGGTGATGCGTGACCGTGAAAGTCCGACATCCTTTTTCAGGGTCGCCAGGCAGATGAAGTTGCTATTGAATTCCCTTTTGATAACTGACCAGGGATGGGGATCGCCTTGTCCTCAGGCAGAGTGCATTGGGAGGTGGACAACTTCAGATGTAGTTAGGTTAAAATTTAACATCTTATCCTTGGTTTCCCCCTTTTGATCTATTTTTAAGTGGAAGTGGTTTCTGTTGGCTTCGGCTTTCCCTTGGATGGAGGATAGCTCCGCTGTTTATTTTATCGCCGTTGTAGGATTGTGGGTGTGATTTTCTTCACATGAAATCCAAGAGAGGGAGATCTACAGAGACAGGACTCTAGCAACAGTCCCCGGGGTTGTGGCAGGGCGGTTGCGGGGTAATGGGGAGCTAATAATGATGGGTACACGAACAAAATCACCTCTAACGCTGAGTGTGGTGGTTATCTTTCTAATAAATTTAATCCAATGAGTTATATGGTACGAGACTTATATGTCAATAATACTGTTCAAAACTAAGAATGCCTCAGAAAGTTGATATGCTCTTAAACGCCACGGTGATCCTTAAATAGAAGAAAATAATTAGCTCACATTGTATATGATTTAATCTCCCTTTATGGGGGCTGTGTATGTTCCACAGGGCTGCAAAAGAAGGTTCATTTGATGCAGAAAGGACGCATGAAAACATGACTTTACATGCGCTCTTATGCAAAGACGGGCGTTTCACCTTCACACAGGCGAATGCCGGAGCTCTGCCTGGGCACGGATGTGTGGGTGCCACTGATCACATGAAGCACAGGTGCCCTGAAGGAAGAGGGGAGGGGACTCTCACTAAGGTGAGAGTTTGGGGTGTCCTTAGACTTCTGCCTGCAGCCAGGTAATGTAGCTCAGGGGTGCCTCTGTTGGCAGATTTCTGAACTTGGTACTGGACTTCCTGGTATTCATTTGCATGCATGCATCTACGTATGATATCTCATCTAGGACAGCCATTTACACGAAGTAACTAAAGAAATATTTTACAACCAGAGATTTGAATCAATGTATCATGAAATGATAAACCGCGATCATCAAACATTATAAACCATAGTCAATCACTTTACTCTCACAATAAAAAAAGAGATTTTAAATAAAAACCAGAGGATTTTTTTATGCCAGGAGTAATTAGGATGCAACTATATGTATGTACACACAAATACACGTATACAGGCACGCACATAGATTATATAATTATGTATACTTATATGGGCACATTTCAACACATTTGGATTCTGGTTCTGGTGAGGAATATTGAAAGGTCCACAGAATTATGATTATGAGAAGATGCTTACGGAGGGAGGCGGGGGTGAGAGGAACAAAAAAGATCTGTCACGGATGGAGTCCGGCCAGAAGGCTCTTTAGAAGCCAGGACGGTGAGACTTTGTCTCGTGCATTTTGGACTTATTGTCAGGAGAGACCAGTCCCTGGAGAAGGCGTGGTAAAGTAAGTGAGCAGAGACCAAGAGGCAGACCCTCGACGAGATGGACGGACAGTGACTGCCACAATGGGCCCAGACGGAAGGATTTCTGCACAGACGGCACGAGGGTGGTCAGTGTTTGGTCCTGCTGTACACGGGCTCACTGTGAGTTTGAACAGCTGGGTGGCCCCCACAACAGTAACGGCAGCAGATGCCACCCATTGCCCTTAGCTCAATTCTGACTCAGGGCAAGGCCAGGTGAGGTCAAGTCAACCTGTGTTCCCCAGGGTTTTCATTAATTGATATTTTCATGTAAGGTCATGGCCTTCCTTGCCCCAAAGCCTGGTATATTACAAAATCAAGATACGCACAATGACTTGACCTAGCAAGAGGGTGTCACACACTTCAAAACCGTATCATTTCATGAAATGTTTGAGGGTGTCTGACAGCATTTGCTTAATTTCTTTTCCACATAGAAAGGTACACTATCTACTGTCCAGTATACAATACAGCGTGTATAATAAAAAGAACACCTACAGAGCAGCCATTCCCAACTGTCTTGATTTACATGTTGATTTGACGTAAAGAGAGATTCAGGAAAGGAACGTGTTTGTAATGCGGGAACGGCCCGTGTGGAATATGGTGTTCTCAAAATGTCCAAATCACATAATGTCCTCTTTCACAGAATGCCGAGTGGACATTAAGCAGCGCTTGACTGGTACATATTTTTTAAACGTAGGAAAAAAAGGATGGGGTGAATTTTCTCTCCCTCTCTCTCTCCCCTTTCTCTTCCCTTCCCACCCACAACATTTCAGAAAGAAAACAAAAGGCAAATGGCCTCCCCTTTATGGGCATTTGTAGCCTGGAGCCAATGGTGAGAGCTGAGTGATAAATCTCAGAAACACAGCAACTACAGAGGAGGGGCTGACAGACATCCAACACCAGCGGTGCCAACAGGGGCACAGGAAGACACTGGCTCCAAGTACCCGCAGTGGAATGCTCACAGATCCTCACCAACGCGGCTGTTTTTCAGTGGACAAAGCAACAGAGCGTTTCCAGAATCCTTGCAAACCCCAGGGGAAGACATCTTCCTGGATCATGAAAGACTCTCATCAATCGCTCGGTTTCCTTTGTTATTTATTTATTTTGGGGGGGTTGTTTATAATAATAAAGAACAGAAATGACATTTCCCCCTGAACATGGCAAAAAATGGTTAAACAAACAACCAATAATAAGACAATTAAATTACAATCCTGCAAGTCAACCTTGAACTAGGATGGCTTCCGGTAGAAACCCTGTTTTCACATCTCCCAACACACAGGGCTTCTATTTTTCAGAGTGTGTGTGCCACTGTGCAGAGGCTTCAGAAAAACAAGCAAATAAACAAAACAAAAACAATCATGAGGATGGCCCAGTGTTTCTTTCTGTTGCACAGTAGGGTCACGATGACTTGGAACCGAGTAGATACCAGCTAATAACACAAGGGAATTACAAAAAACATGCGATGAACATAGAAGAAACAAACACGGGGAAATATCCCCCTGAAGCCTTGCAGTGGACATATTTAACTATGGAGGAGGACAGCATTTAGATACTGGCTTGCCTTCAACTGCAATGTCTACCCATCCACTCCACTGCACTGGAGGCTCCATGGATTGTATCATTGATGGTCCGCTTCCGGTTAGAAGCAACCCTTGAAGGGTGGTCGATGCCATCCCCGTGTGTCCCACACTTGACATCCAAAGGTCCTTATGTGCAGGTGGAGGTAGAGAAGCACACCCATCGCGACCGGTGCAATCATTGTACCTTTGAGGCAAGCCTTCCTTGCTGGGATTTGGATACTATGCCACCGAGCACTTTTTAAGCATCCCTCTCCCCCTTAAAACCCAACTCAAATGCACTGCCAGGGAGTCCCCTCAAAACCACAGCGACCCTTCCCAGGCAGTCAGAACTTACTTCTGGCTGGATGTCTGTGGGGGTCTGTGGTTGGGGACCTGAGGTGTGTCAAGGTGCATTTTCAGTAAGGTTCTGGAAACTTTCATGGAGCCCAGGAGGGGAACCGTAACAGATAGTGTAGCCCCGTGGCAGTAAAATCACTGGGCCAATTCATGTCATGATTCCATACAGATGTCCAAGATAGAAGGGGCGCAGAGATGATTTTCTATCATCGCAATTGATCTCTTCGGCTCACACAAAGAAACTCTTGTTCTATTTCAAACCTCCAGATTCTGTGAGCAACGTTATCCATGCTGGGTACTTGTGTACAATTAGATGGCTGTGCAATTAGGTGCGAGATGAGCGACTGCCTCTGAAACCTGGGTGCTTGAACACAAAAGGAACCCATGGGCCGGGCAGTTTTAGAGGCAATGCTGGGGTTTTCTGGCAGATTTACATCCTAAGCTTTCCAAGGAAGGATTGGGGCTGGAGAAAAGGGTGCAGATGTATTTTTAAAAGATGCTTCCAGCTCGCAAGGACTCAATTTGGAAGCCCACTTGGGCATTCTGCATGTACTAGCACTTTCTCTGTGTATAATTTAAGGGCAGTTTGAAACTTTGGCCCAATTTGATCAAATATTGATAGACGGCCCAGTAAAACGTGGTATGGGAAGCAGCTACTTTACTGCACATTGACACTGTAAATTTGAAGAGACACTGTCAACCTGCTGAGCTCTGAAATTTACTTTCCTAAAAGACAGATAAATCCCACAGCAAACGTTGGAGATCTGGGTGAAATATACATACCTATGGACCTTCTGTAAGTTCCCCCCCTATAAATTTCTCTGAGAGAGGAGACCAAGGGGAGAGCTTGCCTTTCCTGCTCTGTCTGTAGAGACTCAACCGGTTTCTCTTTTCGCCTTTGCAGCCGGGAGTCTCAGCGCTCCAGCTGGTACTCATTGGCTGCAGCTGCCCTTAGCGTCGATGCTGTAGCACAACTGAGCTGCCTCTGCATTCTGAACGAGCCCCGCTGGAGGAGCAGTTACACATTGAGCTGCTAACTGCAAGGTCAGCAGTTCGAAACCACCAGCTCCACGGGAGAAAGAGAGGACTTTCGCTAACCCTCGGAGAGTTACGCTCTTAGAAACCCACCAGGCAGTTCTACCTTGTCCTCCGGGGTCCCTTTGCGTCAGCATTGACTCGATGGAAGGGAGGGACGCTATCCTCCTGCCTCTCTTACTTCCGTGATTTTATTTCATGGAAACAAACAAAATAAATAAACAAAAATACAGACCCCCTCGTCCCCACTCAGGACCATCTTGTCAATTCTGACATAAAAAAAACCCAAAACCCAACAAAAACCTTCACTGCCGTCGAACTCACTACCATCCTGGCCAATCCAGATTCCTAGTGGCCCTAGGAGACCGAGTAGAACAACAGAAAGCCTCCTCTGCTCTCCAGAGTTGCTTCAGGTGGAGTAACACTGCTGCCCTGGGATGGACAGCTCACCGGGTAACTCCGCCCTGTGCCACCAGGCCTCCTTCTCCAATGGCAGTGACCGGATCGCAGGCTTTGGAGGATGTGAATCTTTATGGTAACAGATAGCCTCAGCTTTTCCCTACAGTCCAGATACTGGATGGGCACCACCGACCTCGTGGTTTCAATGCTTACCTGACAGTGCTACCAGGCCTCCTTTATTCCACTGAAAGTCATGTCTAACTCTACTTGGAAGAAAGCTGAGGAAAGGCAGTTAATACACATTCTCAGGTCCCTTCAAGACACCTCAAACCCTTTCAGTGAACCTTTGTTCCTCACTAGTACTTGCATGAGCCTTGTCAAGAGAAATGCAGACTTTTCACCAAATATCTGAACACATACGTTTTACCCAAGACACAAGGCAGCTTCTGCCCTTGCCACTGGGCACATAGATGCGGTCAGCTGGATCTACCTTAGAAGATCAGGGCGGGCCCTCTCCTCCTCCCTGCCTGAAGAAAAGGTGTCACCTGGCTCCCCAGGGAGCACTCACCACGGAGGTGGCCAAATACCAGTTACATGTCAGGCCCAACTGCACTTTAGAAAAACCGGACGATGGTGGTGTCTGTTTACTGTGGGGAGGGATTATTAGGAGCGATGCTTTATCTCCCGCTATGAAAAGGAGAAGTTTGGTTCTCATTAGGCTGATCTGGAATTATTAAGTCAGGAGGGAAAAAAAAAGAGAGAAAAAGAGGGAGGGAGATGAGAAGAGCGGAAGTGGGGGAGGGAGGAAGGGAGGGCTGGTGAAGAGGCAAGATAGAATCCAATTCAGTGTCAGCAGTTACAAGGTTCACTGAGACCGGGGCTGCCATCTGTGTTCCTCAAACGTGGGTGCATCGAACCCTTCCCCACCCCCCCGGGGGGGCGGCGTGGTGAACCAAGGCCAAACTGCTGGGCCCCACTCCGGACAGGGGCACTGCCTGGGGCAGGACTTCTGGGCGGAGCCTGAGATTTTGCATTTCTAACAACTTCCCAGGTGTTTAATACCCTTCCCCCTGAAAAGTCCAAAGTGGGTCAATCACCGCCTTAAAACTGTTCTCGTTTCCTTAATTTATCTCAGCGCTGTTCCACAGCGTAGGAAGGGGCAGGGGGAGAGAGAACCGGAGCAGCGTGTGTGCGAGCCAGAGAGCGAGGGACGGCCAGAGACAGGCTGAGACAGAAGAACAGGAAATGGCCAGGCCTGGCCCCATCACTCATCTTGGGTACAAGAACATATGTTTGCTCAGAGTGAGCTCTGAGAGAACCCCCCCACCCCACCATCCGTGCTCAGTGCTTTCTAAGCAACCGTTTCATTTAACCCTTTCACCAACCCCACAGGTGGCAACAGAGATCAGCGGCCCTGCAGAGACGAGAACCAAACCCCAACTCACTGCCATCGAGTTGGTTCTCCCTAAAAGCTACCCCGCAGGACATAGCTGAGCTGCATCTCTGGGCTCCTGACTTGGGACTCTTTAGGGGAGTAGAAAGCCCCCGCGTTTGCCCACAGAGTTGCTGGTGGTTTCACACTGCCGACTGCAGTCCAACACATGACCACTAGCACAGTGAGGCTGCCTGTACTTCCCTGTGAGCCCAGAGCGGGGAGCGAGGGGTGTCCCCGGGCAAGGAGCCCCAATGCTCGGCGACTAGGCTACCAAGTTTCTCTTGGACTAGAAACAGAATCATAGCCTCTTTTGTTCCTACTTAGAAGAGGCTTCATCCGCACTCCCAGGGACGGAGTATGAAACGGTCTCTTTACCTTGGGCCTTGCGTCATGACGATAGGCGAGAACTCACCTCATTGAGACCCGGCCAGTGGTTTTGAGAGTCACGACCTCTTCGTGAGTCTGTCAAGAGTCACATGTGGCAAATGCCTTTTGAGGGAAGATGAAGGCGGCATTTCATGACCTCCAGGCTCATGGCATGAGCCAGGGCACTGTTCTCTCCTCTTTGTGACTTTGCAGGCCTCTGTGGCCATGACCAAGGAGCCAGCCCAGGTGGCGCCATCGTTAAGTGCCCAGAAGCTAAGTCAACTCCACCAGTCAGTCCTTGTGAGAACAGACCTGGGGACCTGCTCCCCCCAAGCATAACCGCACGAACGTCACCCGCTGCCATCAAGTCCAGGCCCAGAGACTGCGCCTTTGGATCCCTGAGGTGGGAAGCAGAAAGCCTCATCTTTCTCTCTCTTTTTAAAGAGGCTGTGCACTCCTAGTTTGGAACCACCCGAGTCCTAAATGAAGTCTCCCAGCTAAAACAAAAAACCAAAAAACAGGCAACGGACTCATTTATTCTAAACCCTGTGTGGGCTGAACAATCCGGATGTGTGGATCCTATTCAAAGGTGGTGACCTCTCTCTAGGTGTCAAAAGTAGGACACTTGGGACCACCATCCCACAAGTATGGAGACCTGGTCCTGCCCGCCCCCTGCCCACGCTTTCTCCCCGTGTTCAGATTTGCACAAAGCCATCCTGAGAAGAGCAAAGCACGTGAACTGAGGGATCGGATATTGAACACATGACAGAAAAGAATACATCTGTTTGAAAACAGGCTCTCAGCACTAATGAGTAGGTTCTAAAAATAGCCCCAACATATTCTTAAATTGGAAGAACACCCAGAAAAATAAATTGAAAGATAAATTGGGGAAGACATTTTTAACAAGGTGAAACAAAATGGGACGGCCCGATGGAGTTTTGAACATAGGGGTTGCATGAAGCGTCTGTCTGGACTCATGATCTCTTCAGATGTCCTGTGAAAGGCAGGCGAGAGCGCTGGCAGAGGGAGCAGACAGCACAGAGCCCTGCATCAGGGAAGCGCAGCCCGAGAGGAGAGGGCTCCCTTCAACATTGCACTTCTTGGCGACCTGATTTAAAGGCAGTGGTGGGACATGGTGGAGCAATGCCAAGGGCACCACTTTCCAGGTTGGCCAGGGTGTTAAATAATGATGGCCCAATGGTTCAAGTTCACTGGCATGCAACTCATGGTCCTGTTATCTGCCAGGAGTGACGATTGGGTGGCCGGCCACACCCCAGTATCCATCCTCCCCTCTCCTTTGTGCTGATCTTCACTGCACATGCTCATCACCCTGGCACCCCTGACCCACTTCCAGGTCTAGCAATGGACCTAGCCTAAGCCAATGAGCACATGTCATGCCTCTGACCATGGTGACCCAGGACCTAGGGGTGTCTGCTTACAGGGGTAACCCACAGGTTTGCTGAGAAAGACGAGCAAAGGGCACCTTCTCCAGGATCGTCCAGTGCCATTTGGGATTGCCAGAAAGGCTGGGTCCATGGTAAAGAACAACTTCCCGGTCTCCTTAGACACTGGGCATGGCCAGATGACATTATTTGAATACCATCATCAGCCTAATGCTGACATAGCAAGGGTGCACGGAGCCCCTACCCCCACCTTCTGTTCACGGTGTCACTAACCCCATTGCTGTCAAGTGGATTCCAACCCGGAGCGGCTGTAGAGGATGGAGGAGGACTGTCCCATGGGGTTTCCCCGGCTGCAATCCAGATGGAAGCACCAGGCAAACGCTTAACCCTTACGCCACCAGGGCCCCTGTTTGGTTCCCAGCCTGCATGGAGAATATACACAGAGTGCGCCAGGCCAGTGTGATTGGGTGACCGCTGGCTGCCTTTGATGGCGGAGAGACCAAACCCATCCCATCCCATCACACATGGACATGAACGGTGGTAGGAGGGAGATAGATCCTTGCCACTTATTATATTGGGCTCTCATTGCTTGACCCCCAAAGCCTTCCATCCTCCTTTGGGGACCCTCTGAGGACAACTAGCTCCCCAACCAGTGGGCTCACTCCTGGCTCCTCAGAGGCTGGGTCACACTGCCTGAGGTGGGCGGGGAAAGGCAAAGACTCAGCTCTCTTTAATTGCCTTAGAGCTACTAATCAATTACCCTCCGGCTAATAATCCCTTTCAAATGAGTCATTTTCACCAATTATCGGCTGATTTGTAGCCTACAGGGGCAGCCTCTTCTGGGGAATCTACCTTGTTCTGAAACTGCTCAGGGGACTCTATCCTGCTGGAGGTGGCTGGGTGCACTCTCCAGAGGGTGACCAGTGGTTGCGCAGGGTGGGAAAGGTCGGGGAGGGGCAGTTGGGCTGAGCGACTGAACCAGGCCTTCCTCAGAGCAAGCCCAAACACCTCACACCAAGAGAGTACACGGATGGCTTTTGCCTCCCAGGGCCTGGGTTCAAACCCCGCGTGACCTGGAAAGGATTGACCTAGGATGATGGTTAGCCTCTGGAGCCCAGACAAAGGCATCCTTTAATGTCCGAGGCAGCACTGGGTGATTTATCAGGAAATCAGGTTTTTGTTTTTAATTCTTCATCCTCTGGGTAAAACCTCTGAAAACTGGCCTTCTGCCAGGACCCAGATGGGGCTGTCCCCACCTTGAGTCCCTGGAAGATATGGAAGACACGAGGTGGTCAGGTGGGGACGCTGTGGGCAGGTCGCAGCACCCCGGAGAGGAGCCCACAGAGAAGTAGCACAAGGCCCTCAGCCCCCAGGCCTCACCCCCTGCCCTGTCCCAGGGCGTCCACCCCGGGGAGCGGAGATCATCATGTCACCACTAGAGAAGAGCTAGGAACAGGCTTTGGGTTCCGATCACATCAATACAGAATAGCAAGCCAGAGGCCCTGGGCCCGCTTCCCGCCTCCGTGTCTAATAGAGCCATTTACAAATCAACACGCACACATTGTTAAAGGGGCTATTCCGGCCCCGGGATTGGGGTAGGACAATTAGAATCAGACAAGACCCTTGTCCTCACTGAGCATACACTAGCACCGACCTCACCACATTGACCCTGCTGACGTAGAAGATCAGAAAAGTCAGAGCTGTGGGGCACACTACAGGAGGTTGAGCAGGAGCCTTGGCCTCGACCCCATAGCACCCCACCACTGTTGGCAACCAAATACGTCTCTAGACATTGCCAGATGTTCCTGGGGCACACACGATCACCGCCAGCTGCAATCATCAGCCTTGCTGGAATCAACGAAACGTATCTAACAACTCAGTTCAGACTGGGATGGGCGCTCTGAGGGAAAGTTCAGCTGGCCCCTGAGAGACAGTGGTCAGGGGGGAGTTGGTTCATCAGAGAGGACTTCTTGAGGAGGTGGCGGTGATGGGGAAGAGGAAGAATTGGGCGGTAGGTAGAGGCAGGGACAGTGCATGCAGGGACTGGCAGGACCAGACAGGGTCAACTTTTCCCAGAGGCGGACGCAAAGTGAGAGTAAGCACAGCGTGGAAGGCAAAGAAGGCGATGGGGTGCAGGGTGCTGGAGAGGTGGGGAGGGAATGGAGCACAGGGGGGGGGGCTGTAGACCAGGCTAGGGAATTAAGCGTTCTTCTAAATGTAGGGTGGGAAGCCCTTGGGAATTTTAAACACTAGAGACCAAAGAAAATAATAATAATAGCAATAATTAATAATAATAATAAATGGCCATCTAGTCAATTCTGACTCCCAGAAACTCTATCTAAGGCTATCATGGCTGTCAATATTTTCAAAAGCAAACAGCCTCACCTTTCTTTCTTCGAGAGAGCAGTCCGTGCTTTTGAACCACTGACCTTGTTGTGAGAGTCAAATGCACTGCAGCACCATGTAACAGGAATCACCACTACTACGGTAGGCTCGGGGGACTGCCTGGTCAATGAACCAGATGTCACCCTACTAGGCTGTAAGTGAGAGGGACAACACTACCACCCCACCCATGGTCTGAATATGCCGGGGACTCTGTCAGCTAAAGCCTGGGACCTTCACCTTGTCTGGGGTCATTGTTCACACTCCAGATGTACTTGCTACCCTCACATAAATTCAGAACCGCTTCCTAGTCGCAGAGCAAATGGCCTACCTCCCAGGCCATGTCCTTTTAAACACATCCATGCCTTTGTCTCAACCTATTTCCTCTTTCATTCATATGATAAAAGTGCTTAATCGGAAACCTAGTGCAGGCACATGATGAAGGTGACATTTTCACACAGGAAATGAACGCCTTTCCTTAATGAGGATGGTCCTTGGGGAAGTCACTGCTGGGACAACTTCAGTCCTTTCCTCTCAGTTCAGCTAAGACAGCCTTTCTGGGAGGAGGCAACTCACAGGAGAGACCGATGTGTGTCCGACCTCTTAACACATCAGGGATAAACACCTGTGGAGAGACACAGCAATCTGAAGGTTCAGAAAGATGTGCTGACGGCGAGGTTGTTAGGAAAACATTGCTCCCCATGAGTCCAGGGTGAAAATGAGAGGGGAACCCATGCAGAAAATCGTGTGTCTTCAACAACTAAAATATTTGGGTGCACGTCATGTAATTGACTATAACTATTTTGAAACCACCAGCTCTTCCTGTGAACAAAGATGAAGCTTTCTGTCACCGTGAAGACTTACAGTCTACCCTGCAAACCCCTGTCCCATGGGGTCACTGCGAATCTGAGTTGACCTGATGGCACTGTCTGTCTGTTCTTTGAGATGCTTTTATAAAGGCACTCTGCTGACTCAATAGTTAGGAGCATGGTTGCCAAATAAAAAAAGAACGTGGCTACTAACCACAAGGTGACAGGTTCAAACTCACCAGTTACTCAGAGGGAGAATGATGCGGCATTGTGTTTCTGTAAAGGGTTGCAGATTTGGAGATCTCGTGGGGATAGTTCTACTCTATCTTAGGGTATCCAAGGGAGAGTTATCAAAAAGAAGGTCAATCACACCACGGCCCAGGTGTATTCCAACTTGTCAGTGCGCCCAGCCTGCTGCTGAGGGCTCAGAGCAGGGCCCGCCGGACATGGGTGGTACTCAAGAGAGGAGTGGCCACTGTGGCCACTGATATACTTCTGGGCATCTCTCTACATCTTTGATCCACTGCGGTTACTTTGAGATTGTCCAGGTTTCTATTTGCTTGGATCTATAAGCAGGGCTCACATGCAAGCAGCAGTCGAGAGATCCAAAGCGGCATGGTTTGGGGTAAATTTGCAATATAAGACCTCTTGAAAGTGTTGGAAAGCAAGATGGCTACTTTGAGGACTAAGGTGCCCCTGGCCCAAGCCAGGGCGTTTTCAGTTGCCCAAATGCATGTGGAAGTTGGAGGACATTCAACTAGGAAGACCGAAGAAGGCTTGATGCACTTTAATGATGGGGCTGCCACAACATCAAAGTACCATGGACTGCCCAAAGGCCAAACGTGGTTTGGAAGAAGTATCGTCACAGTACTCCATGGAACGAAAGATGGTCCTTCATCTTACAGGCTTCGGACATGATTTCAGGAGAGGCCAATCCCTGAAGGAAAGACATCATGTTTGGTAAAGCAGAGGAGCCGTGAGACAGAGAAGCCCCTGGAAACCACCAGTTGGTCCTCCAAAGAAGGACAAAGCTTTCTGTCACTGTGAAGACTGATGGTCTACCCTGCAAACCCACGGGCCAGTGCTCCCCTGTCCTATACTGGGGTCCCTGTGAGTAGCAATTGACTGAGGGACAGTGAACGAATGAGTGACACAGTGACCGTAGCCTTGGGCTCAAACATAACAACCATTATGAGGATGGGGTTGGACTGGGTGGCGTTTTATTCTGCTAACAACAACAGCAGCAACAACAGCAGCATTCTATTGTGAGAGAGCAGGCATCTCTCAGGTGTAGTGAGTCATCACAAGGCGGGTACATTCTTAAAGTCTGGGCCACTATCCAGTGATGAGCCTCAGATGGGCTGATGAAATTGGTTGCAAGCAGCTCCCAGAGGTTCCCCATGTGCCTCAAGCTGAGGAAGGTGACCACCAGCCAGGCTCCTGGCTGCAACACTCTCGCACCAGCTAGCACGCGTCATCTCGTATACTCCGAGTTCTAAAGAGTGGGACCGCTGCCTTCCCTCACCAGAAGGTGGACAAGGAAGATCCCATCTTTGGAACGCAGAGGACATGAGACTACACAGCTCCTGGGAAAAGCCACCTGACTTCAGTTGATAAAATGAGAACACTGGGTTATGGAGGAAGCATAGCCAAGACCTGAGGTTTCTTGGCTGCATGTTCAATGTGATACTGGGAATTGGGAGTGGGGGTCCGAAAGTTCATGGAAAACGGAAGGGAAAGCTAATGGACCTTTCCCATGTGTTTTTGGACCCCCACCCTCCAATAAGGTTATTCAGGTACCTTTGTGGTTAGAAGCAGAGGCCAATCCCTGGGAGTCCTAGGGGGACAGGGGTTAAGTGCACATCAGTTCAAATCTATCAGCTGTTTCGTGGGACAGAGATGGGGCAACTGCTTCCCTAGAGATTTATAACCTTAGAAACCTTATGGGCCTAGCTGCCATCAATATCTACCCTGAGAACGAGCAGAGACACTAACAAAAGAAAGCTGGTTGAGCATGATTTATCAAATATGATATTCAATCTAATTTTTATTTTATTGGACTCATTGGTTGTCTATTGAAATGACGTGATCTGATCAAAATGTTCTACGTGACTTTTATTGTGGTGAAGTTGGAATTGACGTAATAGCAGTGAGTTTGGTTTTTGGTTTGGAAGTCATTCTGAGAGAGAGAGAGAGAGAGAGAGTTATATGGGCAATATTCAACTCTCTACCTTACATTTTTTTCCTAGAAGGGGGAAACAGCATTCTAGTTTATCTTCCAGTTGGTGGGGACGTAAGGCTAATGGAATGGGAAGGATATCCATTAGTGACAATTTGGGAGGAATTTCAAGCTATTCAAGTTTGACAGACCTGAGACACGTCTTAGGTCTCCAATTTCCAATGCCACAAAGTTGCTTCATTCCATATACATAGCCATATTGGCAGTTAATTTGCTTTGTTTTTATAATCACTGCAGCAATAAAGCTGTCATTTCTCCCCTCCTGACATATGTCTACATCTTTTTTAAAATTTATAACCCAGCACATCAGCATTTTATTTGGTTTTGTTTCCAACACACTGGGCCAACCACAAGGACCCCATGGACGTCCTTCTAAAAGGTTTGGGGTCTGGCCTACAGGAAGCGAAACCAACCTGAGGAACTTGGGGCCTGTAGAGTCTAGTCCCTGCCCAGCACAGACACAGCTTCCATTCTGGGTAGTTAGGGCTATAGATGGGCAGAATAGTAGATTACCAGTTGGGTTGCTAATCAAAAGGTTAGCAGTTTGAAACCACCAACCACTCTGAGGTAGACAGACGAGGCTTTGCACTTCCATAAATAGTTACAGACTCAGAAAACCATAGGGAGAATTTCTACCTTGTCTTACAGAGTCATTGTGAGTTGGCCTCTACTCAATGTCAGTGGGTTGAGTTTGAATGTCCCCTTTATCAATGATCAAATGATGCTAAAGTGAGTCCCACTTACGGAGTGTCTGACTGTGCACTATTGGGTTTCCAATGGCTGATGTTCTAGGAAGGAGTTTGCCAGGCCTTTCTCTGAACCACCTCTGGGTAGAGGTGTAAACAGTTGGTCACATTAACAGTTTGTACCTTTGGGGATTCCTATGCTTTGGAATATTTCATCAGAAGGGCAGGTGTAGATCATGCTGATAACTCCGTAGTAGGATTCAGTGTCCATATTTTCAAGATGTGATCAAAATACAGAAAGGTCCCAGTGTCCATCTTTTCTCACACTGCCACGGGGCAGAGTGGTACTTGGGTCAGAGAGTTTATGCAGGGTGGCATCTCCTGGGGCTCTGGCTAGGGATTCAGATTCCTGGGTTCCTACTGTAGGGTGGTGGCAGAGGCTGGCCTGGTGTCATTGCTGAATGCCTTATGTATTGAAGAAGGAGATGGTCGACAGTGTTTGAAGAAGCAGGGAGATGGGAAGCAGTACGACCCCCAAAGCATCCTCTGGCTTTGGAACCTGCTGATGATGCTGACTGTGGAATGGTGAGGATGGTAGCAGGCTAGGGGCCTGGGGAGAGGGATTGGGGCAGAGAAAAAGAGCCCTGTGTGAGAGCTTTCCCTGTACGCTGCCACGGCCCTGAGAATCAGCTAAAGGAACACCTTCCCAAAGGCCCAGAATGCCACGGAGCAACATCAGGAAGAGAGAGAGAGAGAGAGAGAGAGAGAGAGAGAGAGAGAGAGAGAGAGAGAGAGAGAGAGAGAGAGAGAGAGAGAGAGATCTTTGGAGCTCTCGTGGCAGGTAGTATTTCGTGCAAAAGTATTCGTAGTCTCCTATCTGTGGCATGAGGGTGACGTGGTACTTTGGGTGGAATAAAGTAAGTCTCTGCTTCCTGCTAGGACTTCCTAAATGGCTCATCGGACATGAGAGGATACAGGCTGTCAGCAAGAGTCATCTCTCTCTTTATGGCTCCTGAGTTTTGAGTGAAAAAAGGAAAATGTCTTTGAAGAGATGATTCAGTTATTTCTTGCTGTACTTTTGAAACGTAAACTATCGACGCCCATTAACATTTAGCTGAGTTGGCCTTGACATTGGGTCCATGTTCCCTACAACGCCTCACAGGCCTTATTGCCACAGAAGTCCCTGTTTGGGGGGGGGGGAACTGTGCCATGGAACGCTGCTCTTGAGGTGCATTTGAAATGCTTGAAGGGCCCCATGTCAGTCCCTGGGAAAGACTCTGAATTCACCAGATTGCTCCCCTGGTCCCTCCACCTTTTATGGAGGCTTTCCAGCCCCCAAAGTTTCCTTTCAAATCCGTTGGGGGGAATAACCCTCGCCAAAGAATCCTAAGCCTATCAAACACTTCTTCCCACAATTTTCCTTCACCAGGGATTTTCGATTTGCTCCCGTCCAGCGAGCAATTCATGATCTCAGAGACTGCCCCGCCCAAGTCCTTCCTGAAGACTCAGTCACGAGTCACCCACCCCAGGGACACCCAATCCCCAGTGCCCCAATGAACCCTGCTCCTGAGCTGCCTCTCTTTCCCTGGCTGCCTCCCGACCCAGCGGGCCCCTCTTCGCTCTTCATAAAATCTAAGATTCTCATCCACATGATTGAAAAGAAGAAAGAAAGAAAAGCAATAGTCCAATGTCACACTGTTCTTTGGGGCACAGACATAGTAGGGTCAAGGATGACTTGCTGTTGATTCAAAACAAACTCAACTGCCCGCAAGTCCATGGCGGCTCATGGGGGCCCAGGGGAGAGGGCAGACCTGCTCTTTTCAGGAGTAGGAAGCCCCAACTTTCTCTTGCGGAGCAGCAGGTGGTTTCAAACTGTCAACCTCTCGGTTAGCAGCCAAACTGGTAACCAGGGCTCCTGCTGTTGGCTCAAGTTCATCTTTTCCACTTGGAATAGTCATATTAACCCACCCCTCATACGACTCCGCAGGATTGGTTCCTGGGTATGCTATAAAACATGGAAGGAGGCGGGAGGTGCATGTGAAAATGCAAGTGCTTTAACGAAAGAGAAAAGTCTTGAGTAAGGCAGGAGACGGGAGTGCAAGTGATGAATTTGGGATTTGTTCTGTTGCATTGTTTTATCATTTATTTTATGGTTTCCTTGCCTCCTCCTCCCGCCTAAATCTTGCTTGGATTTGGGGTTATTAACCCATTAGTTGTCTCTTCTCTTCACAGATACTCACGGGACCATCTATTTGTGCTCTCTCTCTTGCACACACGCATACACACACTCACACATGCATTCACATTTTCTTTCTCCTTCATGGCTCAACCTGCCAATCTACCTCTCCTTCTTCCAGAACATTCCCTCAGGATGGTGATGGATTAAAAAAAAATTATTTCCTTTAGTTAGCATTGCCACCTCAGATTCATCCACCCACGTTCATTTTCTACTATTTCCTGCCTTTCACTTTGCATAAAGTCTCTACTCATCCTATATTTATCATTGCCCAATATCGTCTAGCTTGGGTACTCTACCATAAAATACCTTAAGCTAAAGTCCAAACACTTTTGTGTGTCCTGAGCTCCGCCATGATTCTGCAGCCTCCTGTCCTGCCCTGGTTTCCATTCTGTGTTTCCCCTGCTGATGGTCATCCTCACGTCCCTGGTTGGCCCTCTCTGCCCTTCCCCACTTGGACTTCCTCACAGCTGGGACATCTTGCTTCCTTCGGTGCTTTCCAACTCCTCCGCCATCAAGAGTCATAAATGCCACTCACTCAGGGAAACTGTTCTTAAAATCCCCAGACTAGGGCTGCCCTTAACGAGTGGACTGGTCACTGTGCTTTCAACGATAGGCTCCAACATGAGAACGCTTGTGGGGATGGTGCCGGGCCGAGCTGTGTGTCCTTCTGTGTACTAGCGTCCCTGCGGGGTCGAACTGACTCTACACCACCCAACAGCAACAACTGAGTTTCTAGGCATTAAGGACTGTTCCCCCGGGAGATAGCTTGAAGTCCTAACTCTGGATAACTGTGAACCTGATCTTTCCTTTGAGGAATTAGGCTCTTTGAAGATGTTACTAGGTAACCTGAGGTTATATTGGAGTAGGGCGGGCCTGCTCCTACATGACTGGTGTCCTTATTCAAAGAGGTGAAGAGATGCAGACTCGAGGAAGACAGTCATATGGGGACAGAGGCAGAGACTGGAGCCATAGGTCTGCAAACCAGGAAACACCAAGAATCTCCAAGAACCAGCCGAAGGTGTGTGGCAGCTACATAACTTGATAGAGTGAAGGGGTGGAGTCTAGCCTGTCAATCAGGCCATAGCCTGATGATGCTTCCTTCTGACTTTGTGACCTTCTCCTGAGGATTCTGGGAACTTCCTCTCTTTCTCCCGAGAGTTGCGTCACACACACACTCTCTCTCTCTCTGCTTCACCTTCCTGCTGAGAAGATACACGCAGGGAGCTGGAGTAGCCACGTGGAGACCACACCAGGGGTGAGATGCATCCACTGCTACTGTATCCACAAGACTTTTCACCCAATGGCCTCTGATCTTCCTGCATTCAGCATCATTACAAGGGCTGTGTGAGTCTGAAGAGGAATTTATAGACTAGTAACGGACATATGGGCTAATATCGGGCTTATGCACATGGCTGGGATGTTTTCTCAATATATAATTGCTGTTTGATATAAAACTCTCCCTTATGCATATGTGAGTGTCCCTGGATTTGTTTCTCCAGCCAACCCAGCCTAACACAAGATGGGAAGAGGTGAGGGAAGACTGCTCAGTGTTGGCTTCTATCTTACAGAACAGTCAGAATAGTGTTTTGCTGAGTTTGTGGTGTTTGGCTATAGGAGCCTAGAAAGCCCATGGGAGCCGCCCCTCTCTATCACAGTCGCCTGCAGCCCTAACCACACCAGCCCCTTAGGAGCTATTGTGTGAGCTGTGGCTTGGGAGCATCACAAGGGCTTCTTCTCCCTTCTGTTCACTAAGCCATGGCCAGTTGGACACATAGCAGTTGCTCAAACACCGATTGACTATGTGAATGGACAACTCTGGTCCTCACTCATCCCCATTCGACTTCTCTCTCCCTTCCAATCTCTGCTTCAATGGCCCAGGAGGATTTGCGCTTCTCTTTGGGGCCCAGGTTGGAAGCCGAACAAACTAAAACCAATCGGCACGTGTCCCCTGCTTAGTATCAGAGCAGAGCTGTATCCAGCGCTGCACCCCGGGGAGATGATTAAGAAGGATGGGTGGCCCCACCCATCTCTGATTTGAGGTCACAAGATGACAGCTCACCACTCGAAATAGGGCTCCGTAGGTGGGTGGGTGTTTTTCTCAATGTCCCTTGTACTGTTTTGGAGAAGACTATCTGGTCACTCGTAACAGGGAAAGGCGAATGTAGCCGCAGACGAGCCAGAAAGAAGACAACCCGTGTTTGCAGGAAGGGCTCCTCTGTGAGGAAGTCTGCCTTATTGTCTACTTGAAACTGTCACAGCGCTCAGCAGCTGTCACCCCAGCGCCTCCTCGGGGCCCTCTGCAGGGCAGATGCGCAATGATCCAGGTGTGAATGCATTCCCTGTCCCGTCACCATGTGACGGCCGACGCGTGCAGACAAAGGAAGAGCTGTCTCTTGGGGACACTTCGGGTCAGCCATCGGAGGACAGCAGATGGTGGCCTCGGACCCTTCACTTTCCGGGGAGCAATCAGATGCAGGGGTGTCGGACATGTTTTTCCCAGCTCACTTTGGCAGGTTTCCAAATCATGGAAATGGGTTTCATCCGTGACCAGTTCCCAGGTAACAAGGTGAGCTTGAGCCCTGACTCCACCACCGGGAGCTGAGCTCAATTGCCGGAGGTTGCTTGGTCTGGGTTCACCCATTGATGCAATGGGAGTCACGACGAGGTCTGCCTCACACGGTGGTCAGGGACACTAAAGGAGGCGACTCTCACAAAGCATAGTCACCACCGAACACTGGCTTTCACTGTGTCTTTTCACCATCATTACAAGGGGTCAAGTCTGATCTGACCTGGGAGGCCTGACTGTAGGTAGTGTCCTGATGAGCCGCGATGGCATACGGTGCTGCACCGGACCCCATGCAGTCCTGGTGTGTGCACTCGGGACACCGTGAGCAAAGAGTGTCCTTGAACTCTCAGCCAGCACATGAGTGTGGCCTCCTTCCTTGCACACTGCCACACCTTGCTCCCTCCACTGCCAGACTGGCTGGCTGCACATCCTCTCTGTCTGCATCCTCAGGATCGACAGTTGAAAGGATGGGAAGAGGGAAAAATACCTGAAGGAGCACAGAGCGAGGCAAAGTCAGTGCCTCTTGGCCTTTGGTGCACCGTCAAGCAGGGGCTCATCTTGTGTTTTGGAGACCAGGAAGCTCCACTGATTTTAGCATTACTGGCTGGTTAGTTTGTCTTCCCCATCAGAATACTCTACAGCCAGCAGGCAAAATACATGACGGCCATCAGCAGCATGAGGGTGATGTGCTCTTTCCAGTGGCTTGTTATGGTGGAAATATCACCATTTCATGCAAAAATACTATATATATATGTGCACACATACATACATACACACGTTATATACATACACATGTATATATGTATGTATGTATGCATGTATATGGTGTGTGTATATATATGGTATGAGCTCTGCTTCCAGTTGGGGAAGGATGGTGGGTAAGATGGGGAGCAGGTCTTCTCTGCTCAGCCAACAGTCAGCCTGGAAGAAGGAAGAAGCTGGACGAGGGTAGCTCCCAAGCTAACAGCTCATCTGTAGGATTTCTCCTGCCTTCCGTTGACAGAGATAAAAATTCACCCTGGGACCGAAACTGCCATGAACTTTACGGCGACACAAGCAAGGGTAGGGGCAGGATTCACTGTCCATGTGAACTGACTGTACCTGGCTTATAGAAAGATTTTATTTTCTTTTTTAAATGTAAAGGGGAGAAAAGGGAAACAAGGGAAAGAAAAAATTGCTTGTGCAGCCAGGAACTATTTTGCCACGGATAGCACATCCCAGGTCCCCAAGATGAAATATGAATGTACAATTTGTTTATCTGTGGGCTCACATCTTTCCAGCACTGAGCTGTTAATTTTCCATCAGCACAGACAACGGATCAGTCAGTCATGAACTCTTCACAGCCATTACACGGAGACATTTTGATTAAGTATGCCTAATGTAGTGGATAGGGAAGAATGAAAACACTCTGCCTGCCAACTTTTGATTGACCATTAAGCCACTGATGAATGTGCCTGTCAGATGGGAGACAATTACCTCACAATGAAGAAACTCTTCTGGAAGGCTTATTTCTCCATAGGGCTGACACATTTTACCAGATTACAGGCATGCCAGTCTGAAAGCGGGTAAGCCGATCACATCACTAAGGAAGTTTCTCCAAAGCTCACAGAGGGAAGGAAGGAAAAGAGGGGCACTAGCCTTTGCTCAGGCCTGCGCCTACCTTGAGCTGGCCACAAAAAAAAGAGAGAGAGAAAGAGGGACTGTGGTCTGGCAGGGAGAAGGGGCACTGCGTGGATTTCACACACACACGCACACACATACCTATAGGTATACACACACCCACATACCTACACATGCACACACTCATACATAAATATATACAACACATACACACATAGACATGCCATGCACACACACCTACACACATACACATTCACATAGACATGCACACATATACACATACATACACACACCTACACATGCACACACATATACACAGGCATACATGCACCTATACACATATACCTACATACACAAATACATACACACAACACACACATATAACACATACACACCTGTACACATGGACATACATGCCTAGACATACCATGCACACACATATACACACCCATATATAAAAGACATACACACACCTGTACACATATACATTCACACACATATGCACATAGATATACACGCACCTACACACATGCACACACAACACATACACATAGCACACATACACACACGCCAAGCCTGGTAAACCTCAAAGCTGACACACAGCTGGCTGGGGCCGAGCGTCCTTCCCCTACTGAGGTGGCGTGCTGGCGGTGCCTGCACAGTGAAGTGCATTTCTCGTTGGGGGCGCTTCCAATGAGAATTTCATTTCGACATTTTGTTATCTTTGAAGCTCGAGGCAGCTCGATTAGATAATGTGTTTGTCCTTTGGCGTGCCTCTTAGGATGTCTACGGGGCGGCGACACACTTCAGAGCTGTCCGTTATGTTCTGAAGTCACGGATTGGCGGCCGGGAAGGAATTCCCGCTGTCCTCCCAAGGCCAAGGGCTCAGGGGTGCTCAGAATGATCCGTCCGGGATCTCTTAGGCCAGGGGAGGGAGGCAGTAAAAGTCAAGATGGCCTCTCCTGCGCATCCCTGTTGACTCGGTCACATAGCCCTGGAGAAGGGAATTTAGCTGCTCATGCTCCTCGGGGGTCCCCCCAACGTTCCCTGGGGGCCGACTTATACTAACGTGGGTCGCCGTATTCCCAAATGAATATTTAGCTGCGCGTTTCATTTTGATGTGTTTTATTTCTGCGACACTGGCCGTGCTACTGGGGTGAGGACGCAGACAGAAGGGTGAGGGAAAGCATCCGATTGGATGTCAAAGGATGGAAGCCACGCCCCAGGGGGCGGATCCTACCCCGAGCCTGGGTTTGGGTTTCAAGGCTGAGGAAAGAATAATACAATGCGCTCGTTCTGATGGGAAGATGAAAGCAGGCGGATGAACACGTGGTGGGTTTTGTTGCTTTCCGTTTGTTTTCAGATCACAGCTGGCTTCTACTGCCTGGCTCACGCGGGGGGGGGAGCCGAAACCTGCTCAAGGCGCAACCAGGCTGGCCTAGGGCATCGGCGTGGGAGTCTGGGGCTCCTGCCTTGACCACTAACTAGCCAGCTAGGCTTGACTCGCCCTTGTGGCTGCTGAGAGGTCACCCGTTGGAAACCAGGAACCATCTCAAAGCAGAAAGAAGAGGCTTTCTACAACCATTTAATGTAACAGCCCTACCCTGCCCTATAAGATTGCCATACATCAGAATGGACTCAAGGCAGGGAGCCATTCTGATCCATATGGCTGGTTGTTGTTGTTGTCAATTCTAATTCAATGGTTGGTTGTTGTTGTTTGGGGTAACGGACTTAAGTTTCACTCTGACTCTGTTTTGCCATCTATCCAATGGGTACCACCATCCCACGGGCTTGGGGGCTGGGAGGATTGAAATGCTAAATCGACTCAGAGCTACTGGCATATAGTAAGTGCCCGGTGACAGCTGCTTCTCCTCATGCTGCAAGGAGGAACTACGAGGTGTGGTGAGAAAAAGGAAATTCCCCTTTCTTCCCTTGGCTGGGTGGACGCGGGCCTTACAATGGGCCTTGGTTAGAGAGCTGACAACTTCTGATTTCCTTCTCGATTCCCTTAAAACCTCCATCAGCCGGTCACAATGAGCCCTTCCCCATCAGAGCCCACTCTGGGCAGGCATGCTGCAAGCCGCAGCCCCGCCACTGCCCAACAATGGCAGAGTCTGTTTATGAAACCCGACCAGGGACACGTCCGGAAGGCTCAGCCTTCCTGACAGCGTCACACGCTGAGAAGCCCCATGTTTTCCTTGGGTTCACTTTGGCCTCCTCGCTTCCAAAACGAAACAGGAGATAAGTCCCTGCTTTATTTAGACTAGGGCAAAGGAACAAAATATAGTGTGTGTGTGTGTGTGTGAGAGAGAGAGAGAGAGAGAGAGAGAGAGAGAGAGAGAGAGAGAGAGAGAGGTTCCAGTCCCTGGACTTTAGCCCTTTGGGAAGATGATAAATGAGGCAGGGGGATGATTTTTTTCCTTCTCCTTCTCGTTCTGAAACACTTCAGAAACGGAGGGGTGGGATGGGCGGGAAGCAGTCAGCTTGTTCGGCCTGGACTAAGTCAGGGGCCTTCTCTCCTGTCTGGCTGCCTTTCATCTTGGGGCTCATGTTATTCCGCCTTGAACGCATTCTTAGCTCGGGTTCTTCAAACAGGTCACGCATACCTCACCATCCTTTGTCCTTGGCTTGATAGGCATGTGGCTGTAGCCAGAAACCACCTTTGATGTGCTCTTGTAAAGAATAATACTAACTTCCCTGTTTGTCTGCTCTGAGCTGCAGCCGCCAAAGACAAAAGGAGCCGGGGACTAAGCGAAACAGCCTCCCAGCCCCAGAGACACACGCAGGCGCACATCGCCTGGGCTTGTAAAGGGAGACCTGGCCTCTCGTCCTTGTTAGTCCCCTTAGTCCCTGGTGGGGTGTTGTAATGTGGTTTGTCATCTTGCTTCTCCCAGTCTCTGCAATCTCAATAGCCCTAACGATCAAGCCTTTCTCCCTTGCACGCTGGCCACCAAACCTTTCAGCCCGGCAGAGGCTGGCTGTGTGGTGTGCCCTCCTATGCCCCAGAAGCACCTGAGGGTGCATCCCTGAGGCTTCCCGGGTCCCCAAGTACCTCACGGTGCAACAGGCCCTCCTGAGAGCTTTTTCAGAGAATCAGAGCCCCAGGAACCGGGCTTTCAAGAACCCCAGACTCAATAGCATCTTTTAAAAAGCAAAGAGCTACTACCACTATCTCTACTTCTAGTTTTGTGTAGGGGAATTAAATTGCTTCTGTTATTTTCACCATTTTTGCACCTGATCATCAAGTTGCTTTTCCCCTTTCTCTCTCTCTCTCTCTCTCTCTCTCTCTCTCTCTCTCTCTCTCTCTCTCTCTCTCTCAAATGCACTTCTATGAGTTCTGCATTAGCTGCAAGCTACCTGTACTGTTACTTCCTTAATTTGGAAGGAAAAAAAAAAACCCCAACAACGGATTTCAAATGAACTCATTTTCTTTTCTTTGCATCAGTTGAGACAATAATATCCATGAAATCGTGGTTTTAATGCACTAGGTAGACTTTTCCCCTCTGAATACGCCGCAAATTAAAACCATAACTATTAAAAACTTCATGCTCACGCCACCTACAATTATCTTGCATACAGCCGCTCTGTGCATATGACCATTTGGGGGTGGGGGGTGCCCTGGAGGAGCGGGCAGCAACATTTTCCTGGAAGGGGCGAAAGGTAAGTCTTCTGGGCTTTGCAGCCCTGGAGGCAAAGTCAAGGAGCATCTCTAGGTGTCTAGGCAAGAGGAGGGAAAACACAGGGCCACATTATTGTTTGGTCATTTCTAAATGTAAGAGCCGTACTCTGGTAGCCATGTGGGCCTTTTCCGAAATTTCCACACGAGTGGGTGAGAAGTAATAGGCCTCCTGTCATCAGGAAAGGCATGCTGGTCGCCCAGTGGGGTGTGCAGTGGGCTCTAACCACTGAGCTGGCAGTTCAAACCCACCAGCTGCTCTGCAGAAGCAAGATGCCGCTGAAGGCGCTTGTAGAGACGCACAGCTAGGGAGAGCCTCTGTGGAGTTTCTAGCAGCCCGCATCAGCTCCAGGCCTGTAGTGTGGGGCTTGGGCTCTCCGAAGGATGGTTGCTGAGCCGCTGGTAGGTGCAAGCCCCTGACCTTTGGGTGACGAGCACACCCTCACAGTGCCACCAGTGCTCCAGGGTAGGGGGACAAGGGCATGCTGGGAGAGTGTTGGGCTTCACTCCTGCCCATAGAGATGGCAGCCTTAGAGACCTGCTTCTATTCTGCCCTAGAGGGTCCCTCGGGTTCAGAATGGACTCCGTGGCCATGGGTTTTGTTCGCTGGGCTTTGTTCTCATCCATGCTTCCCTGTGCCATGTTCCACCACAGGCGGACTCTGCCCCCGCAGGCCTGGGGCAGGGCTGAGAGTCAGCGTTTCTAACAAGCCTCCAAGAGAGGCGGAGGGGACTGGGGCAAGGACCACACGATGCAGAGGGTCACCCAAGAGATCATGGGAATGCGGTTACTTTCTGAAGTCTCTTTATGTAAAATATGCACATGGACACGCTCTGTGTACTATATGTCTTCCTAGGGGCCTTGGTTACGGACTGGCTATGTGTTGGGTTGCTAACTGCAAGGTCAGTAATTCCAAGCCCCCAGCTGTTCCTTGGAAGAAAGACAGGGCATTCTACTCCTCTGAAGGGATCGGTCTCAGACACCCACAGGGCCGGTTCTACCCTGTCCTACAGGTCGCTAGGGGTCAGGAACTGACTCTACGGCAGTGATTTCTTTGTTTTGTTTTTATATATGTATATGTAAATATATGCACACATACATTCTTGTGTATGTATGTGAACGTGTATATACACACATGTATATATACTCATGTATGAGTAAGCAGATAGATGTGTGTGTGTGTGTATATATATATATGTGATATACCTATTTATAAGAAGCCCTTGTGCTACAATTGTTACATGCTTGGCTGTAAAGTCATCTAGAGGTTCTGCAGAAGAAAGACTCAGCTTTCTGCTTCTATAAATACTACAGCCAAGAAAATCCTATGGGCTGTTCCCTTCTGTCACAAAGGGTCCCCATCAGTTCGAGTCAACATGCTGGCACCCCAAACAATGAAAGCCTGTCTAGTTACACACAAATGTACATTAGTAATACATATGTGCACACACCCCCACATACAAATATGCATGCATGACTAAGCATATGCCATACATCTATGTGTACACACATACACAACGGGTCTTCCAAAGTGGGTCAGGGGGGAAATTCCATTTTCATTCCAATTTTCTACAAACTTTCTTGAAGCCTCCTTGCATGGATATAATGTGTGCACACACACACACACGCACGCACGCATGGACTTATCTAGTTAGCTAGCTAGCCTTTGAAATGCAGTGACAATCCCATGTGAGGTTGGAAGGAAGCATCGCCGCGTCATTGTTAAAGGGTGAGGTGCCAGGGTTTTGTCCCAGCTGATGCCCAGCAGACCCAGCCTTCTCTGCCCAGCAGCCAGGGGCTGCGGCAGCAGCATCTCAGACTCCAGGCAAGGCAGCTCACTGGGGGCAGATGGAACTGCGTGGGGCATGTCTCCTTCCAGGGACATTTGGGAGGACAGAGGACAGATGCCCAGCAGACCCAGCCTTCTCTGCCCAGCAGCCAGGGGCTGCGGCAGCAGCATCTCAGACTCCAGGCAAGGCAGCTCACTGGGGGCAGATGGAACTGCGTGGGGCATGTCTCCTTCCAGGGACATTTGGGAGGACAGAGGACAGAAGTCCTGCCTGCACAGACTGTGGCTGCTTCACAGCAAGCTCTGTTGATGTCTCTCTAAGATGAGCCGAGGGACAAACATGGGCCCAGGGAAGACCGCCCTGGTCAGTGATCCCAGCCGCTCTGAAGAAAGTCCCCAAACAAAGGTTGTATGCCTCCTCCCCTACCGCCTGAACCTGCATCTCAATTTAATTACCCACCTTTGCAGCTTTAAATCAAAGGTGGGTCCTATTAAGCATCATTACCTCCGGCAGCAGCTTGCATAACACAGCTAGTGATCGGCTACTAACCAGGAATGGCTTCTACAGGGTGTTCTGTGTGCACTGAACTGAATCCACAGCAGCCGGGCCCAGGGCTTCAAGTGGAGACATGGTGCAGGCACAGGCAAGGCACGGGCAAGTTGCCGGCAGACTATCAGGCGTGTGCGCGCGCGCATACACACACACACGCACACCAATGCCAGATGTCAGCACCCTGGAAACACCGCCACATGGAAAGAAGTTTCAACCCTGAAGGGAGAAGGCTTCTCTAGTCTGAAGACGACATAGGTGTCCCTCTCAGCTCTGCTGAAGAAGAACCACCAACTAGCCGGCCAACTCATCCCAAGTTCCGGCCACCAAATGCCCACCTCGGGCCACCTTTCTTCTCTGGGAAAAGCAGGGATGCCACCGCCCGCCATTGTCCTCCTGTCCCACCACACCCGTCTTTCGTTCCTGATGCAGAGGCCCTTTATCAGAGCTTCAGGCTCGTCATTTTGCCTAATTCATGAATCAATCCACACCTACGGCAAATGATGGACATTGTGAAGGACTTTGGCCTCTCACAAAAAAAAAAAAATCAGCCAGCCCTGGGATGCGGTTATTTTGTCCTGTCAGGCTCAGGCACGATGCAGCGGCATGGGCCCTCTCGACAGGAGCCTGTCTATGACACCACGTGCTCAGTCCTATCAACCCGGGCCTCCCAAGGCTCTCGAGATCTGAGTCCAGAGATATTTTGATGGTGCTCTGGTGGAAGTCCTCCACTATGATGGGATATCACCACATCTCCGTGTTGCTCTTTATGGGATTAGAAAGCCTCATCTTTCTCCTGTCGAGCGATCGATCGGTGGATTGGAACTTCTGACTTTACGGTTAGCAGCCCAATGTGTAGTCTACTCTGCCATCTGTGATCCTGCTCACCACATCAGAACCCAAACAATCTCAGTCCAGGGGTCCATTCTGATTCCCGGTGACGCTACAGGACGGACTGGAAACGCCCCCGGTACAGAGGCTGAGACTCTTTACGGGAGTAGACAACCTCATCCCTTCTGCCACGAAGCTGCGGCTGATAGTTTCAACCTGCTGGCCCTTTGGTCGGCAGCCCACAGCTCCTGCACCTTAGCTAATGTTCATGGAGTACTGATCCTGCAACAAGCAATCCCACAAAGCACCGTAGAGGTGCCCCATGGGCTTGCCTAACTGTAATTATTAGGGAACAGCACTGCAGACTTCTTCCCTGCAGGAAGCCGGGTGTGTTCATTGGCCAACCTTTTAGTTAGCAGGCTGGTGCTTAACCACTGTGAACCAGGCTTCTGGGGGTGTCAAATGTATCTGGGTTTAAATTCTAGCTCATGGATATGTATACACACACACACACACGCGCACACACCTATATATAATAAAGCAGAAAGCTCTTTCATCTGTGTTCAGTGTGTTTAAGAACTCTGTGCTTTGGTTTCTCTAGCTGGAAACGGGCCTACTTAGAACGTCTGCCTCTGTGGGTGGGAGAATTGCTGCCCAGTGCAGATTCTGCACCCGGTGTCCTCGGTCGATGCTAACGAGTCCAAGGAGGATGTGCCAGGGAGCCTCAGAGAGCTTGAGGTTTGCAGCGAGCAGCATGGTCTGCCCAGGGCAAATCACCCAAGCTCATCACAGCTCCCGTGAGCTGACCAGAGGCTAGTGTGAAGAAGAGACCAGGCCTGGGCCCCGAGGGGAAGAGTCGAATGGTAGCTGGGGGCGGGGGGGTACCTGTCACTAGTATCGATGTCAGGGGCTGCCCGGGGTAGAATCTGGGCTGAGATCCACAGTCAGACCCCAAACCAAACCAACCAGACATAAGCTGGGGGTTCCCCGTGGCCCCTGATGGGCGGCCTGCATTCATCATGTGTCCATCCATTCATTCCACTGGCATTTCCTGAGCTCTTACTAGGCGTCTGGTTTTATCCCACGTACTCCAGGGCTAAACTCAGAAGACAGGGGGAATGGGGCCTGGTTTCTGATCTCTGCAGTCCTGGGTCTTACAAATCGAAGAAACAAAGAAATACCTGTGGGATGAATCAAAGGATGTCTCTCCAGTGCATGGCGGCCTTTCTGGCAACTATCTCTCAGTAGTTAGTTCCTTCCTGCCCCTCCCCTTCTCTCGTGCAATCTCCATATGGCGCCCCCAGTATTCTTGGCAAGGGGGTCAGCGCTCTGCACACTCCGCAGGCCAGCACCCTCTCTGGCTCAGCCAGGTTTCAGCCTCAAACCCTCAGCCCGCATGCTCGCCGTTGCTGTTGTGGGAGTCGAAGGTGGCCTGCCATTTCTGCAAGCTGTCTCTCCCCCAGAAGACGACAGTCTCCCCAGCCACAAGCTGGCTCCCCGAGTGCCTAATTTGTCACAGCTGTGGTTTTATCGGAAACCCACCCCTCTCTTTCTAAATGAAAAGCGTATTATTATGACTATTATATTTTTTAATTAAAAAGTTGAACTTTCCATGGCTCCCATTTTATCTTGGGGAACGTCCCATGAGCCTCCTCCATCCCTTTCTCACCCAGGGCACACTAGCTGTCGCTTAAGCACCCCACGGCGGAGGATTCAAACAGGCCGCAGACCTGCTCTTTGCTGATGTTGTGGCACCGAGCAAGCACCGTGGCAGATTCACAAGTTAGAGCAGAGCACAAAAGACTGCGTGTGCAGGGGACTGTGGCTTTAGAAACTCCACACCCTCCTGAAATACACACACCCGCGCGCGTGCACACACACACAAGGAGACACGTGCACCCTCCTTTCCCAGGGCTCGGCCACACACCCTTGGACACATCTCTTTGTCTCTTCAGTGTTCTGCTTGAAGCACTCATGGGCCGGTTCACAGGAAATACATGGCCGTGCTGTATTTTCATCTGGGCACATAAAACACAGCCTAGAATGTTTTTGCTTCTCCCGGGGGAACACTTACAAACTCCAGGTCAGCCTCACATTACATCACTGTGAAACACACACACGCAACAATTTATGAGGCTCAAGTCTAAGGATCTTATATTGAAGCCCACTAGCCCATTCCCAGATGGGAACATTGGCTGGAATTGCCCAGGCACCCCGAGAGAATGTCTCCATCTTCCTGCTGGAGGATAGTTTTCATGGTAACTTTCCACGGAAAAGCCAAGACGCTTCTTCTGAGAAAACCCAACAGATTAAAAAACGAAAAAGCACTCCAACGACCATGATGACGATGGCAGCCGACATTCTAAATTCCCGCTGAGAGGGGCCCCAAAATGGTGGCTTGTGGAGCCTCCTTCTCTGGAGACGAGGACAGAGAAATCCTTTTGTGGACTTCACCGGTGCTTTATTGGATCTATGCCTCATCTAAGTGATTGGAAACACAGATGTGGATGCTATAACGTTGTTTCCAGAAAATCATTCCTCAAAGGACTTGCATTTGTTTAACCTTAGTCACAAGATGATAAAACTTATTAAACATCTCTAGAAGCAGCAACACAATACTCTTGGTTTATGGGCTTGGCAGGTCTGGAGATTGTCCCGCCACCTCCGCGCACACAGACACACACTTTTTCCGCCTTCTTTTCACCTCTGTGAGAGTTGAATTCCTGTACCCGGATCACGAAGTTTGGCTCGATTTTGCTCTTGCTCCATGCACACCCCCTCCACCCCGCACCCCTTCTCTTTCATTATTTCTGCATTCACAGATGTGGCTTGACAGTAAACAGATGAGCTGCCTTGCTGATCTCAAAGAGCAATAATTAAACCAGAGGGACGACGGCGAGGCTCCCCTTTGGGATTGACAGAGGAAGGATAAAGCGCCCACCAGGGAGATGTTTGCTTATGATGGCGAGCTGACTTCTTAAGAGACGCAAATGTTCTCACGTAATCCCCGGGCGCTTTCATTTATTCACTCAACATCATTTATTCAGAACTGACTTCTGCCAGCACTGTGGAGCCCCGGTGGCCTCGTGGGTTATGTGTTGTACTGGTAACCGCAAAGCCAGCAGTTGGAGCCCGACAGCTGCTCCGTGGGAGGAAGAGGAGGCTGTGAGGCTCATAAATTCCAGGGAGTGTTTGTCCTTCTCTGTCCTAAAAGGTTGCTATGAGTAGGAATTGACTTGACGGTGGCGTCCGCTTGTTTGTTTGTTTTTCTGTTTCTTAGTTTTGTTTTAGACACTTCCGTGGGCTGGTGGTTTCAACCTGCGAATCTCCCATTTTTCTCCCAGGTACCCCCAAATAACCTAGTCACTCCAGTATCATACGGTTTCCAGAAGGTTCCCCATTCACTCAACTAAGACGCCTACTGCACTTAAGGCACTGCACATCAAGTGGTTCCCATAGTTGAAGCGATCACTGACATCTTATACCCTGAAATCTGGGGAGGCAGCGGGCATACCAAGGGGGACGGGGCTCCTGATTTCTGGCATGCTCTGCCCCTCATATCTTTCCCTTCTTCTTGTGCAGGGGACATTCTGTGTCACTATGCTCTGTCCTCCTCGCACCCAGGGCCATAACCACGCGGGCAGGAGCAGTGCCTTTCGGGAACATTATGGTGGTGGCTTTGTGCGCACATGCCAAACACCATGAAGCATTGACGATTCCACCAGCCACATGGCTAGGCCTGGACACATGCGCATGTCACGTCCACCACAAACCTCAAGGCCGTGCTCAGTCAAGGCTGTGTACACACCAGAGGTACTGGGGCTCAGTGGTCAAAATCTCACTTTCCATTCAGCTAAGCCTGGTTCAATTCCCATCAATAGAACTCGTGTGCATCACCCACCGTCCATCAGTAGAGGCTGGTGTGTTGCTCTCCTACTGCAGGTAGCAGAAACTGTTACATGTTCCACTAGGAACCCGAAGGTTCACCTGGAGAGCCCCCACCTCAGAAGATAAGTGTGGTCATCTGCTTCTGGAGGGTCACAGGCTGAGAAACCCTAGAGGGGACAGTTGTACTCTGCCCACATGATGGCATGAGGTCGTCATGAGATGGAACAGACTCTCTGATCACTGACAACAACAACAACATGAATGCCGATTGCATTTCAACAGAGCTTCCAGCCTAAGGCAGACTAGGAAGAAAGACCTGGAAATCTACTTCCAAAAATAAGCTAATGGATACCTTCATGGGTCACAAGTGCTGGATTGGCAACTGATCACAGGCAGGAAGAAAACAACATGAACGACATTTTTGTCTGTCTGCTACCACTCTTTCTCTTACAGCCATCCTTCTTGCTTAGTTGGGCGAATTACTGAACGTGAACTAGGGTGGGAAAAAACACACACGCACGTTGCAGAATGATGCACTTGGTTTGAAACCACCAACATTAAAAAAAAATCAAATATACACAAAGCACAGGCAATGAAGCTAGCTACCCATGTACTCGGAGGATACTATAAATCAAGGAAGACATATATCACAAATGCTTAAGAGAGTAAAGGGGTCAATAACAAGTAAGATTTGCAGAATGTTCCGTATGCACTAAGCAGTGATCTAGGTCTATGTAATAAATATCACTTTTAAAAATCCCACTGAGAAATCTTCTTATACCTATCTGACAGACCAGGACGCTGAGGTACAGGGAGTTTAAGTCCGGTGGTCCAATAGGCTCACAGGCTTGTTTTCTCTCTCATATCTTTAATTTTTATATGTAAGATCTTAATTATTTTATAGGGACTCAGGTGGTTAACTGATGCCCTGCTAAAAAAAAAGTCAGAGGTGCAAAACCATCAGCCACTCCTCAGGCAGGATAAAGATGTGGTGGGTCAACTTCCCTCAAGAATAAACCAAAAAAACCAAACTCGCTGTCCTCCAGTCAGTGCTGACTCAACACATTGGGCTATGATCTGCAAGGTCAGTAGTTCGAAACCACCAGCCGCCCACGGGAGACAGAGCTTTCTATTCTCTATAGAGCTACACTCTTGCAAACCCAAAAAGCCAGTTTTACCTGATCCTATAGAGTCGTTATAAGCCCATAAAGCACACAGCCTATGAAAACTCTGCCCCAGTCTACCCTGTTCTCTAGGTTTGCTGAGTCTGAACAAGCTTAATGGCAAAGGATGGGGTTGGTTTTATCAGAAAGAATTGATCCAGTGAAATGAGCTGATCTTCCATATTCTGATGATTTTTAACACCCCCCCCCGACTTTTCTGTTGCACTGATGGACTCTTCTTACTCAATATTAATAAAGAAACTATTTCTGCAAAAAAGAAGAAGCTACAGGATAATTCCCTTTCATGTCTCATTAGAATAACCTCAAATCAGATGGCTAGGCAGTTTGCCAAATTTTGTCTTATTCAAAGGTCTGTTTCAAAATGCCACCCAAATTTAGGGAGAAAAAACACCATCAACAGCTACAACATTTGTGTTTTGTTGTTGTTTCCCCAGCCCTGCCCCCAGCCCCGACGAACAATCTGATCATGGTTTCTGTGGTACGTAGCATTTTCTCGCTCAGATAGGATCCCTCGCTGTTTTCCCGATCATCATATTTGTTTCCCATCATGCAGTGCAGTCATTTGGATGTCACCCATAATTAAATATTTACAAGCCAAAGACATCGTGGAAGATCCTGCCCATAAGTATCATGAGCACGCGAAGGCGGAGACCTGCAGAGAGAGCTTTGCCTTGACTACAGTAAGGAGTGGGCACTGTCGCTACATGTTTGACAGCCTCGGGGTCCTGAGTCCTCCAGGAGACTGATGGGGAGCAGGTGGAGGGCATCGGGCTTGTGGGCAGATCCTCAGAAGTGAGGCAGGGAGCCAGTGAGCAGGGTTCTCACCAGGACACCACTGATGGACCATGTGGGGATGTGGGGATTGTCCTGATTAATAAAAGGGGAGTGGGCTTACACCTTGTAGAAAGCTTAAGAAGTTAAGAGGTTGCTAACATTGCAACTACATCTGACCTAGCACTTGGTTGCTATCTCAAAGGTTGTCGGTTCAAGACCGCCAGCAGCTCTGTGGGAGTAAAGGCCCAGAAACCGGCTTCCATTGAGACTGCAGGCTTGGCTGTCCGTGGCGCAGTTCCATGCTGTGCAGTTGCAAGCAGTTGGTGGCACTGGATGGAGTTGAGGGGGTCTGTTGGAACAGACCTGATGTCATTCAGCAACAACAATGAATAGCTATATATCTGTCTCTATAGAGGGGCTTGAAGGAGCCCTGGCCATGTAGTGAATATGCATTCACTGTGAGCCACATTGTTGGCAGTTCGAAACCTCCAGCCACTCTGAGGGAGAAAGACTGGGCTTTCTACTCTCTTAAGCAGGTATACTCTCAGAAACCCACAGGGGTCACTCTGAGTCAGTACTGACTGGATGGCAGTGAGTTTGGTTTGAATGTTTTGATATATAACAACAATAACAACTGTATACATACATGTATGCATGTCATTGGATATGTGCACACACAGCTGTGTTTTATCTAGATGCATATAGACAATGCATACAATTTACACTTGAATTCATACACATGTGTGTCAATATATGTCCATGCATGGTTATAAATAGATATATGAGGGGGCTTCAATATTTCATGAAAAAGTTCCATTATCCTTGAAGTCCAATTTTTCCCATGAACCGCGGGAAGCATCCTCATACAAACACAGGCACACACATATCTCGGGTCCTTGGGTGTCGTGATCCGTTATATGCTCAGCTGCTAATCGAGGGGATAGCCTAGTGTGAGCCCATCCAGAAAACCTTGTAAGACAAGTCTGATGATCTACTTTCAAAAACGTAGTCGCTGAAAACCTCCCAGGGCACGATTCTACTCTGCTGGGTCGCCACGAGTGAGAATCGATCGAGAGGCACCTGGAGGTGGTCATGATGTGTGTCTACATATATCAACATGCCACACATACAAACATATAAATACACTTGCATATATGCCTATACACACACACATCTACAGGACCCCCGGGGGTGTAGTGGTTATGCCTGAGGCTGCTAACCGCAAAGTCAGCAGTTCGGAACCATCAGCTTCTCCATGTGAGAAAGGCGAGGCTTTCTACTCCCATAAAATAATGTGTAGTCTCGGACACTCACAAGGGCAGTTCTCCCTTGACCTATTGGGGGCTTGGGAGATTGAGATTAGCAGGATGCCCCTCTTACATCTTTTTCCTGGACATACGATCCTGTAGCAAGCGGCCCAGAGCACTGTATGTCTGTTCCTGCCGTGACCAGGCTGTTCATGTTCCCCTGCCTGCCTGTTGCTGAGCACCAAGGACGGGAGAAGCAACCATGCAAGCACCTCGGCACTTGGACTCTGGCTTGGCAGAGCTGGGTTTGGATTTTCGATTGGAAAGCTCGCAAGCTCTGAGCCGAGTTGCTTCTGCTTTGCAAAACTTCATTTCCCTATCTGTTATACGGGCTGCTACCAACACTCCCCAGCTTGTCGGAGGCGGGGGGAGAGGGAGAGATTGCCTGTGGACCACCTGGATAGTGGGGTTGGTGCTGGCTCGGTGCTGGTCACTGGACAGGGTGGCCTCGGTCCAGCTGGGACACGCGGTGGCCACAATGATGAGCACGTGGTTACTTATCTTCATCATCATCATCTTCTTCATCATACCCAGCCACACACCCTGGGCAGTAGAGCGCGAATGTCAGATGACTGGGAAAAACGGGGACAGAAAAGATGTCAGAAAAGGAAGAAGGATGTAGCTGGAAATGCGAACGAGACCAGAAGAGATAGGAGGTGGCTCTGAAGATGAGCGAGGGGGTTTCCGCCCACCCAGCTGGTAGTTTCCAGGATTGGACAGAGTGCAAGGAAGAAAGAGTGGGGAATTCCTGGGGCATTCCCTTGGTTACTCGGTTGTGTTCTATCAGGCTCTGGTACCCAGGTTGCTCATCTCTCTTTCTCAGGGGTTCTCTGGGCTCCTCTGTGAGGTGCTGAGTGGACCAGGGAGGGCGAATGCACAAAGGGATGAGTGCACTCCTGGTGAAAAGATGATCGGGGAAACAGCCCCTGCCATTTCACAAATATGTAAGCCCTCCCCTTGGGAGGGGAGAAGAGGAGAGAGGCGACTTACATATTTTTTCGCTGAAGAGTGAAAAACAAAAGCGCAAAAGAGGCCCTCCAATAATTTCTAAAATGTTAATGACTTGATATTTGAGTAGAGGAGTGGGGGCAGGAAGAGAGAGACAGACGGAGTGAGAGAGTGAGAGTGAGCCTTTGACTGGAGTACTTAGTAGATTCAAACATGTCAGCCTTCAGTTCCAATAAAGAGCCTGGAAGCCAGGATGACACTTGAAGAACTAAGGTCAGATCCCGTCCCTTTGAGGCTCCCAAGTCCCCCCAAACTGTGCACACCAGGACTGTCCTCTTTCCTTCGCTCTGTCCCAGCCCTGCTCTGGGCTCTCGGAACCCCTGGCTGCTCCTCCAGGGTCCCTAGCCTCCCACAGTCCTGGACTTCGGGCCTCATCGTCCCCGCTGCTTGCAGCTGCTTCCTCAGAGAACAGCACTCTCCCCATTGTCCCTTCACCTGTGATCCAATGTCAGCACCCCCTGTGCAGACAGGCCTTTCCTGACCCTCCCACCCCACACGGCAGCCCCCTGTCCTGTCCTACCCCTTGGAAAGATGGGGTCCCGCCCATTGCAGTGACCCCGTGGATGTGACAGCCGAGCTGGCCACGTGAGAGTCCATCGTGTGGCTCCGCAGAAGCGAGTAGAATGGCGTATATGAGCCGAGCGCTCCTCGCCATGCGAACAGTTCCTACCCATCATGGTGACCCCGTGGGTGTGGCAGGGAAACTGTGTGCGTGAGAATCCATACTCACTGCCACTAGGTCAGTACTGACTCACAGTGACTCTAAAGGACAGGGTGGCACTGTCCCGGGGCGTTTCCAATGCAGCCACTGCTTCTAGAAGCAAAAACCCTGTCTTTCTCCCCCAGAGCTGCTGGTGGTTTCCACAGCCCACCACGTAACCACTACCCCACCAGGGCCCCTACAGGTGAGACTAGGACCCTCTAAAAGTAACCGGTGCCCGGCATTGTGGTGACCCCATGGCAGTGAGAGCAGGAGCCGCTCCACCAGGTTTTCAATGGCTGCACTTTGGGGACAGATCACCGAGCCTTTTCTCCCAGGTTCCCAAGAATGCCTCCAGCTTCCCTCATTTCTCAGACCCCCCCAAAGCCCCTCCCTTCCTTTAAATGTGCTCACTGTTAACCTCTCCCTGCTGTCATGTCACGGAGTCATCTCCTGTCTTGGTTGTCATTTGTCCGCCATATGAAGTGGAAGCTTCCAGAAGGCAGGGGCACCGTCAATGTTATTTTTATTTAAGGTAGTAGTTCTAGGACCAAGGATAGCACTTGGTACAAAACAAAACAAAACCCAAACTCATTGCCGTCAAGTAGATTTGGACTAACAGCAACCCTGTAACCCAGAGTCCATCTGTTCCCTCGGGCTTCTGCAATTGGATTTTAACAGACGCCCACAGCCTCATCTTTCTCTTGCAAAGAGGCTGGTGGGGTTGAAGCACCAGCTTTGTGCTTAGCAGCCCACTGCACCACCCCTTCCTTAGAATATATATATATGTGTTCTAAAATGTTATGTAATATGTTTTATGTAACAGACATGATATAGAATACAAAATATAATGGATATAATTCTTATATAATTATACAATATAAATATTATATAAATTGTGTATATAATTGTATATATAATATATATTCACACAATTTTATAAATTATATATATATATATATAAAATTTATAGGACAGAGTAGAACTGGCCGAGTAGATTTCCAAGACTACAACTCTTTAAGCGAGTAGAAAACCTCATCTTCCTCCCAAGGAGTGGCTGGTGGTTTCAGACCACCAACCTTGCAGATTGTAGCCCAATGTGTAACCACTACACCACCAGGACTTCAGAATCTATATGGAACATGCATATAATATGTGTAGTGTATATTATATGCATTTCAAAGGCAAGCAGCCCAAACCCTAAAGGTGCTCCACGATCCACAATCTCTCTGTGGTAGGACAGACCCTGACAGGTACCCAGCTAGCCTTCTTCCTGCCTGGCTCCCAGGTCTCATCTGACCTTGACAATTAAAAAGTGAAGAAGGGTTACCAGGAAACAGCCCGCAGCCTTCTCTTATTAGCTTGGAAGCCTTGGGCCTGAGGGGCTAAGGGGGAGGGCTGGCACCCTGGGAGGCAGGAGTATCTGCAGGCAGGTGGCATCATGAGAGCAGCACACCTGGGAGAAGAGGGAGAGGTTGAATAAACCCCAGTGTCAGAAGCCCGTCTGTTCCGCCAGCGTGGCTGCACCGGGATCCCCAGTGCTTAGCCTGAAATCTGCAAACCCGTATCTCAGACAGGCACCGCATCATTCCCACTCCGAGCAACCTGGCAGGCATCATTCCCACTCCGAGCAACCTGGCAGGCCAGTCGGCCTGCCCCACAAGGTGCCGAGAGTTGTGCTCCCCCGGGGCAGCAGAGTTGCCAGGCGCCTTTTCACGTGGAGTGGCTGGTGGCTTCAAACCACTAACCTTCCCGTGTGAAGCGGTGCCTCTCGCCACAGTGGCCGCAGGGCTGCTGAAGCACTATCTCCGAGTTGAGCAAATCATACTTAGGACACAAAGGGGAGCCTGTTGGAGGCAGGTGATGGCATGACGAGCAAAATACAAGTTTATCGCTAAATGCACTGTCTTTGTGTCATTAGACTCTTCCATCTGAATTGATCAATATTCAAAGTACAGTGATTATCATGAGTGGTAGAGAGGCTGCCAGAAAAGTTGGCTATGTGCAAGCGAGAACCCCGTGCTCGAAAGCAATTAATTAGTACACAGAGTCATACACTCATTAAGGTCTTGATTCATTCATTTATTTACAGTCACTTATTCATTCAGCACCAACTATTTAGTAAGCGCCTAATATGTGCCGAGGCTAATTCAGACAGGTGGTTGTCTTTCTCCTGAGTCCACACAGATCATCCTAATCATTAACAACGGCAACAGTGGGAAGGAGAACCCAAAGCCATCAAGTTGATTAGACTCACACCCCTTGGGGTCAGTGGAGAATTGTCCCCTAGGGAGTTCTGAGATGTAAATCTTTTGGGAAGCAGAAAGCCTCCTTTTTCTCTCTTGAAGAGACTGGCAGGTTCGAGATGCTGACCTTGCAGTTAGCAGCCCCGTGCATAAGCCACTAAGCCACCAGGGCTCCAGTGAGGAGAAGGATGTTCCATTGTTAATAAGATCCTTTGTCAGTGCCAGGATCTGCACCCAGGGCTTTGTCTACATCAAGGTTTCAGTTGTCAAGCGAGTAGTGGTATCCCCATTTAGCAGTTGAGGAAAGTAAGGCACCATGGTTAAGGCATCTGCCTCAAAGCATGTATCAAGTTAAGTATGACCGAGCTGGCGCTAGATCTCAGGTCGGCCTGACTGCTGCCACATGCCTTCTGGTTGGCTCTTAGATGCCAGGGGGTGCATCCCAGCATCAGTCACTCTGTACACAATGGCCAGGCACCGGCTTGATGTCTAGATGTCCCCTCAATCAGTCTATCCATCCTACTAACCAAGTAAGCAGATTACACGGGCAACAAAGCCTCAGTCCATTCAGTACCTTTACAACACACATACACGTGTGTCTCCAGGCTTACCAAGTCATATCTCATGCCTTCTCTGCTCACCACCTCCCATGGCGGGGTCCTAGACGTAGACTAAAACTCTGAGGAACATACTGGACCTGACTCTGCCTAGCTCGCCTGTTACTTTGCATCACTTTCCCCATCTTTCTCTGCTTGGCCTCACCAGCCTCTTACCCATTTCTGAAGCTTGTGAGAGTGCGCTGGCTACAGGCCTTTGGCTGGAGCTGCTTCCGCTGCTGGAATGCGCTGCTCCCAGATCTCTGCTCGGCCAGTCCCGCCCTTGGTGTTCAGGTCCAGTCAAATGTCATCACCTGAGAAATATCGCCCCTGGCCACTGTCAAAAAGAGCCACCATCCAGCACTTTCTACCACACCGATCCTATTTCATAATCGTGATACATACATACTATTGTTCTTGGTGGGGCTATGGGTTCAATTCCCCGCCCCCAAAGTGAGCACATGTGAGGAAGTAGAATGGCCCCATAGGGTGACCCAGGCTGTCGTCTTTCTCTCATGGAACCACTGAGTGGGTTTGAACCACCAGCCTTCCGGTTAGTAGCCGAGTGTTTAACCATTGGGCCATAAGGGTTCCTTATGAACTATCAATAGCACCATTTCATATTAAATTTTTTTAAATAACACAAAACCCACTGCTATCAAATCAATTACAACTCATAGGTCAGAAGAAAATTGCTCATTGGGTTTCCAAGTTCAATCTTCTAGATCTTTACAGGAGCAGACAGCCTCATCTTTCTGCCGTGGGACAGCTGGTGAGTTTGAGCTGCTGACCTTTCGGGTGGCAGCCTAACAGTAAACCCTCTGTGCCACCAGGGCTCCTGTGCCACCAGGGCTCCTGATTCATAGCAGATGACACGATTATTTGCTCATTGTTTTTGGATCTCAGAAGAATATTAGCCGTGTGAAATCAGGACTTTTCTACATATATTTCTCCCACTGCGTTTTCCCGGCACCTAGAACAAAGCCTGGCACACAGTGGTCACGCAAGGAAGAATGCTAGAATGCACAGTACACGGGGTAGGATGTTTAAGAACGTGCCGACTCCATGCGTGTCTGATGGAGCTGTTACTCAAGGCATCATCCTCTGTCGATGCTTTCAATTCCACCAGCATATTGAGACATCACAACAGACACAAGGGAAGCCTAACAGGAACTGATGGTCTATCCTTGTCAATTTGCTAAAATCATTCTAGCTAAACAATTGCAATAGATTAAAGGCATGGGGCCTAGACCCAAGGGCAAAGTGAGTTCAAAGTCCTGCTCAGCCACTGGTTGGCCTTGAAGAACTCACTCTGCAAATTACTCAGATCCCTCTTGGAAATAAAGGGATCTTAAGTCATATTGTTCTAACCCATCTTGTTCCTGGGAGGTCCCCTGGAGTCAGTTCAGACTCATAATGACCCTATGTACAACAGAGTAAAACACTGTCTGATCCTGCACCATCCTCCACAATGATGATCTTTGAACCCATCTAATTCCTACTCAAAACCAACTCACTGCCACTGAGTCGATTCTGACTCATTGTGACCCTATCGGTCAGGTCAGGGTAGAACTGCCCCTGTGGGCTTCCAAAACTCGTTATGGGAATAGAAGGCTTCATGTTTCTCCCTCAGAGCCATCAGTGATTTCCAACTGCTGACCTCATGATTAGCAGCCCAGTGCACAATCACTATGCCACCATAACTAACTCTTAACTCACACCATGCTCTAACTAACTCAAAACGAAAACCTCAAACTTACTGTGGATTTCCCGAAAATAACTCTATGGGAGTAGAAAGCCCGACCTTCTCTCCAGGAGCCAAGAGTGGTTTAGAACTGCCGACCTTTTGACTGGCAGGCTAATGTGTAACCACTACACCACCACTCAGAGGCATGTGAAAGATTAACACTCAGCGCCCACAGCTTCTTCTCGGAAGGGCTATCCCTGACCATCCACATCAAAGTTGGCCCAACTGCTGTTCTCTTTTTGCTTAGACAACACAATTGTCACCCTAGATCTTTCAAAGGATCCTTCTTCTTTGTGGGGGCACAGGCATTTCACGATCCTGCCCATTCAACTCACCCCAAGCCCCAGGGACCTGGAAGAGGTTCTCGCACAGAGTAGAAGCTGAAGGAACAATGGTGGAACGATGCATGTGAATGGGACACACTAGCCATTTGAGGAGTGACTGAGCTCAGTCATGACTGTTGCTATCCTTGTTGGTGACAGTGGTATAATCGCTATTTTTTCAAAGAAACTTGTTTTTCCTTTCTTTTTTGTCTCTGCACTAGCGCAGTGCTCTAGCCAGCTGAGCATGACTTTGCCTCAGAAGAGCCCCAAACACTAGTCATTGACTGTATTTCCAGGTTAGAAAAAAAAAGAAAGAATAGAAAAAAATCCTTAAACTCAGATTTCCTTCAAGCCAGAGGCTCCTGGACCTATGGAAATTGGTGGGATGTACATTTATTTCCCTTCTGGTAGAATTGCTTCACAGTCTGACTACACAAGATGAAGCCAGTTTGCTCTTCAATCGGCTGGCACCTTGCAGTCTCACGCATTTTCTCGCTGCTGCTGTCCCTGGGCACCTTCAGGTCCATTCCAACCCACAGCCATCACACAGGACGACGTAGACCTGCCCCACGGGGATTCCCAGGCTGTTGTCTGATTACCAAAGCAGAGGATCGAGACCTTTCCCCATGCAGCCTCGGCGTGGGTTTGAATCCCTGACCTTTTGCTTAGCAATTGAGCACTTGACCATTGCGCCAGCGGGGCTCATGCTGCTGCACCGGAACCCAAGTCACTTCATCCCACTGCACTGCCCCCATCAGCACTCAAAACCCGAATTCAAAGGGCGGGGCCGGCGGAGGAGCACAAGCAAGGCGCCCAAATTTCCAACAACGAGAAAGAGCCAAAGGCAAGCTTGAGAGAAAATCCAAGTGTAACTTTGTGCTTGGACATTTTCTTCTGTGCCAAGGGGCACCAAACCCATAGGATAGACGTCAGTCCTCTCAACAGCATCACCCGAGGCTAGTCCTAGCCCCCTGGGGTGTAAAACAGAGGTCCCTAAATACACAGCCGATGCCTAAAGAAACCCAAACCAAACTCACTGCCATCCAGCTGATCCCGACTCATCGTGACCCTGTAGGACAGAACAGCATTGTTTCTGTGGGTTTGTGAGACTCTAACTCCTTATGGGACTATAAAGTCTCATCTTTATCCTGAGGAAGGGCTGGTGGTTTCAAACCGCTGACCTTATGATTAGCAGCCCAATGCATAACCACTACACCACCAGTGCTCCAGACAATAAAGGATCTGATAGAACTAAAAACACAAAAATAAGCTGACTGCCATTGAGTGGATGCTGACTCATAGGGCCCTATAGGGCAGGGTAGAACTGCCCCTGTGGATTTCTGAGACAGTAACTGCTAAAGGGACTAGAAAAGCCGGTCTTTCTCCCGAGGAGGGGCTGGTGGTTTCAGTTTCGAACTGCTGACCTTCTGGATTGCAGCCCCACGGGTACGCACAATGGCGCCAGGGCTCCTGATACACTATAGGTGAGTTTAAAAAAAAAATGTGGATGTGCTGGTGCGCTCTCTGCCAGACCAGCTGGTTTCTCCCCTGGGGAAGACCTTGAACTTCTGTCTCTCTTTTGACTCTCCCTGACGCCCCGCACACATTTTTCATGACACAGAGAAAGCATTAGGGACGTTTCCTTCAAATTCATTAGAAACAGAATGGCCGTGGCCAACCCCCTCTTTAAAAAAAAATCTCATTCCACCCTTCATAACTGTGTTCATTAAAAGCTGTAACTATGTTCTGCCCACCTTAATGTAGGCATTTGATCATGTCCCCAGAAATGGCTTCAATGTCGCTTTAAGAAGGAAGCTTGGGGATGATTTCAGAGTCTTCATTCTGTGAGCAAAGCACTTAACTAATTAAGACCAGTGATGTTAATTTGGGTCTTAGCAGAAACTGCGCAATGCTGTCTTTTCTTTCTTTCTTTTTTTTTTTTAACCCACCTTAGCATCTCCCCGGCTTCATGGAAACATGAAACCTTTCCTGAGCATAAATGGCCATCCCAGGCTTTTCAATTAAATTAGCCCCGTGTTAGCAGAAGAGCTAAAATGCTCCTTTAAAAAAGAAAGAGAGCGAGAGAGAAACGGGGTGGGGGTGGGGGGGTGGCTGCTGCTTGGCTGCGCCTCCTTTCCAAGGGGAGGTGTGCAGTTCCATCTGGAGGGCTATTTTCTCCTGGCCCTGTTGGAAGAAAGTTTGCATCGTGGACAGAGGTGGCTGAGCACTTTCCTTTGGGTTTGTAGGCACACAGTCCGGTTTCGAAAATGATTTTTGTTTTTCAAGGGATGTGTAGGGAGATGCCTTCCCGTTCTGGATGCTTCGACAACAACAACAAAAAAACCCAGCAACAACAAAGTCAGACTCGCTGCCAGGAGTCAGTTCTCTCTCATAGCGACCCCCGAGGGAGCGTTAGGAGACCCTGGCACAGATTGGAATAAGAGGTACAGACAGGGTAGGGGTGAGCCTGTTTTTTAAAATCACGCGGATGAGAAGAGAGCTGTCATTGATATGAACAAAATGTGAGACAAATGCTTTCAAATATGATCCAGGCTTCTTTTCTGTTTCCTTCCTTCCTTCCTCCCTCCCTCCCTCCCTCCCTCCCTCCCTCCCTCCCTTCCTTCCTTCTTCCCCTTTCTCTCTCTCCTTTTGTAAATGTGATTCCTGTGAGCTCATTACCCCTCTACCCATCCTCCTGTAGTGATGAGGAGCTACAAAGCACCCATGTATCACTAATAAGATTTTGCGGCCGAGCCTCCCGATTTTGAAGTTCTAACATTTTAAACAATTTCAGGCATGGCTTTGGTGTCCTAGAGTATTTAAAGGTTCCCCGAGGAGGTGGGTTTTCTTTTAAATTACATTTTTTTTTCTTTTCTCTTCCTCTGATGGAGAGAGCGCACAAAAAGATGGAAAGAAGCAACCATCAGAAATTCCAAATGACCATTTTAATGACTTTCAAATGCCTCTGAATTAGTTCATCATTTCACCAGCGGGTTTGCTCTGGAAGCAAATAGATCACCAAGTCCCCCTTGCCTCTCAGGTTTCTCTCCTGTTGTCTCTACCTGTACTCCCCTTCCTCAGGAAGGAGCCAAGTCCTCCCCGCCTCCCTGAGCCCCCTCTCCCAGGTTGACCACTTGATAAGATGAACGCAGTAAGCAGGACCCCACAGCGGGGAAGCCCACAGGTGAGAGGGCACAGGAGCTGCGAAACCATCCTTCTGCAAAGACCCTGCCAGCTCAGTTTGCAGATCTTATCCCCCCCCCCACACACACACACACAGTGGGCGGATAGGCTCCACAGTCTCTGGATCTCTCTGATCACTTGTTTTAAAGCTCTGGGGTGCCCCAAACCCCACTCTAAATGCTACCTCTTCTCTTGAACAAAATGATTATATATTTTTTAAAAAAAGAGTCCCTAAGACAAACCACTGCAAGTTCGGCTGGGAGGGAAGGGAGCTGTGCACACTGGGGGAGAATGGTCTTGTGATGGGCAAGAGGCCCACAGACAGCAAGGGCGTTTCTCCTTCCTGTAAGACCCAGCTAAGCAAGAGCTCTCACGGAGGCGCTTTCTCACGTGCTGAAAATGACCACATATTCTTCATCAGAGCGGTCACCCCAAGAAACACACAGATGCGCATCTGGAAAGGGAATGGATGAAACTTGAGAAAGAGAGAACGAGAGAGAAAGAGAATAACCCCCTACACACACACACACACACACACTCACACACACACTCACACACACACACTCTCACACACACACACACACACACACACACACAACCACTTAAAAACAATTTCCCACGATTACAAATGACAGGAACAGATTGCAGGTAGAAAGGCAGGGGTGGAGGTCGGGGAAGAGTCTTGTTCAGTGGAGGTGCAGGATACCATCTCCCAGATGAGAGGAGACCCTGGCAGAGAGAGAGACTGTATTGATCATTGATTACCACATTGGAGAACGGAACTAAATCTCTCCCCAGAAAAAATTTAAAAAGAAGAGAAACTAACAGCCTTCTCAACGTGTGAGGCAATAAAAATTATTTGTGCCAAGCTTCTTTTCATACCACTGTGATTTTTTTTATAAAAGTCGCTCAATTTGATTGTAATTAAATATGTAATGAAAAAGCCCTGCTTCAGGGAAGCGATGCAAGGCTGTCTCTGTTAGTGTAATGCATTTCCAACCGTCTCTGCATCAAACGAGAAGGGTGGTCTGTGGGTGCCTGGTCTTGATACAGGATTGGGTAGGGAGGTCTGAACACTTTCCAAGGGGACTTGGGTGAATGCAGCCATTGCCTTTGAAATAGTGGCTGAGATTTTCCCCCTTCCCCCCCCCCACCCCAATGTCCCTGGAACTAAACAGACAGTGCAAATACCCTGGTAGAAGGAAGGCGGTCCTACTGGGGAAATGTAAGTCCTGTCAGCTAATTACAGATCCGGCACTAACAGGAACCAGGCCTGGGCTTTCTTAACTCCAGGGAGGGGCAAAGGCAGGTACCTGGTTTGGGTGTTCTTTCGGTGATACCACACTCTTTCCCGACCCCCCCCCCATCCTTTCAAACTAGCTTCCTGAAGAGCAGACACCCCACCACCACCCAGCACACCACAGGGAAGAGAAAGAGAGGTGCCCCAGTGGTGTTAGGCAGTCTTTCTGCAGCAGGCTCAAGAAGCCAGTTGGGGTAAAATGAAACCAAGAACCCCAGCTGGAGACAGACAGGAGGCAAGATGCTCCTAGGACTGGTCTTCGAAAGACACCCAGGAGCTATCTGTCAGGGTGGGAAGGGTCCCCCAAAGGGAGTGCAGACTCCTGGAAGCTCGAAGGGGAAAATAACTGCATACGTGTGAAGGGATAGAGAAAATAAGGCATGTTTCCTGTTCAGAAAGGAGACCTGTTTCTACCCTCTCTCTCTCCACAGGGAGCAGCGCCCCCACCCTGCGCCGTCTCAACCCACAGAAGACTATCAAGTTGGAGAAGCTTCCAAGGCCCCCACCCCCTTACCTAGCTCCACGACAACTCCCTGCCACTCACCATCTGCTGATTAGGGTGAACGCATTGCGTCCTGATATGGCAGATTAAAATGGAAATCAATAAATACCTAAAACAAATGGGCTTTTGAGATGTCCCTTTCAATCTGGGTCTTTAAGGGTGAGGTGAGAGGGGAAGAAGGGAGTGGAGAGGGAAACGGGACAGGGCTCCAGCAGCCACCGATTTCACACCCCCAACACTGGCAAAGTAGATGACCTGCTTCCCTCCCTGGCTCACCCAGGGGCGGCCCTCATGTGGCTGGGCTCCTCTGGATGTGTGTGTGGGGGTGGGGGTTGGGGGGTTATGTTTCCCATTCATCTGCTACTACGTCCAAAGAGTGCAGGGCACCCAGAGTCTCCATCATGAGGTATTTCGAAGTTCAAAGCTGTGAACTTGTCTCTCCAAAGGCTGCTTGAACAGAGTAAGCTTCAGGAGCCTCCACCCTGCTTCCTCTCTCCATATTCTCTCAAATCCTGGTTCCGCTTGGCCTATACTCTCAAAGTGTTCTCACCACCCTCTGCTCCTCCAGCTGCCTGTCCCTCCTCTGCCCTTCTAGTGCCTTCTTCTGCTGAATCCTAAACCTTCCCTGGGAGTCACCGCTACCCTGAGCTGGGAACCAACCGAGATGGCTCAGGTCACCTCTCTACTCCTTGGCGGCCTGCAGAGTTGTCTCAGCTGAGGACGGCTCCCATGCAAATACCCTGTGCCGTTAAGGTGCAAATTACAACTTTTAAGTAATGATTGCTAATAGTCTCATGTTTACTGCCACACAGGACAGTCATAAAAACAAAACCTGCATTACTCATTCTCATATTAAATAAACAAAATGAACGGAGGGGGCTGTTCCTTTTTGCAAGGCCCCTCCTCAGATCTGGGTGATCAGAGGTCTCGGGAGAGTCACAGGAAGAAGGAAGATTTTCATCACTTGAGGGTAGGTGGGGGGTGCTGAGTCAGAGCACTTCCATTTATCTGGGTGTTAGGTGGCCGCCTGGGAATGCCCACAAGATCACATCTGCGCCCTGGCTCTTGGCTGGCATTCATGTAAGAATGATCACCGTTCCGAATGGCGACATGAAACCTGCATCGCCCATGTGTGCAGACAGAGGCTGACGGAGATGGCAAAACCAGCAGAGTGGCGTAGGGGCCGCAGTCGCCACCCAGCCCTCGCGCTGTCTGATTGCACCTTCCTGCCATCTTCTCAACTGGGCACAAAATAGACGAGGCCAGTGGCCTGGAATCCCGGAAGAATTCCAGGTAACAATGGATACGTTTTTCATGGAGAATGAAATATATATGCGCAGAAGTGTACATGCTATCTTTTGAGTGTGTGCGCACGCGCGCACACGCACACATACCTCCATGTGCACAAATTCTTTGGTTCCTACAAGTCAGCTTTCCAGCCACCCCCTCTCCCCATCCCCCACGAAGTCATCACATAAGGTGGTGGGGAGAGCATCCCTTTGGAGAGCAAGGAGGCATGGCACCTCTGGACCACTCGTGGCGGGGCTTGTCTTTGAAGCGGTAGTGCCTGTCTGCCATGCCCTCCCTCTCAGAGGTGCGGGAAAGAAAACAGCAGACCACGTTCACCCCGCCTTTCTACCACCACCGCTTCTCCTCTTTGGATACCTGCTTTATTAGAAAGTCTGAGAACGGCTTTTCCTTGAAACCCGGCCCTTAGAAGCAAGAACACGAGGAGATCCGATTGCCAAGGGCCGTTCTTGGGAAAGAGCGGCCTGCAGGGAAAAGCTTGGGTTCGGATTCCTCCGCAGGCTGGTGGTAGCTTACATTTTTCATTAATCAAGCCCGAAATCAAGCTTTCAACAACAGCGCAGGGGAGTAATTACTTACAGTTGTGCGTTGTGTTTAATTGTAAGCAGTGATAAAAGTTAGTGTGCCCACAAGCTTAGGACAACCCCCCCCCCCCCCGCACATGCTCCCCCCCACCCCTCCCCCTTTCCCTGGATCTTCACAGGCTAAAGAAAGAATTCCAAAGTGGCAAACTTGACTGTGAATAATCAGCTCAGGGGAAGCAGAGCACTGATGACCTCAGATGAGGGGAAGAAACACAGCATGAAAAACATTTTTTTGCTTTATTAATATGTGAGCAAAGAGGTAGCTTAAGAGGGAACTTGCTGGGTATGAAATGAATTATTCCCTTTCTGTCTGATGGGCTTTCCATTCCTTCCAGGGGTTCCAGAAGGTGAGCAGCGCCAGGCACACGAATCTCAAAATCGACCGGGAATACAATAGTCCCGAAGAGAGAAACTACAGGGCGAAGTTTCTAGGGCGCTCAGACCAGCCGGTCCGTCAGCAGACCGCTCGGCCAGCACCGGTGGACGGCCGCGAGGGGAAAAGGGGCTCTTGGCAGAGGTGTGCATGGCACTCTGCTCCCTGCACCTGGATCCTCATTGATCAGAGGGTAATTAGCATCCAGGTCGGGCAATTCTGGGCAATGCACTTTTTGTAATGAGCTTCCTAAAGGGAGACAGGTCCAGCCATTCTGGTAATTTAAATTACTTCTAGTTGTTGATGGCCTTTACCGGAAAACAAGAAAGGAAAAAAAAAATGACGGAGTACTTTTCAGGGCTGTATCACTTCTGGCTGGACCGCAGCCCAGGGCTCTCTTTTGGGACAATAATAAGGACGTTGTTATCTGTAATCATCTAACTACGCTTGAACTTACTGTTGCCAGAACCAGCCAGGGCAAGGCTTCCTCTCTCTGAGCCTGGAGGGCCGCTCCCGCCCCAGAGCTTGCCAGACCACCACAGCAAAGCGAGCCTAAGGTTTCAAAATCCAGTGAACCCCCTACAGAAAGGGACAGGGATGCGGGGGGGCCACTGTGGACGAGGGTGACAGCCTGAGTAGATGGAAGCTGCCCCTCGGTGACGAGGCACATTCTGAACATCTAGGACACACAGAAGATCAGAGTCGTATGCTCTTCGCCAAACACTTGGAAAATACCAGAAACACAACTTTCGAGGCGTTACGTCCGCAGGGAGCGAGAAGCCCCCGCCCACGGGTATGACAGCAATTCGGTGCGCAGAAGGGACGATAATTGTGGGGATTTCAAAGCACATGTACTTCTATCCTGAGCCGGGAGCAGGCAGAGATGGCCAGTTGGCTTGGCGGTCTAGCCTGCTGAGACCCAACTACCCACTTGCCCAGGATTGGCAGCTTAACTTTGAGCTTGTTCTAAGGGCGACTTTGCAAAGTTTATTCAAGTGTTGCACTGCGCTCTCCTGTGTGGTTGGCTCAAGTTGGAGCAGAATGAGATGTTGCAGTGGGGCGGCCAGCTGATCTGATGCTGCCCAAAGCCACAGGGTAAAGAAAGAGCAGGGGCTGGGGTGGGGTGGGCTAAAAACAACAACAACAACATTAAACAAACCCACCAAACCCAAAGTCAAGCTTTTCGCTAAATCCCTGATTCAACTAAAGGACACAAAGAATTGCAGATGCCCACATTAAAAGCCACACAGATAATAATTGTACATGCCTGGCTCCGAACGTAAAGGGCAAGGCTTGCGTCACTGGCACTCTGAGTTTCCATGGTGAGTGATTTATTGATATATATCAAGAATGAATAGATCAAAGGCAGCGAGATGACAGGTGATCAATCAAATGTCCAATCAAAACTAGCAATCAAGTAGAAAGCTGATTTTTCCGTGGGTGGGTCTGGCAGGGAAAAATGAACTTTCATATTACACTTCCGAGAAACAAAACCCCAGCATACTATTAAAAAAGCAATTAAGCAACCCAAAAGACACACATACGCGCGCGCGCACACACACACGCAATAATCCTCTCGATCTATTTTACCGATCGGTTAACCTATTCCTCTCTGAGTGGGTAGTGCGGGGAAGGAGAATCCAATCGGGATACTGTTGAACCACACACGGCCAGATTTTCAAAGTTTATAACTCTCTCTGTGCAAAGGAAAACCAGAGCTGTTTAAATGTTCCATTGGGGACATTTCTTTCTTTTCTTTCTCTTTTTTAATGGACAGGAGAGTGTTGATTAGATTTCCAAATGTGATCCTTTTAGAAAATATATTCAAAGGTTCATCCTTCTCCAGAGCTGATTTTTCCACCTTGGGGATCAAAGTTTAACTCCTAATGCATGCCCCAAGGCCAGCCTCCAGCCCACAGCCTGGGCAAAATGTGCACTGAGTGTCCCAAAGCCAGGGAAGCAGACGGACCCCGGAGGCCACAAGTCACAGGCACTGACCACAACGCAGACGGATGCTGGGGTTCAGGGACTGTCTCCCCACACCGCACCCCAAATTCTCAACCCAGCTTGTGAGGCAAGAAATCGCCTAGGAGAAAGTTAGGGGTGGGGAGAGGGTGGGGGAAGAAAGTTGACGGAGGGATGGCTTGGTGGGATAGCCCCCCCATTTCGACCCAACAGAGCCTGCATAGGGAAGCTCAAAGAAGGCAGAGGGAGACTGGGGGTTAGTAGGGTGACAGAGAGGCCGACTGGGGCCAAGTGCCCCCCAAAAGCTTAGGGGGTGGCGTCCTGGCGGACCCTGGGGCCAGGAGGGCGGGAGCGGCGCGCGGCGCGCAGGGCAGCCCAGGCTGGGCAGCCTGGAGCGGAGCCTTTTCTCTTACCTGCCGCCCGCTTGGGTGCCTGCTGCTTCCTCCTGGGCATCGCTTTACTCCGCTCCAGTCCCACGTCTGGCGCCCCGGCCCCGAGCCGTGCGCGGGGGCCGAGGTCTCTCCTGGCTCTCTGGGACTCCTCCGCCTCTTGCCCGGTGGCTCCTAAGGCGTCACTCGGCCTCTGTCCCCCTGACGATGACCCCCCTGCAACTCCTCCACCACGGGCCAGAGACCCCCTCTCTGGGTGGCAGATACGGGTGCCTGGTGCCAGCTGGTTGGAAGTAGAGGTTGGTTCTGCCCTTGTTAGTTTGTTTTGTTTGTTTTGGATTTTTTGGTTGTTTTTTTTTCCTCTCTCTCTTTTGTTTTTGCTTTTTGGAATTTTTGGTTGTTTTTTTTTTTTTTTTGGTGACTGTGGAGACACTTGATTTCTTTATTAAACATCCAAGATCGGGTTCAGACGGAAGGGAAGAGGGGCGCACACGCGCCGCACGCACACTTGCGCTTAAGGAAAAAAGGCAATCCTGCGAAGGTACTGGGTTTCTTCTTTTTCTTCTTCTTCCTTCTCCTTTTCCCCTCCTCCTCCTCTTCTTCCTCCTCCTCCTCCTCTTTCTCCTCCTCCTCCTCCACCACCACAACTACCACCACCTCCTCCTCCTCTTCCTCCTCCTCCTCCTCCTCCTCCTGGCTGGTCTCTGTGGCGGACTCACGCAGGGGGGAGAGAGAGATCACCGTAGGTTGGTGGCTGCTGTCAGATCCCCGTCTGTGAGTGATAAGCTAGAGGACAGGAGCGGGTTTGGGAAAGACAGAAAATCTGGAATTCACTCACTCACTCACACACACTCACACACACACACACACACACACATACACGCGCGCGCGCGCACACGCACACACTCGCTCACACACACACGCGCGCGCACACACACATACACTCACACTCATGCACTCACACACACCACACACACACACACACACACACACACACACACACTGGCGCGCGCTGGCGCGCGCGCGCGCACGCACACACACACACAAGACAGGGCGAGGCGATGCCAGCAAACATCGATGCCGCTGAACAAACTGAACATTAACAAACTCCTCCTCCTCCTCCTCCTCCTCCTCTCCCCGCGACCTGATGACAGGGAGAAATTTACTCCCCAGCCGCAGAGCGCGCGGCAGCGGGAGTCTATTAAAGGGACAGCGTCCCGCCGGGGACAGGGGGCTGGGGGCGCGGGAACCAGACGCCCCAGGACCCCGGGAGCGCCTACCAGGGCAGGAACGCACCTTGGGGGAGAGGGGCTGGGCTGTGGGCACCGGGAGAGAAGCCCAGGGGACTGGGTGGTGGCCCAACTGGGACGCCAGGAGGGGTGAGACTCAGGGGGCTGGCTCAACAGACTGGGAATCCTACAAGGGGAGTACTTGGGTGTACTTGAGACAGGGACTTCATCCAGCCAAGCAAGACCTGCATCCTCTAGGTCTCTTAACCTGAGCTCACCTGATCACAAAGAATGGCCCCTCCTTCCCCGATGAAACTAGAAGGCGCTCTGGTGGCTCAGCGTGGCATGGCGCAGTGGTTAAGGGCTGGGCTAACCCAGAGGTGAGCTGTTTAAACCCACCAGCCAAGGGTGAAAGGTGTAGTTGTCTGCTCCCTAAAGATTGCAGCTCTGGTGACCCAGCGAGGTGGCTCTGGTCGCCAGGCTCACCAGGCACCCTTTTAAAGCCTCACCTTCTCAGTAACCAGGGACTGCTCCTGGAACCTGAACTCTTCCATCCTGCTCCATGGTACTCTAAAACAAGCTCTTGGCCTTCTGTTCAAGTATGATTTGTTAAGCATCCTACCCATGCTTGCTCTGGAGAAAGGACGCACAGAGAAAGGCCAGATAACAGCAAGGGTCTCTGAATGCGGGAAGTGACCAGGCCCCCAGATACCCCAGTTCTGCTTGTGTTTTCTTCTCCCAGATATCTACTTAATCCCCTCCCCATTCCAATCCAACTCTTTAGTTTTCTTCAGTTTGCTTATCAGTCCCATGAAGGTTTCCAACCTGCAAGACCTGAGAAGGTTGGTATGAATTAGAATCAATTCCGTAGCTGGGAGTCTGGTTCCAGCATTACACCTATTTCTTTAAATCATCGCTTTAAACGGCTGTATGGTCTTCCACGGCCTGTCCGAACCACAGCTTTATCTATCCATCTGCTTGTGGGCAGTGTTTCCAGCTTCCAGGTGGGGTGACTCTGGCTCCCATCAACATAGGTGTGTAGATCTTGGTTCCAGTCAAGAGTCTTAATTTTCCTGATCTTATGGTGTTCTTATTTCTAACTTTGCTTGTTGCTAAAATCTTAGTTCTTCTTGCTAGGTCTCACGCCACATCTATTATATACAGTGTGTTGGCACAGTGGTTATGTTTTGGGCTACGAACTGCAAGGTCAGCAGTTCAAAATCACCATCCGCTTTGTGGGAGAAAGTCAAGGCTTTCTATTCTGCCAAAGAGTTCGAGTCTCCAACCCCACAGGGCAGTTCTATCCTTTCCTGTAGGCTCACAATGAGTTAGAATTGACTTGATGGCAGAGAATGTGTTTCAGTTGCTATTGTCAGAATTCCTCTTCTATAATGCATGCTTCACGGGGGAGAAGGAATTTTCCCTCCTTGGGTCACTGCTCTATCTCCAAAGATGTGAAAAGGCAAGGCAGACAGCAAGTGGTCAGAAAAATATTTATTGAATAAATGAAGAGCTAGTAAACAAGATAATTTCAGAGTCCAACCTGAAAACGTTGGAGACTCACTCAGCAAAGGAGCACGGCCTTGCTTGTGCTTAATTACTAGCCTGTCGTGACCAGTTGCACATATTTTTCACCATTTCCTGGGTGAAATCCCTGTGAAATTGAAGTGGTAAAAACCCCTGGACATGGTCATGATAGACACAAGCAAACCCATGTTTCCCTTGCTTATTGGGCAATCTGTCCCACTGGAGGCCCTGGTGAAGATGAGCATTTCTGGGCTTTATCTACAGCCAAGTCCACTAATCTTGGCTCCATTAATATTTGAGGCCAGATAGCCCAGCTAAGAGGACTGTTCTGTGCACTGTAAGATGTTTAACAATATCTCTGCGCTCTACCCACTCGATGCCAGTAGCACGGCCCTGACCCAATGGTGACAACTGCAAATGTCCCCAGACACAGACGAGTGTCCCTTGGGATATAAGGTTGCCTGTGGCTGAAAACCACTGCTCTATGCCCTTCCAAATCAGAGTCCAGAGTGAGACTTCAGTGCTCCGCATTTCGAATGAGCAACCCCCAACTCAAAAGCCCATGCCTCACTGACCCCATTCAAAAATTCCTGCTGAAAAAAAAAAAAGATCTTTTTCTAGAATCTGATATGGTGAATGTAGCTAATTGTACTGCCAACTTAGGCTTAGAAACCAGCTTGGTTTGGGGCAGGAGGGAGTCAGACAAGCATTGTGAGCATTCTGGGGTCAGCAGTGCTCACTCCTCATTACCCCATGGTCCATGCAGGAGTGAAGCCCATCCCAGGAGATCTAGGACCACCCTGCCCCCCTACATCCATCCACCTGACACCTTTGCCCTCCTTCTTGGGAATTACTAGGTATCATGAGTTCCTCAATTATTTTTCATAAATGTTCTTCTGGGCTATAGGGAATTGACCTCTCTCCGTCCTACTCATCAACCACAGCACATATTGTCACCATGAGCAAAATCCTGTTGAGTCATTTTTCCTATCTCCACCAGGGAGATGCAATGCTCATTTCTCCATGTCACCTACATGGTACAAGCCCTTAACTCACCTGCCCTAAGTCACTCAAGCAGTCTCCCTCCACCACCAACCCCACCCAACCCCAGCCTAGTTCTTAAGCCACGGAGGCAGGGAAAATGCACGCAGCTCCATAGTTGGCAGTGGCAGCAAAAAAATGTATTCATTCTAATGACCCAGCATGCCTTTACGGCTCACTGTGGAAGGGACCACCCCTCCTGAGTGGAAACTCACAGGCCTGCCGTCCCATGACCAGGAGGTGCGGTGTGCACAGGAAGAAGGCTGAGATCAGCGTTCATCCTATAGAAGCTCCAGGCCCATCTAAGGTGTGTACGGTGCATCCAGCCATTCAATGACCAAACCCCTACTCTGTTCATTCCTGATGTGTCCAAGGCATTATCCTGGTACAGGGGAGTCCAGGATGCACAAGGAAGGGTTCTTGCCTCCGGAAAACTTCTGTGATAATGACGTTCAAAAGACCAGGGAGTAAGAAGGAAGGGCATTGGGAACTGGATGTGCCTTGAAAGGAACTGGGCAGGGCTGGGGGGTGGGGGGTGGGGGAAGGGAACAGGCAGGTATTATCAGTGTTGGATTCTAGGATTTCCTCCGCTCTCCAGAGAACTCTTCTTGCCACTTTACTTCTTCCTCCATAGCTGCCTGGATACTAGGTGAATGTGTAAGATATTTTTAATGCCCACCTTTCAACTGGCTACCAACACATTCTAGAACATACATTTCTAGGCCCTGCGCTTTCATTGCTTAGTGGTTGTTCCTCTTGCTCCTCACCCTGACTATTGGGCCTGGTTATTGGCAAAAGACAATTTCAACCATCCCAATGGGATTCTTGAGAAATACAATGGTTCTCAGATGCCATTCAAGGCTGTGGACATGAAATAACATTGAATCAAGTACCGAGAGAGGGAGCAAATCCCTTTTGATTTTTAAACATTTTCAATTTAAGAAAGTTTCACTTTGATGCCGTTGGTGTTAGGGGCCATTGAGTTGGCTCTGACCCATCGGGACCTGATGCACAACAGAATGAAGCACTGTATGGTCCTCCTTCGCCATCCTCACCATGGTCCCTGTGCCGGAGCCCATGGATGCAGCCGTGGTGGCAGGCCATCTCGCCAAGGCCCTTTTTTTTTCACTGCCCCTCCACTTCACCAAACACGATGTCCTTTTCCAGGGACTGGTCTCTCCTGACAATATGGGCAAAGTATGGAAGAGGAAGTCTCACCATCCTTGCCTCTAAGGAGCACTCTGGCCCTAATTCTCCCCAGACAGATGGGTTGTCCTTTGAGCAGTCCATGGTACTTTTGCAACGGTCTTCTTCAGCTTGGTACTACCATGCCATTAAGGCCTAAGGTCGGAATGCCCATTGTTCGGCAGAGCAACCTCAGAGCTCAGGCTCAGAAGCAGAGCGGTTAGCAAGGGGCCCCAAATGGACTTTCGGAAGTGGGTTGTTTCCCTTGTATTTGGTTTAGGACTCATTTCTCTATAGGCTCGCTATGAGTTGCTATCGACTTGATGGCAGTGAGCTTGGTCTTGGGTTTTTCTCTTTTAGAGAAGGATATCGTGGTCTGTTCTGGTTTATGTACCTTTAATTCAGTGAAAAGACATCATTCTCTCCAGAGGTAAATAGCAGCAGACTATAAGTCAGAATAGACCTTCCCCTGCCATGCAGGACAATAACAATGTCGCAAGTGGGAGGGGGGTTGGTGAACGATGAGAAAGGCGATGTGGGCATGCCAAGGATTTGCAAAAGCCGCTGTTAAACCGCAGGCTCTGCACTTTCAGAAACTTCGCCCAGGATGTGGTGGCTTGGAATCGCTGAGGTGGGTCTTCAGGGAACTGCACCGCATAGGATCCAACACTCAAACTTAGGGATGTGTAAGGGCATGAACGGATCGGAATGACTCAACTGTGTCTTCCAGGACAGTTGTTCCCACACTGGCTCGGCGTCAGAATCACCTGGACAGTTGTTTTCCTTCCTCAGATAAAACAGCTCAGGCTCCCTCACTCAGTGACATCCCTGGGTGGGGCCGCAAAGAGGATGTTTTACAAGTTCCCAGGTGATTCTGCTAAGGTGCCAGGAATGGGAACCCGCCCCTACAAAAGCTGAATTTTGCGGCAAGGAAGTCCAGGTCATTGAGTGTATTGCAGGGAATGGCAAGTGGGTCTGTTATTGGAGTCATTCAACAGGGTCGAGGATCCCACTCATGCCCTCTGTACAAGCGCCATTGTATCACAGACGTTGTTGTTGTTGTTAACTTGCTGGCCCTATCATTATCAGCCTTCTGATCAATGCAATTGAAGCAACCATCACCACGTGCCTCCCTGATGCCAGTTCCTGCCTTCACGGTGCATCGAGCTTCTTGGGAAAATGTCTGTGCAGGTCTTGGGGCTTCTACCCTTCATCTCCTCTCCAGCAAGACCTTCGAGGATGCCTGCCATCGACCACCTTAGAGAATCTCCCCTGGCCTGCTCTCTCTACGAGGGCCACTCCTCTGCCCTCCTGTCGTCCATTCTGCACACCCCTCATGACCATCAGCTAATAGCTTGTTCTTGCAGGCATCTCTTCCTGATGTCTCTCAAGCAAAATGCAAGCTCGTTAAGAACAGGGACCCTGCCCTATTCACCTTCATGTTCCCGAGTCCAGTGCAGTAACGCTGCCGGAACTGGTTATCAGGAGAGTCGTGTGGCATGACTGAATGCCAACGTGGGTGTGGGCATCTCTGCACACGAAAGGGTGTACCTTGAGATGCCTTCGGCTCACCAGCGTGGCTTCAGTGGCATGGGCATATGACACTTCTGTCACTGTGTGTCTTCGACAAGCTCTGCTCTACTACCCTTGCCAGTTCCCTCACTTTTCTCCCCCTTGCCCCTTAAAGGCTGCCTCTTTCAGGAAGCCCAACTTGGTGGGCTCCATACAAGCCAAAGTTCTCAACTCCATGTGGTCTTCAAACAAAGAGACTCAGCATAGGCTTATGAGTCTGCAGAGGGGCATGCCCATCATCCGGAAGCGCTCTTCCATGGCTGGATCTCAGGACAGTGCGTCGTGACCTTCGGGAGGGACAGCGAGGAAGGTCCTGGAAAGCTGGCACTGTTCTTCACCCTGGCGCTGGTTACACAGACACCTTGACTGTGCACCAGAGTCCAGTGACATGCTACTGATTTGTATGCTTCTAAGCATAACAACAAGCAAACACTCCCAAACACCTAAACCCACATCCACCGAGTCTCCAACTCATTGCGACCCTCTATAGGATATCTGAGATGGTAAACAGGCAGGCTGCTCTGTCTCCCTCGCTGAGAGGGGCTGGTGGGTTTGCAATACCAACCTAAGCCTTCACATCTTGACCAGGGAGCGTTAGGTGCCGTACTCAATGTGACTGTATATTCTACTCAACTAGAGGGATTTTAAATCCCCAGATTTTACCCCAGATCAATTCCATCGAAAGGATACCAGGTGGCACGTATGGGTTATAGGCTGGGTTGCTGACTGCCGTGCCCGTGGCTCAAACCCTGCAGCCACTCTGTGGGAGAAGGAAGAGGCTGGCTGCTGCAGTCAAGATTTACAGTCTCAGAAACCCGGTGTAGGGATGCTATGCACTGGACATGACTCAGTGGCCGTGAATTTTTGCTTTCTAAAACAATTACATCAGAATCTCTGGGTGCGGGCTCTAGCCACGGGCACTGTTAAAAGCTGCCCAGGCCATTTCAAAGGGTGGTCAAGTCGGCGAACTGGTAGGATTGTGTCCTCAAGGTCATAATTCACTGCCTTTCTCTCGTGTACTTGATCTTTCCCCAAAGATCCCTGTTCCCCAGAGTCCCTTTGTGCCGACCTGCAGGTAGCAGCCCTGGGTCTCTGGATTTTCTCGACTTTGCACAACACCTGGTGGTGTATCACGGTGGCCGGCAGAGACAGACAAGGGCAGACTCAGATGGTGGAACATTAGAGCGTGTCGCATTACCCGCTGAGCAAGGGACACACAGGCTTCCTTGTGCTTACTTACTAATCTGGAGCAAAGACATTCACATTTTTTTCCACCACATCAGAGATTCTGCTTCTAGGTCTGGCTGGCAACTGTCTCTCTCCACCCCCACAGCCTGCCCCTATGGAAACACAGGCTCTTGGCACATTTACAACCTCTGACGAGGTTGGCGTAGCCAGTAAGCAAGATAAGCACGGACTTGCTTGTGCATCCTTAATCTGTAGCAAGTAGGTTTCTATGTGAAATTGGGCAACAGGTAAGCCTATACCTACTTTTCTTACTGGGCCATCTGCTCTTGGTGGCAGGAAGGAAACACCACAGGGTGCTGGGATAGAGAATAAGGAGGTTGACCCTGTACAGGTCAGTGCAGGTCTCTCGGAGGAAATGACCTTTCCATGGAGCTGTGAGGGGTAAGACTCACTGCCATCGAGTTGATGCTGACTCATAGCAACTCTATAGGATGGGGTGGAACAACCCCATGGGTTTCTGAGACTGTAACTCTTTGTGAGAGTAGAAAGCCCTCACTTTCTCCCAACAAGGGGCTTGTGGTCTCGAACTACTGACCTAGCATTTAGCATCTCAACACGTACTCACCAAGCCACCAGGGCTTCCGGTGAGGGATAAGAAACAGCTAATTAAAAAACCTGGTCCTTCCTGCCCCTCCCCCGAAAAGAATTTGTTCCAAAGAACGACATTGACTCTGCAGCTCCGGGAGATGAACATATCTGATCAGAGCACACGGGAGAAGATGAAGGGGCAGGAGGAGAGAGTGGAGCACAGCCTGACCTACCAGGCCGTGATGATGATGTTCCTGAGTAGAGCAGCCAGTCCACAGAGAGAACAACATGGCTGGCCCCACTATGAGAAATGATGCCAATCAGTGACTAAGGGCGATACAGGGGACTGCACCGGAGACACAGTGTGGGAATTGCACCTGACCTGATCCCACCACACCGAGGCAAATCACTGGGGGAGTACAGCGGAACAGCAAGGGAATGGAGTGGCAAGGTCCCCAGGGAATGCTGAAAGTGGACTTTGGGGCCAGGGCGTGGTGCCCCAACAGACTGGACTGGAAAACGCTCCTAAGGGCCAACAAACGATCCCTGAACTAACTACAAGCTTTTCTCTTGTGAACTGCTTTGTTCTGTTCTTTGTCAGTGGTTTGTTTTTGTTGTTTTGTTGTCTGGTTGCATACTGTTGCTTTGTTTTCCTCTGTCTTGTTTTCGTGCATGTTAGTGTCTCCACAGGTCTGTCTGAATAGGACAGGCTGGATGAACTATCTGGAGGAAAAACAACGGGACCGACAGTTCCGGGGGGACTTGGGGTGGGGGTTAGGGGGGGTAAGGAAGTGGTGTTAACAAACCCAGGGACAAGGGAAAAACATGGGACCCCAAATGGTAGAGAAGGGGGAGTGGCAGGCCTGGTGGGAAATGATCAAGGGTAAGGTTGCTTAGAGAAGAGGTATACTCTAGCCCAGGTGGCGACAAAGCATGGTAGTAGGGCAGGAGGAAAGTCAAGGGAGATGGAGGAAAGAGCTAGGAGTCAAAGGGCATTCATGGAGGTCTAGACAAAGACATGTACATGCAAATATATATAGGAGGATGGGGAAATAGATCTATGTGTCTATATTTATAGGTCAAGTATTAAGGTGGCGGAAGGACCTTGGGGCTCTACTCAAACACTCCCTCAATGCATGAATACCTTCTTTTATTAAATTGGAACTCTATGATGCTCACTCTCCCGACACAACGGCTGGAGCCAAAGTGGGTGAACAAGTAAATGTGGTGAAGAAAGCTGATGGTGCCCGGCTATCAAAAGAGATAGTGACTGGGGTCTTAAAGGCTTGAAGATAAACAAGCGGCCATCTAGCTCAGAAGCAACAAAGTCCACATGGAAGAACACGCCAACCTGTGTGATCGAGTGGTCCCGAAGGGATCAGTTACCAGGCATCAAAGAACAAAAAAACATATCATTGACTGCACACCTCCATTATAGGATCACTGAAGACAAATGGGTGCATAAGCAAATGCGGTAAAGAAAGCTGATGGTGCCCGGCTATCAAAAGAGATAGTGTCTGGGGTCTTAAAGGCTTGAAGGTGAACAAGCGGCCATCTAGCTCAGAAGCAAAAAAGCCCACATGGAAGAAGCACACCGGCCAGTGCGATCACGAGGTGCCAAAGGGATCAGGTATAAGGCATCATGCAAAAAAAGATATAAGTGTGTGTAAAAATAAAAAATAAAAAACCTGGTCCTGAAGCTGGATGAGACTTTTCTACTGAGGTGTGGAAAGGAGGTAGTCAGGGAGAGGGGAGCTGACCGGAGGCGGGAAAGATGGACAGGAGCCACATGACAGATGGCCTCCTCAGTCATTCAGTCATCCTGTGGAGTTCGGATTGCATTGGTTCTTTCTTTTACTGACCAATTGCCACTGAGCTGGCCCCACTCAGGATGATTGTAGGTGTGTTACAGCAGAACTGTGCTCCACACAGTTTTTGGTGGCTGATTGTTTGGAAGGAGATGGCCAGGTCTTTCTTTGCAGGGGCCTCTGGATAAACTCGAACCTCCCACCTTTCAGGTGGCCACCGAGTGTGTTTGGTGCTTGTGCGGTCTCAAACAAAACCTCACTGCCATGGAAGGGATTCCAGCACACAGCGATCCTGTAGGACGGGGGACAACTGTGCTTGTGGGCTTCCGAGACGGTAGCTCTTTACAGGAGCAGAAAGCCACATCTTGCTCCCTCGGAGCAGCTGGTGACTTCCAGTGGCCTTTTAGAGTAGCAGCCCAAGGTGTGACCTATTCTGTACATGGCCACGGCTCTCGTGGTGCTGTCTGGGTACATGACTACCCTCGTACCAATGGCCAAATATCAATGCATTGATTTACCAAACCCACACCAAACTCACTGCCACGGAGGCCATTTTCACCAATAACAACCCCGTGGACAGGGCAGAATGGGCCATGTGGGTTTCCGAGTCTGTAACTCGTGATGAGATTAGAGAGCCTTGTCTTTCTCTTGTGGAACAGCTGGTGGTTTCGAACTGCTGACCTTACAGTTAGCATCCCAAAGCGTCACCTCCCCTCCCCACCCCAAGTCCATTAGAATGGGTTGCCTTAACCTTGGAGAAAAGGGGTCTTGTTCTGTTCTCGTTGAGAATACTGAAGGATGATGCTGATAACGTTTGGGGGCTCACAGCTCTTGACAAGCTTGCTTCTAAGTGGGGGTTGTCCCTCCAAAAGTTGTTGGGCTCCCTTTCCTAAACCTAGTTCGATTTGGCCAGGTGTCAACTTTGCACCAGCAATTAGCTGCTGTGTATATTGAAGGACGGATGGTGACTGCTGAGTGGACAAGGGGAGCCGTGGGAGCCGTGAGGTGCAACACAGAATCACGTCTCCCTGGCAAGGGAGAGCTTGCCACCAGTGACAGTGTGTTGCTGCCACCGAAGAATCCAGGCCAAGTCGCTGGCCCAGTAACCCGCCATTGCTCAACTTCATTAGCCACGGGAAGACATTAAGTGAATGTAAGGACCGGAGAAGCCCCGGAACCATGGATCGAACAGCCTTGAAGTTCCGGCTCCCGAGATGAGGTCTGCCACCTCCAGGGTGCCTCCAGCATGACTCCTGCACTCATTAGAATGGTGCGCCCCAAGGTGCCCCTCAACTTTCAGAAGCAAATAGAGGTTGATATAATTCGCTCTGAGAACACCTTTCTGTCTTATCCAGAGCATGTCTTCTGTATGATGATTAGGCCTTAAGCATCCTATTGTCCTTAAAATTTCATGAGCTTCCACCCCTGCTTGCTAGCATTATGTCAAAGAGATTTGGCCTGAGTGCTGTTTTCACCCAACAATGCAGCTTGTCTTTTCTCCTTAGCCATTGTTAACGTCCACAAGGCTTAGGAACGCACAAGCTGAAAATACTCCCTGGGTAGGGATGGTGGCAACCCCTCTCTTGGCTTCGTCTCCCCAAGAAGCAGAGCCTGAGGAAAGGATCCAAGGGCAAGCTGCTGATTTGGGAGTTGGCCCTAAAACATGCCAGAAGGGCAGAAGGGCAGTGAGCAGAGCCAGGGAGGGAAGTTAGTGCAGGGTGTGGTGTCAAGTCCATTGTCATGGTGATAGGAGGGGGGGGTGGTTATCTGCCCAGTCCTTCCAGACATTGGCAGAGTGTCCCACCCAGGTGTAGGCAGGTAGCCAGGCACGCTGGTGTGTGAAGACATGGGTGGGCTCTGGTAGGTTCTGCTGGATGACAATCCCAGGAGTGGAACCTCCCGTGGGCAAGGGCCATGGCTCTGCTGCTGATGTAGCTCCTCAGCTCCTGGTGGAGCTTCAGGCACCCCTTGGCCTTCCCAAGTACGGAAGGCACCAGCGAACAAACACTTCCCTCCCTGCCTCTTGTATTTGCTCTTTTCTCTCCCAGCCTTATTGCTTGTGACAATCTATTTATCTGTTGCTTATAAGAGGTCTGTCTTCCTTGATTCTGTCAGGTGCCTCTCTTCTCCCCACAGGTGTGTTCTCTCAGGGCTGGGGGATTCTCGCTCCCTCGCCGCTGGGTCACCGGCATGGGTGGGGACGGAGCAGAGACTTCAGGAGGATCACACCTCAAGCTTGTAAGCACAACACAAGACAGGTGGTCTGATGTGGAGGCATGTGCTCTTCAGGACCAGCAGGGGCAGGATGATTGAGCTTTGATTGTCCCAGAAAACTTCAGGCATAGGAAGGGCGCACCCAGAGCAGGTAGGTAGGTGCCAGGGAAGGAAAGAGATTGAAGATGTGTCCTCGCACAGACCTGCTTTTAAAATCCAGCCTCCCTGCTGGCAGGGACTGTGGCCTGGGGAGTGTTATTGAGCCTCTCAGAGCCCCCCAGCTGCCCCTTTGTGAAAGGGGACTGATCTCATCACTCACCTCACAGGGCCTCTCTGGGTTGGCACCATGGGCACTGAGAAGCTTCTCCGGGGCGGTGTGATGAACACCTCACCAAGCACCCAGCACAGAGAAGGCACACCTGTGGGTTTGCCTTTCCAGCATCTTGTGTGTATACACTTTTAGGTCTATCTGGGGCCCGATCGCATCTCTTTCATCCAGAGATAAAACCCACTTCCTCTAGACTTGCAAGGGCGGCCACCTTACCAAGCAGGGGAGACCTGATCTCAGAGAAACAACAGGGGGCGACAGAGAGCGACGAGAGCCATTGGAGGCAGGGTGCAATGGTCTTCCCGTAGGCGGGCTCTCCAGGCACCTAGACAACTTGGGGAGACGGGGCGAAGGGCAACGCCAGTAGCAATAACCACAGCTAACAGTGAGCGTGCGCTTGCACAACTAAGTGTTTTTGAAAGTCAAATCGCTCAGTCCTTCAAATCGGTTCCAGCTCACAGCTACCCGATTAGACAGAGTAAAACTGTCCCTGGGGGTTTCTGAGGATGTAAATCTCTATGGGAGCAGAAAGCCTCCTCTTTGTCCTGAGAAGCAGATGGGGGTGGGGGTGGAGCTGTGGACTTTGGCGTTAGCCCCCCAGTAGGAAACCCACAGCTCATGTTTTGGAACTACGACCCCAATAAGCCTTTCAAATGTTCTGCAGCATAAAGATGTTTGCGGCCCCCATTTTCAAGGTGTGGAAACGGCCACAGAGAGGCGAGACAGCTTACTCAGTGCTATCAGGAGGGTAATGGGGAAGCCGGGGTTCATAGCCACCAGCTGAGCTTCTGGCTTTTACAAACCAAGGAGCCCAAACCCACTGCCACGGAGTCAATTCCAACTTGTAAACGACCCTATAGGATGGAGTGGAACTGCTTCTCCCGGTTTCCGAGACGGTCAATCTTTATGGAAACAGACAGCCTCATCTTCCCCCTGCAGAGTGGAGGGTGGATTTGAACCAACCACTGTATGGTTAGAAGCCCAATCCTTAAGTCGTTACATCACCTGGGCACCATGCTGGCTTGTAGACTCTATTTGTATTTCTATTGAATTTATTTTTGGTTTCCTTGACCCTTCCTACACATTCAAGTGGGTGACCATGCTGGAGCCTGCAATCACAACGGCCGCGCCTTCACTCAGCAGCGGTAACACCCCACAAAACCCCAAGGGACGGGGTTGCTTTTCCCTGCTCACACTCTGCACCCTGGAGCAGGGCTCTCCACGTCAGGTGTGTGCGATGTCATCCAGCATGGCACAGACGGTCCCTGCACTCGGCTGTGAAGCCAAAGGCTGGAGGTTGCAGTCCACCCCAAGGCACCACAGAAGAAAGGGCTGGCAGTTCACTTGTAAAGACTCAGCCCCTCCAGAGACTGTGAACCTCAGGGAGCAACACGCGGCTCCCGTCCACAAACAGGGAAGGGACGCAGTGACAGCTAGTGTTTTATCTCCCATGATCTCCCAGAACACCCCCCACCCCGTGCCCCTGCACCCCCAGAGATCACGATGCTCCTCCGTGACCCTGAAGTGGTGGGTCCACAGCCCCCACTTGGGGTTGTTACGTTATGATAGTTTCTCAGTGGGGGTGGCCTTGCTTCCCAGGGGCAGTTGGCAACATCTGGAGACATGCTGGCTTGGTTGTCACAGCCCAAGTGGCATCCAGTGGGTGGGTAGCACCCAGCGGTGCTGCTCAGCAGCCTACGGTGCTCAGGCCGGGCCCCCACTGTAGAGCAGCAACAGGGCCCCGTGTCCACAGCTGGGAAGCTTTGACGACACACCGCTGCCTCCCAAGTTCTAGTGTGAGCAGGAATCACCTGCGATCCTGTTCATCGTGCAGCTTCTCAGTCAGCAGGTCCGGGTAGTGCCCGAGAGCTTGTCTCCCAAGCCTCTGGGCAATGCTGCTGCTCCTGGTCCAGACACCACACTTTGTGTCACAAGGCTGAGACTGTCCTGTCATTTCTAGGTAGTGCTCTCAGCTTCCATCTGTGACTCACAGCAACAAAACATGGCCCCCATCCCATGCCCAAAGGAGGCCTGGTTACAGGTTGAGCTACAAACCACAAGGTCAGCAGTTTGAAACCACCAGCCCTTGGGTTCAAAACCACTGGCTGCTCTAAGGGGGAAACATGGGGCTTTCTACTGCTGTGAGAAGTGACAGCTTGGAAACTCCTGGGGGGCAGGTCTAGCCTGCCCTATAGGGTCGCTGTGAGTCAGCCTCGACTCACTGGCAGTGAGTTTGGATTTGGGGGTTTGGTCTTGTGCCCAGGGCCCTGTTAGATTGGACATTTGTGGTCCACATCATTTACACCCGTTTTTTCCTCAGAAAGTAGATCACCAGGCCTTTCTTCCTAGTTCATCTGAAAGCTCCACTGAGACCTGTTCAGCATTGCGGCAGCTCTCAGGTCTGTACATGAGGTACATGCAGCCGGGAATCAAACCGGGGACTCTGACCCGGAGTGAAAGAATTCCACCCGGGGCCACAGCTGCCTCCAGGTCAGAAGTAAGGACCTGGGAACTGAAGCAAAGTGTAAACATTCTCCTAGGTGAGCCTGGAGCTCAGAAGCAGGCAGAGGAAGAAGCCCCCCCACCACCCTCACCCCCCCACCCAGGTCCCTTCCTGAGCCAGGCCATTTAATAGGAGGCGAGCTGAGCTTGGGCAGGAGTGAGTGCCTTGTCTCCGCAGCCCGAAGCTCCAGGGGAGTCTATTGTTGCCCGGAACGTGGCTGCCTTCCAAGAGCTGCACGTGGACGCCGGGGTCTGCATCGGCCGCCTCTCGGGTCTGCAGGCACGAGATGACAAAGTGGCTGCTTTTAAAATGGTCACTCCCTTGGGGAAAGGGGTACGGGAGAAAATGGACTCCGGGCGCCCAGCCCTCGGGAGACGGCAAGCACCCCGGCCCTCGTGAAAAATGGCAGCATTAACAAGGTTTGGTTCAGAGGGAACCTGCAGATTTATGATTTCCTGTCTCCGCCGGCAGATGTCATAATGGCAGACGGAACAGAAGGCCTTTCAAGAGCGAACTGGGGAGGGGGGTGAGGGGTGGTGGTGGAGAGCTGAGGAAAGGGGTGCGGGGAGGGAACAATAAAATAAAATAAAAGGCAGAAGCGCAAAGCTCATGTTTGCTTAGCAATGGTACGATTGTGAATACTGCTGTTATAGGGACACGGGGAAGTGTTACATCCAAGGAACGTCGTGTCACCTCTCTGCAGTCCCCAGTCTCGGCTTCTGGCAGAAGGGCCTCGGGAAGGACAAAGTTACTGGCTCTGCTCGAGTCAGAACACCCTCCGGGGTTGGTGCTGCTTGCTGTTCCTGGCCCAGCGGGGCTCTCGGAAATATACACCAGGATGGAACGAACGCTGCCCGGAAGAAGCCTCTCTTTAGCCCTGGCCAATCGTGGTTGTGGGTGTTTCCAGGCATCGACAGATTCAGCAGTTCTTTCTGAAATCTCAGATAAACGAGGAATTTTACCTGCTGCGTTGTTTTATAGCACGTCGACGGAATTTAATATGCCACCTTCCCAGCCCCCTTCCCGGTGTTGCAAAGCGGTATCAATTTAGGCATTCCTTGGGAAGCTCAGCCCCTTCTGACATGTACTTATGGTATCTCCACCTGAACATGTGAAGGAAAGCAGAGTCTTCCCCGCACCCACCAGCTGACTCTCTTGTCTAAGAGACACTGGTTGGCGGCTTCTGGCTCTGGTGTCGCTGCCTGACATGGGGATCCAGAGGTAGCCATTGACAAGTCACCTCCCATGGGGCTGCACAGTGAAGGGACTTAGCAGAAAGTGAGGGTCACAGAGGGCTTCCACCGTCATAGGGATCCCTTTGCCCCTCGCCTCTTAAAAAAATAGACTCATTTCACACAAAATCTTGCCTGAATGCCTCTTTCTGAAATCAGCCCATCTCCACGAGACTGACAGGTGCTTTACCTGATACCCGAGTTCATAGCGGATTATGGAAAGACATGGTGGGGTGGCACAAAATGGTAAAGCTCGCAGCTCTGAGGCAAAAAGTCGCAGGTTCCAATCCCCTCAGAGGCCGCAGAAGTAAAGCTTGGCGGTCTACTTTCCCTAGATTTAACCCTTGAAAATCCTCTGAAGCTGTGCTCAGAAATGCCTGGAGTTGCTGAGAGTTGGAATCGACTGCTGATAGCTGTGGTGGGGAGGTCTGGCAAGCCTGGACTCACAGGCGCTTGTGCAAACCACGTTGGGGTGGCAGCATGGTGAGATGCTTACTTACTCAGCATCTGGAGGTGTGCACTCTGATTTCTTCTCCTGGTTTTCCCACTGGCTTGGTCCCTCCCACCTGTGTTCTGGCCAAGCCCTTGAGCTCTCCAAGTAAAGGTGGACAGTAATAGGATCATTTTCTAAGCTTTTTTGTTTTGGAGGCTCCGATGCCACGTGTGTGGAATGATTAGCCACCGCCTGACAGAAGGGAGGAACTCAATACATTAGCTTTTATGATAATGATTAATGCTAAGACATCTTCCCTCTTGACTATTTCACAAGTAGGTATGCCCAGCCATAGAGTGATTCATGGGTCACTCAGAAAAGGAATTCAATAATAACCATAACATTAATTGTAGCTGGCATGTATTGACCATCACTAAGTGCCAGACACTGTGCTAAATGCTTGACATGCAAAAATCTATGACATTTAATCCTTACAACCACCTTGTGGAGGGAGGCATGCGTTATGACTCCCAATATACACATACGTTGCGTTAAGTCCATGCCAACTCATAGCAACCGTCAGGAGCAGAGTAGACTTGTCCCACAGGGTTTCCAAGACTGTGGTCTGGGTGAGCAAAGACTGCCACATCGTTCTTCTGTGGAGCAGCTGGTGGCTTTAAACCTTAGCGTGTTGGGTTAGCTGAGCACCTAACCACTTGGCCACCAGAGAATCTTTAAGTCCATGGTTCTCAAACTTGAGTATTTGGAAGACTCACCGGGATGGAGGACTGGTTAAAATACAGACCCCTGAGCCCCGCCCCCAACTTTCTGGTTCAGGAGAGCTGAGGGCGGGCTTGAGATTTTTCATTTTGACAAGTTCCCGCATGATGTTGGTATGGGGCTCGTGTGTGGACCACGCTACTGTGAGAACTGCCTGCTGGAGCAACTTGTCCAAGAAAAAATAAAAAATGCGTGACAGAGTGAGTTTTCAAAAGCCTGTTTATCTGAATACACCTGTAAAATGTCACTTCAGATGGCCCAAGGTCAAACATTTGAACTACTGGTTCACGGTTGGATTCATGGAACACAGTGGTTTGGAAAGCTTTCGCCTCGACCAGCGGCTCAGTTCTGTGCTATGTTTTCATAGAACCAAAAGGGTTCTGATTGTCTGCAAGAGGAGGGCTGCAGGGACATTTCGAATGAACATCAAATCCTTAGCTCACCCCCCCCCCCCCATTTGACTACTTCTGAGATTACCACACGTCCCAGCCGTGTGACGGAGAATGTAAGGACCATGACCCGTGTCCAGCTGGAGCATTCATTAGGAGTTTCAAGACTGAGCCCAAATGAGTAAGCCACACCTGGGCCTCGTCTGTCCCCAAACTGGAAAGACCTTCAAATAGCAATCAAGGCACTGTTGATGCCTCCATTAAAGATCAAAGATGAACTCAACTGCTCTGGTCAGCTTCTCCACCTATGGTCAACCTGGGCAATGGTTGGTACAAGCTATCTTCTAGAATAAGAACCCTTTTGGTTCTGTGAAAACATAGCACAGAACTTTTGAGTTCTCAGGTCTCTTGCTTTGCCATGGTCGCACCAGGGTGCAGCTGCCTTATCAGTTCCCAGCTTCAGCTTGCAAGGCTGACTTCCTGTAAGACATCCCCAAGGAGAAGCCGCATGGACCTACCCTGATGCAGCTCTGGGTGCTGGAGCAACCGTGTGAGACGCTCACACATTCACTGAGTTGGCTTTCCTCCTGCAGTTGGCATCATTGTGTCTGTTTTGTGAGACGGAGGAGGACTTTGTGGATTGGTGTTGGACATATGGGTTAATGTTGGACTTGTGGGCTTGAGCAGCACTGGGTTGGGATGTTTTCTTGATGTGCATTTAACCTTTATATAAAACTCTTTCTTATACATCAGTTGCTGTGGATTTGTTTCTCTAAAGTACCCAGACGAACACAATGTGAGTGGAGACCAAGGGTGCCCATGGAGGCTCCAGATGGGGGTCAAAGGGCCAAGTAAGAAAGTAAGCTCAGCAAAGCATCATGGGTATCCCCCTACTTCTCCTGCCAGGGAACAGAAGAGACACCCAAGCAGACCATCAAGATGCACTTCCAGGGCTTGCCGAAAACAGATCAATAAAGGAAAGAGTTGATTGACCTAGAAATCAGAGAATGGGATCATAAGAAGGCACTTTGTACCCTATTGTTTAGATTAAGAATTCCCATCAGGTTTTGTTTAGGGGTACCCGTAGTTTTTGAGGGCTTTTACTACACTCACAAAGTACATACACTGGGTCTTTTTTGTGTAAAGCGTGTTATTAATCTTCTTAAATCTTTTTCACCAAGTCACTCCCTTATGAAGAAAAAACAATCAGGTGAATGGATAAAATATCCAATTATCGATTAGGTAGTGGCCAGATCAAGAGTTGGAATCATCTGGGGGGTGGGTGGAGAGGGGAGCTGATACCAAGGGCTCAATAGAAAGTAAATGTCTAGAAAAGAATGAGGGCAACATATGTACAAACAGGTCTGATTCCATTGATGTTTGGATTGTGATGAGTTGTAGGAGCCCCCCAAAAAAGGATTAAGAAAAAAAGAAAGCGTTAGAATCATAGCGACTATCATCCTCAACATACGAATAATATTCCCTTCCTTGTTAGAGGATTCTTGGAAGTTCCTTAAATGCTCTTTCACCCACACCCACCCCTACCAAATACCATAATCTAGTAGCTTTGCTTGTTTGCTTTAGGAGTTACTTTAATGATGTAAAGTGGGTTGTACACATGGGGTTTGGAGGATGACCCGAGTTAGAATCCCCATGTTGATCCTGGGGAAAATGCTTTTATTTGTCAAAGCCCTGGTCTCATCTGGAGGCCTGGTTTAGTGCTGGGCTGTTCATTGATGAAATGGAAGGGCAGCAACGAAAGAGGAAGGTCCTCGGTGAGAGGGACTGACACAGTGGCTGCATCAGTGGGCTCGGGCCTTGTGACAATTGTGAGGATGGCGCAGGACCGTGCAGTGGTTTGTTTTGTTTTGTGGGGCATAGGGTGGCTATGGGGCAGAGCCGAATCAATAGTACCTAACAACAACGTTCATAAAAGGTCGGCAGTTTGAACGTTCCAGCAGGTCCCAGGAGAAAGAACTGGCAGTGCCTTCCTGCAGCGATTACAGACAAGCGTACTTGTCCGATGGGGTGGCTATGAGCCAGAATTACAAAATGCATCCAACAGCAACAAAAACTGTATCCTCACTTATAAAGTATGAGGGGGTAACCCCCAAAACCTGAATCGCGCTGGGCAGATTGGAGCTTTCATAGTATGCATTTTTTTCCCGCTAGAAGGGCATCATTCAGCAACTCACTCTGACTCAGTGCACCCAGTGGCGTCACCTGGGAAGGTTCTCTCTGGTCACAGTGAGTTTTTTTTTCATAAAAGAAGTTTTGCTAGAACCTGTTTTTTTGTGATGGCCTACTTAAGAGAACAGTGTGCCACTGTGAAATTTTGTTTCCTGCTCAGGAAAATTGCCGCAGAAACTGTTGTGAAGTTGAACACAGCTTACAAGGACAGTGCAAATGGAAAAACTCAAGTGTACAAGTGGTTTTCTCATTTCAAAAAAGGTGAAATGTCAATTGATGACAAACCTTGTTCTCGACCTCCATCAGCTTCCCAAATGGATGAAAATGTCAACCTAGTATATGTGGAGTGCATTCCACCAGGTTAGACTGCTAATCAAGCTTTCTATTTAGAGCCTTTGAAAAGATTGTATAACTGTGCGACACAAAGGACCTGACTGGTGGCAGATGGGGGATTGGTTTGCCACAGCAGTGCGCCAGTGTTTGGCAAAAAGCAGCAAACCTGTCTTGCCCCATGCACCTCACTCACCCTCCCTTGCTTTTGTTTCTTCAAATGCAGAGGGACATGAAAGGACAGCGATTTGAAAACAGAGAAGAGGCGAAAAAAAAAAAAAAAACCGAGGGAGGTGCCGTCAGCCATCAGACAAATGAGTTTGAAAACTGTTTGCAAGATGGAATCGCAGATTTGAAAAATGTATGAAGTGTAAGGGAGAGTACTTTGAAGGTGATCATGTTGTTCTGTAATATCTATATCTATCTATCTATCTATCTATCATCTATCTATCTATCTATCTATCTATCTATCTATCTATATCTTAAAATAAAAAATCCATTGGGGGGGTGCCTCCTCGTATAAATGATCATAGTTCCTACCCCAGCATCACTATGAATATTAAATGACAAACTTCAATGGCGAATGCCCTTGGGAAATAGCTGTCACATAGTAAGTGCTCACAAACCACCACAGGCTGCCCTGGTTTCAGCATTGCACTTCCGGTGATCTGCGAGTATTTAGTCAAGGCCTATGCCCCTCTCACACTTCAGGAAGCACAGACATTGGAAGAGGTGGTCCTTGGAATTTAGGCTAGGTGAGTTGCACAGAGTTGGGAAAACATGGTGAAACGGGAAAGAAGGAGAGAGCCCTTCACTCAGGATGGCTTGGGGTATTCCTGGGAAGGAGAGTCTGGACAAGATCAAGGTGGCCCTTGACACACAAGCTTATCTCCCAGGTTTCCTTGCACACAGATTTGGCCAGTGTGGCTGAGTTCCACCAACTGCACTGTGAGGAGAAATGACATATGTCATTTCCAGGTCTGTTCCATTAAAAAGGAAAAAGGAAATCGGAAAGGGTAGGGAAAAATGATCAAAGAAATTCCCAGGCAATCATGTACACACCCTTTGCTACACAGCTGGCTGTATAGACGTGTTTGGGATCTAATGGACATCACTTACATTCTACTGCAGGGTCAGTGAGCTGCGGTCGGCCCAGAAGATCTGATCTGTGATGCAGGCTTTAGTCAAGAGAGTGCTATGGGACACAGCTACTTGTGAGTAATTGTAACAGAGAGCATGCGGCCCACAAAGACCTTTGCCCAGTGACTGTGCTGACCCAGTCTTAGAGCATTGTGAGGCCACGCATGAGTAGGGGCCCTGAGTAAATGCAAGGACTTGGTTGAAGTCAAGAAATCCACTGGTAACATCTGCTTGTTTGTTGAGCCTCACTGTGCACCTGCTAACCAGAAGGCTGGGTATCCAAGCGCATTGTAAGGAAAGATCCGCTGCTCAAGGTGTGAGAAGGTAGTTAGCCATAGAAAACCCCATGAAGCACAGCACTGCTCTAACACACAAGGCATGGCCATCAGTTGGATTCAAGTCAACAGCTATAGGCTTATCTACTGCACACAGTTATGGTAGAAATTGAAATGCAATGGGTATTTGAGAGAAATGGGTTTTCTATTGTTGGAATATGAAAAGTCCTTTGCAGATAAAATATCCAGTTTCAGACACAGCTAAACTCAGATGCTCATCGATTATATGCATTCTCTCCCTCTCTTCCTCTGTTTCCAACTTTCCCTTCTCGGTTGGCCTCATCCTAAGGCTGGCTCCTCCCACGTTGGCTGCCACCAATCTCTAGGGCTCCAGTTCTTTAATCTGCCAGCACCAACCAGAGCATCCCACTAATCCCAATCATTTTGACTTGGGTCTTGTGCTCATCTCTGAACCAGTGACTGATGGTAAAACCGGAAACCAAACTACTGCCATCGACTTGAGTCTGACTCATAGTGACCCTCTATGGGGTTTCCAAGGATGTACACCTCCATGTATAGTTGAAAATAGTCTCATCTTGATGAACGGCAGAGAAGGGGGGGAAGGGAGACTCCAGATAGGGCAAGATATGACAAAATAATAATTTATAAATTATCAAGGGCTCATGAGGGAGGCGGGAGCGGGGAGGGAGGGGAAAAAAAGAGGACCTGATGCAAAGGGCTTAAGTGGAGAGCAAATGCTTTGAGAATGATGAGGGCAAAGAATGTATGGATGTGCTTTATACAATTGATGTATGTATATGTATAGATTGTGATAAGAGTTGTATGAGCCCCTAATAAAATGTAAAAAAAAAAAAAGAAAATGATTAGGGCAAAGAATGAACAGATGTGCTTTATACAATTGATGTATGTATATATATGGATTGTGATAAGAGTTGTATGAGCCCCTAATAAAATGTTTAAAAAAACAAAAAACAAAAACTCATTGTTTCTAAGAAAAAAGAAAGAAAATAGTCTCATCTTTCTCCAGCAGAATGGCTGGTGGGCTTGAGCTACCAACCTGGTGGCTAGCAGTCCAATATTTACCTGATGAATGGAATACTGCTAATTGATGGTCTTAGGACGGATGTGGTGAACTGTTGGCTCTCACAGAACAACAATTGTGAGGACGGTGCAGGACCAGGCAGGGACACTATGAATCAGAAACAATTTGATGGCACTTAACAACAACACCAACTAATAGAAAGATGTTTTCCCAAGGATCCCGGGTTACCATCTGCTTCACACAAACCACGTTTTCTTAGCGAGTCTTCCAAAAACACATTCAGGATTAGTTAGGAAGGGTGGGGTAATGGACTCTGGACAGGCAGAAACACTACACACACACACACACACACACACACACACTATAAGAAGCTGAGCCTGCCTCTCTCCCAGCTATGTCGTTCCCCACTCCCCAAAAGAAGGTGCTACAGAGGACACCACTGTGGATACAGCCCAGGGAGAGTGGCAGGTCTTCCCAGATTGGAGCAAACTAGGAGGGAAAGAGAGAAACCGAGTGGACAGCATCCTGGCCCACCAAGCTTTGAGGATGACATTTCTGCTCAGAGCAGCCAATGCGCATAGGGTCAGCCCCACCACAAGACACAGCGTCCCCTTACTGACCTAAAGTGCTATCGGGGGTGGGGGTGGTGGTAGAGCAGCACCAGAGACACAATGCGGGAATTGTGCCTGGTTGGACCCCACACACGAGGGAGTAACAGGAAGGAAAGCAACAGAGCAGCAAGGGGAACAAAGCAACAAATTCCCTGAGGAATTCTGAAAATAGACTTTGGACTCAGGGGTGGGGAGGTTGGGAGCGGGGAGACAGGGCTTGGCACTGATCAGACCTGATCAGAAAGCATTCATAAAGGTCAGCAGGATGACCTGGAACTATTCATAGGCAATTCCCCCCTTTTGTTCATGTCTATCTATATAAGATAGGCAGGATAAACAATCTGGAGGAGAAAACAATGGGACTGACAGCTCCAGGAGGGAGGGGGGGTAGAAAAGTGGGTGGGAGAAAAGGAGGGGGAGACACCAAACCCAGGGACAAGGGAACAACAAGAGATCTAAACTCGATGGCCAGGAGGGCATAGGATACCTGGTGGGGTTTGATCAAGTGTGATGTAGCTGAAAGGAAGTACAGAGAGCTGAATAAAGGTTCAACTTGACAGGAGGAAAGTAAAAGGAAATAGAGGAAAGAACTCAGAGGCAAAAGACAGTTATAAAGGTATAAACATAGGCATGGACATATGTAAATATATTGATATATAATGATAGGGATGTAGGCCAATGTACATATATTTATAGGTTATGTTTTAAGATAGCAGGTGGGCATTGGGCCTCTACTTAAGTCCTCCCTCAATGAAAGAACACTTTGTTCTAATAACCTGGCATTCTGTGATGCTCACCTTTCTAACACAACCGCTGAAGACAATATGGATGCATAAGCTAATGTAGTGAAGAAAGCTGATGTTGCCTGACTATTACAAGATACAGCATCTGGAGTCTTAAAGGCTTAAAGTTAAACAAACAGTCATCTAGCAGGGAAGCAACAAAATCCACATGGAGGAAGCATATTAACCCATGTGATCATGAGGTGTCGATGGGATCAGGTATCAGGCATCAGAAGACTCAAAACAAACAGCCATTTTGATGTGAATGAAGGGAGTCAGAATAGGAAACCCAAAGCCCATCTGTAGACAATTAGATATCCCTCAAAGAAGGGTCACAAGCAAGGGACGAACTGACCACGGTGCAGTATAGCAACAATAAAACATACATGCCTCTGATTCAGTGGTTCTCAACCTGTGGGTCGCGACCCCGTTGGGGTTGAATAACCCTTTCACAGGGGTCGCCCAATTCGTAACTAGCAAAATTACAGTTATGAAGTAGTAACAAAAATCATTTTATGGTTGGGGGTCACCACAACATGAGGAACTGTATTACAGGGTTGCGGCATTAGGAAGGTTGAGAACCACTGTTCTAATTCTTTAATGCATCCCCCTGCCCCCATGATGACCCCAGTTCTATCTTACAAATCTGGCTATGCCAGAGCATGTACACTGGTACAGATAAGAGTTCTTGTCACACAGAATCCAGGACAGATAAACCCCTCAGGACCAATAATGAGAATAGCCATACCAGAAAGTGGCAGAAAAAGGGGAGAGAGGGGGAACTGATCACAATAATCAATGGACACCTCCCACCAGAGGGACAAACAAGAGAGATGTGGGTGGATAAAGGGAGATAGCACACGGTATAAAATCTGAAAATAAAAACAATTTATAAATTATCAAGGGTTCACGAGGCTGGGAGGGTTGGGGTGGGGAGGGGTGGGAGGGGAATAAGAGGAGCTGATACCAGGGCTTAAGTAGAAAGAAAAGGTTTGGGAAATGATGATGGCAACATCTGTACAAATGCACTTGACACAATTGATGTATGGTTTGTTATAAGAGCTGTAAGAACTCCCAATAAAATGATTTATTAATTTTTTTAAAAAGGTATAACTTTGTAATTCTGGATCTCAATTTCCTCATCTATGAAACAAAAAGTTGAGAGAAGGTGGCAGTCTCTATTATTTTTACCTACCAAGGACCCTCTGTCACCTTGCTCTGTTTCCCCCGATAGGAACTCAATTAAGTTAAATTAGGAAGATTACATCTGTAATTCATCCATCCTCCCACCCATCCACTCAACACTCACCAGGCGTGCATTGAAGGCGCCCTAGCCATGCTCTGTTCCAGCCCTGGTGCTAGAAATGCAAAGCTGATGGGCAGATTTGCCATCTTCACAAGGGCACACACTTCCCAGTCTCCTCTTTCCTGTTCTTTTTTGGGGGATGGGAGAAGCTAACATTTTATTTCTTTGAAATTTCATTAAGTACTTATCCAAACATGCATTTTTGTCATGGTTAATAATCATAAGTGACGCAGTCAAGCCCACACCAGGCCCACGGTGTCTGCCTAGATATATGATTTAGTAAGGTGGACTATATTCTTCACTTTGTGAAACCCCTCTTCCTCTGCTTTCCTGAGTTGTTCCTCCCTCGCTGGCACAGACTCACTGCTTCCTAGGGTTCCTGCCTAAACTTTCAAGGTTCCGACACCCGTCTGGGCATCAGAGAGAGTTCTTACAGGCGCAGAACACTCACGCAGACATTTTTGACTCAGACTCACTGTCACCAAGTCAGTATTGACTCCCGGTGTCCCATAGGACAGCGAAGAACTGCCCCTGTGGGTTTCCTGGGACTGTCACTCTTGACGGGTGTAGAAAGCCCCATCTTTTTCCTGGGGAAAGGAAGGTGGTATTGCACTGCAGCATGGTGGCTAGCAGCCCAACATGTAACCACCACACCGCCAGGAAGTTAAACTGAACTACTTTGGGTTTCAGGGGATGCTTTTAGATGCCCCCAGAACATTAGTTTCAGGGGCCCGTCAAACCTCCATGGCTTCAGATAGTCCAGCGTTCATGAGAACTTGAACCCTGATTCTGTATTTTCTCACTTCTTATCAGAATTCTACCATGGAATTTGATCAAAGCCTTTGATCAAAATGTTCAGCCATGGTAAGCATGCACCATGCGGTTCTTCTGGTCTCATGGCACAAGAGGCATTGGTTCAAGGACACGGTTTGTCACACATTCCACACCTTCTCCCTATTCTTGACTCTCCTTCCTCTGTTGCTCCAGATCAACAGGGATCAATGGTTGGGTCTTGGCTGATCGCTAGAAAGCTTTTAAGACCCCAGGCATGCACAGCAGGCTCGAAGGCAGACAGAACCACTGAATATGCTTAAGGCCAATGAACTTGAGTATCTCATAATATCATATTCCCAAACCTCCCAAGCAAGGAACGACCTCATCAGGTGTTTGGAGGAACACAAAGCAGTAATTATAGTTTTTGCCAATTTAGCTGTTCCTAAGTGTACTACTCATTTGGCAGCAGTGAGGATACTTGGGCGCTCAATTCCAAATTTAATCATCGTGATTTTTCTCATTACTGTTAATCCTCTTCACCCCACTCCCACCCTGCCCCACTCTACACCTAGTGATCACTAATAAGCTTTGGTACCTGTGTGTTTGCCTTTCATTGCCTTTTTATGAAGGCAATTGGCTTAGGTCACTCTGCATAAAGCCTTCAAACTCCAGTTCCATCATAGTATCTATCAATATCTTACTTCTCCTACTGGCTGAGTCATACACCATTCTATGTATGGACTAATGTATTCATCCACTCATCGATCGATGGGTACTTCGGTTGTTTCTACTCTCTGGTGGCTGTGAATACTGCTACCTTTAACCTTTGTGCACAGGTGACGTTTTTGAGTCTCATTGCAAATTTGGGGGCCTATACTGAGGTCTGGCATGACTGGGTCCTAGCGTAGTTCTACCTGCAAGGCCAGCAGTTTGAAACCACCCGCTGCTCCTCAGGAGAAAGACCAGGTATGCTTCTCCGACATCAGAGCCAGTTCTCCTCTGTCCTGTCGGGTCACTGTCAGTTGAGTGAGAAGGTAGTTCTACCGTGAGGCTTCTGTAGAGCCACCACCCTGCTTGGCATAATGACCATTCTGTTTTGGGTTCCCACCAGCAATGGATGAAGGGTCCAACTCCCCCACATTGTTGCCAGCATTGTAGGAGAGAGAGGAGACTGCCTGCCCCTGTAAAGGTGACAATCTCAGAAGCGCACAGGGGCTGTCACAGCGGCTTCTTTCCAGGGCAGTGCCTTTGGTTGTTCATTTTTGGAAGGAGGGATACCATTTGCTGGTTCCTGATCTTTTAAACCGCACCCACTCTAAACGGAGGAAAGTGCTAGCTCACTGCGGTGTGGATGTGTACCTCTCAGACGACAATGACACGGAGCATATTTTCATGCGTTTGGTAGTCATGTCAATGACTTCTTTGGGAAAATGTCCACTCAAGTGAATTGCCTATTTTATGATTGGGTTTTAGGTCGTATTTGGGTGTTAAGCTGTTAAAATGTTATGTATGTTTTGGTTATTAGATTCTTGGTAGATGTCTTCTGAAGATACCCTCTCAGTTTTTTTTTCTTCACTTTTTTGGGCGAAAGTCTTTTGATAAACAAAAGATTTCCCTTTGTATGGGTTTCCAGTGATTTGCTTTGGCTTTAGCTGTCTTCTTTTAAAAATCACTTATTAGATAATCAGTGGTAAACTGAGGGACTGGATGCGAATGTCATGGAGCTATATGCTCTTTGCTATAATTACGGGTCTGGAAAGCTGAGTCCAGTGGGGGAGGACCCTCATAGTTATTAGCTATAAATAAATCTTAATACACATTCTCATAACTGAACACAGTCCTTTCAATAATAACCCCCCGCCCCAATGGAACAGTTATAAGAGACATGTCATACCTACGTCTCGAGGTTATCTGTAGATAAGAACAATCAAGTCCTGTAGCCCAACCAACCACAAAACATAGCCAACCCACTTCTGATGTCTATTTAGGATTACTGCCCTGGGGAGGGCTCCCCGGCGTTCACGGTCAATTAGCACCAGGTCAAGACGCTGAGTTATTTTCACTGGCTGTTCCTTATGTTACGCGCTTATGATATTACCCTTTGATTATGGGATGTGTTCACTGTATGATGTGCATACCTTTTGAAAGGTCTGTAAGCCCCATTATATGTCCCCATTGGGAAGTACATTCACTCTCTTGGTCCTAACAGGGTTAACAAGCCCCCGTGCCCCACGATCTATCTGTGTCTTTTTGGTTTTCCGTAATCGCAAAGTCGCTCCTGAGGACCCATTGAAGTGTTGGAGCTGCATGCCATGGACAGAGCCCATTGGTGAGGCAAGACCCAGCAATGTGGTCCATGCCTGTTTGGGGAATGTCTGGTTTTAGTTTTCATGTTTATTTCCCTTTTTTGTTTCTGTACATGGTGTGAGACTTAGATCCTGTAACATTTTTCTGCAGATGGGACTCCACATTTCCCAGTCCCATGTACTGAAGAGACCAGTTTATTCCTGGACTCCTACCTCTCTGCCAACAGTCAATGGGTCTATCTGTATAGCAGTACCATGCAGTTTTGATTACTATGGCTGTGTCGTGTGTTTTCAAACTTCCTACCTTGCTCTTCTTCTCCAGCATTTCCTTAACTCTTGCCATTCCATATAAAGTTGAGGATTTGTCTATTTCTATGAAGAAGGCTGTTAGATTTTTGTCTGGAATTGCATTAGCTCTGTAATTTGCTTTGGGTCACCCATTCTTCTTTTTTTTTCCCCTTCCTAATTAAAACATCGATATTGAGGGGAGCAGGGCTTCTATTGCCTCGTAAGATATAAGCTACTACTCCATGCTCAGGAGACTAATCCTACTTGTTCTAAACTATTCAAAAGAATTAAATGATCTTTTCCCAGATGGGTCTAGTGGAAGCGACACGATTCATTCTGGCCAGTGAAATGCAAGAGGGAGTCTGCTAGTGGGTTTCCTTTGAGGTTAAACGCTAAAGCCTCAGTAGAAGAACATGCGTGGCTCTTGCCCTTTCAACTCTGCCGAAGATGCTGATGAGAGAGTCTCCAGAACTGGAACCAGAAAGCTGCATTCATAAGGTGGTCTACACAAGGACAACGCGTTGAGAATGAGCGAGCAGGAAGGGCAGTCCAAGGCTGAGGTCATGCACCTCTCTATCCAATCGAGACTCGTCATTGTCCAGATCTTTGTGAGATGAGACAATGAGCTATCTTTATGTTGAGGTTGCTGTTAAAGCCAATCAGTTACTTGCCATCCAACGCTCTCCTAATTGGCACCGCATGCCCAATCAAGCTTCTTGGGCAGCTTATATTCTGAAGATGCTCAGTGAATAGATTAATGATTAATGGCAGAGGCCAAAAGTGTTCTGAAAAGGAAGTCCAGAAGCTTCTCTCAGAAGGACTTAATCATTGACCAAAAAAAATCATTACATTTAACAAGCAATAACATTTTGCTACCATTTTAGAAAATGAGAGGCTCGTTGGGAAACAACAATTTCCCTTTGCCATGTAGGATGAAATAAACCATTGGCAATAAGGAAATAAATGGAGGTGGCGGTGTAACAAGAAGACTTTATTACAGAAGTTGGCAGCTGGCTGGATTTAGTCCATGAAGACTTTTGAATTAGATATACACATTTGAGTGTGCAATAAAAACAGGAAATTTAAAACAACTTATAGCAAACCTATGAAAATATGGAAAAGCTCTATAAACTCAACTTTCTCATTCCCCAGATGCCAGTTCACTAGAATCACACACGCATTCCTCTAGGGCACCTCCTCCTCACCCCACAGGAGCCAACTGAGGGCGGTTCAGGCACACTTCCATTCACAGTCAGCACAAAGATGGTGGATGTCATTCCCAGAAATTCCAGAACCACGAAATGTGCCGTGTGCTATGATTTGCAAGGGGTGTGACTTATAAGGTAACTGTTATACCTCTTACTATACCCCCCAAGAAGTTTCTTGGTTCAGAAAAACACACACACACACACACACACACACACACACAATACCAAAGGAAAACCGAAACGCTGGAAATATCTTGTCATACTTTTTATTTCAGAACCTTGACTTTGTTTCGATCAGGGTATGTAGTCTGGACTTTGAAAAGAAAAAGAAAAATTCTGAACACACCCATATTTTCTCCACCCTCACCCAAGCTAAAATAAATATTAAACACATTGGATTGAAGAGTCCCCAGATGATTAGTCCATGTAGGTAAATTATATAAAGACCTATTGAACACCTATTGGGTTCAGGGAAGCAATCTAAACCAACTGCATTGGATACAAGGCAATAGGAAAAGGTGGGAACCGAGGCATCTAGGCCCATCTTTGATCTCCCCCTGGAAAAGATGACTACATCTATAAGAGAAGATGTATTTTTAGGTTTAAAAAATAATAAGACTTTATAAATGTTGGGGAACTAAGCAGAAAATAAAATGCTTGTGTATTTAATCGTGCTTCAGAGCAGTGGTTCTCAACCTTCCTAATGCTGCAACCCTTTCATACAGTTCCTCATGTGGTGACGCCCAACCATAACATTATTTTCATTGCTACTTCATAACTGTCATTTTGCTACTCTTATGAATCAGGTGACCCCTGTGAATGGGTTGCTTGACCTCCAAGGGGGTCGTGACCCACAGGTTGAGAACCAAGGCCTTACATTATGGCATATACACACAAGCATGCACATTCCAGCTCTGCTTTCTAGACCAGAAACTCACATTCCTTCAATCAATAGCATCATGGGATGCTGTGCAGCACTGAAACTAGATGCCTCTTCCTTGACCGGGTGGCAAACTCTGCTCCTTCCAGACAAGAATTTGCTGTAGAACATGGCACTCCTTCTCGTGTCTCCCTCTATGGATCAATTAACAACGCGAAGTGTGGAAAGGAGAGAGGAGAGTGATAATTTATACGTACTATTTTTGGTAGAACTTAAACGCCTCCCTTCTGATGGGTTCAAGTGCCCCAAAACATCACTTATTGCCACTTGTAGTAAACTGGGTCATTTCATGAGTCAGTTCTCACCCCCACCCCTTCTTATAACGTCGCAGAAAGACAGCGAGATCACAGCAGCGTCCACATGCCCAGTGCGCTTCTCGAATAACCAGAACTGGAATAGTTGCCAAGAGAATACCACCTAGGTAAAGAAACGGTCATTCTCCTGATTTTAGTAAATGTTCATGTGAAGTCCTTGGTTTAAGCAAGAGACAAAGTAGGTTGAAAGGAGTTTAAGAACAATAATCTCACTCAAGGCACCTAGAATGTGCTCTCTCTCTCACTGCTGCATGTAGTGTAGAAAATGATTCCAAGATGGTAACAAAAGATCTAGCCATCTTTTCTAACGGAAAAATAAAGCTTGTGGTTGTGCAGGGACTGCTTCTTTATACAGGGAAAGCTGTCCAGGTGCCTCAGTCGCCACCATGTCCTATTGCCTTGTATGCCACTCATTCCAATTGCATTATCTCCCTGAACCCGATAGACAGTAAATTGATCTTCACATAATTTACCAACATAGGCTAAAAATGCATTGATACAGGTACTGACCCCACTTTGAGCTTAGAGGTGGGACTTGACTGGTGGAAGTCAACAATCTCCTATAGTGTCCTGCTGTCTACCATGATTTCATTCATGATCGAGAGAGCCAGTCAGAAGCAATGAATTTGGCGGGGAGACTTTCCATTGGGCTTCTAATGGAAAACGGGGTCTTTCCCTTGTTTTGCTTTTTCTCTCTCTTCTCCTTGAGAGCAATGTGGAGATACTTTATCCCAGCGGTTCTCAACCTGTGGGTCTTGACCCCTTTGGGGGTTGAACAACCCTTTCACAGGGGTCGCCTAATTCAAAGCGGTAGCAAAATTACAGTTATAAAGTAGCAACGAGAATAGTGTTATGGTTGGGGGTCACCACCACACGAGGAACTGTATTACAGGGTTGCGGCATTCAGAAGGTTGAGCACCACTGCTTTACCCCTTTCTGGTATTCAACAACTATGTGATTTTCAAAAACTTACCCAAATTCTCTAAGACACTCTTTACCACCTCTGAACACACTATTAGCAGCAGCATCATATTATCAGATGGCAATTGCGACGATAAAATAAATTATAATACATGTACAACATTAACCAGGGGATCTGATACAAAGCAAATGCTCAGCCATTGTTGAGGCTGTGGGTGCTGTTATTATTGTCAAATGTATCAAAGGAGCCATCTACACCTAGCAAGAGTCCAACACATCTCTCATTCACCCTCACTGCCAGTGAGTCAGTCCTGACTCATCATGGTCCTGCAGGCAGAGTAGAACTGCCCCTGGGCTTTCAAGGCTTCAAATCTTAACAGGAGCAGACAGCCTCATTTCCCTCCTTCAAGGTGAGTCTGAACCACTGGCGTTGTGGTTGGCTGCTCAATAGGTAGCTCACTCCACCACCAAGCCTCCTTCAGTCAATCGAAACTGCTACTATTAGTTCAATGAATGCCTGCGTTTGGGTAATTGAATTTTGCTACATGGTTGAATGAATTCCCAAGTAAATTGAAAGAGGATTCAATGAATGAATGAATGAATGAATGGGAGCCTCACTGAGAACAAGCGCACAGGTAGAGGGGCTGAGCTGGGAGTTGAGAAGGAAGGAGAGAGACTGCTTGATGGGAATGCCCTTCCCGTGATCTGCGTTGCCATCAAGTGGGATGCTCTGCAGTGCCGCTCCCTCCCTGCTCTCCTTCCTGCAGGTCAGCTGCCAGCAGCTTTTTGACAGGCAGCTTTATAGGTAGTCATAAAGTAGGACTTACTTCCAACGTCACCACCTTTGTTGAATTCTAGGCTTAGGGTGTCCACGCTACTGCCTTCCCTTTCTCCAGGTGACAGCCACCTAGAGCACAGATGGTGTGTGAGTCTGGGGGGACTAGAGACACAAACCCAGAGACGCTCATGCACATGTAAGAAAGAACTTTATATCAAAGAGCAAGTGAACATTAAGAAAACATCCCAGCCCAGTCCAGATCAAGACCATAAGTCTGATATTAGCCCATATGTCTGAGACCAGTCTATAAGTTCCTCTTCAGACTCACATAACACATGCAATGATGCCGAATGCAGGAAGATCACAGGACAGTGGGTGGAAAGTCTTGTGGATCCAGTGGTGGTGGAAGCATCTCAGTGCTGGTGTGGGTCTCCACGTGGCTCTGCCAGCACTGGGGCTCTGGCTGCATCAGTGTAGCTCCATGTGGCTTGGCAACAGGAATGTCTCGCAGGGAAAGTGTCTGTGTCCCACCTCCAGAGAGCTATTTATCAACTTAGCACCTCCAAATGAGGTCATCAAGCTGCAACCTGATTGACAGGCTAAACTCTGCCCATTCACTCTTACTAAGCTCAAATTGACACCGGATGATATAACTACCATAGATGGAATTTAGCACCGATGGTTTAAATCCTCCTAAAGCTCCCCATTGTCTTAGAGATAAAACTCCAAGATCCAATGACCCCCCCCCCAAACACCAATAAGACTCAGTAGAATAATAGAGGCCATCTACTGAATATTTTAGATCAGGCTTCAACTCACCATCCTGAATGGAGCATCTCATCCAAGCTTCACCTCTCTAGGAGGCAGGTATCCCTTGGTTCAACTTTGCTGGTGAGAAAACCAAGTTACCTTGAGACTGTGTGAGTTGTCTGGTGTCCTAGAGCTAGGACATGGGATGGCCAAGGCCGGAACCTGGAAGTCCAGAGCTTCTGCTCCCCGGGGTTTGTGGCTTCGTTCCTCTCTATCTTGTTTGTACACGGACAGCACTTAAATCTATAGTCGTGGTTGTGGCTTTCTTCAGCGTCTTCATAACTGACCTCAATAGAAGCGAGCGCCCTGAAATAAATCTCTTCCAATGTGGACACATCAGACAAGAGATTTTCTGAGATTATTTAAAGAGCCCATGTTTACAGATTTCTCGGGAAGAGTAATTTCTTAAGCTTCCCTCTTATACCTTTGATCTTTAATGCCCGTAGACAAACCCTTGGGCTCTTGAATGGTAGTTCTGGGCACACGAAATGCCACTTGGAAGGATTATCCAGCCTTCTTGATGTTTGGCACCTGAACTATCAGTCTGGCCCTGAGTCAAGTTGGGCAAGGCTTCCTTTAGTGGGAACGCTGTTTGCGTCCCTTTCATGGCAGAGGAGAAAAGGAATTGTGTGATTTATAGGGCCTTCCTCCCTAGTTCCACAGAGCAGAGATGAGAAGAAGTTTTGGAACCCAGAAAACAATGTACCAATAATGAGCACATTGGCAGCTCACCGCCTCTGTTCTCCTTACTCTAGGAATGAGTTCCAGTGTACCAGGATGGGTCTTTGGCTGCCATGCGTATGCCACATGATACTGGCCATTTCTTTGACTGGACCGGGAGGGAAGCAATTCCCAGGACCCATTTAATTCTGTTTCCCAGGAATTGGGGCTGCAAGACAGAAAGTTGGTTTCCCCTACAGGATCTGAATCATGCAACATCTGGGGTACCCAGGTGATCACCAAACAACTACAGAAGAAACCTGTCTCACGCAATCAAAATAAACAGCCAAGAGTATGAAGCAGACCTGAAAGGAGCAAGAGAAAGAGTTGGGGGCGGGGGGAGAGAACAAGCAAGCGTGAGTTCACGGATGCCTTGCTGCCCTTCTCGTTCCCAGTTGTAGGTCTAGATTGCTAGTGCTACCCGATCAGAGATTCTAAAAGTGGGTGCCTTTAAAGATCAGAAGTTTCTCTTCTCAGGGTCCTAGAGGCTAAGAAAATCCAAACCAGTGATTTGGCCATGTCCATTCTATGTAGGTAGTGCCAAGGTTCCTGGGCTCCTAGGTTTGATCACCATCTGCACACGGCATCTCTCTTTCACTGTGTGTCTGTATCGATCGGCTCTTTGATAACATATGTTTAGTACCCACTGTTGTCACATGTGATCTCATTAACATATGGGGACAGTCCCATTTCTAATTAGTATACATCCACAAGTACAGGGGTTAAGATAACGATACACGTTGAGGGGGACCAAAATTGCATCCATCACACACAGTCTCTTCCTGAGGGCGCTTATCCCAGTCTCTGTGTTCTTGAAGAGATCTTGCCCCCTTAAATAAATAGTCAGTCCCCAGGTTCAGAATGAGGTCCCGTCCTAATTGTGTTTGTAAGCCCTAAGTGAAAGTCCCAGGTGCATAGGGTCTTTATTTCGCCTTACTTATTGAGTTACTTAAGGAGTCTTGGTGCCATAATGGTTACAAGTTGGGCTGCTTAAGTACAGGCCAGTGGTTTGAGATGCCCAGTTGCTCCTCAGGAGAAAGAAGAGGCTCTCCTATGAAGAAGAGATGGCCAAACAATATTTGTCCATAAAAAAATGACAGAGATTTGTGTCCCCTCAAGTATGTGTTGGAATTCTAATCGCTGTAGCCTGTGGATGCAATCCTATTTGGGAATAGGGTTTTCTATGTTGTGCTAATGAGCCCATCTCCATGGCGGGTTTGCATGAAAGCAAATAACCTAAAGGAGCTGAAATCATCCCATAAGGAGATACAGTCTCAGAAACTCGCAACAGCAGTTCCACCCTGCCAATAACCTCACTTCAAGTTGGCAGCGACTCCCAGAGTTTAGTGTATAGAAAGGCTGGATGGCTTTCCAACGTTTTCAAAGCTGCACCTGCAGTGGGTGAAGGTGTCTGTGATGAGGAATTGGTACAAGTAATGGTTGGATCAGTCATGACAACGTGAGGGCACTGGAGGCTTAATTTACATAACATTAGAGGGCAAGAGGGAGTCGCCCACCAAGGAGCAGCTCCCACCCTAGGGACTGCTTGTACATGAACACTTTACCTCAGCTCAAAACTCTGTTCCTTCCACTCAAAAAGCACAGAACAATAAAGTTGTCACGTTATTTCACTGCTCAGAGACAACAGAAGTCCTCTCAGAGTCCAAGGATCCTACAGCGAATGCATACATAATGTTATTGGTAAGAAAGATGGTTGATCGGTCAGCTTTTGTAAGGGGGAAAAAAGGCAAGGATTGGGCAGACAGAGCTACCGATTCAATCTTTTCAGTGACAAAAATAATATAAAATTTGTACACTGCTCCTCCCGAGGCTGCTAATTTCTTTATCAGATTCTTGAGTGCCTCGAAAAGGAAGCACTTTCTTAGAGATTGGCTTTGGATCGCTACTCCACACTCCCACCCTCATTCACATTCCGATTTTTTGCTCTGGGTCTTTGATGCCTGATACCCGATCTCATCGACACCTCATGCTCACCGGCTGGTGTGATAATTCCATGTGGGCTTTGTTGTTTCTGAACTAGATGGCTGCTTGTTTTTCTTGAAGCCTTCAAGACCCCAAATGCTATATTTTTGATAGCCATGCACCATCAGCTTTCTTCACTATGTTTGCTTATGTACCCGCTTTGGGAAGGTGAGCATCTCAGAATGCCAGATTATTAGAACAAAGTGGTCTTGTGTTGAGGGAGTACTTGAATAGAGGCCCAATATGCATCTGCTTCCTTAATACTAAACCTATAAATATATGTACATAGATCTATTTCCCCATCATCATATAGAAATATATTTATATATGTACATTCTGTATTTAGATCTCTATAAATGCCCTTTGCTTCCTAGTTCTTTCCTCTATTTCCTTTTACTTTCCTCTTGTCTCACTATCATGTTCAGCCTTCATTTGGGTTTCAGGAATTCCTCTTGGTTACATTACCCTTGGCCAAGCCCTGCCAGACCTCCTACACCCTCCTCGCCATCGATTTTCAGTCACTTGCTGTTCCCTTGTCCCTGAGTTTGTTAACACCCACTTCCTTTCCCCCGCCTCCCCCTTTCCTATCTCCCCCTATAACTGTTGTCCCGTTGTTCTCTCTTCTGGCTTGTTTATCCTCCTATCCCATCCACGTAGACACACAGTGACAACAATATGCACAAACACAGTACAGAGCACAACAAAGAAACAATAGAAAATAAAACAATAGCTTCAACCGCAACAACAGCAAAAAGGTAATGACCGAAAGAAAAGAAGAGCCTATAAATAGTTCAAGGTCTATTTGTCGTCCTTTAGGACTGTTTTCCAATCCTGTCAGATGGAGCGCCGTGCCCTGACCTCACAGTCTATTTTTGGTGTTTCCTGGGGACTTTATTGCTCTGTTCCCCTTGCTGCTCTGTTGCACGTCCCCAGTGTCTCACCTCAGTGTGGTGGGCTCAGGGCTGGCACAATTCCCGCTGTGTGTCTCCAGTGTTGTCCCCATGGTGAGCAATTGGACATTGCAGAAGGGTTGTGGGGAGAAGACAGGCCAGTAAGGGTGCACTGTAGCACCGATGAAACATACAGCTTTCCTCTGGTTCTTTAATGCTTCTCCCGCCAATATCGTGACTCTAATTCTACCTTACAAAGCTGGCTAGACCAGAGTATGCACATGGGAACAGATAAGAGCTGGAAACACAGGGAATATTGAGACCAATATTGAGAATAGCCATATCAAGAGGGTAAAGGGAAGGTGGGGGGAGAACGGGGGAACCAATCACAATGACCTATCTATAAACCCCTCCCAGGGGCATGCACAGCAGACGAGGGAGTGGGGGGAGACATCGGACTGTGTGAGACATGAAAAAATAATAATTTGTAAATTATCAAGGGCTCACGAGGGAGGTAAGAGGGGAAAAACAAGGAGCTGATACCAAGGGCTCAAGTAGAAAGAAAATGGCTTTGAAAACGATGATGACAACATATGTACAAGTGTACTTGAGTCGATGGATGGATAGATTGTGATAAGAATTGTACTAGCCCCTGATACAATGATTTTCTAAAAAAGGAAGCACTAATTGTTCATTTTAGGACAAACAGTGGTAGTGGCCATTTAGATTAAAGATGCAAGATGACGAGGTTAACCAGAAAAGCCAGCTGTAACTGAGGAAGACAACTGTCCATGTTAATAGGCGTGAAGCAGGCTTCCAGAAAATGTCTCACCTGATTCTAGATATAAAAACGCTACTTCTAGTTAGAGCTGCCCCCCAAAGCTGAGTGAGCCAGGCAGTGCATGGGTAGAAAGGAAAGAAGTTCTTGGATGGCCAGAGAATAAAAACTCCAAAGAGCTTAGCCAAAGAGTCCGTGAAGTTTTTGTGGCTCAGCTGGAGCATGGAGCCGGCGTTGGGCCAGGCTAGGTCCAGCAGGGGCACAAAGCCACCCGGCTACTGCTCTCGGACCTCTGGGCTCTATTTTTTGTTTGCATTGGCTTCATGATCAAGCAGATCCTCATACTTAGGGTTGGTGGTCAGATTTAGCAAGTAAAAATCAAGGAGACTCCAAGTAAATTTGAAGTTCAAGGGCACAATGAATAAATCTCTAGCATAAATATGTCCCTTAAAATGATTTGGACACAAATTTTCTTTTAAAAATATTCCCTGTTTATCTGGAATGTAAATGTCATAGGCATCCTCTGTCTTATCTGGCCAAAGCAAAATGGTTCTGGGCCCTGGTAGGCTTATGTTCTGGTAAAGTAGCAAGCTGCGGGAAGCGAACATACTTTCTAAAATTCCAGCAAGCGTTCCAGGTTGTCTTTCACCAGACCAGCTTGGGGCACATGTCCATCCTTGGACCAGTCCTGGTGGCCTAGAGAATGGAATACTCTGATGGGTCATCCCTGCCCTCTAGCAGGACTGTGACGAAGAGGTAGCCAAACAATATTTGTCCATGAAAAAAATGGCATAGACTTATATTAGGGATTTAATTATGTCCCCTCAAGTATGTGTTGGAATTGTAACCTCTGCAACCTGTGGATGCAATCCTATTTGGGAATAAGGTTTTCTGTGTTTTGCGAATGAGCCCATCTCCATGTAGGGTTTGCATTAAAGCCAAACACCTCTGAGATAGGAAGGAGCAGATCAGGCACAGAAGCACGTAAGCAGGGATGAGTAAAAGATGGGTGACCAGGGAGATGGCCAAGAGTCTGAGGATTGATCAGGCTATAGAAGCAGAGACCCTCTTCTCCTTCTGTGTGTACTTTATCCTGGACACAACTGCTGGTCTCCTAAATAGTGAGAAGATACGTTTTTGTTCATGAAAACCACCCATTTGTGGTATTTCCACGACAGCAGCACTAGGCAACAAAGATGACTTATATGTGAGTGTAATTGAATATCGGAATAATCATATCCCATGTTTCTCATTTTCTAAATGCAAAAATGGCACCCAAACAGCCCCTCTAACATCTTGATGCAGCGCAGTCATGGGTGATTCTGAGCTGGAATACCAATTTCTCACTACCTGGGCTCCTTCTCTGCCTCTGGGTGGCCGCCATCATTCAGAGTCTGAAGTCCGGAACCACTGGATGAACCAATTAACACCTATCCAGGCTGCCCCGCCGGGCTCTTCTCTATGCACAGAATGAACAGGTATAAGGAAAAGGCTTGTCAAAACAAACCTCTGTTTGGGTTTCTCCATCGATGGGACGATTTCTGTAACACGTCAATCACTCTCTTGCAAACCAGCCCCTGCAACATGCCATCTGGTTTTCAGATGACACCAGCCTGTCAGTCACTCACAAAACCAAAGCCCAACTCCGTGCCATGCAAAGACTACTTTGTCAATCATTTGTCCCCCACACATCCGCCAGCACCACCTGACAGATACAACTCTCCAGCCTCAGGTAGAGTGGGTCTAGTTGGACATGCTCGGCTCCTTTAATTGCGTTCCTTTTAGGACTGGTAGCTTAGCAACAAATAAGTTATTTTTCATGACAACTGCCCTAAATTTTATAGCTTTCTTGACCATTGCCTCTCGTTAGAAAGTTGTTTCCCCTCAAGTGGCTAACCAGCAGATGCAATATTTATGTAATACTGAATTGTTGAGCTATTTCTATTAATAAACATATCCCCACTGTTGAAAGGCAAACACGTAGGCCATGTTGCCAATTAGACATGATCTTAAATAATTCTCAAAGATCTCAGAACTCGGGGTCGAAGGCCCAGATTTTCTGTTATTGGTAGCACTCAGTGTGGGAAGAGAAATCAATGAGATAAACACCTAGCATTCCTTACATTGTACATGATTTCCCAAGTACCCATGGTGCCCTCTGACTTGTGATCTAATGCATAGTTTCTTGCTGAAGCCTTGTAGCTGACAGAAGAGAATTGGAGAGGAACCTAAGGAAATAGGGTGTGGGGGTGGGGGACAGAACAATCCAAACAGTGCAAGTGTAAGAGAATAAGAGAGGCACAAATTTAATCTAAATTTGATAAGAGGTCTCCAATTAGAATCGTGCTGCAATCTTGATCAGGATAGGGAAGCTTGTAGTTGCTTTGATGGCCCGTCTTCCAACCTAACTTCCTAGTGTTGAAGAATCTTTCAGTGCGTGTAGAGCATGGGAAAGACCACACACTTACCCTCCCATTACGGAAGCTGTAGGGCTAGAGCCTCACTTTTGCAATCCTATGGCATACATGGGATGGGCATCTGGCCAGTGGGATGTGCTTGGCCTGCACATTTGAATCTAGAGCTGTGAGAGGATTCAAATTCACTCATAGTAGCATCTCTGGTGTCCTGGGGGTAGTGTTTTCAATAGGCTGTGGCTTGATAGATGTTATCATCAGCAGATGATTCTGCTAAAAAAAAAACACCATGCTATCATCTTGTTTCCTGACAACCCCGAGTTCCCTTGGCTCCAAGGTGGTCTTCCAACCATTCATTCGTTTGGGGACATTCTAATATACTTTAAAGAGCATGAGTGGTCTAGTGGATTAAGCACTACATTAAGCTAACCTAAAGGTTGGTGGTTCAAACCCTTTCTACAGGAGAAAGATGAGACAGTCTGCTCCCATATAAAGGTGTAACCACAGAAACCCTATGGAGTGGCTCTACTCTGTCCTATCAGGTAGCTGCGTGTTCACATCAACTCAATGGCAATGGGTTAACAGGCTTCAAATAAATTATTATTATTGCTTTCTTTTTAATGAAAGACATCCAGGATTGGTTCTGTTTCATGGCACCGGTAACTTTTATTTTTAATTAACCGGGGACAGTGAGAATCGTGCGTGGCTCACCCGGAGCTGTGACCCTTTGGGAAGGTTCTTTGGCGAAGAAGACTCTTGGGGCCCTTTTGCACAAGGAGGGGCCAAGAAGGCCGATTTCCAGATAGAAGCCCTGGCATTGCGAAGCAGACAAGTCTAGTGTGTTGAAGGCAAGCATAAGCTTGGGAAAGGATTGGCCTTAATTGAGTCCCTCATTTTATCCTCAAGAAGCAGTTGCGGCTGGCAGTTCATAGGCATTCCCAGACACAGGTGAAGGGAAGGCTGAAGGAATGGGTGGCAAGGAGAGAAGAGAATCCCGAGGTGAACTGGCCCAACTGGGGCCTTTTTCCAGCGAGGAGGTAAGAAACAAGACTTACTATCAGCTCAAGGACCCAAACATTCGCACTTACTCTCGCCCCTTTTAGATTGATTTTCAGCATATTGTATCATAGCTGACCCACCAGCCTGGGTAAAGTGTTCAATCATAAATCCCTAGGTTATTCACAGACACAGATCGCATCTGACAAGCCAAGGGAAGTCTCGCGAGTCTCTGTCTAGCCCAGTGGGAAAGAGTCGCCACCTCTAAGTGTGTAATAAAAGTAGTTGGCTCAATGGAGATCCCCTCAAAGAGGGGTTTAGGAGAGGAGATGGGTTAATTAGGGTGTGAGGTAGTACCGATGAAGAACACAGCTTTCCCCCAGATCCTGGATGCTTCCTCCCCCCAACTACCATGATCCGAATTCTACCTTGCAGGGCTGGATAGGACAGAGGCTGTACACTGGTACATATGAGGGTTGGAGGTACAGGGAATCCAGGGTGGATGATACCTTCAGGACCAAGGGCGCGAGGGACGAGGCTGGGAGAGTGGAGGGTGAGTGGGTTGGAAAGGGGGAACTGATTACAAGGATCCACATGTGACCTCTTCCCTGGGAGAGGGACAGCAGAGAAGGGGGAAGGGAGACTCCGGATAGGGCAAGATATGACAAAATAACGATGTATAAATTACCAAGGGCTCATGAGGGAGGGGGGTAAGGGGAGGGAAGGGGAAAAAAAGAGGACCTGATGCAAGGGGCTTAAGTGGAGAGCAAATGCCTTGAGAATGATTGGGGCAGGGAATGTATGGATGTGCTTTATACAATTGATGTATGTATATGTATGGATTGTGATAAGAGTTGTATGAGTCCCTAATAAAATGTAAAAAGAGAAAAGAGGAGAAAAAAATGATTAGGGCAAAGACTGTACAGATGTGCTTTATACAATTGATGTATGTATATGTATGAACTGTGATAAGAATTGTATGAGCCCCAATAAATTGTTAAATAAAAAGTAGTTGGCTCTAAATCTCCCTTTGGCTACCTTAGAAGAGGCAACGGAGCAGAGAGAGAAGCTGCTTAGGGAGAAAGACGGAATGACACGATGGTTAGCCAGCAGCGAGGGGAGCCAGCCTGTGCAGCGAGGAGCTGCGGGGAGGCATTTGCAGATTATGCCGTCATTGCACACCTGACTCTCTCGATGCTCAGCTGCTGAGGAGGTTAATTATGAGGGTCCTTCGCGCTCAGGGAATTCCCCGATGTTTGTCACTGGCCGCGTGGTCATTCCTTGTGAACTGGTCGGGCCTGGGAGCAAGGTGACTGGGGAATTTAAGCCATGGAGCAGAGACCATTCGATTAGATAGATTTGCACAGAGGGTTGTCCCATTTTCTGTTAGTGGTAAGTGCCCATCCACTGTTATCAAGTCGGTTTTGACTCGGGATCCCTGGGGTTAACATCCTTATGGGAGAAGACAGCTTCATCTTTCTCTCTCTGAGCAGCTGGTGGATTTGAACCACCAATCTGGTAGTCAGCAGTCCAATGTTTATCCGACAGTGCCAGCAGGGCCTGGGAGTTAGTATCAGAATGTACCCTCTGTTGTGCATAGTCTATCTGTGATTATGGGAGCATTCATGGTGTGTCGGACTTCGCGCTAAGAACATCACATGCACCAGCTTTATGAGGTTCTTGCAGCAACCTGCAGAGGTAGCCATTGAATGAGTGGTATTGATAAGAGGAGAAAATCTATTGTTTTGGAGAAGTGGTAGATATTTGATCTAATTGCTAAAAGTGGAAGTGTGAATTCACTAAGACCTTATGGTAAGAAAGACAAGGCGAGGCGGCGTGGGAACGCACATGCTTACAGTTCAGCAATTGCACAGGACTTGAGTCAAGGACCAAGGGTGATAGAATGGAGCACAGAGGTCAACAGAGACTGTGTTACCATGGCCCTGGCCGCTGGGCTCTTTCCCATGGTGCACACACCATGTCATATGAAGCACACACACATATGAAGAAAAGAGTCATATGGGGCATGAGCCAGCAAGGTTCTCACTGGGAAGAAGTACACAGGGCATTTGGGGAAATCACAAGAAATCAAGGAAAATTATTTTATTTATGGAAATGTGGATTCTTTGAAGCTCTTGTGCTTTTTAAAATAGAATGCCTGCATTTTTTGTCGACTCTTATACAAACCTGCATCATAGTCTGGGCATCCCCCATAAGAATCCAGTAGTGGGCAATGGGGAAATTCACTTCCTTAGTGCTCTGGGTAGATTTGCCAGGGATTCGGTGCAGCATGCAAGGACTGCTTGGGTTTCTACAGCGAGGTTGGCCTTTCGCAACCACCATCTGCTCCATGGGGGACAAGATGGGGCTTTCTATATCCATAATCAGTTACAGCCCCATAATCCACAGTGGCAGTCCTACTTTCTCCTATAGGGTCCCTATGAGTCAGTATGGATTCCATGACAGTGAGGTTTTTTGTTTGTTTGTTTGCTTTTTAATGTTGTTTGCAGGAAGACCCATGTGAAATAACCATTCAGCAATATCAAGTGTAGATCTCTATTCTGGATGGATCTAATAGATTACTGGCCAGCAAAGAGCTCTACCCCACCACTTGTTTTTGTAAATAAAATAATTTCCTCATCTCTTTATTGGTTGTTATTGTCGTTGTTGAGATCATGCACAGCAGAATAGATCGACTCGATAATATCTACACGCCAACTCGTGACACTATTTCTCAAATTGTACCTTCATTCTCTCCCTCCTGGACTGAATTGCCCCCCCGCCCCCCCATTACACTGGCCCCTAAGGAGCCGATCTCTCCGGTTGCTGTGGTCAATGTTATCTCAGCTAGAGAGTTCTTAAAGGGGCATGACCCTCAGGGCTAACTACTGGACATTTTGATCAAAGATTCTACAGACGAATGCTGACCCAAAGGGATAACATACAGAAGAGAATTGTAAATCCTCACGGAATCTAGACTTTCTGGAGCCACTATGATGGGATCAATCCCTGAAATGATTTCCCTGAGATAAAAATCTTACTGCACAACTATCCCCTGAAGGCCTCTTACAATTAGACAGTAGTTGAGCTTATCCAAAAACTGATGACTTCTGATGGCCCTGTGGGTTAAGTATTGGACTTCTGACCCAAAGGTCATTGGTTCGACCCTACCAGGGTCACTAGGAGTCAGAACTAACTTCACCGCAGGAGGGTTGGGTTTGGCTTTTTTGTTTGTTTTTAATAAACAATGCGTTCCTGGAGCATTATGCTCTTTTACCCACTATCCAGAAGCAGGGTTGTACTGAATGAGAGCATGTCTATTGCTTGCAGATGGTCTATAGTTGCTTTCCCCGATCCAGTGGCACATGGAGCCATTGCGACAGAGACCACGTGGCCTACCCCTTTGAGGAGCCCTGGTGGTGCTGCTGGGGGAGCATTGGACTGCTACCCACAAGGTCATGCTTCAAACCCAGGAGGCAGTGTGAATGAAGCACATGGCCATCAGCTTGCATGCAGGTGGTCAGTCTTGGAAATCCCAAAGGAGTAAGAATAGATTCTACAGCAGTGGATTTGGTTTGTTGCTGTTGCTTGCTTATGCCTTAGAAGGAAAACGTTTTCTGATCTTAGGAGTAGAAGCTCAGAGTCCAGGATTGGATACCAGTAGGGGGAAGTCCATGTCAGCTGGCCCTAGGATACTTTCCTAACTGAATGTGACTTATCTCTTGAAGCACAGTCCACCCTCCATGCCTCATAGTTCTTTATTGGAAGATGCAACCAACCAGAGATGGCAAATATTTGGGGATGAAAAAGCAAGTCCTTGGTCAAAGAAAGCCCTTAAAGGCCAAGTGGAAGCTTAAAGTGGTATTTGCATAGCATTTCCATTGTCTTGGCCATTCCTCATATTCTAGGGGTGATCTAAAGTATATGGGAGGTTGTGTGTAGGTTATATGCCACTCCCATGTCATTCTATGTACGGGACTTGAACATTAGGGGGCTTTGGTATTTGTGTGTGTGTCCCAGAATCAATTCTCCAAGGACAGCGAGGGAGAACTGCACATATCATATCAGGGGCTTCCACATGAAAGCTGGCTCTCAGCGTTTTTGTAAGCAGGCTGCGGAGCTTCACTATTTTCTCTGGGTAAAATACCTCTTGAGGAAGTGGGTCTGTGTGAAGGAAGAAACGAGAGGGCGTGGGGAGAGCTGTAACACCGAATGGGGCCAAGTGATTCTGGGCACTGGCTTTCGGATGGACAAGTCAAGTGGCTTGCTGCTTCCCAGCTGGTGCTTCCTGTATCCGTGGCACAAAGGGCGTGTTCCAGCTTGGAGGAAAACCAGAATCCAATCAAATCCTGCAGACGTTTGCAAGTGTTCAGGAGGTTTGTGGCTGCAAACTGCTTTCCAGGTTGGGCACAGATTAGGGTGTTGGACAGGGCCGGGGAGGGCAGGGATGTGGCTCTCACTTTCCAGGAGCTGGGCCTCCTTGGGCTTCGAGTGGGAGGGTGGCATCCAGGGAAGCCTCTCCCTTCCCTCCAGCACCTGGACTGTGAATCCATAGAAACCCAAGGGCAGTGAATGCAAAGGGAAACAGTGAGTGAATAGTCTTCAAGGGAAGAGGGGCAAGGTCAGAAAACAACAGAACCCTAGGCGTGCCATTTTCGTTCTCCATCTGGGAGCCAGTGGGGCAAATAGTCCTCTCCCAGGTGGGAGCAAAGAACCAGCCAGAACTATCCATGGATTTAACTGTGTCGTGGAAGGATCTAGTAGACCAAGGGAGAGCACACAACCCTGGCTCTCCACTCGCCATTGTCAATAATGCTTTATTGACATACAGCAATGTCCATTTGTTTAGACATCGTCTGTGGCTTCTTTGAACAGAACGGCAGCAACAGAGACCGTACGGCCCACCAAGCTTATGATATTTCGATCCTGGCCCTTTAAGGGAAAAGTTTGCTGGACTTTGTAATTCCTTTCTCTGCGTTGTTCCCCCAGAAACCCATGAAGGGCGGTTACAGAAGCCTGTGTACAGTAAAGGACATTGAGGATCCAGAAAGGTTACGCACATGTTTCCCAGCTGGACACAGATATCAAGAAGCTGACACCGGCAAGGATGCGGATTCACACATCCCTGTTATTCTCTCCCCAGTCTCATTTGTATTCATATATTAAGATAACATCCTCTGCTTAGGAGGCCCTCAGCTTCACAGAGACTAAGCTAGGCCAGTGCTGGCTTCTGCAGCTCATGCCCCAGCTGCTCCCTGGGGACTCGATGTTATTGTCACCAGGCACCATGGAGCCATCCCCTATCCCCTGGGGACCCAGGTCTTCTCCATCCTTGTGATTGGATGCAGATCGGACCATTGGGATCTCTGGGGCTTTGATGTGTTGATTTGTGGAATTAGATCACCAGCCCTCTCTTCCTTGTCTGCCTCAGTCAGGAAGTTTCATGGAATCCACTTCAGTCTCAGAGCACCGCACGGGCTTTCACGGCCGCGTGGTGGTGGCTGGCTGCATGCGCCCCAGGTGCATGGACTGGGATTTGAACCAGGGTCTCTGGTGTGGGAAGTGAGGATTCTAGCAGGGAACCAACCAAGCCTCTGGTGCAGCTCCTCAGGAGCCTCGGTAGGGTAAGCGAATGGCTACCGAGTGACAGGACTGGCACACGCATTAGCCTCATCTTACTGCCCCTTTGCAAGAGAAAGCCTCAGCTATGCCCCAAGTTCACTGATGAGGAAACTGCAGCCGCCAGAGACCCTCCAAAGAAGACCAGCATGGGGGCTCCTGCAGCCTCCCCTCTCAAGCTGTGCCTCTTCCCTCTAGGCTGTGGCTCTTGGGGGCCATCAGGAGGTCCATTTACATTCACAGCAAGCCCATGTGGTAGTGTAGAAATCCCACAGGGGCGGGGGGGGGGGGGCGGCGCTTTCTTGCTTTCTGGACTTTAAATCATATGCAAGCCGATCACCAAATCTTTCATCCTTGGGATTACTGGGTGGGTTTTAACCTCTATCTCATTGCTTAGCAGCCAAGTGCTTAACACCTGTGCCACCAGGCCCGTTGTTTTCTCTACTGCCACCAGGCCCGTTGTTCTCTCTACACAGCCAAGGACATGCCTGCCATAGTTCAAGGGTTTGGCTGCTAACTACAAAGTCCAGGTCCGAGCCTGCCGGCGGCTTCTTGGGAGAGGGATGTGCACCCTTGGAAGCAGCATGGGACTGCTCTTCTCGATTCCCTCGGGCTGAAATGAGTCAGAATCCGTTTGATGGTGGTGAGTTTGGGGACCTACCGTCACCCGGGGTGGGTGAGAAGGTGGATAACACCTGAGCGACGGCTGGTGTGCACGGTCTGGTTTATTGTGTGGCTGACTCACAGTTCTGACCTCCGGGTCCTGCCATAGCGCTGTGTGTCATAGCAAGAATCAAAGGATACCCAGTAAGAAACGTAACTCAAAAGACATAGCTCCCAAGAGAGGTGGGTGGCAATACCGCAGAAAGCCCTCCCAAGCTTACGACAAAGCTAGTTTGGGTTTTGGGATAGCTAGGTTTATTGTGCCAACGAGGCGTCCATCGGAACATGTGATGGAGTTTCAGCAGGTCGAAGCTTGATTGGAGGGCAACAAGATAAATGGCTTCCCAAAGCCTGCCCCCTTCACCCTTTCTGCCTGGTGATCAGGCCAGTGCTCTGCCGCCTGAGCCAGTCAATTGCCTCAACCAGGTGCTATGCCTCTGTGGACGAAGCCAACCTCTGGATCATGTCCCCTGGCTGTGCACTGCTGAGTTTCCATGGAGACCTGCTTCACCACGCTGCTGGTGCGTATATCCCTCGAGCTCAAGGCTCATGGATGTGGCATCATGCGTGCATCTCGAGATCCTGTGGGGCCTGCTTTGCCAAGAAGCTCTTGTGCTATTGTTGACTGTTGCTCCCACTGTGGGGCAGACTTTGCCTGTCTTGACTATGCCGTCTGCTTCCTTGACCTTGGACCCACGGCCCACTTGAATTGAAGGACTTTTAGCATATTAACCATTCCATGAAAGTGAGTTGAACTATTCTGCCCTCTGTGCTGCTGTGTGGACTGATTAGCTGTTCGATTCCTTCTCCCTGTATAAACCTCTCTCTCTCTCTCTCTCTCTCTCTCTCTCTCTCTCTCTCTCTCTCTCTCTCTCTCTCTCTCTCTCTCATAAGTGTCCTGGTTTTGTTTCTCTAGAGAACCCTGCCCAACACAGGTTTGAAAATAGCTTCAGTTGCTCTGTGCAACTGCTCATTTCAATTAGTGCATGTAACGAAATAGAACGGCATGCCCAACCACACGTATTATATACAGTGTACATCTATGTAGAGCTAGCTAACCTGTCTATAACCCAAGGAGTCCAGGTGACCCAGGACAATGGTTAAGCACTGGGCTGCTCACCAGAAGGCTGGGATTCAAACCCTCCCCCCGAGCTCCATGGAAGAAAGACCTAGAAATCCTCTATCATAAAGAGAACAGCCATTACATCCACATGGAAGAAGACGCCAGCCTGTGTGATCCAAGGATTATAAATAGTAAAATCCAAGTCCTAAGGAGGGAATGGTATCAAAGCTTAAATTCTAACCCCCAGCTTGCAGAAGCCTCTGGATGACGGTGGAAGTCTCCACATGCATTAACCTCTGGCGAAGCTCCTCAGACCAGAATGGAGGGGTGTGACTAGCCCTCCTAACTGGTAGAGAGCCTTGGAAAGCTGATTAGGCAGATGTGGTTGGGTTAAAGTGTAACACCTTATTTGATCTCCCTTAGATCCATTTTAAAGTTGTTTCTGTTTTTACTATTTTTGGTTTTCATTTTGATTGAGGGTTTTCTATGTTTTGTCTAGCCAGTGGTGTTGAAGGTTTATTTTGTTTGTTTGCTTGCTTCCCGTCTGTGTTTTGTATGATTTTCTGTATGCAAAATCCAGGATAGTAGATCTGTAGGGACAGTAAGTGGATTCATAACTGCCTAGGGCATGGGAGGGGAGCATGAGGGGAAGGGGGGGCTAACAGCAATGAGCGTGGTTCTGAAATTGAGTGTGGTAATGATTGCCTGAATATTCTTTTTAAAAATCATTTTATTAGGGGCTCGTACAACACTTATCACAATCCATCCATCCATCCATTGGGTCAAGCACATCTGTACATTTGTTGTCATCACATTCTCAAAACATTTGCTTTCTGCCTGAGGCCTTGGTATTAGCTCCTAATTTTTTTAACCTCCCTCTCCACTCCCCCCTCCTTCATTGAACCCCTGATAATATATAAATTATTATTATTTTGTCATATCTTATACTGGTACAAATAGGAATTGGAAATACAGGGAATCCAGGACACATGAACCCCTCAGGACCAGTGGTGAGAGTGGAAATACCAGGAGGGTGGAGGGAAGGTGGCTTAGAAAGGGGGAACCAATTACAAGGATCTACATATAATCTCCTCTCTGGGGGATGGACAACAGAAAAGTGGGTGAAGGGAGACGTCGGACAGTATAAGATATGCATGAATATTCTTAATATGATTGAATGATTAAACTGTATGATATGTGACATATATACCAATAAAACTATATTAAAAACAAAAGCAAAGATATCCCACAAAAAATAAATAATAGCCATGAAAAAGCCCTATGAGGCAGGTCCCCTCTGTCACATGGAGTGACAATGAGTCAGAGTCCGCTGGATGGTATCCAACATCAGCAATCTCTCAACTACTGGAACCTCTGGACACACAGGTCCCGACATGCCTGTCTGGAGCGGGAGTCTGAAACGGAAATTTCATTGATACCTTCCCATTGGGTGGTTGCACCAGTGTTAGCTATGGATTCAAATTGAGCGGTCATGTTTTCCAGCTGCAAACTGGGCATCCTCCACTTGTCTGGCAGACTGTACTGGCACGTGAGTTGCTCTGACGCTGGAAGCTGAGCCGCCGGTATTTCAAACCCCACCAGGAGCACCCATGGTGGACGCGTTTTAGTGGGGTTTTTAAACAAGTAGACCAAGAGGAAAGGTATGATGATAACCAATAAAATCCGTTAGGATCTCAATAGAATATTCTGCAAGCTAGTCCTGGAAGATGAGCACCCCTCAGGTTGGAAGCCACTCCACAGGGGCTGCTGCCATGGACTGGAGTGTAGCAGAAGCAAAAAGGGACGGTGTAGGAGGACCTGCAACGTTCTGGTCCTCTTTTCAAGGGGAGTTGTCACGAGGCAGCGTTGACTTGATATCAACCAACAACAATGAAATCGTTATTGTCAGGTGCTGTCAAGTCAGTACTGACGCCTAGTGACACCGGGTACAACAAACTCCACGACTGTCCTGTCCTGCACCATCTGCACAATCGTTCTTGTGTTGGAGACCACTGTTGCAGCCCTGGTGTCAATACATCTTGTCGAGGGACTTTCCCTTTGTTGCTGCCCCCTCCACTTTCCCAAGCATGACATCCTCCTCCAGGGAGTGGTCTCCTGGTAACATGACCAAAGTGCTTGAGACAACGACTCACCATTCTTGTTTTTAAGGAGCATTCTGGCTGTCCTTCTTCCAAGACAGATTGTATTTGTTCATTCGGCAGCAGATGCTACTTCCTGTATTCTTCATCAGCATCATAATTGCATCGATCCTCAGTCTTCTTTATTCAACGGTTAACTTTTACAAACATGTGAGGTGATCAAAAATACCATGGCTCGGGTCAGGCACGCCTTAGTCTTCCAAGGACCATGCCCACTTGTGAGCACTTTAAAGAGATGTTGCACAGCACATTTACCCAGCGCAACACACTGGTTGATCTCTTGACTGCTGCTTCCATGGGTAGCAATTATTAATAGTTTCAAGTTCCAGTTATTAAGAGGTGTGTGCAGCTGATTCTTCTAATGTTGAGCTGTGCCTTCATAGCAAATGAAGAGTTCAAAGGCTTGACTTGATCCAGGCCATTATGACGGACTCTACTTTGAGAAGACAGTTCTTCCTCAATTGTTTTTTGAGGGCCTTCTGACCTGAGAGGACCATCTTATGACACTATAACTGACAATGTTCATGGGGCTTTCAGTAACTGATAACGTTTCAATGCTATCCATAGCGTTTTCAGTGGCTAACCCCTCTGAAATTATCATCTGTTCTTAGTCTGGAAGCTCTGCTGAAACCTGTCTGCTTCAGGTGACCCTGCTGCTATGTAAAAGAACTGTGACATAGCTTCCAGGAACACACAAGCCACCACTGTGGGACAATGACAGATGCGTGGTGGGCAATAAAACTGAGCATAATTAAATCTACAGTAAGGGATTGTCAAGCCCTGTAACTCAGACTTAGAACTGAGGATTGCAAAGCTGGGGACACCTTTCTGGATGCTTCTTCTCCAACCACCCAACTCTCCAATCAGAAGCCACTGGTTGTCCTGGAAATTCACCCAGTCCCTGGACTTCACCACAACTCTCCCTCTGGTCTTCCCATATGAGACCTGAGGCTTCAGATGGAAAACCCCATCTAGAGGGTTTTACCTAAGGGCTCCTAGCTTCTTGCACCAATTGCACAAAGGCCTTGCTCTTGTTTGAGGGGAACCTACCGTGACAATAAATGCTGCAGAAGCTCACAGGTGCTGCAGGTGTAATGTCTACAGACGGCTTTCTGCATCTGGCACAGGTTAAAGTATCTGAAGGGCCCCTGAGCCCATGTTTTCCCAGCCCCGGTCCATCCCTTTCACCTGGATCACCCTGCCCCTGCTCCAGGTATTAACTTAGTACAACCTGTCTGCTAGGCTGCAATACAATTTTTTGACATCCCAGGAAAATCCTTGGTTGGGGGCACTATCTTGGGGGTGAAAGGGCATTTGCCAGTATTTAGGGTCTATATTCACTAGCTGCCAGGGGTCAAGTTGGGACCATGCCAAACCCCTCTTGATCTTGCTCAGTCTTCCTCGGTGGTGGGTGACAGCTGAACCACTCCCTCTATCTACAGCATTTCTCCTGATAGCAAATGGCATGGCAGTGGCTTGGCCAGCCACCAGGTCGCTCCGTAAAAAAGGGTCCCTGCAGCCTGGCTCACCAACTGTCTCCGAAGCTGGCTGAGAGTGGCACTGCTGCCCTCAGCTGCTGTTGAGTGGACCCTTGACTCCCAATGAGCCTGAGCATAACAGGATCCAGTCCTTGTGACCTAAGGGGTTTCCATTGATTGGATTTTTTCAGGAGCAGGTCACCATAGTTTGTCTTAGACTGGAGAATGCACTGACCCCTGTCCAGCAACACACAAACCTCCACTGACAGACAGGTGGTGGCTGCCCTGAGCGGCCCTGGCCAGGAATTGAATCTGGGTCTGCACATGGGAGACAGGGTGAACTCTACCATCAAACCATGATCAACAACAAGCCCAAGCCCTGGGCCATCAAGTCCATTTGGACTCATGGCCTCCTGATGGGCAGAGAATAGTCCCACAGGGTTTCTGAGACTGTCAACCTTCACGGGGAGGTTGGAGTGTTTGAACCAGGGACCTTCCGGTTAGCAGTGGCTTGTGCTACTCACGGTATGACCCGGGCTCCAAGCACTTGGGCATTTCTCCTGGCTTGGAAAACAGGGACCATGTGGCTTTGGGGGGTGACTTAGGAAAGCCCCTCTGCGCTCTGGCTCTGGCTGAAATATGGACCTGGCATTTCAGAATCGCCCAGGAAAGAACCCAGTCCACGGTACTGCTGGAGATGCTGAGGTTTTCCAGAAAGCAATCTCCAGTCTTGCTTTTTTGCCCCTCCTTCAAGCCTGGCTCCACCCCACAGCCCCTGTGCAGGAACACAGCCTTCAGCCCCGGATACTCCCCCCCACCCGCCCCCCCGCCCTCAATCTCACTGCATATGGCCTTAGAAAAGTTAATTTTTGAAAAATGACCGACAGCGTCGCTCACCTCCTCAGGAATGACACCTGAGGGGAGCATCCGAGAGGCTTCACATTCATTAACCAAAGCTCCTTGTTAGGCTATGTTCCCTGAAATACATTTGACAGTTACTGAAGTAGAAAAGATGGCCATCAGAGGAGGAAACATCAAATTCTGTCAGGGTCTGGCCACCGTGCAGGGAGGGGGCAAAGGCAGGGGGAATGGGGAGGCCTTGGGGAGGAGGGGTGCGCCACCTGGGGACCAGGGGTGAGGGCAGTTTTATTGGGAGGCACCCCGCCCCCATCAGAGGCAGCTGCAGAGGGTGACGCACACCTGGCCCTGCGCGCGCATCCTGAGACCATCCAGAAACCCGGCAGCCCAGAGAAGGCGGGCGTCAGGGCTGAGCGCCTGGGATCCCAGGCTGACTGGCAGATCGGTGCAACAGTGAGCAGAGAAGAGAAAGGAGAAGGAGAGACACGTTCAACAATATTTGGACTGCTTTCGACACCTTTCCCCACTGCCAGCAGATTGCAATTTTGCCCGAACCTGGCGTGACGAAGGCAGACGGTGCAGCCAGCTTGCAGGCAGCCGAGGGAGCCCGCACAGTCTTGCTCAGGAAAGCATTTGGGTTTAAGTGACCTCGTGGGAAGGTTCCCTCATTTCCACAGCGACCCTCCATCCTCTGGAGGTTTTGAGAGGTGGAGGGCGTGGCACCGGTGGACACCTCTGAGTGGCCTGAGGGGTGCTGCCCTGGTTCAGCTCAGGCCGGCCTTGCCAAGGCTGGGCAGCACCCCTCTCCTCCCACTGACGTGTCACTTAGAAACACAAACTGCAAGGATTTCTTCTGTCTCACCAAAAAAAAAAAAAAAGAGCCAACGAAAGAAGGAAACAGCTGGTAAATGTTTCACAGATGGCAAACCTCTTGGCATCTCTCTCCAGAGAGGGCCACCCATGCAGATGGCTCATTATTTTAACATTTGGATTTTCATCTTATTAAAACATCTTTTTTCCCTCCCTTCCTTTCCCCCTCCTGGTTTTATTTCGCATCATAAATTCTCTCACACTTTAGGCGGCGACGGAGCGATTCGAGGACGCAGGCTCGAGGGCACACCCGTTGGCGACGGCGTGAGCTGGGTTAGTGTCCTTATTCCCAGCTTTGATCTCAACGTGATGGGGGTCCCATCTGATTAAAAATTCCAATGAACGGGAGTGCTCTGAGTAGTGAATTCATCAAGTGGAAGTCCATGAGGTCCGTATCATAGCTGAATTATTCAGCAGGACGATAAACCGAGGGAAATCGGGGGAAATAGTTTTATTCGATGCATAAAATCCCTATTACTAGGCAATATGCATATGTAAAAATAGACAGTGGGTATAGTATATATAAAAATACAGTGGGTGCAGTCGAGTCATAAACACACCTTTTCCAAACAGGCAGAGAGGCTTCTGGGCCACGGGGTACCACTGTCATTGTCAAGAATGAGCCAAGCCAACTGTTGGCTGAGCTGGTAGGACTGAGATTTCACGGGGGAGCTCCCTGCTAACCTGACTGGAACGATCCTGGACGTCCATCTTTGAGCAAACCGCTGCGTCCAGGCACGGGAAGGAGCGCTGCGGCCCAGCAGCCACGTGTCTGGCTGCTCATCGAAAGGTTGCCAGTGTGAATCCCCAGCAGCTCCCCGAGAGAAGTGAGCTGGGGATCTGCTCTTGTAATGATGGTCACACCGGGTCTCTACGAGGGGGCCTCGGGTGGTAGAAGCCAGCAATGACAGGGTGCTAACGTGGTGGCCCGGAAAGTCCCAGCACTGTCTGGCCACTGTTGAGTTTGCTGGGAGTGCCTCTCACGTCCCCCAACCTGGATCAGAGCGCTCTTTTCCAATGGCAGCTCCCAAGGACCTGGAGAAGTTCTGATTGCCTCAGCATCCCCGACTAATTTTTGCTAGGATGTGGGAACTGGTGGAGATGCCAAGGCAAGCGGCAAAACACTGTCATCTGACATTCTCTTTAATGTGGTGTGGACTGCTGGCCTCAGTACAGGCTGTGCCACAGTGCTCCCCAAAATGGGCCATGCTGTAAATGTTCATTAGCAATGGTCCACAACGTCCTCCGTGGAGCCACGGGGCTCAAAGCCGGCTTGCTTTAGGGGCTCGGATGTGAATCCCTAAAATGCTAAGAAATCGCTAATCGTTGCCGACACTAAGGTGAGAAGGTACTCAGACAGCAGAAATGGAGGCGCTTGTGCTCAGGCTTGAAGCACCTCTGGACCCTGCAGCTAAGGACATGCCCTCTGGTAGTACATTCTGGGGACTGGATGGAGGCAGGTGATGGAGAGAGGGAGGGGCAGAGAATGGCATCTCATAGCTCAGAGGTGGAAAGACAATGCTGAGGAGATGCATCCAGAAGGTTAGAAGTTACAGGGGAAATGAGCAGACTTCAAAACAAAACAAAAATGTGAGCTTGTTTCACCCTACCAACATTGTCTCGGGTGGGCTGGGAGGGCGACCTGTTTGCTCCATAGCATGTGGTGTATGGATCCTCATCAAATCCTGATCATCTATCCCAGAGGAGCAGCGCATTTCCCCATTATCTTCCATTGTCCGGGGAAATGCCATTCTCTGCATTGGAGGGATCTCCGATCAGCAGTGGCTTCCCACCAGCGATGGCTTCCCCTGCCAAGCTTGCTTGGTGTCCCGTGGGAGCAGCTCCACCTGGCTGTGCCACTTTCAGCTTCCAGCTTGCTCCCCTTTAATCCCTCAAAGCCAGCGATTCTCAAAGCACCCACACAGGGAGACCACACCCAGGGGTGTCCAGAAGCACTGGTCTCCAGCATGCTCTTGGTGGCTTCCCTGTTGTAGCTTCTCTGGCTTGGACAATGGTCAGCAAAAGAGGCAATGAGTTACATTAAACTAAGAAAAACGCACCCCCCACTGCTCTGCGGTTGCCCTGGACCATAGTGACCCTACAGGACAGAGCAGAACTGCTTCGGAGAATTTCCAAGGCCCTCATCTTTCTTCAGGGAGCACCTGGGGCCCCTGGGGTGGGGTGAGCTGTGGGGGTTCAAATTGCCAACAATTTTGTTTAGTACCCCAGTGCGTCGACAAAGCACTTTCGATTAGCAGAGTACAACTTAAGACTCCCGGGCTGAAGGGGAGCAGGGGAAGGATCCACAGTTAGAGATTAATGAGCAAAACGTAATTTCTTGCAACTGCACCCGCTCACCATGTTGCTGCAGGGGTGTGACGTATCTTAACTGGTGGTGACATTACCTGCTTACTGTACAAAAGCAGTAAGCCGAGGCCAGAGCCAGCCAGCTCTCCGTCTCCTTTTGCACCCCAAAGGAGATTCAAACCTCTTTGGAAAGCCCTCACTTCGGAGTCATTGGCCAGCTTTGCACAGGCTGCAAACCTGCTTTCTGGTAGCCTCCTCTGTCCCCGCACTCCCAGACCTACTGCCTCAGAAACTAGGTGGGGTGGGGGCGGGGGCAGGGCGGGGCTGCGCAGAAGCTCCTGCTTCCCCAGCCCTCCAGGTGATGCTGATGTAGGCTGGAGCTGGAGAAGAAGCGCTCGAAGGCATAATCGTTTGTCACACCACAAGTGCCCGAGAATCTTTTTGGTGACACACATCAAGTCTGATTCCTGCAAAATTCTGGCAGCAGAATACATTTGTCGATTTAACTGCATGCAAAACGCTTGTCAGCAGGGATTCCGGGGGCTCTGTTCGCGCCTCTCCTCTGCCTGTTCTCCTCCTGACGCTTTAGAGATGGCTAATGCCTTCCAGCCAAGCTCCAAAGTCACCAACCATTTTAAAAGCCCCCCCCTTTCAACGACAATGGGCCAATGAGCCAGAGAAACCCCCCACACTGAGATTTTCTGAGTCTTGTTGGAAGGACCGGCAGCTTTCAGGGCATTTGTCACTGGGCAGAAACTGCAGTTGGGGAGAAAATATTCCCACTGAGTAACAACCTCACCCCGGTACCTGGGAGCAGTTACGGAGTAGCATGAGAAGAAGGGCTCCTAGTAAAATTACCTGGCAGGTTTGGGGGGTGGGGGAGTATTCAGAAGTGTAATAACTATTCCTAGCCTCTGGTTGGGATGACTGGACCACCAAACACACACACACACACACACACACACACACACACACACACACATACACACACACACAGTGGTATGGGGACTGGAAATACAGAGCGTAAGAATCAAAGGAGAAATGCATTTCCTGCAGCATGGATGAGCTGCTTCAAATCCCTCCTTTCCATCCTGCACGCTGCAAACTGAGTGACTAACGCTCGTGATTCCCTGACACTGTGCTCGGAGAACTGCTTAATGAAGGCAGGCAGGCTTCGCAGATGGTGCGTTCCATTGCTAACGTAGACGCACCTAGAAGACCTTGCCCCCGCCTCCACTGCAGAAGGTGAGAGGGACAAGAGGGAATGCAGGAAAGGAGGCCCCCAGAATGGCCTGTCCACTCCCTCAAATCAAACGGATGTGACCTGGGGTTACGTCTGATCTCCTCTAGCCCGGAACCGAAAAGCTGCAAGTCAATCCCATTTTAGCAAATCCAACCGTCTCTCCATTGACTTCTAATATGTACAGGACACCGGGTTACCTCTTTTTGATCGATCACCAATTAGCCTTGGCTTCTAAATCCAACCTTTTGCTGTTGGTGTTGTTAAATACTTATGATCCATGAAGTGACATTTAACCAAACGAGGGACCAAGCCCAAGCCAAATCCATTGTCTTCAAGTAGATTCCAACTCACAGGGACTCTGTCCCTCCGAGTGGAATTGTCCCCATCCAGGTCCCAAAGCCTGCTGAGCACTTTCGTATTTTGTTTTAACAAAATGGAGGGAGGAAGTGTGTTTAATAAGATCGACTCTTCCGGTGCTGTTTATTTGGGTCAGTGTGCCAAAATTACAAGGAAAAAAATGGTTTAGGGAACCCAAAATATTTTAAATTCCATTTATTTTTGGTAGCTGTGTATGTGGTAAAGTGGTTGAGAATGAAAGTTCAGAATCATACAAACCTTCGATTCAAGGCCCTAAGTCACAAGCCATCTTAAAAACGGACAAGGTCTTCCTCTTCCCCTTCCTAGCTCGGTGGGGGGGGGGGGGTCCCCTGACCTTTGGGTTCCTTCTGGACAGCATGAGCCTAGTAATATGACCTTCCCCTGAGGACATCAGAAAAGAGTCCCACACTGTGTGTAGTCCCAGCCCATGGCAGGGCACAGAGTCAGCACCCTTGATGAATGACAGCTGGCGGCAGGATTGTCCTTGCCACGTAGCTTCACAGGTCTCATTTCCATCCCACACGGAGAGAGGATATGAAGTGTCCATCTTGAAAACCATCAAGGACAATTGGACTCACGGTAGTATTGGGAAAATACTGTTTGTCACCAACGCGAGTGCTCGGCCGGGCGGGAACAGCAGGAGCTCAAAGAAAGGACGGTTTTGTCCTTGCAGTTTGCACGTCAATCCCATTTTCAGACCCAGCTCGTCATTAGCAAGTGATGACGATGACGATGATTGCAGTCATAAGGCGCGTGCAGCGCTGTGCACCGTGGCGGCAAATCACTGCATGGTTTATTCATTCATTTAAATGACATAGCAGCACCAGGGGGAGGCAGGAACAGCACCCCCATTCCACGGGAAAGGAATGTAAGGGTTAGGGGGATGAAAGGGCTTCCTCAAGGCCCTTGGTTTGGCAAGGGCTCGAACCCGTGGATCAAGCCTCTTGGAAAGGCAGGAGGAGAAAGTGGGCCCAGCAGCTCCCACTGGTCCAATTTCACAGAAGAAGAAACTGAGGCTTGGCCTCCCCCCTGTGCTTATAAGGCACCGTGGCTGTTAAAAATAGCACAACTGAGTGAAGTATAGGGTCTATCAACCTAAGCAAACTCACTGCTATAGGTCAATACTGACCCATGGAGACCCTATAGAGCAGGGTAGAACTGCCCCTATGGGTATCTGAGGCTGCAACTCTTTATGGGAGTAAAGAGCTTCTTTTTCTCCTGTGGATCAGCTGGTGGATTTGAACAGCTGACTTTGTGGTTAGCAGCCCAACTCATAAGTGCCATGCACCAGGGCTCCTCAATAATGCCTACAGATGGGGAAATAACTTACTTGATATGATGGTGAATTTTTGAAGCACCAAACCAACTGCCATCGAGTCGATTCCATCTCATAGTGACCCTACATGGGGTTTTCTAGGTTGTAAGCCTTTACTTAAGCCAACAACCTCAACTTTCTCCTGAGAAGTGATTGGTATGTTTGGACTGCCAACTTTGTAGTTAGCCATCCAATGCTTACCTACTGCCACCGAGGCTCCTTAGGTAACATGTATATGTGCACTGTTCTCTAGTGAAACCAAAGCAGTGACACCAATCCCTCTACCCACTCACCCACCCATCCATCTGCCTATCCATCCATCCATCCATCCATCCATCCATCCATCCATCCATCCATCCATCCATTTTCCTATTTATTCTCTGTCTATTCAGCCACCCACCCATCCAAACACCCATATATCTATCCATTCATCCATCTATTTTCCTATCTATCTATCTAGCCACCTAGTTATCATCTACTTACCTACCTACCTATCTACCACAGGTCTGAACCACTGTCAGATTGATGAAAACTAACAAGCAAATACGTGTGTGTTGTTGCTGCTGTTGTGTGCTGTCGATGTTATTCTTTATATGACATGGCGGAATGGCCCCTCAGAGTGTCCAAAGCTGTGACCTTTATGGGAGCAGATTGTTAGGACTTTTCTCCTGTGGATTCGAACTCCTGAACTTTTTGTTAATAGCTAAGCATTTAGACATTGGGCCACCAGCCTCATGAACATGAGGGGCCTTTAAATGTTCCTGGGAAATCAAATGAGGGTCTCACTATGCCCATGGGGTCAGTGATCTCATTTCATCTCACCCTTCGATTTATTGTTTTGCAAATGGTGCTTTCCATTTGCTTGATTTCCTTCCTTTGCACACACTCCTGTCCTGAATGCCCCCCTGTGGCTTTGGGTATGCTATAGAGCACAAGCCAGGCTTCTTGGGGGGCTTTGAACCGGTTCATTCCGGCTCATCTCCTCCTGAGAACATGCCTTTGCACCCCAGAATCAGATCCTACATTCAAACAAGATCCTTGCAGTCTCTTCTCAAGGCACTTGAAAGAAAAGTCAAGGCACAAGCCAGAACACCGCTGCTCAAAAACCATCACTCTGTTCTCTTGCTCTCAGGTGCCTCCCAGTTTAGCATCTGCCACATTGCTAGATGCTCATCATCACTTGCTGTATGTCTTTTCCCGGGGGACCTCGTTAAAACAAAGATTCGGATTCAGTATATCGCTGATGTAAATGCAAATTCTCAGCTGGGGGTTGAACCAGCATGAGCCCAGTTTCAAGTCCAGGCGTCTTGATTAACGGTTCTTTACAGAAGGCATTCGGGTCAAAGGAATACAGAAATAATAGATTCTGAATTAAATGGGGGACTTTAGATTGTCGGTAACAGGCACCTTGTGCCAACAGATAGAAATAACTGCCCACAAAAGCAAGCATTTGCTCATGTGATTCACGTAACCCAAGTTCCAGAAGCCCAGTCTCTTTGGCATATTGTCCCTGCCCCTCTATATGGTCAGCACTCTGAGGCCAGCTTTCCCTATTGATGGTTGAGCTCATATCTCACTGCCGTCTAGTTGATGCTGACCTGTAGTGACCCTACAGCACAGGAAAGAACTGCCCCTGAGGGTTTCTGAGTCTGTAACTCGTTATGGGAGTAGAAAGCTCCACCTTTCTCCCAGGGATCAGCTGGTGGTTTTGAACTGCTGGCTTTGAAATTAGAACCTCAACACAGAACGCCTAGGCCACCAAGGCTCCTCCATAGGTAATATAAACTTAATAAGTGTAGGGGGTCCAGGTGGCTTAGTCCCTTCATAGAAACTCATACAAAGAGGCACCGATTCTGTGCCTTTGGAAAGCAACAACAACAACGGAACAGGCTCTTCTCAGGTCTCTGAAGACACTTTCAGGGGAACTCATGGCATACCAGCGTTACTCTGTCCTCCACCTCACTGGGACCACAGTCTCCCAGCCCCTGAATCCTAGATGCTCACCATCACCAGCTGTATGCCTGTCCATCCTTCCTGTCTCTCAGGGCCTTCTTTTAACATGTCATTAGCAGAGTCTCTCCCTGGCTCTCTCACCCTGTCTCTCTCCGCTCTTGCTTTTCCTTAGTTTGTTAGACCTTCCCTTTCGCCCTGTATTCGCCCAGCTTCTTTTGTCTCCCATTGTCTCCATTCTAAATCACAGAGTATTCTAAACCAGGATGTCCAAGATGTTCCAACATTGGGTGGTGGGATAAGTCTGGTAGTTACATAATCTATTGTCAATTTGAGACTTGAGAGTGAAGTGGTAGAGGTTGGCCTGTCAATTAGGTTGTAGCTTGATGACCTCATTTGGAGGTGCTATGGAAATAAATAGCTCGTGGGAGGCACGATGGATGCTCTCTCCCTGTGAGACATTCTTGTTGACAAGCCACATGGAGACAGGCTGATGGCAGCCAGAGCCTCAGAGCTGGAGAAGCCACATGAGACCCCTGGTAGCGCTGAGATGTTTACACCTCCACTGGGTCCACAAGATGTTCCACCCACTGGCCTGTGATCATCCTGCATTCAGCATCAGTGTATGTGTTTCATGAGTCTGAAGAGGTATTTATGGATTGGTATCAGATATATGGGCTAATACTGGACTTATGGACTTGATTTGGACTAGGCTGGGATGTTTTCCCAATATTCAATTGTTCTTGTATATAAAGCTCTTTCTTATACATATATGAGTGTCTATGAATTTGTTTCTCTAGTCAGCCCAGACGAACACAGTAAGGGAGTAAGAAACGCCATGATACTATAGGAATCCATCTTGGTCTGAGCAGACTCACCAAAAGAGAATATTTGGTATTTTTATACACAGATTTGAGGGGAGTGGTGATCTCTTGGGAAGGGAAAGGTAGGAAAGGAAAGGGAGGAGGAGTTTTATCAGAATCAAAGAATATTTAGTTCAAAAATTAAAATGATATGAGAAGGGATTCTGGCAAAGCGGTCACATTCATTGTGGTTGGGCAGTAGGCATTTATTGGTGTCTGATTTGGGTATAGCTGAAGTATTTCCTCTTTAAAGACTAACATATTTTTGTAATTGAAGACGATGATGCCATGAAAGCTCAGGTGAACTACAAATTCCCCAGACAGAGGTGTCAGACATTATCAGCAGCAGAGTGACCTGGTGGTAAAACATGCCATGGCCTGCCAGATGAACGAGCAAATGCATATTAGAGGAAATACGGCCGAATGCTCCTTTGAAATGAGGATGGTGACACTCTGTCTTCCCTACTTTGGACGTGTTAATAGGAGGGACCAGTCCTGGTGGAGAGGACATTAAAGTCAAGGTAAGTAGAGGCCAGTGAAAAAGAGGAAGACGCTCAGTGACATACTTTGGCACAGTGGCTGCAGCAGGGGCCCTAACGTAGCAACAACGATCGTGAGGATGCCGCAGAGCTGGGCAGGGTTTCGATCTTTTGTACACAGGGTCCCTACGGGTCAGAACTGATTCAACAGCACTTAACAAGAGTTTCACTCATGAGCGCTCTTATATGGAAAGAGTGGGCATCGTGCACGAACAGCCTTCAGATTTCCTCCGAAAGAATCCTCTGGCAGTGGGTTTGATGGAGCAAGATGGACGTTCTTCCGAAGAGATCGTAGGAGCAGGTGTCCACTGACAGGCACGCTACTCTCCCAAGACCTTCATGCTTGCTCTTCTGTTTGCTTGGCCCTACTTCCCTTAACCTCCCATCTCAACTCAAACAGCACTTCCTCCATGAAGCCTTCCTTGACTTCCTGTCTGAATCAGAAACTCCAACCACCTGCCCACGAGGAGCATATTTCTTTCTTCATAGCCCATGCACACTTGACAATTACACTTTCTTGGTATATGAGTGCGGGGTTAAGGTCTACCTCCCTAGTTTGAGTCTAAGCCGAAGGAGCAGGACCTCATCTACTTTGCTCACTGTCCTATCCCCAACTCCACTCACGTGCAGCGCCATGCCCGTTCCATGCGTGCTGTGGGTCCTGGTTGAATCAACAGATGAGAAGTGACCGTGAACACCTCTCCCCAGCCTACTGGCTCTATGGTTACATAACTGAAGCTGTCCATCACCCGGAGGAGGTGCATTGTCTATTTCTGCATGGTCCATGTTCCCGAGTCCAGTTTCCATTCCGGCCTGTTCTTTAAGCATGTGACGTGTCCTCTCCTATTTTAGGTTTCCCCAATGCTTTGCCTCTCATGCTCCCAACTTCAGAAGCTGAGAATAAAGGACTAGATAGGAGTCAACTTCCCAAGGAGACAGGCCGAGAAGCAGGCAGTAACATAACACAAGCAGTTCTGAAGGAGGCAGCTGGGATATAATCTTACTGGAAATTTCCAATACAGAGGGAGGAAGCCAAGCTCGAGGCACGTCTACGGGGCAAAGTGAACGTCTGAGGCTGAGAAGAGAGACTTTTCGTATTAAAATATTGCCTTCCTCGATTTCCTTTCAGCCGGCAAACCTTAAAAAAGAGGTCGAGGCAGCCTTTCCTTGGTCTTGTCCCTGTCAGATCACCTTCAGCACCCCCTTTGTGCTTTTCAACCGTGGCTCAGCTTATGAATCATTGTTGCTACTTGCTTTAGAAACTGTCATTCTCTACTTTGCCTTTCCCAGATTGAACTTGTGCTGTCTCATTATATATCTGTGCCATGTTTTAGCTACTTAATGAAAGGAATACGTGCTCATTTCAAAGAACTATAAACATGTGAAGTATCGAATAAAAGCATGTCTGTTCCCCACCTTCCTGGGAGAGCCAGTTTTCCCTCCTAGATTCTTCCACAAGGTTAGTGTAGACACAAAGCTTCTAGTCTCTCAAGGGGATTCCAAAAAGTTTACAGATAAAAGGGAATTAGAAGATAATGGCTTTCCCCCATGAACTTTTGACGCCCCATCATACCTAGCTAAGTATCTATCTATCTATCTATTTATCTATCTATCTATCTATCTATCTATCTATCTATCTATCTATCTATCTATCTATCTATATGGTGTTTTGGGTAGGTACTATGGAGTTGGTTATAAAGCATATCAGCCCTATGTACAACAGAATTGAAACAGTAGCCAGCCCTCTGCAGCCTCACAATGATTCGTGGGGTGGTGGGTTAAGTCCCCTGGTTGAGCCACTGTGTCCATCCGCCTACTTGAGGGTCCTCTTTTTCAGTGGCCCTCTGCCTTAGCAAGTATGATGTTCTTCTCCAGGGACTAGCTCCTCCTGATAAAACATGCAAAGCATGTGAGATGAAGTCTGGACCATCTTCATGTCTAGTATACATGTCCTTGTGTGTGTGATCCACATATACACATATTAGCAGTGAGGATGGCTACATATATGAGGCCTTCAAAAGGTTCATTAAGAATTCTGTTTTTCAAAACTTCTCATGTATCTCCACAGACACATCCATGGGGAAGGGCATCATGCTCAGTACGGTGGAGTGTCACCGGAAAAGAGGAAGATCCTTAACTAGGTACAGCGACACACTGGCTAATGGGATAAAACCTCTAACCTAGCAACAATTATGAGGATGGTGCAGGGCTGGGCAGTGTTTATATACATCCATATAGGTGAATATGGGGATCAAGGACTGCACCCTTCAGGATTACAACTCAATACAAAGAAAACCAAAATCCTTACAACTAGACCCATAGGTGACATGACAAATGGAGAAATGGTCATACTGGTTAAGGATTTTGTCTTGCTTGGTTCCAAAATCAATATTCATGGAAGCAGTACTCAAGAGATAAAATAATGCATTGCATTGGTGGTAAATTCGCTGCACAGCATCCCTTTAGAGTATTGTAAAGCAAGGCGGTTGCTTTGAGAACTAAGGTGTACTTGACCCAAGCCATGGCAATTTTTTTTTTTTGGTGGTGTGGGATAATCCCAGAAGCCTTTTATTTTAGGTTAATTTATAAAAGAATTTCATTGGGAGCTCACTCATTGCCATCATTATTCTCAAAACACTTTCTTTCTACTTGAGCCCTTGGTATCTGCTCCTTATTTTCCCCCTTCCTCTCTCACTCTCCCTCCCTCATGAACCCTTGATAATTTATCTTTTTTTTTTTTTCATGTCTTACACCAACCACTGTCTCCCTTCATCCACTTTTCTGTTGTTCATTCCCCCGGGGCCAAGGGGCAGTGTTATAAGTTGATCATTGTGATCAGTTCCCCTTTTCTCCTTCCCCTTCCCCTCCTGGTATCGGTACTCTCATTACTGGTTTTCAGGGGTTATTTGTCTTTTGTTGCAAGCTCTTATCTGTACCAGTGTACATGTTGTGGTCTAGCCAGATTTGTAAGGCAGAATTAGAGTCGTGATGCTGGTGGGGAGGAAGCATTAAACAACTAGAGGAAAGTTGTATGTTTCATCTGTGCTATACTGCACCTTGACTGGCTTATCTCTTCCTTGTGACCCTTCTGTGAGGGGATGTTCAATTGTATACAGATGGACTTTGGGTCTCTACTCCGCCCTCCCCCTCATTCACATAGATAAGATTTTTTTGTTCTGGGTCTTTGATGCCTGATACCTGATCCCATGGACACTTCAGGATCACCCAGGCTGGTGCACTTTTTTTCTTGTGGACTTTGTTGCTTCTCAGCTAGATGCCTGCTGGTTTATTTTCAAGCCTTTAAGGCCCAAGACACTATATCTTTTGATAGCCGAGCCATGGTATTTTTAATTACCTCATTTGCAAGCGTAACATTGAGTAAATAAGATGGAAGGAAAAATGATACATTTGAATTGTGATACTGGCAAAGAATATTGAAAGTATAATGGATTGCCAAAAGAATAAACAGCTCTATCTTGGAGTAAGTACAGCCAGAATGCTCTTTAGAGGCAAGGATGGAAAGACTTCATTTCACATATTTTGGATGGATATGCTGTCAGGAGAGAATAGTCCCTGGAGAAGGACATCCTGCTTGGCAAAGTGGAGGGGCAGGGAAAGAGAAAGGCGCTCAACCAGCTGGTTGACAACAGCGGCTACAACAATGTGCTCAAATATACAAACAATCATGAGCATGGTGTAAGGCCAGGTGGTGCTTCATGCTGTTCTACAGAGGGTCGCTAGAAGTTGGAACTGATACCAAGGCACCTAACAAGAACAACATCAATTTCTACATCATTCCCTGCTATTGAGTTGATGCTGACTCATACATTATTCTGACATGAGATATTTTTATCTTCATTTTTTATTCTCTACAACATTAGGTAGCTTCGTCCAAGTTAGCAGAGACTATGTGTTATGGGTGGAATTATGTATGCCCCGCCTCCCAAAATATGAGCTGAATTCTGGTGGTAAATGAAATGAGGTGGCATGACTCTTTTACCCATAGTCTTTGTTACTCCCACCAAATGACTGGGTAGGAGCACGCAAATAAAACATAAAGGGCTCTAACTCTGGGATTGGCCATTCTTGCCCTTCCCCTAAATCAACTGAGTCATCTCAGGAGCAGAATCTCATGACCAGCAAGCATGAAGAGCCAGGAGAGCAGAGAACTTCTGGCATATTTGCATTGGGAAGTGGAAGTGGCATTGGCCGCATGTGACAGAGGGGCAGGCTTCCTGGCCCATGCTTGCAGAGTGGAATATCCTTTGGGCATTTATTCAGTGTTAAAGGGATTTTCTAACACTTTGCCCACACAGGACATAGACCCAGGGACCAGGTGACTGAGACAAAAGGGACCAGGGAGAGATGTATTTGCCAGCATGCTTGAGCAGAGTTGATGTTGTGGACAAAAGGACTGTATCCTTAATGTTTCCTGAACCTGACCTGTTAAATCCCTGAATCCATCCCCATAACCATGAGGACTATCGATGGATTTGGTGTGATCATTTCAGTGGGTTCTGTGACCCAGCAGGGAAGCAGCGTGGCCTGGGAGGGAAGGTTGCTGTTGGAACAGGATTAAAAAAAAGTGAGAAGATGGATACATGCTGACGTCTGTCTCCTAGGAATCAGTCGTGGGTTGAAGAGGATTTGGATTCCCTTTCCTTTTTGTGGACATGGAAGTCCCTCAATTCCTAACTCCTGTACCTGTAAATATGACCTTGTTTGGAACTAAGGTGTATCTTTTGTTGTGTTAGTTAGGTCATATCACATTAGGGTGGGTCCCAAACATAATCACTTCCTTCTGAATTATATAAAGAGCAAAATAGGCACAGAGCTATACACAGAAGGAAGAGCGATCCCAAAGAGAACCAATGAACTCCAAGAAATTTCTGGGGAGGATGTCCCCAGAGTTACACCCTGAATTTAGACACCTAACCTCCTGAGAAAATCCATTTCCGTTAAATTAAATTCACTGTGGCGTCTGTTTGCTTGGTGCGGCAGCGCGTACACATGCAATTTCAAGGAGCCTTCGTGTAGTCGTGGTTACCGATCGGCCTGCGTTTCCAAAGATCTGTAGTTCTCAACCACCAGACTCTCAGTGGGAGGAAGATGGGACTTCTACTCCTGCTAACAGCCACAGTCTCGGAAACTCACAAGGGCAGTTCTGCCCTGTCCTGTAGGGTCACTATGAGGCAGCATTGACTCTGGCAGTTGAGTTTAGCCAATTCGTGGGAGAAAGATGAGCCTTTCTGCGCCCATAAAGATGAACAGTTTCAGAAGCCCTGGGGGGGTGGGGGGAGATTCTATCCCACCTGAACCACCGTGAGTTAGACTCAACCCAGAGCAGTGTGTTCATCAAACAAAAATCTGTAAAAATCAATCCATCCCCACTGGGTCAAGCCTGACTCCCAGGAACCTTATAGGACAGAGTAGAACTGCCCCAAAGAGTTTGCTCGTCCGTAACATTTATGCTAGCAGCTGCCCTGACGCTCTCCTGTGGAGCAGTGGAAAGGCTGCTGGGGTCAAACCACTTATCTTTCCAGGAGTAGCTGAGCATTTAACCACGGGGACCCCAGTGGTCTCTCCACCAAAGACACTTGGTAATTCATGCCATGTTTTACCAAGAGGTATTAGACCTCTGTCCTAGAAATGGCATGGCATTGTTTTCAAATATTTAACGTTTCCATATGAAATAAAGATGAGTGTTTTGAACATGCAGCTCTGTGCACCCAACATGCTTCTTGGCGTTCTTGTCTTCCCACGGTAAAGAGGCCTACCTGCAGAAGATGAGATAAAGGCAAGGAAATCTTCGCCTTAGAAAATAACCGTGGGCACATTGTCGACGGGAAATGCATACCCAAGGACCCTTCATTGACTCATTTGCTTCTTCATCAAATGAACATTTAGCAGGCTTCCATAAAAGGGCCAGTTATAGTTCTCAACACTGTTCTGAAATACACAAAGGAGTCCTTTGCTCTTTTTTTAATTAATCATTTTATTAGGGGCTCATACAACTCTTATCACAATCCATACATACATCAATTGTGTAAAGCACATTTGTACATTCATTGACCTCATCATTCTCAAAACATTTGCTCTCCACTTAAGCCCCTGGCATCAGCTCCTCATTTTTCCTCTCCCTCCCCACTCCCCCTCCTTCAAGAACCCTTGATAATTTATAAATTATTGTTTTGACATATCTTGCCCTGTCCGATGTCTCCCTTCACCCACTTTTCTGTTGTCCGTCCCTCAGGGAGGAGGTGACATGTAGATCCTTGTAATCGGTTCCCCCTTTCCAACCCACCCTCCTCCCTCAACCCTCCCAGTATCGCCACTCTCACTACTGGTCCTGAAGGGATCATGTGCCCTGGATTCCCTGTGTTTCCAGTTCTTATCTGTACCAGTGTACATCCTCTGGTCTAGCCAGTCTTGCAAGGTAGAATTGGGATCATGAGTCCTTTGCTCTTATGTGTGTGTGCTCTGCCGGGAAATAACAAGCAACCATGAGGGAAGCACAGCAATGGGAGAGAGACAGAGAGAGTGTCAGGGATGGCCAGAGGACGCCATCTGTACAAAGCCAAGAAGAGGTTTCCAAAATCAGCAAGAGTCACACCTCAAAACTCAGTACGCTTCCAAAGGGTTCTTACTGTGCCACTGCATAAGGTTAGGAGAAGGGGGTTAGGTGGGACCTGAAAAGGGACTGGGACCATGTTCTGGAGGACTTTCTAGGTCTTGGGAAAAACTCACTATTTTATTAAGGATTATGAGAGGCCATTTATGGGGTGTGAGCGCCTGAATGGTCAGACTGGCATATGTGTTAGGACCCCTCTGTGGCTGGGTGGGGACTGGCTAGAGCAGACACAGGAAGGCCAGGGAGGAGGCTGTCGGTGGTGCTCAGGTAAGAGACAGGTGCAACTCTCCATCACAGAGCAGGGAAGTCTGCTGGCTCTGAAAATCCAGGCAGCACAGCTCCGAGTCTTGGGAATGATTGCATATTGGGCCCTACACTGGCATCCTCCTTCACTGCTGGTGGGACTGTAAAATGTTGCAACCACCATGGAAAGAGAGATGGCCCTTCCTCCAAAGCTTGGAAATAAAAAGCCCGTTAGGCCCAGCAGTCCCTCTATGTCACTGTTCTCAACCTGTGGGTCGTGACCCCTTTGGGGGGGTCCATCGACCGTTTCACAGGGGTCACCCGATTCATCACAGTAGCAAAATGACAGTTATGAAATAGCAACAAGCATAATTTTATGGTTGGGGGGTCACCACCACATGAGGAGCTATATCAAAGGGTCATGGCATGAGGAGGGTTGAGAACCACCTGCTCTATGTGACACAGATCACAAGGAAGTAAGCGGTGCAGCACAAATACATAAAGGCACAGCCACGATCACTGTAGCACCAGCCACCAGAGCAAACAGATGGAAGCACCCATCCAAAGGAGGGCAGGTAAACAAACTTTGATGTGTACACTCAATGGAACACCAGACAACATTAAAGAATCTGCAAACACCACGCAACAGGATGAACCTGCAGCATATTTCCCCAGGGAAATTTGCTAACCACTGAGGGACAAATATTGTATGAGACCACAATTGGGAAAAATCAAGGAAAGATTTTCTCAATTAAACACACACACACACACACACACACACACACACACACACACACACACACATCTTTCATAGTTTACCAGGGATGAAAAGAGAGGGAGAAGAGGTTGCCAACTAGAGGGTAGACACAAGTTAACTTGGATGGAGGTCTGTCAGTATACGATAACATGGAGTTTGGCAAAGGGTAGGTGAAAATGACAGAGGTATTGGAAGAGACAGGGAGGCATACAAGGTGCTGCTTAAGACCTCTTTAGAGTGTTGAAAAGCAAGGATGTTACTTTGAGGACTAAGGTACACCTGACTCCAGCCATGGTATTTACAATCACCTCATATGCTTATAGACATTGAATAAAGAATACCGAAAAAGAGTTGATTCATTTGAATGATGGTGCTGGTGAAGAATATTGAAAGTACTATGAACTGCCAAAAGAACAAACAAATTTGTCTTAGAAGAAGGGCAGCCCAATTTCTCTTTCAAAGAGAAGATTGTGGGACTCCCTCTCGTGAACGTTGGCTATGCTATCACAAAAGACCAGACCCCGAAATAGAACAACATGCTTGGTAAAGTAGAAAATCAACAAAAACGACGAAGCTCCTCAGGGACCTTGATCGACACAGCACTTGAAACCAACAAGGGGCTCAAAGAAAACAAGGACGATGAGGATGAGGATGGCACAGGCCTGGGCCGTGTTTTGCTCTGTTGTACATTAAGGTCGCCATGAGTCAGAACTGACAGGAGAGCACTAAGGACAACCACATAAGGAGAAGAAGACAGTAGGGAGGTTTGCACACTTTAGAAATAATCAACCCTTGGAGATAAAGGGAGCAGATGGTGTCCGAGGATAAAGTCCATCACAGAGAGGAGGAGAGGAAGTAGGAGGGGTGATGTTGCATTGAGGGATTGCAGTGAAAGAGATGATGCTAAATATGGATGATTTCGTGAATGTAAAACTGATGGTCTGCTCTGTAAAACTCTCTTCCATCTCAATAGAAAGATTGTTTAAAAGCCCATTCACTGGTAATCTCCCATATGTTAACAGAGGCCAAGCCAGGTAAATAGAATAGGGTAGGAAATCAAGACAGAGGTCACATCAAATAGCCAGGAGCCAAGAGCAATTCTGTCTAGGAGAATGGGCTCCTCCCCGCATCTCCACCGGCAGATGGCCGAGTCACTGGGGTCAAAGAATGAGGAAGGGCGCCCAGTAGGATATTGACTTAACAGAAGTCTCTGACCTTCGCAGGCCTTTCATCTGGGGGCAGTGAAGACCCTTGGGGTCAGCTCCACCCCTTCAACAAAGCTCTCTGGGCTTAGAGAAACAATCCAGGGATTCACAGCGACCTCTGGCCTCTTGGAGGCAGGAAACAATATTCATAAATCTGAGATCTCTGTGCTCTCTGGGAAGATGGGAGGTCAGTGGTGGGGTTATTTCTTCAAAAGTCCTGCTGGGTCAACCCCCGTATTGTTTACACCATGAGCATCAAGTGCCTATGTTTCATCAACGTACTAAGCTGACATTCAGAATGTGAACTGAGCACCTTGACATGGGAAGCAATGCCTCCAGGGAAGTAGAAGCGTGAGGATTCCGCCTCTCGAAGGGATAAAGGAAAGGAAAGGGGAGGACTGAGCATCCCATGGCTAGATAGCCAGCCTTTCAGCAAGAGCAAAGCGAGTACACAAGGAAACACACGCAATGATGCCCAAAATGTATTTGTGTGTGTCTTTTCCTGGTAAGCGCACACAATATAGTTATATTCACCTGTCCTTGTGTTCACCTGTATCTGTGTGCATTGGCAAGCTCGAGCAATTGTCTTTGAGTGAACTCCTACTCTGGGGGACCCCACCTGCTCTGGGCAGACCTGTACTCTGTCAGGTTTTTCAAGGGCCCATTTCATAGAAGTAGTTTGCCAGCCCTTTCTTCTGAGCGGGTGAGTTCCTTAATCGCTCTACCCAAGAGCTCCAGGTGATTTCCAGACCAAGGCACGGGGAGGAGGAATTCCTTGTTTGACTTTCTACCCATTTGTGCCGAGGACCTAGGTTGAGAGGCACGGCCTTGTCAACTTTTAGAGGTAGACAATGACTGAGTTGGGCCACCTCCACATGGTTCTCTCCGAAAGGCAGGAATGAGAGGGTGCTTGAATCCTCAGAATGGGCCTTGGAGCCAGGTGAGAGAGCTGATCTCAAGAGCAAGTTCCTGCCCAACCTTGGCCTAGTTGTTTGCTGTCTCCATACCTGCGTTTCCTTGTTTGAAAAATGGAGACCACGGTTGCCCTTAGCTGGAGTACTGTGTCCTGAACGGAACTCCCGAGAGATGCTTATAAATAACTCTTACAGCCCATGCCTTCGGTCAAAGGCAGCCATGTCCTGTGCAAAGCCTACGCTTGTCTTGTGCAAAGCCTACGCTATGTTTGAATTGAACACTTAAAGGGAAAGCTGAGGGCTGATCTAGATCTTTCTATTTATTTAGGCGTAGATTTATAGCTTGACAATTTCTGCCCCCCCCCCTCTGATAACGAGGGAAAATTGCCGTCTGGTCCTCTTCTGGTAATTTCGTGTTGGACCGGAAGCGCCTAGGACTCTTGGCAGTGCCTGGTGACACCATGCTGCTTCGTGCAAGGCATCATTGCTACTCTTGGAGCATCTTGCTGCCTCCCCAGCCCCACAGGTGTGCTCTCCCCTGCCCCATGTTCGTCGTTTACATGGCATCTCCCTGCTCTTTGAATGTCATTGACATTGCAAACATTCACCCTTTTATTGGCTCTCCTTTTCCTTCACGGTGCCCTGATCCAAATACAACCACAGAACGAAACAATGCGGCTACGCCGGCAAAAGAGACCCCGAGGGGGAGCGGAAGCCTTCAGCAGGTAGTGAGAGTCCACTGCCACCTCCTGTCTTCATGTTTTGTGAAACAGCCCACGGCTCTCACAAGGGCATGGGAGGGAACCATGATGAGCCAGCAGGCAGGGCTTTAAAGGGGAATTCAAAGCAACGCAGAGGTTCCCAGGAAACCGCATTAGGCAAGCAGAGCCAAGAACAAAGTTGCCCGTGGTTCCCCGCTGAATGCAACATTGCTTTCTTGACTCTGATGACTCACCGGCTCAAGAAAGACTGCTTTCCTGGCTAATTGTCTCATCAGTCAGGTCTCCCTCCACCACACCCCGGATGAAGTAGAAGACCATACTTTAAGGGGCAGGGTGGGGTATACTGAGGCTGAGAGGCAGCTGGCAATGAGTGTACAGTAAGAAGTGGAAATTGATTGAAACACAAAAGTCTTGGGTGATTTTTTTTTTCTGAGTCGCTGAAACCAGTACCTACTATGTGCCAGATATTGTCTGAGGGGCTGAGTGTAGAATGGTAAACCGCAGAGACTCTGAAGTCAATTTTAAAAGAAAGGGGGGCGGGGTAAGGACGTTTCTGGATATATGGGGAGGTACTCCGCTTCTTCGCAAACCCAGCCTGTGTGAAAGGCATGGATGCTTGGAACAAAACAGCTGATTGGGGACACACAAAGTAATCTGCAGCAGATGCTCTGTGCCTTGGCGAACTGGGTCAGGGATACAGGGAACAGGTTAAGGCCATGGACTGCCTGTTCATTGTGCTCATGGCCTCCCGTCTCCATGTTGTTCTGCTGCAGACTAGATCACAGTCCAAAGAGAGCTGCAGCCTGGAACAAAGCTGTTTTCTTTCCTTCTCAGTAGGTGAGATGGAAACTGATACTGCCTCCAATCTGGATCTCGGGGTTGCCTTGTAGATACAGGATGCTGAGGGCCAACCTCCCACTGAGGGTTTGACCCTCCTACTGGTCTAGAGAGAGTCATCTTCGGGCAGGCGCCCCAGCTTCTTGGATTTGTGGTGACATGCAAGGGCATCAAGCAATGCTTGGTTCCGGGAATGTTCCGTTGAGGAAGTCCCAGAAAAATGTTACTGGGTTTTCTGCCAAAGCAGAAAGTGCAAACCTTCCCTTGGAAAGTCAACTTGGAGGAAGTCTCCTCGGGGACCGAAAGAGGGAGCTCAGTGCAGTCCCCCAAGCACGGGAGGATACAAGAGAAGGACAAACCTTCCCGGAAGGGGAAGCTCACAGTGAACTAGCACATGTACCCCAAGACGCCGGCGGCCTCCATTGGAACTGCACGGTCCAGGATGTGCACCCCACCCCCTTCTTGAATTTGATGATCTCATTGCAGAGCTGACAAGCATGCTGGTGGTGGTGGTGCTGGTGCTGGTGGTGGTGGTGGTTGTGTGTGTTGCCAAGGGGGGCTAAGAATGACCTCCTCCCTTTTCTTCCACCGAAGTTATTATTCCCCCAACTCGATGCAGCATTAGAGAAATTACTTTCTGTCTCTCCGATCCTCTCGTCAACCCCCCAGGCAAAGAGGGCGGTTTTATTTTTTCTTTTCTTTCTTTTTTTTGGGGGAAGGCATTGTTCATGCACAGTGGCAGAGAATTTCATTTGCTGGGTTGCCAGGATTAAGAGCACAACACAGAATCTAAGCCATTTCAGACATGTGTCAATCTCACAGGAGAACAGGCTTTGTGCTGGCACCGGATGTCAGCGCTTGAATTAAAGAGATGCAGAATTTCCCTGAGTGAGAGCTGTATGTGCTGACAAAATACATTGTTCAGGCTCCCTGTTACGATACAACCGATATGTTTTAATAATTTATTGGTATTTATTTAACACACAATACTGTCACACCAAATCTAAACCCTGAGGTCTAGGTTCCTCGTTGATTGCCTTGTGTGTGGTTCTCATCAGCATCAGGAGATGATGTTCCTGAGAAAACACGCTGGCATGTAGTGAACTAAGACAATGGTGTTTCCCCCCAAACATCCTCGGGATTACCTCCTGATATCACCATCCGGGGACCCTCTGGGGGCTATTGTGGGAAGGATTTAATTGGGCTTTGTCTTTCTTCTTCCTCTTTATTTATCAAGCCTTTGTCTACTGATGAGATCACTGCTCACAGAGTTAATCTTGTTTGAACACTTTGTCGAAAGCTCTCCTGAGAAGGGAGGCTGACACGGAAATACTGAATCGTGGCTGCCTTCGCCCTGAACTCATGCGCACAACGGTTCCTCCATCTTCACTTCCCCATTCACTAGTGAGGATAATGGTGGCCATCGGAACCTAAAAGACTGATGCTTTTTATTATTTCTTGTAAAGGGAGCGTTTGATAACTATTAATAAATAATCATAATGTCAACCACTACCTTGTCTTCCCCCCCCCCCCCCCCCCGGTGTTCCCCCTAGAGGATTACATTTCCATTACACTTGCCCACTCCCCCAGATGTAAGCTGCCCTTTCTGGTCTTTAGATCCAGGGAGCTTCATGCGGAAATCATCAGAATTTTTTGGGGGGTGGGGGCGGGGCCAGGAGAGCCTGGAATGGCAGAGATGAAGAGAGAATAAATACAGCCGACGAGATTTTGTGTGACATCAAGGATTCTCAAAGGGGCTCCACACCACAGAGTACGCCTGGATAGATGCTTTTTGCTTTGATGAAGGTGACAGGCCTAACCTGTCAGCTACTGGTAACACCCAGGACAGACTAGACATGTCACAAGCGACTAACAGTGACTTCACGAGATGTAAAGGCGTCTGCCTGAGAAGAAGGGGCTCAGGAAAACTGGCTTCAACCGGTTTTGAAGTTCCTTCGCTTTTGCTTAACCCGTCTGTTCTCTTTCCTTACATATCCTAGAGTCAATTTAATAGAAAATAAACTCTTAGATATCTAAGCAACTTTAGTCAGGGCTATTTTGATGCAGGGTGCTAAGAAATCAAAGCAGTTTTAGCGTAAAATGGGGAGGGCGGGTATTAGCTTGAATACAGAGAAATTCAGGAATACAAGCTTCAGGCATAGCTGGATCCAGGTGTTATAATAGTGAAATTGGGACTCTGTCTCTGTGTCTCAGGTCCTCTTTCCTGTAAATCCACTCCCTTCCCAGAAAGCGTCTTTCTTACCCACTCTGGAATCACCCAAGACGTGAGCCTTAAAAATGGCAGCTTCAAAACCTGGGGACTAAAAGCCTCCCCCTTGCTCTGATTGGTTTAATTTGTTACATGGACTCCGGTGACCAGATGGACAGCTGGGCAGAGACTGGGTGATTAATTCAGCCAGACTCTGCTCCTAGGAGCTCAAACAGGAAAGATAGTCCTCGATGAAAAGATCCTCGTGCTATCAGCAGAAAGGTTTCAGGTAAAACAACAACAGGGATGAATCCACCCAGAAAGAAAAGTGAGGTTATTCTTAGCTCAGATCAATCTTTACCTGAATAATCAATATGCCCTGCTTTATATGCATAACAAAGATCCACATGTCCATGTATGGGCATCCCCTCTCGGAGATGACTTAGAACCAATCTGCCTAGACCCTTCCCATAACAGCCATATATCTGCACCAAATAACAATAGTATTTGGCCCTTTTACAGAACAAACAAATCTGTCTTGGACGGACAGCCAGAATGTTCTTAGGAGACTTGATGTCGATTTCTTTGGATTGGTTATCAGGGGAGATGAGCCACTGGAGAAAGACATCACATTTGGTAACACGGAGAGTCAATGAGCCTCAAGGAGATAGTGTGGACAAATGGCTGCAGGCAGGGACTCAAACAGGTCCATACGTGCAAGAATGGTGCAGGGCTGGCCATCGATTTGTTCTGCTGTAGAGACGTGCTGTGAATCGTGACAGATTCAGTAACTGCCAACATCAGCCATAGTTCTAAACCATATCCCAATAGTCATAGTCCCAAGCTCTTTAATCACTTAATCCTGATAATCACCCAAGAAACTTGCCTGAGTCATATAGTTAATAGGCATTCAGTGACAGGGTGAAGATTGAAGTCTAGTCCATTCAACTCTACAGTCCATGCTCACCACGTCTGTCTCCTTTTATGAATTCAGAGTTTCCCAGGCACTGGGAGAATGCACAATGCTTTGGGGTTTAAGATTAAACATGCAACCTTAAAATGAAATTAAACACACACCCATCACCATCAGGCAATTCCAACTCAGAGCAACTCTACAGCACAGAGCAGAGCTGCACTATAGATCTCCAAGGCTGTCATCCAATGAATAGCTACAGATTTGCTTCCACGAGCGTCTTCTCTTTTGGCAAGAGATACCTCTTTTAAATCTTCAGGGCTGCTACACACATCCCTCCATTTATCTAAGTGAAAAACATCTCTTAAAATATGTTCAGACTATCAGAGTGCATATGTAACTATGTCAGAAAGGTAGACATTAGTGTGGAAACAATTCAAAGTCCAGTGCCAAGTGTTTTGATGACAAACTCTTTGAGCAAGATATCGGGTCCATTGTGTTCTCAATGTCAGGGCCTTGTAGTGGTCCAGCATAGAGGAGGCACACACTCAGCACTTGCTGAATGTTTTTGTATTGTGTTTGCTACAGGCAACATAAAATACAGGCCCAAAAGGCCAGGATGGATTCAGGGTAGTGAGCAATATGCAATAGCAAGATTATTGATCTTCACATCATCACTGAAATTCCTCCAAGCAGTTATTGCGGCCAGGTATCTCCCAGTTATTTATGGGGAGAAGAAAACTGCAGTGAAAGTTGGGGGCTCTCGATTTAATGCTAAGGCACTCGAGAGCAGCACTTTGTGTCTTTGATAGACACGTTTCCCAAGAATGAAGACATCCACAGACGCTGGCTATTGTTTGTGATTGGCTTCTTTTAATGGTGGGCTTCTCTTGCCTTCTCAGGACAACTTCAGACAAACATTTCAGGGACATGAGGAGTTCAAGAGCAGAAGCAGGGAGCCTTTGTCATGTTCAAAAATCCAACCTTTCTCTTGACAGGACTCAACAAGTAGAGGGATTATGCCTAAATTTCTCTGGTAAACATGCCACGTGCAAGCCAGGGCTGGTAAAGCATTACAAACAATGTGTGAACTTGTGTCCTCTGCTTCTCTGTAGAATGTGGATTATCATGAACCGGTCAAAAGGATAAAATTATGGAGTGGCTATAAAGTATTTAGTTTAATATTGAGTAAGCACTCCGTCATAATATGTCTTCTTATGATCACAGTGATCAGCATCGCTGGTTGAAACCATGTTCTCTTAGATTAACTGAGAGATCAAAGCCAACCGTGACAGGATTCCTGTTTAGTGTCTAGAAGAGACACCATTTCATTGGATCGAACTTTGGGTTGGTTTTCCCGGAAGCAGATTGTCACTGAGAGCAGTACAGACATTCCTTGGATTTAATTTCATTGGGTGATAAAAAGGAAGTATAGAGTGAGGCACATGGAGAACTGGGCCAGGTAAAGATCGCAGCACAGCCGTCAGCTCATCCTCCACGGTCTCTGAACTTAGATGACCTTTCAGAACGGTCTTGCGTTGAGGTCAGCGAGACAGAAATGTGGTTTTTTTTTCCTTATCCAAGAGTTATCAGACACAGGTGATCAGACTCAGGTTGCTCCCAGGAAGGGGCATACTCTTTGGACAAGCACCTCTCTTCATAAAATGGCAGTCTCCTGAGAGAGCTGAGGACTGTGGCCTGGACCTCCCCAAACAGATCATTCAATCAACAGATGGGTACTGAAGCTTATCTGATAGGCCTTGTCCCAGATCCTGAGAATGCTGATGCCGCTGTGCGGTATGGAGGTAATTCCAACCCCATGTGATAGACAGAACTGTCCCAGACACAGCTGAGACATGGTCGTCTGGGTACCCAAACACCGCATATTGGAGACCCTATGGGGGCAGTTCTACTCTGTCCTACAGGGTCGCTGTGAGTGGGAATGAAACCTGGTGAGTCCTAGTCAGCTTTCGGGATCTTTATGGGTGCAGATCGCCAGGTTTGGAGAAGATGGTGGGCTTCAAATGTCAACCTTGCAGCTAGCTGCCCAGTGGTTAGCCATTGTACCCCTGGGGCTTGGCTCCTTGATCTAGAAACCCTTCTTATCCCACAGGGTCGCTATAAGTTGAAATCGACTTGCTGACAGTGGGCTCGGTATCAACAATGGCAGAAACGAGGTCTAATGTTTAAATCAGTCAAAAAGATCAGAAGCATAGTAAGGATTCATATAACATCTCCCAGTTGCTTAATACCAATATTTAGATTTTCACTTTGGTATTGGATGGATAGATCACCAGCGACCAAGCAAATCCATCTCTATTCTGGGACCACCACCATGATCTCAGGTCTCTTTGGGGATGATTGCAATATCTACACCCCCAATACAAATATCGAGTCAAATGTGGAATGCATAATTGAGCAATACCCACGGTGTGCCTTGTTAGAAGTGCACGGCGACTTTCTGGATGGAAAGCCCTCTGTTCACATAAAGTCCTCTTGCCGGGCTCCATGATGAATGAGTTGTGGTTACTTGTGTCTTTCCTGCCTGTCTTTAGGAGATGAACTAAGGTTACTGGTAGAAATGATACCAAAATAAATGGTTTTGTGTCGTCAAATATTTCATCCGAGTACTGTGTCTCAGGAAACCGGCGGGGAAATACAGGAGCATTTTGCAGAGCTTCTGAACCCAGTCCTTGAACCCAGTAACTAAAAAATCTCTGAGGCAGGGTAAAAAAATCACCCACAAAATTTGTACGGTTTTCACTCACATGCTGATTACCACATGACACCTATTTGCTTCTGGGAAATCCTCAATGGGAAGTAGAAGATGGTTCCAGGCATCTGAATCCAGGGGCCCATTTTTCACATGGAATGATCCCATAGAATCATAAGATTCCAGGAGAAGGAGAGTATGTTCACCAGACCCAGTTTAAGGCTTTCTCTTCTGTCGACCACATGCCCTGTAAAGAAGCAGATGTCATGTTTGCCACTCATTTTGCAAGTCTGGGTACTTTTGACAAAAGATATTGTCCTGTTGGGGAGATGCAGGACTTGCCTCTGGCGTCCCGAGCTTCAGACAGAGCTTTAGATGTTTTCTTCAAATTGACCTTTGACTTATGTGGGAATATCTCACACTCCTTCAGTCAAAGTGCTCAGATAAACCTTAGCTCCTAAGTAACTCGGTAAGAGTGAAGTCATTTTCATTTTTCTCCCCCTTGGAATTTGGGAGTCTTCTAAGAACCACTTTGCGGTCCAGCTAAGTGCATCGGAATTACTTAAACTCCAGAAGATTGCCAAATGACAGTTAGTTTTTGCTTGCAGTCCATATGACTTGGGAGGTAAAAAGTGGTTCAAAACTCAACTGTGACTTAAGATGGCATTCCAGTAAGAGAAGAAGTCTTGGATAGAAGGCATTTCTTTAGAGTCAAAGTTTTGCATTGAAGAAATCATGCAAATATATACCAACTCCTGGCAAGGTAAGCCAGGCAGGGCAAACACATTGGACTTGGCCTTTGACGTGCTTCTAATAAACTCCCCAATCCATAACTCTTGTAAATGTAACTTTACCTACTCTCTCCAGACTCTGACTAACACTGCTTTAGGGGAGGGGCTCCAGTTTGACTTAAAGATATAAGAGAGAGTCATGATCAGTTCAACTTCCACTGGTAAAGTTTATGACTAAGGATGTCCAGTAGGGTTATATTCAATGTCTGTTCCTTCAGTTTCTGTTATTTACTTAATGTCGAATAAATGTGATTGCTTTTCAAAATGATAAGACTCATTCATACGAAGCTTAGACACTCTTAGAAACTATGGACAATAGAAAAGAAAAAAAAGTATCATTCTCCCCACCTGTGCATACTCATCCAGAGCCCTGGTAGGGCTGTGGCTGTGCCTTGGGTTGTGATAAGCAAGGTCAGCAGGTTGAAACCACCTGCAACTCCTTGGGAGACAGATGGGGCTTTCTACTCCCATCAAGAGTTACCGTCCTTGTAACTCACGGGGAGGTTCTACCTGTCCTGTCGGGCTGCCACGACCTCGCACTGACTCAACAGCAGCGAGTGGGTTTTGAGAGCATGACAATTAGTAATCAAGGGGGTTACTTCTACACAAGGGAGATTCAAAGACTTGGTGGAAAAATAAAATTGAAAGGTAATAGATTTTTCCCCCATGAGTTTTGGGAAGGTCCCAAACATAGTCACTTATTTACCAAAATAACCAATGCATCTCCATGACAGGCACTCTTCTAGGGGCTTAGCACCCCAAATCTACTGCCATCGAGTCAATACTGACTCATAGCGACCGCTGGTGGGCTTCCGAGACAATGGTTAGAAAGTAGAAAACCCAGTCTTTCTCCTGCTGTGAGGCGCTTGGACTAGAGATATGTAGAAGATGTTGACGTCACGGAGCTTAAATTCTTATGGAGGAAACTAGACATAAACTAGTTAATCCATTTCTAAAGACCCAGATACCTCATATCCACTGCCACTGACTCTATCCAGACTCATAAAACTCCTACAGATGTTGTTGTTAGGTGCTGTCCAGTTGGTTCCAAGTCATAGCAGCCCCCTGTATAATAAGAACCAACCCTGCCCGGCTCTGTGTCATCCTCACAATTGTTCTTATGGTTGAACCATCTGGGCAGCCACTGTGTCCATCTACCTTATTGAAGGCCTTCTCTTTGTCCCTGCCCCACTCCTTTACTGTGCCTGATGCCCCTCTCTGGGGACTGTTCTCTCCTGACAACATGCCCAACGTATGTGAGATGAAGTCTCCCCATCCTTGTCTCCAAGGAGCATTCTGGCTGTACTTCCTCCAAGACAGATTCATTTGTATTTTGGGGCAGCCCATGGCACTTTCAAAGTTCTTTACCAGCACCATAATTCAATTCTTCTTTGAGCTTCCTTATTCAGTGTCCAACCCTATATTTATAGAGTGATAAATGCCAGACAGAGAGACAAACAGACAGGGAGAGCAAGAATGCAAGATGGATGGATGGCTAGATAGATAGATAGATAGATAGATAGATAGATAGATAGATAGATAGATAGATAGACAGACAGATAGATAGGAGAGATCTTGTGATAGGGAATGATGGTGTTGTCCTGGGGAGGAGGATATGGAGCAAAAAGGCACTCTCTGCTGATGTGGCATCTAAACCGAAAGTAGGACGGATGAACCTCCTGAGCTAGGGAAAAGTCACCCAGGCAGATGGTGCGGCAAATACCAAGCACTAACTTGGGAATGACCTTGGTGATCCAGGAAGAGCAACATGGCAAGTGTGGAGGGGAGGGGAGTAGGGAGAGAGGAGGGCGGTAGGAAGAGAGCAGTTCAGACGGGACGTCCTGGGTCACAGGAAGCGCATCCTGGTGTGGGGCCAGTGTGTGCAGGGCTCTCCTATGCACATGTACAGCTCAAGACTGGGCATCAGGTAGACTCGATGACTTTGAAGGATGACTAGAATGGTGTTGCAACAACACATCTTCTACGTCATTCTGCAGAATAAACGGCAGGGCACAGAATATGGAAATGCACAGAAATGCCTGTGTTGGAATTTCAGCAGCACTGTGCACTACCTCTGAGTTCCTCTGGTGTTTATTGTCATCTTCAGCCTCAGTCTCACCACGCGGAGCTTGGAAATTTAACTCTACCTTGTGTGGCTGCTTCAGGACACTATAATATACTCTTTAAAAAATATATTGTGAATCAAGTGAAGGTTTATAGAGATGATCGGTTTTACATTAAGAAATCCATACACGTTTTGTTTAATCTCATTCCCTGCAATCCCTTCAATGAACCATCACGTTTCCCATGTCCTTCCCGTGTTTGCCATTTATATTCCTCCTTCTTTCAAATGGTTGATGAGTCGAAGGTTTGTGTACTGTCCTGGTGTTGCCATTCCCCTTATAGACCTGTCTGTTGTTTGGCTGAAAGGGGAGCCAGGGGAGTGGGTTCATGTCCAGACCTGAGGGGTGACTAAGGGTCATCGTCTCAAGGGTCCAACTAGTCTGCATTCCATCAAGAAGCCTGATTATGGTTCTAAATTGTTAGTTTTCCTCTATATTTCTCTCCCCCTCTATTGGGGACAATTTTTTGTGTGATCGTTTTCAGAGTGGTTGGTCGTGGTAGCTGGGCACTATCTAGCTCTTCTGGTCTCAGGGTTGTGGACGCTGATGTTTCTGTGGTCCATTCACCTATCAGGTCAATGGTTTCCACGGCCCTTTGGTTTTCCTCACTCTTTTTTCCTTTCCTCCGGATGGAGAGAGGCCAATAGTTGCCCCTTAGCTGGCCTCTCATGAGCCTTCAAGACAACTGTCACTGCTCACCCAAGGTCCACGTACAACATTGTCCTTGTGGACTAAGTTACCCCAAGTGACCTTGGTATCCCCTGAACAATGTTCCTGATTCTTCAAGGCTCAGAGACTCATTCTCTAAGGGATTCCATTATATCTAAAAAGTATTCATAACACTGAATCTTGTAGGTGTCCCACGTTCATGAGCACTGTTTAGTAGCAAAGGTAAATACCCATTACCCTCTGTCAGATCTGTACTATATTTGTGGCTAGTCTCCTGCCCTCCCTCCCACACCTAGTCAACCTGCATGTTATCTGTGCATCGGTTCTTTGACCCTAGTGATACAGGCTTTGGTATACAGCAGCATTGACCTCTCTTACACATTCCCTGCAGGCATAGGACACTGTCTTGTAGGGGCTGTTTAGTTACCCTGGGTCACAATGTGCACTAACAGCTTGCTTTCTAGGTATATCTTTGCTAGTTACCACACCCACGCTGAAATAAGTACAATTTTATTCCCATAGGAGAGCTTTTCTAAGGGGTGACCTGCATCACCCTGAATCTTAGAAGAGCTAAACGGAGGGAGAAGCAAACAGAGAAGAAAGAATCTGAGTACCTCTAAGAATGGAAAGTGGTTCCTGGGTCCCTGTATTGGGACCCTCCTAGAGGGAGGAGACCCAGAGAAAGGAAATCTTCCCCTAGAGCCCGTGATCTGATTATGGACTTAAAGTCATGGCCACATAGTCAATTCTGACTCATAGCAGATCTTACATATATAGTTTCCGAGACTGGAATCCTTTATGGGAGCAGGCACCCTGACCTTTCTCCGCATCTGGTATGTTTGGACCTTCGACCTTCACACTAGCAGTCCACTGCTCAACCCACCTCACCCCCAGTGTTTCCTTAGGACTGTTGATCATAGCCTCTTAAATAAGAAGCTCCCTTTAGAGAAAAAGATGGAAGTTGTCCAGTTCAGTTTGTTTAGATCCACAATCAGGGCTTATGGAAGCAACAGGCAAAACTCAAATGACATATTGCGTGGGAAAATCTGCTGCCCAAGTGGCGAACAGCCAGGATGCTGCTTTGAGGAGTAAGATGACCAGGCTCTGACCCAAACCATGGTCTTGTCCATCCTCTTGTCAGTATGTGAACACGGGGCCCGGAAGAAGGAAGATCTAAGAAGAATGGGTGCATTTGAATTATGGTATTGGCGAAACATATTCAAAGTCCCCTGGGCTGCCAGAAGCTGCCCAGTCAGGATGCTCCTGAGAAGTGAGGATGGCAAGACTGTGTCTGATGTACTTTGGACAGGTTATCAGGAGAGACCAGTCCTTGGAAAAGGACGTCCTGCTGGGTAAAGTGGAAGGGCAGTGGGAAAGAGAAAGCCCGTCTACAACAATGGGATCGAAGATACCAATGGTGAGGCTGGTGAAGGACTGAGCAGTATTTCATTCTTTTGTACAGAGGCTCGCGATGAGTTGGGGCCAACTTTCTGGTACATAGCAACAGCAAACGAGGAACCAGTCCTGGTGGTGGATTAGGTTCCCTGTTGGAGTCATAACCACAAGGTCAGTTGTTCAAAACCATCGCGTGTTCTTCAGGAGAAAGATGAGACCCCTGGCTCCTGTAAAGAGTTAGTCTCAGACACCCATAGAGAGAGTCCTCCTTTCTCCTACAGGGTCACTAGAAGTCAGAATCAACAAGGGGGCAGTGAGTTGTTTGAAGTATTAAAAGAATGTTCTGTTCATTAAAACGATTCACATCTCGTGTTACGGCTATAACCACAGCAGACCACGAAGACAGCATGTTCTAGGCGGGGCTGCATTTACTTATACCTTTAGACAGAATAATACAGTCAGTCCGGGTCATGGGCCAGGGCCTGGGTATCCTGTGTTTCTCAACCCATTGCAAGACTGAGCCTGAAGTGGTTGAACTTTCCACCATGAGGGGGCGTGTGTTGCACCTGCGCTTCCAACCTGCCAGCTGCCCGCCCCACCAGTGACCACTGGAGCCTTGAAGAGGGACCAATGTGACTAAGGGACTGAGCCTATGAGGATTTGCACACAATTCTCTTCCTTTCCGTGAATTTCCATGTAAACTGCCACGTGTGGCTTCGGGGCCACTGCACAGGACGGCAGAACCCTGGAGCACCCAGGCTAGATCTGTTTGCTTGTTTCTAAAGAGAAGAAGAAAAAGAGATAAATCATGTTTGGACGAGTGGGATTTGTTTCCTCATTTAAAAAAAGTGATAGGTATTAGCATTTCAGACAAGTTTAGAAGATATTAAGTCTTGGTTGCTAGTGCGGGAGGGAGGCTCAGGGATACTGCAATCTGGTCTGAGTATAATAAACCCCTTTGTTGCAGTTAAATACCATCATACTATCTTATATACAGCCAAGCACGGGGAGCTTTACAGCAACAATACAGCCCTGCGAAAACCCCAGACAACTCTAAAAAGGCACTAATTATTATTATTAGTGTTTTGCGCTAACAATAAATGTCAAATGGAACCCCGAAAACAAATAACTACCTGTCACCGCGTGAATGAAAGGCAATTTCAGTAAAGTGAATTAAAACCCCAAACATCACCAAGCCCAACTGGCTAGCGGTGCCAAGGCAGCTTATGGGCGGGCGCCCTGGCGCATGCGGCGGCCTGAGTGGCAGGGATGGAATGTCCTTGGGGTAAAGTCCCCTAGGCTGCCCTAGTTCCCTGACACCCAGGCCACCTGGGGAGGGGGGAGGAGGGGATGTGGGCAGAGCTGAGAAGAGCTCTGGGGGTGGGGGATGGGGATGGTGGGGGTAGGGAGAGGGGGTGCAGCACATCTTCTCAAGGACCCTGTATCACAGCAAATGGAAAGGGAGCCCATTCAGGCTGGAGAACGTTTATTTATCGGCTGGGCTGCAGCCCGCTTGCCCGTTACCAGTGAAAAATTAAAGTCGGACAGCAGAGAGCGGATTTCTTTTTTTATGACAGATCCCCCTTCGTATTTTTCAAAGTGCATCCTGGGTGTCTCCCAAAGACAATTTAAAAAAATATTAAAAAAATAAATTATAAAAATAAAATAAATAAATAAACCGCACGTTTTATTTTTTTCAAACTTCATTTATCTTTGATATCTGATTGACATATTCAGGACAGTCTAATCCTTTCTGCTGGAGCGAGCGATGACAGGAGCTGTGGAAGCGATCAACAGCACAGAGCCCTCCCCAGCAAGAGGGGCGGTGTCTTCACTGGGCCTGGGAAGGACGGGTTTCGCTCCAGGTGGAGGCGGGGTCCCACCTCTGGGGTCGCCAGGTAGAGGAGGCATCCAGGATTGAACCCAGCTCCCTCTAATTCTTGCAGGACTCCTCAGAGAAATCCTGCATGATTCTATACACCAGGGAAGAAAGGTGACCCTGCTGATGGGCCTCCTTGTCACCCCCAGCAGCTGAGTCAGGCCTGGCCATACATCTTCTCTCTCCCCTGCCCTTCACTCCCCTCCCCTCCCCTCCCCTCCTCTCCTCTCCTCTCCTCTCCTCTCCTCTTTTGCTCTTTGCTCTGCCCCATCCCCCTCCATCACCTCTTTCTCCCTCTTTTTCCCATTGGGTCTAAACTCAGAAGTATCACAGGCTACTCAGAAAGAAAAGTCTTCCTCCCACATGGTCTTTTCCTCACCTGGAAGCAGGCTCTTCTTAATCAGATATGCATTCCTTCCCTGGGACTTGTAAGAGGGGCCCTGGTGGAAGAGCAGTTTGAGATGAGTGGGAGAAAGATGAGGCTTTCTGTCCCCAAAGACTGTTATGGGCTCAGAAACTCACAGGGCAGTTCGACCTTGTCCTAGGGTCACTCTGCATCAGAATGGGTGGGATGGCAGCGATCTTTGCTATTATTAGATTTTAGCTCTGTGCCTGCACACATCCACACCCACTAAGCACATCAACATATGCACACACATCCTCTCGCCCATCCACTACACACACGCACGCACGCACACACGCACATCCCTTTCCCTCCCTTCTTAACCAAATGGCAACATGGAGCACATGGTTCACCTTCTTTTTGTTTTTAGTCCTGAAATCGCATGACTTGGAGATGACGCCCCTGAGTCAGGGGCTCTTTCTCGTGTAAAGGGACGCCCGTGCTCCGCTCTATGGCTGTAATATGCATTATTCATTCAGTCGGCTGAATCAAGAAGCATTTAGGGACTTCCCAAACTTTTGCTCTTACCAACGAGCCAGCCTGCAGTAACTAGTCTGGTATGCGTGTCGTTCCACACACGGGGGTGGCGGGGGGAAGAGGGTGGAGGGTCTCTCTCTGGAATAATTACATAGAAGGGGGCTTTTGGGGGAACGGAGAGCAGTGTACTTGCAATCTTGAGGCGTACTGCCAGATTATAGACATGGCCCTGCCTTCTGTGGTGAACGAGAAGGCCTGATCTCCCATAACCTCACTGACAGAGGCCACTCGCACGGCCTGACTTTGGCAAACTGGCCAGGGAAGGTGAGCTCTCCGTGGTGTTTCAGTTCCCATTTCTCCGGAGGCCAGCACTCCATCTCCTTGATACGACGACATGTGAAAGGTATCTATTCTCTGTGAACTCTCCTCTCACGGTGGATGCCTCTGTTTTCCTGTTTACCTTTTCCAGTGACTTCCTGGAAGACTGCATAGACAGAGAATTCACTCTCAGCCTGTTCCATGAGCAACACATATTCCATTCCCAGCATAAAGAATGCATGCTTTTTTCATGGATGTTGTTGTTGTTGATGTTAGCTGATGTCCAGTTGATTCTAACGCATAGTGAGACCTCCATGTAACAGAGTAGAAGGGACCCGTAGAATTTTCTAGGGTGCAATTTTATGGGGACAGAACACCAGGTCTTTTCTCCTGTAAAGCTCCTGGGAGGGTGCCAACAGTCAACCAAGTGCTTCCGTATGGTAATGATACGTCTATAATGTAACTATTCACACTACTGAATGCCATTTGTTATGGTGGGTGCTGGGCTCTTTGTTCTACTGGGCGAGACAGACATGACACAAGCAAGGCTGGAAAAACAGAGTAAGCTACAAGATGGGTGTGTGGGATGAGGAGGCATTGAGGAACGACAACTACTGCATCCCCCAGAGTGCCAGCATGGAAGGCTTCCTGGAGGAAGTAGTTGGTATGCTGAAACCTGATGGGCAAGTAGGGGTGGTTGGACAACAAGAGGTGGGGAGTGAGAGTGAAATGGATGTGGGTGTCTTATGCCAGGACTGGAAATGTGAGAGGAAGAGGGAGAACGAGTGCCAAGGAAGAGACAAGGAGTCAGCAGGATGGACAGAGAGGAGGGTGGAGCGGGAGGATAGCCTTAACATCTCACTTGCGGCCAAGTCAACTCTAATCAACTCCAGCCCATGGTGACTCTGAGTGTCAGAATAGAATGGAGCTTCAGAGGGTTCTGCTTTGGTTGTTTATTTTAATAACATGTTATTGTGTTTCGGGTGAACGTTCCCACAGCAGATCTGGTTCCCCTTTAATAATTTTATAGCAATTGCTCTCTGCCATTTGTCGCAATCCTTTCAATGTGTCAGCATTGCCCACTTGATCTTGTTTCCATTTGGTCTGGCCTGCTCATCTCTCATGCTGGGTAACTGTCGACTGGCGTGTCTCGTGTCTCCTACAGGTCCTTGTTGGAGAGAGCACAAGACTCACAGTTGACGTAATTTGGTGAGAGGTTGACTTGCAGAGATTTCAGTTCTATGTTCAAGGTTATCTTCAGGTGTTAGCCTTGAGGATTTCTCTTTCTAATGTATTTCTATCCAGAAGATCTGGCCTTTTCAAAAGAATTTGTATTTGGTCTATAATTTCCTTCCATTTTTTCTGAGACCTTTTACCATGCCCCTGGAATGGTTAGGATTGGTAGTCAGGTACCATCTAGTTCTTCTGGCCTCAGGTTAGAAGTGGTTGTAGGTTGTGTGGGATGGTAGTCCTGTGGTTTGGTTGTGTGGGATGGTAGTCCTGTGGTTTGGTTGTGTGGGATGGTAGTCCTGTGGTTTGGTTGTGTGGGATGGTAGTCCTGTGGTTTGGTTGTGTGGGATGGTAGTCCTGTGGTTTGGTTGTGTGGAATGGTAGTCCTGTGGTTTGGTTGTGTGGGATGGTAGTCCTGTGGTTGGGTTTCTTACTTGATCCTTTGGTTTCCACAGATCTCTTGAGTTCTTCTCTTAAGTCTCTTAAGACCAAAATGTGTCTTTTTAGATGGGTGCTCAAAAGCTTTTAAGATTCTAGATCTTCCTCATCAAACTATGTATAGAACATTATCTTTATAAATGGACTAGGTTATACCAATGGACTAAGTTGTTCCACAAGACCATGACCCTAAGCCCCTTGAGCCAGTAAATCGACCCCATGCATAGCTTGGATATGTCTAGGGAGCTTCGAGAACTGTGTCCCCTCTGAGCTTTGTTCTCGATATGGATATACTTGCAGCACCCACAAATGGAAATAAGCATATGCTTATAGACACATCTATGAATGTACATGCACGTACCCACTTATGTTTTTCTAAGCCTATACATGCAGTCACTTCTACCCACATGACTGCACACAGCATTTTGGTTGTATTACTATTGTTGAAAACTGGGGTATGTGATAGCATTTACTAGATTAGTCCCATTTCCCAGTGGTTTTTTTTTTTAGCGTCTTTACTTTCTTTGGTCATGTTGGTTGACTCCCCCCGTATTTTGTCTGCTCCATAGGGTTTTCAATGACAGGTTTTTCAGAAGCAGATTGCCAGGACTTACTTCTGAGGCATTTTTGGGCGGGTTTGAGCCTTCCAGGTAGCCAGTACAGGACATAAACCATTGGTACCACCCAGAGACCCTGGGGAGGCAGAGCTGCCTTAATGAGGGCTGGCACTGTGGGAATCTTCAGGATCTCAGCTTCTTATGTTCCCTTGTGTTTAGACTTGCTGGGGATACTTTGACAGACATGCTAGACAAGCCCCTTCCTCTGTGAGGCTTACATTCAGCTGCATAATGATGGTATGCACAAAGGTGCATGTCCAAGGAGGTGACTTTCAAGCTAGGACAGAGGGAGGGAGGGAGGGGACAAGGAGGGAGGACAAGGGAGGGAGGACAAGGAGGCCAAGCGGGAGCCCAGAGACCTGGTTTCCACCCCTGCACTCTCACTGTGCACACTGTGTCCTGGCGCTCAGGACAAACCAAAGCACCATTCATTTCGTGTGTTTTCTCAGAACAAGGGAAGGAGCTTTCATGATGCACAAAGAGAGCTTTATTTAGGCCCAGGCAAGATCTAGCTAGCTCAAGTTTCCCAAAGACATTTGCAAAAGAGACTTGTGTATATTCTTGTTTCCCCCCCCCCCCTCTTTCCTGCATCCACAAATCACCCCAGCCAGGGCAAGACACAGTGCAGCAAGTGAAAAACCACTTGCTATTGCTGTTGCTCTGCTCTGACTGGACACGTCACAGCCGAGCGCACGCGGATGTTCAGTTTCGACCGTACAATTCAGTGACGTAGAAGGCATGTGTCATGGTGAGCCGCCATTCGCCCCCTCCTCGCCCAAATGGCTCCTCCCAGTAATAGAAACTCATCATCTCCCAAGCTCCCCAGGAAAGGCTTGGCATTGCTTCTGTCAATCTGATCCCACACAGATAGTTCATTAAGAAAGCACAATGCTCAAGGCAGACCATCTTTCCTAAGAACTCATTGTTCAGTTTGAAGAATAATTCAGGATAATGTTTCTCTTTTTGTCTTATGATTTAAAGATGCTCTCGGGGCAAGGGTTGCCCAGGGGTTCCACTAGTCTCCATGGTTCCAGCAAGTCTGGGTTCCATCAGAATTGGGAATTCTGTTCGGTGTGGTCCTTCTTTTGATCAGAGGATTATCTATAGAATCCTTCATCGAAGTGTTCCGTCGTGGGAGCCTGACATTACCCTTTCTTCCTGTCTCCCGGCAAAGGGAGCCGTTGTTCATGGCAGCGAGGAGACATGCATCCATTGTCGAGGACGAGCATCTTACATGAAAAGCTAGAGCATTCGGCAGATGGTGAGCTGACTCCCTTAAGCCCTGGGCTAGGCCTCTTGCCTCCTTACCTAGAGCATCTTTGACCCATAACTCTCATAAGCCCCGAGAGTCTTCGGGGGTGGGGGGTGTCAGCTGCCTCCCTCTATGTCAGTGCCTGCCTCATCCTTTTGTGACTTGAAAGTAGGTTACACTCGTGTGCCTTGTATAGAGACAAGTCAGCAGAGAGGTAGTTGAAGCACTGAAGGAAGACAAACCAACACACAGTGAATATGGTCATACTTCTCAGATGACAAATCTCATTTGAAGGATATTGGCACCACTTGTGTCTGAAACCACCAATTAGTCAAAGACAGGAAAGAACAGTAAGAAATTAAAACTCTGGGATTGCAGACATGGGACAAATTGTAGGTTCTGTTTCCCAAAGGGAAGGCACCAGTACCAGTCTCTACCACAGTAATAGCAAGTTGATGCTGGGTACGAGGCGCTTGTGCTAAAGACTTCCCGGAGCTTATGTTATTCTTCCGAATGACAAGCCTGGGTGATCTGCATTATCCGGTCCAACCTGCAGACACAGGACTTGCAGCAGCCTCAGTTTGAATCAACACTCAAAGGCACGAGGATCCCTGCTGGTGTAGTGGTGACGAGTTTGGCTGTGATCCTCAAGGTCAGTAGTTTGAAACCAACTGCTGTTCCAAGGGAGCAAGACAAGGCTTTCTACTCCCATAAACAGTTAGCATCTTAGAAACCCAGAGGGGCAGTTCTACTCTGTCCTATGGAGTCACAATAGGACAAATAAAATTAGCTCTGGAAGGCATTTTCTCTAAAGGTTCAGAAAGCAAGCATGCTCAGTAAGAGGCATGGATGCAATCTTGGCCATAGCTACTCAGCTCGGCTACCGAGGGGCACACACTGCTATAGACAAAGGAGCCTGGCTGCTTTATTAACACACTCCATGAGAAGACGATCATTTAAATGTTCTGTAACTTTGCAGATCATCAAAGTGCTTCTGTGGCTTCATTTTAAGCCATCAACATCCTTCGTGGGCCATGGACTGAGCAAAAGCAGACGGGGGATCGCATTGGCCCATGAGCCAGGGTTTGCTCAGCCCTGTGCACATCTGTGGCTCTCCGGGCGTATAAATTGCCCAGCTCCAGGCCACTCAACACACGTTTGGCTTTTTAAACCCATTCTGAGGTACCTTGGAAGAAAGGCCTGGTGGTTTTCTTTTAAAAATGAGCCAAGGAAGTTTGTCCGATTCGGTGCTGAAAGGCGAGCCCCCTGGAAAGGAACAGCTACTGCCACCCTAGCTGCGGCAATGCACTCAAACACACCAATGACCTTGAATGTGGCACAGGCCCAGCCAGTGTGCCCTTCTGTCCTAGAGCCAGTGGCCATGGATCACAGCCTGCTCCATGGCAACTCACAGCCACAGCACAGACCACGATGCTTGTTTTGGGGCTCCTGGGCTGTATAACGACATTTTTCTGTATTTGCAAAAATGTATATTATTATAAGGTGCCGTGTTTATCAGCCCAAGAACATGGGTGACCCAAGCACAACACACAAAGATGATCTGGGATGGTCTGGGCCTTAGGTCATGGAAAAAGAATGCATCTCAAGTTTGCTCTAAACAGGCAACTCCTTTGGGCTTCTTAACAGCATCCAGCGGTTGTCTCCTGTCTTCTCCTGAGCCACATCCTGAATCGATGGCTTCTTTTGTTTCTTGGGGTGATGGTTTCATATACCTTCTCCCCCTGCCCCCCTGCTTGGGTCGCCTGTCATCTCTCCTCTCCCGGACCTTTTGGGAGCTTACAAAGGCACCGTTCACTCATCAGCACCACACTGAAGAACCACATTAGGGGGAAGTGGGAGTTTTATTGCTTCCCTTCTGTTTCCCTTTCCCCATGGCCTCCATCTTCACACTCACTCGGTGCCAGCGCGTGGGGAGGGGGCGGGAGAGGGGCTGTGGACTTTCTCTCACTCCATCAGCCCCCAGAGTCACATTCTCCATGTGACAGTGACGACAGCAGCCATCCTGGCTGTGATTTATCTTCACAAGTTGCCAAATCATTCTTGGTAGCGTGTCTGTGCTCGGTGAATAATGAGCGGGGTCCACCATCCATCTACGGGCAAAACAATGTGAGCAGCTACATTTAAATTTAGCTCACCCCCCCACCCCCCACCCCAACAGCTTACTGCTTATTTTCTGATCGAAAAGAGCCCATTTAAAGGTCTTTGTGGTAAATACCCAAATAATTGTGTCGCCTCGACCCAGGGCCATTTTTCACTGGAGTCAACAATTGCTGTGGATCAGCTGCCATCCTCACATTGCAAACTCGGCTCAAACTCTGGTCTCCTCATAGCAATTTGGGGACCTCACCACACCACAGGCCCTGTGGTTCTTCAGGAGACTCATTTCCATGCCTTCCAATTAACTACCAAGGACCAGTTATTGCACCACGAATGTGGTACGTAAATTGCAAGAAGACGCAGCCTCTAGCAAAGGCAACCTCTGAGACCTGGATATGTGTCCCTGACACACAATGAAAGGATGAAGATAACATCCTGAGGTCACCTCTACCTGAGGAGAGAGGGAATGAGATGGTAGGAGGAAGGAAGCTTTGGAGAGAAGGAGATTTGCATATTCAAATCCTTTGCCACTTAGCTTCTAGCCATTTGTCCTTGGGAGGACTGGATTCTCTGAGCCTGCTCCACCACCCTCTCTCCCCATCATCTCTAAAACCAGGATGATTCTCATCCGCTTTGCAGGATTGTTTGAAAAGTGGCAGATGGGTTTGCCAAACATGGCAGTGGAAATGTTCCCCATCTATGTTCTTCTCGGCTGCTCATCTGTCATTTGGTGGCAACTGGTGGCCTGAGTGACCCTATGATGCTGGGAGGTATGACACAGGTATTTCAAATCCCAGTGGGTTCCCTGTATTTCCAGTTCCTATCTGTGCCAGCGAATATCCTCCGGTCCAGCCGGATATCCAGGACAGATGAACCCCTCAGGACCAGCGGAGGGAGTGGCGATATCGGGAGGGTGGAGGGAAGGTGAGGGAGAAAGGGGGAACCTATCACAAGGTCTACTTAAAACCTCCTCCCCAGGGAACGGACAGCGAAGAAGTGGGTGAGGGAGACGTCGGATGGTGTGAGATATGACACAATAATAATAATTTATAAATTATCAAGGGTTCAGGGGGTAGGGAGAAAGGGGAAGGAGGGGAAAAATGAAGAGCTGATGCCAAGGGCTCAAGTAGAAAGCAGGTGTTCTGAGAATGATGATGGCAACATATGTACGAATGTGCTGGGCACAATTGATGTATGTATGGGTTGTAATAAGAGTTGTATGTGCCCATAATAAAATGATTTTTAAAAATCCCAGTGGGGTCACCCATTGGTGGACAGGTTTCAAGCGAGCTTCCAAACTAAGATGGACCGGGAAGAGGTCTGGGACCATCTGAAACAAGCCCAGGAGAATTCTGTGGACCAGACTAGAGTATCATCTGATAAGGTATTGGAAGATCAGCCCAAGGTTAGAGGGCAACAGTGGACTCAAACAGGTCAGCCATGATGTAGACAGTCAGCACTTTGCTTTAGTGGACACGGAGTCACCAGGGATCGGAGCTGGCTCAACAGCAAGACACAACCAGCTGCAAAGATGCTTCTACAACATGGCACTCATCAAGAAGTGGAGTTTAATTGCCCTTCCCTTAAGTCAGAGGAAATGTGAGAGCTGCGTGTCAGCAATGCAATGTGGTGGACGTGAGCGGTGTGCCTTCTAAATATCAGCCATACAAACCACTTGAAGCTGTGAACCTTCATCTCAAGTGCTGTAGGCTGCCATGCCAGGAGGAAGACCAAGCAGCCCTGTGGAGCCGGCAGAAGCGCAAGTATTGTCAATAACTGTTGGCCTTGGCCAACAGCCCACAACAACCATCAGCCATGAGTAAATGCAGACCAAGCATTCTAGCGCCCAGCTCTCAATCACCTGGTATTCCAGTTGTCCCAACGGAACTCCCCGACACTGCAGAGCAAAGACTAGCCAATGGCTAGTGCATACCTGCAGGTATTTCCTTGTGTCAAGTCTTCTCTAGAGCACAACAAAGGAGGCAGTGGATTGGCCAAGATCAGGGTCATTTTTACTTTAAAGAGATATTGCCATCATCCGATGGAAGAGTATTCATTTCTTTATAGTTATCATCTATTAAAGAGTCCTCATGGTACTATGGGAGGAACTCAGGTAGTAGAGTGGTTACGTGTTGGGCTGCTAACTACAAGGTCAGTAGTTTGAGACCACCAGCTGCTCTGAGAGACAAAGACAGGGCTTTCTACTGTGGTGAATATTTACTCTCAGAAACCCACAGAAGCAATTCTACCCTGTAATATCAGATCGCTATGAGTCAGCATCGACTCGATAGCAATGAGTTTGGTTTTTGTGACACTGTGAGTTCAATGGTGAGCTACTAGCCGCAAGGTTAGCTGTTGAAACCCACCACCTGCTCAACAGGACAAAGATAAGGCTGTCTGTTCCTGTAAAGGTTTGCAGTCTTCGACACACGAAGGAGCAATTCTACTCTCTCCTGCAGGGTCACTGTGAGTCAGAATTGACTCACCGACAGTGGGGGAGTGGCCATCAACTGAATACCCCTTCAATCAAAATAATAAATGGAAGGGTGACCAGCACCCTGGGAAATCTAAAACTTAGAATGTGTGTGACTCCTGATTCAGGACACGGATGACCCTTGTCCCCCACAGGTTTGTCCCTTTCCTCTAATTACCTAGAATATAAAGGATGAGCCCATAGAACCCATAGAATCCATGCTTCCTAGTGAGCATTTGCATATATATATATATACATACATACATAAATACATATATATTGGCTTTGAAGTTGCTGTCCTGTCGTGCTAAGAACAAGGAGGGAGCTGGGGGAGAGAGAGGATACAAGGGAAACAACACAACGCAAAACAAACAAACAGAAAACCTGACACCAACTCAGAATTGTTTCTTAATAAAAAAAAAAAACTCTCAAAGTTTTCCGCGAGGCCCTGTCAGCAGCTCTTCAAGCGGCAAGGCTTATTTTAAATTTTATTTAAATCAACAAATTGTACACACTTGAATACAGAAACAGAATACAGGGAAAACACAAGCTGCCCTAACAGAGTAACGTCTAATAAACAGTATGCTCTTTAGAGATATTTGCTGTTTAATCACCCCATGAAAGGACTCATTCAGCCAAAAGATGTCAGCTAGCATCTTGCTACAGGCAATGGTGCCAGATTTCCCGGCTTCTGAGTTCACGCAGCTCGGTTTGATTCCCCTCCCCTTCTTTCCGATTTGCTTTTTATTTATTTCTTTCCCTGAGCATATCAAAGTCTGAGATGCCTTGTCTCTTGGACCAGTAGCAGGGGGCAGCACTTGGCGCGTTGAGTGATGTCACCAATAAGAACCGGTCCTTGTCGTTGGTGGGCTACAGTGCACTTGGTGCGACCCAGTAGGTGAAGAAAATGTTTCTTATTTGTTTATGTATTGAAGACTCTGAGATGCTCTATGTATCCACTGCTCTAGGAAGGCAAAACCAGTGATGTGTGTATGTATATTAGAAAAGAGTTTTATATAAAGAAACTGGCTCATGGAGTTGTAGAAGTCCAGTCTGGCTCAGGTCTGTGGATCAGATAATAAGCTGGAGGGGTTTTTGTTTGTTTGTTTGTTTGTTTGTTTGTTTTGCTGACTTGTGTAAGTGGTGGGGGCCCAAGGAACCAGTTAGTATGAGGACCACATGTTGGTGGAAGCAGAGAGGGATGAACACAACGTCAGGAAGTCAGACTCATGGAAACAGGACCAGCTGCTGAGAGCTCCCAGGGTGGGTGAGTCCAGAATCTGGGCCAATAAGAGGAAATGGCGTAGCTTCCTGAAAGAGCCATCATCTATAAGAGTAGGCCTCACCCCCTATTAAATTTCCTTCCATTTGTATCAAGGCTGTGACCTGGGTAAGGGCATAGCAATCTACCCAAAGTGACGGGATGGGATCTAGATGTGTACCCATTCCAAAGAAAGGTGACCCATCAGAATGAGCAAATTATGGAACAATACACTGATATCACATGCAAATAAAATGTTGCTGAAGATCATTCAACAACAGTTGCAATAGTATATTGACAGGGAGGTTCAGGCATGATTCAGATTATTCAACAAGTGCTATCCTTGTTGATAGCTGATGGATCTGCACTGAAAATAAAGACTATCAGAAAGAAGTTGACTTGGGTTTTATTGATTATGGAGAGGCATTCAACTGTGCAGATCATAACAAACTATGGATAGCCCCTGAGAAGAATGGGAAGTCCAGAACACTGAATTGACTGCACTGTGTGCAAACACAACTAGGAATACTGCACGGTTTGAAAGAAAGTTGAGCATTAGTATTGTATCCTTTCACCATACCCCACCACCTTCACCTTCCTGTTGACCAGCCACGTGGAGCCCTGCGCCAGCCCTGCGTTGCTTCCACCACCATTGGATCCACAAGACTTCTCAGCCACCGGCCTGTGATCTCCCTGCATTCTGCATCATTGCATGTGGCTACGTGAGTCAGAAGAGGGACTATGGACTAGTAGCAGACTTACGGACTTGAGTTGGACTGGGCAGGGATGTTTTCCTGATATACAATTACTTCTTGATATAAAGCTCTTTCTTAGACTTATATGAGTATCACTAGACGTCTTTCTCTAGTCAGCCCGGCCTAACTCATGGAGAAAAGGTTACACTTGTCAAGGATTGCATCTTGCTTGGGTCATAATCAATGAAAGCAGCAGTCACAAGCTCCAAGGGCACATTTTATTGAGTGAATCTGCTGCATGAGAACTGGTTCAAGTGTTGAAGAGCAAGGATGTTACTTTGATGACTGCAGTGTCCCCCACCCAAGCCATAATATTTGCTATTAATTCAGATGCATATGGAAGTTGGATATTGAATAAGAACAATGGATGGATTTGAATTATGGAGCTGCTGGAAAACACTGAAGGACCATACACCTCCAAATGGATAAACAAGCCTGTCTTGGATGAAGTACAACCAGACTACTCCTTAGAGGCAAGGAGGGCAAGAATTGATCTCAGCTACTTCGGACACGTTATCAGAAGAAACCAGTCCCTGGAAAAGGACATTATTCTTAGTAAAGTAGAGGGACAACAAAAAAAGATGAAGATCCTTGACAAGCTGCTGTATAGGAACACTTGTGAGGATGGCACAGGACCAGCCGTGTTTCTTCTGTCGCCCATAGGGTCCCTATGTGTCAAAACTGACTCCAAAGCACCTAGTAGCAATCTACTCTATTCTTCCCATAACTGCCTGCCTTCTCACAGAAGATAGCCTCCTGGGGTTGAGTACATTAGGTTAGATCACATCACGAGCAACTACTGGCCCAGCCAAGTTGACACAAAAAAACTAAATATCACATTCTTGGTCTAGTCAGAAAGAAGCAATTGTGCTTTGAGTAATGTTAATAACAATTCCAGTTATTGAAAAGATTCTTTGTCATTGACTGGCCACAAAATTGGTAGGACTCTGTGCAAGATGAAAATGTGGAGCTCCTTGCACCAAAGCATTGAAAATTTAAAGAAGATGGAAAGAGAGCACGGAGAAAGTGTGGGGCTCTTCTGGGCATGTTGTCGGTTGCCAGTGAGTTCATCTTTAGTGAGCCCATTGGTTTAGTGACTCCATGTGACAAAGTCGATCCCTCTCAGGATTTTCTAGGCTGTCATCTTCCTGGGAGAAGTTGTCAGATCTTTCTCTTGTGCAGTGAGAACCACCAACCTTTCAGTGAAACAGCCCAGGATTAAGTCATTGTGCCACCAGCATTTCTCTCCTGAGCACGGGGTGAAGCTGCTATGTGATCGTACAGAACAACTGGTCCTGACTTTGCTTTATATTTGAACCAACTGAGAACTCATCTTCGTAGCGCCCATTCCCCATCTCCTTCCCTACGCCAAGAGACAACGCTATGGTTCACAAGATTCCATGGGACCAAGCATCATTGAGCCCCAAACTGCCTTTGGAGGATGCAGCTAGCTTTTGTTGTAGTGGTGAGCACATGTAAACTTTGAGCCGAAGGACTAGGGAAAAGACACAGTATTTCAGAGGCAGTTCTGAATGAGAGAGCAGAAGAGAAAAACAAAGGAAGCGAGGTGTCATGGGTTCCCAGAGAGGAGCTGTGTAGAAAGAACCACCAACCAAGAGATTGAAAGTCAGTCTCTCAGAGGAGGTTTTACCCTCACGGCATCTGACCTCCGATTCCTCTTCCCTCAAAATCTTGAGTAAAATTGACTTTAGTCACTAAGGCAATGAGGAGGATTGCTATAAAATGCTGAGTGTGACCTTAAAGCCGTTAAGAGGAGAAGTCAGCAGTTCACTGGAGGGTTCCCACGTTTGGATGACACATCAATGATTGCATTTAATTCTCCTAACAAAGCGCTGAGACCTTTATCAAATACGTCCCCAGGCCCATGTCCTATGAAGGCATTCACTGCTTTATAAATACCGATTTATAGGCGCTCTTCCCGGATGAAAGAAATGAGTCCTTTGTTACAGGAGCTGCAGATGCGTTTCCCATTTCTTCTTTGGTGGGGGTGTGTTTGCCTCCATGGAAAAATTTAAAAATGTATTTGTGTAGTCAAGATCATTAATGGTTGATTTTATAGCTTCTGGGTTTTGTGCCATTTTTCAGATGAACATTTCCACTCAGCGACTATAAAAAGTGCTTGGATACTTGCATTTTAGAGTTCCATGGAAGGAGCCTTCGTGGAGCTGTAAGATCACCACAAAGGCGATGGTTCAAACCTTACCAGCCACTCCGTGGGAGAAGGATGAGGCTGTCTTGTTCCTGTTAAGATGTACCACCCTGGGAAATCTACACAGACTCAATGACACTGGACAGAAGTATTCCAGGAGTTCATTTTCTGTTTGCACATCTAGCATAAGGTTTAGTGTAAGGTATGAGTTAAGACTCCATTTATTTTCTTCCAAATAGCAATTTAGGTATCATGACGTCATACTATTGAATACTCCATCTTTTCCCAGCTGGTTTTAATGATCCCTTGTCACAAACAGTAAACTTTCCTATTTTTGTGTGCTTGTGGTAGTTAAATAATCATTTGTCAATTTGAGGATTAACGGTGCAGAGGTGGAGTCTAGCCTGTCAATCAGATCATAGTCAATGAGGCATCTGTGTGGGCATGGCCTTCTAAGAATTCTGGGAAATCTGATATTTCCTCCTTGAAGACAGACGATATCTCTCTCTCTGGGAGACATTGCAGCTGACAAGACACATGGAACTATGCTCGCACCCTGAGCTGGAGAAGCCACATGGAGCTACCCTGATGCAACCAGACCTCTGAAGCCAGAGAAGTCACGTACAGACCCCTGCCAGTGCTGAGATGCTTACAGCGCCACTGGATCCAAAGACTTTCTACCCACTGGCCTGTGATCATCCTGCACTTGGCTTCATTGCCTGTATTTTTTGAGGCTGAAGAGAACTTTACAGACTGGTATCGGACATATGGACTAATATCAGACGTATGGGCTTGGACTGGACTGGGCTGGGATGTTTTCTCAATATCCAACTGCTCTTGTATATAAAAATCTTATACATATGCGTGTTTACGAATTTGTTTCTCTAGCCTACCCAACTGACACAGTGCTTATTTTTGGACTCTGTTCCATTGATCTCTTTCCAGGACCACCATCTTTTACTCATTGTAATTTTAGGATATGTTGTAGAATTTTTTTGGAGTGTTCTCATTTAAATGTATTTTCATTGAAAATGCATTAGATATTCTAATCCAAGAAAAAGTGGTAGTATTTTTATTGAAAGTATGTGGAATATATAGATTGACTTATGGAAAATGCAAATCATACCATTATACATTTCCCCCCAAGACATTTAAGCCTCTTAGCAGCAATTTAAAGTCTTCATCTTAAAATTTTTTCCCCATTGCTATTCCAGTTAAATGCTAGAAGTGATTATCTATGAAGAAAGGATATTGACTTTTATGAAATGTCATTTCGCAACTACAATGGCATTGCCATTTTTCCTTTGATCAGTCAAATGGTTTTTCTAATACTAAATTGTTGCATTCTAATACTAAATCTTGGGTCCTGATTCTGACACTCTCCTTGTGTCCTTGTGAAAGTTAGTTCATGCTGGTGTTGTTGCTAGTTGCTGCTGAGGGCCATCCCAACACACAACCACACCATGTGGCACAGCAGAAGAACCCCACAGGGTTTTCTGGGCTCTCCTCTGAGTTCAGAGACTTTCGGTTGGGATTGGCAACTCACATGCCTTGAGGGGTCAGAAAATCAGTATCAATGGCTTTTCTCCATTGAATTCTTTTAGAATTCTGGATGGTTTATGCTGGACAATTCTTGGTTGTGGGTGGCTATCCTGCACACTGGTACAATATGCAGTAGCATGCTTGCCTCTACTCACTAAATTCTAGTAGGGACCCCTACTCATAAAATGATTTCCCAGCATTGGAGAAGGGGAGGCTGCAAAACGAGGTTCATTGAGAACTGTTGGTTTAAATGAAGGAATCCCACGTGAGATGTCTTGGTGACTCAGTTCTTGCTGATGGTGGTTAAGGGGGAACATAGCCCCACTGCTGCCAGGTCTTCCCATTTTTTCCAATGTTGCTGACCTAGTTTTTGTGTCTTTGTTTATAAAAGGAGGTTTAAGTGAGACAAAAGACACCTGGAGGCAACATCTGCCTCCTGGCTGTCAGTCGGCATACTCCAACCCTGAGGATGTCCTGAGATGCTGACCCAGTTTCTACCCTGCTGCTCAGGGCTTCCTCTCATCAAGAACCTTCCTCTCAGGGAGCTGCCTCGTAAAAAGAGGTGGGCTGATCAAAGTAGCGGTTCATTTTCTGAATTGGTTAGATTCATGTTGCCCCATCCTTGGACATTCTTCCTGCCATCTTGTCTCTTGGTAACATGGCTTCTAGAATGACGAGAATGAAGAGGATTATTCAGCAGACACGCTCCCCTCTATTCTTCCACCCATCTCACTTGCTCGTGACCGTGGCTGTCTTTCAGGAGCTCTGATAGGCCAACAATGAAGGGCTTAGTGGCTAAGTAAGAAACTGATGACCTAAGCCCACCCTGTAGTGCTGGGGGGGAAAGGGCTGGCAATATATTTTAGTGAAAATGAACAAATCCATGGCCACTGAGTAATTTTTAACTCAAGCAAACCTCAAGGATAAAGAAAACTCACTCTCCACCATTTCCCAAAGCGTACATCCTTAGTGTCCCCTACATAGGAGTCTCCCTTTCCTTCCTGCACCCCATCTCCGCCCCCCCGCCGCCTGCCCAGTCTGGGTGTTTTCTCTTCCCTTTCTTACTTTTCTTTCTTGATTTCCTCAATCTCTTCCTCATTGCTCTTACTCACCACTTCGTTCTCTACCTCCCTAACACCCCCTCTTTCCATGTCACCTCGAATGCATGGAGGTTACTATAGATTTTTCAGAAACAAAAATAACCCATACCATTGGATTTAAAGAATTTAGACCAGGAACATGGAACGTCCCATGGATTAAGTTGGAAGACACACAGCCTGCATCTAAGCCTTATCAGGTTTAGGTGTGTGAGTCCGGGACAGATTATCTGTAGTGACTTGGTTTTAGTGACTGATTTTCACACAGAGCTTCATTGCCCAAGGGCTCCTTTGTCATAGCTCCTGAAATGGCATGGAGAGTTCTGGGGGGGCTGTACATTTTTCTTCACAGGGCAGTTTTTGTTTTCCTCATATCCACAAAGTATTCAAGACCCAAAAGGGGCCATGAAACACTGCTTTAAAGGAAATTATTCTACCACCTCCCTCCGATATTGTTGTTAGGTGTCTTCGGGTCAGTTCTGCCTCACAGCACCCTTACATACCCTGTGAGACCTTCCCGGTGCTGCACCGGCCTCACAATTGTCCTCACGTTTGAACTCATTGTTGCAGCCACTATGTCGATGCATCTCATTGAGGATCTACCTCTTTTTCGCCACCCCTCGATTTTCTTGCGCAGAATGTTCTCTAGGAACACTTGTCTCTCCTGATAGCATGTCGAGAGATGAAGTCTCCCCATCTTGGCTTCCAAGCAAGATTCTGGCCATACTTCTTCCAGGACAGATGCGCTAGTTCTCTTGTTCATCCATGGGACTGGCAACATTCTTTGCCAGCACCGTCCTTCAAAATGCATCGATTCTTTTTGGGTCTTCGTCGTGCGATGTACAGTTTTCACACACCTATGAGGCCATTGAAAAAACTAGGGCTTGGGCCAAATACACCTTGAGTCCTCAAAACATCATTCTTGATTTCAACCCTTGAAAGGTCTTGGGAAGCATATTAACCCAGTGTGATGTGTCATTCGATCTCTTGACTGCTGCTTCCGTGAGCACTGAGGGTGGATGCAAGCAAGACACAATCCTTCTGATAATTACGATGATGATTCATTGTCTGGTTGCTAAGCAACACGAAGATTGGCATTTGTGCTTACTACTGGGAAAATACTAAGGAAAAACGTGCCTATGCCTGAGAGGCAGGCTATCGCTATACAAAGCCATTCTAACCCTTTGCTGCTGACTAAATCTGACTCACGGGAACCCTGTGGTATAGAGAAGACCTGCTCAATGGGTTTCCAAGCTTGAAATCTAGATGGAGGCAGGATGTCACATTATTTTTGCACGGAACAGCTCATGGATCTGACCTTTCAGGTTAGCAGTCAAGCACTTACCCACTGAGCCACAGAGGTGTTTAGGGAATTGGTAAAGGCTTTGTACATACTTTACTTTTAGCCCTACCTCATTAGTTTATACTACAGAAATAATCACTGTTGCGTTGAAAGACTTACCTCCAAGTATGTCCATGATAGTGCCATTTATGAGCATGGAACTATGGAGTCATTTAAGTATCCAATAAGAATGTAAGAAAGGGTCAACGTAAAAAAAGAAAGATCGATGCAATGGTATGAAATCTTTGAAATATGGGTATTGAAGAATATCAGTGTTGTATTCCATTAAGTCAATGTCATGGCATGACCCCGTAGCAGTCATTGTAGAATGGCCCCAGAGGGTTGCCCAGGCTGCTGCCATCTTTATGAGAGTAGTGGTCAGTTTTTCCTTCCTCGGAGCTGCTGAATGGGTCTGTTAGCAGCTGACTCCCGAGCCCTAGTGCTGCCAGGGCGCCTTTGAAGGGACGAGAACAGAAGAAGGAATGCATGCTCTATCGGGGGATGGCAATTATGGCCAAGGTCCAAGTCCTACTCATCACTTGCTTCACCGGCGGACAGCAGTTCCCCTCACTTGTCAGTGCAACTATAGAGCTGCACTGTTGGGAGAGAGTCCTTATGCCTTTCAGCACAGCTGAAAGTACTGACTGTTGGGCCCTTTCTGATGAGGCTTACTGTCCGATATCATTAAGTCATAGCGCAGAGCAAGCCTGTTGCTCTGAGTCATACACGCACAGTGTCCTTTTGTTTTCAGCAGTTTCCAGACTTTATACAAGGGGGCTTCACACTGCTTGTGGGGAAATCCCATTATCTTTCACTTCCCATTTTTTTCATGGCCTTTCAGAAGCCCCTCATACTTTTGCCATCAAGTAGAATGCAGGCCTGTCTCTTTAATTGGATGAGGCCACTTTGGGAATCTCATGGTAGTTGGCCTCCGGTGGTCCTCCTCTCCCCACCCCTCATTGTCTTCTCGTGGTAGCAAGGATGACCACAGGGTCTCGAGTTCTTCCCTGGAGTGGTTGGGACTCATTACCAATGGCCTTGACATTAGGTTCTACTCCAAGTTACAGCTGGGAGTTTACAAGCAGCAGAGAAACAGGAGCGAGGCCAAGGTGACTGGAGAGAATTAAGATCTGCAGACATGACATTTCCTCCAAACCAGCCTGTCTCGCTTTCTCCTCTAATTACTCACCATTTTGTTTACAAATGGGGAATAGCATTCTACTGTGCAGTGTCTTCCAAGAGACTGAAGATAATTTGAAATAATCCTCCAGCAAAAGCCCCAATAAAAGCATCCGGAACGCCCTGTTGCCATACCCTCTGGCTACTGACACGACATTATTGATACACAAATCAAAGCTGACTGCTCTCGTAACAGCGAGTCCCCTGGCAGTAGAGTGCTTTCCACGGAAGAGGTGCTCCTTTCTTAAGACAGGACCAACTTAATACGAGATTGCTCTGTCACAGGCTTAGCGAAACATGAAAGGGATCCCAACGGGAAAATCTTCCCTTCCTGGCTTTTGGGTTTGTTCGTTTTTTGGGTATCTGGAATAGTCCTACCAAAAGAAAAGAAGAAAATCAAGGAAAGACTAGGAAATCCAAGCGATGCTGAAGAAGAGACAGGTAAGAGACAAAGGATGCAGCGTGCATCAGATGGATGGAGGTCTGTCACCAGATGTCACCTGTCACAAGTGTGTCACGGGAAACTTACACCTGCCGAAAGGTTTTACCACGTGAACTGCTGCTTTCTGACACGGTGGTGCATCAAAGGCTCTGCCTGGGCTGTGCAGCATTATGGCACTTCTGGGGCCTCCCAGGTCACAAATCCATTCCTGAACTGAGGTGTGGCTCCCCTCTTGATGACAACATGTGCCTAGCCTTAGCATGAACCCCTCCAAAGAGTGGGGGAAAGTCATGCCGTCCCAAACAAAGCAACCTAGTACATGTGAGCCAGTTCCAATTACATAAAAGGGTCCTTGTGATGAGCTCAAACCTCCCCCCCTGCGTCTTGTGCATTTATGGATCACTCCTTTGGGTTTCATTGATCATCCATTTGTTGAATTCACATAGCTTATTGATTATAAAACACCCTTCCAGCTATGTGGAAGCTCTGAGGCATTCATCTCCCATAAGCTTACCGTCTTGGAAGTTCACAGGGAGGGTTCTCTTCTGTCCTACAGGGCACTACAGAATGGGTGCAATGACCGGGAGTAATTTGGTCTTCTATCAGCTACTATGGATACTAGGGTAATCCAAATAAGCCAAGTCCCTGGAGACAAATCCTGTTACAATCAAACCACTGAGTGTGTCTATCTCGACTCCAAGTGACCTGTTAGGACCGAGTAGTAGCACGACCCCACAGGATTTTCAGACTGCCACGTCTGTCTTCCCTAGAGCGGCTGGTGGGTTCCCGCCACTGCTCCACACCCAGCCCATAAACACCAGCACACCAGCAAGATCATGTCAGAATTGGCCAAGAAAAGATGAACAGGGGTGGATGGGGTGGAGGATATTTAAGGAGATTTTAGATGGAAGTGAGGGAAGAGGTCGTTGAGAGGAGTTCTTTGTTGCTGATAAGCAGCAGTCATCAGAAGACTTGGGCCAAGCACAAGAATCAGGAAGAGCGAATTCCCTGAAGGAAGGCAATGCTGAGAATATTCAGAAAATGAAAGCCAACCAATTCAGCAGGTACTCTGAACAAGGCAGGACATGGTAGAAAATATGAGGGGGTACCCCATCCCCCCCAACATGGGTGTCTCCTCATAACTCTGTAATATGCAACTTGCTCTGAGTTAGTGCATCCAGTAGCATAGCCTGGGAAGGTTCTCTCCGGTCACAATGAATTTTTTTGTAAAAACAGTTTCACTCGAACTCTTTTGTGTGTGATGGTGGATTTAAGAGAACAGGATGTGGCTGCCAAATTTTGTTTCCTGCTTGGGAAAAATGCCCCAGAAACTGTTGTGATATTGAACACAGCTTACAAGGACAGCACTATGGGAAAAACTCCAGTAAACGAGTGATTTTCTTGTTTCAAAAAATGGTGAAATGTCAATTGATGACAATCCTTGTTCTGGACAGAAATGTCAACAAAACCCATGCACTTGTGCTTGAAGAACAGTGACCGTGTAAGATATGACATAATGATAATAATAATTTATAAATTATCAAGGGTTCATGAGGGAGGGGGGCAGGGAGGGAAGGAAAAAAATGAGGAGCTGATACCAAGGGCTCAAGCAGAAAGAAAATGCTTTGAGAATGATGATGGCAAAAAATGTACAAATGTGCTTGACACCATGGATGGATGTATGGATTGTGATAAAGAGTTTTATGAGCCCCTAATAAAATGATTTTTAAAAGAAAAAAAAGAACAACAAGGGATTGTTGAACTGATGGGGAAGTTATCTGGACTATCTTGGAGCTCAGTTTAGTGAATTTTAATGGAAGATTTGGGAAAGAGAAGGGTCGCTGGGAAATTTGTTCCTCGGGTTCTGACTGACCAGCAAAAAGAACATCGACTGGAAACATGCCTTAAAAGACAGGCCATCTCCAAAGTGACCCAGACTCTTTTCCAAGGTCATTGCTGGTGACAAGACATGGTGCTGTTCTTATGACCTGAAAGCAAGCATCAGTCAAGCCAGTGAAAGATGCCATCGCCACCTTGCCCCATCAAAGCTTGTCAAGTGAAAGCAAAGATCATGACGAGGCTCATTTGTTTGTTTGTTTGTTTTTGATGTGAGGGGGATAGTGCACTTGGAGTTCAATCCACCAGGCCAGCCTGTTAATCAAGCTTTCTATTTAGAGGTTCCGAAAAGATTTCCTAACAGCCGATTTGCAACAAAAAAAGGTTTTATATTTTCCATATCCCCTCATAAGACTAGAGATGTAGCCTGGAAGGAGATCACAGAGGTAGAGATTCCCCACCTGCCCCACGCATGGTGGGTCCCAGCCTAGGTATTTTCAAAGCTCCCAGGTGTTTCTAATCATCAACCAATGTTGAGATGCCCACACATGACTCATTCTAAGCAATGGGAAGCCATGGAATTTTGTAGCCCATTTCGAAGGTCAAAGTCTTTTGCTCTGTGACATCTTCAGAGATTTGAAAATAGTCTTTGGCTGCTGCTCCCACCCAAACTCTCACCTCCTCTCTCCCCTTCCTTCTCTTCCTGAAGCCGAACCTCACCAGCTCCTTTTATGCCATTTGGTTTAATAGATATTTATTGCAGCTGTACTAGGAAAGCTTGAACGTACAACACCTTGATATGCTAGAAAGTGATAGCGCACATTTGTCTGTTAGATTAACTAGTCCAGTGGGTCTCACTTTGTCTTCTGTTCCAGGAGGCCCGTGGCCCATCCTCACCCTACCCCTCTCCATATGGGAGGCAGAGTGACAGAAATCTGCCCAACAAGGGCAGACTGCAGTACTGCCTTTCTCCTAGCCCAATGGTTCTGCTCTGTTCCCTTACCAGCGGAACAATCAAGCTAACTGGGTCCTGGAAGAGATACAAATGCTCAAGAAACATTGAGATGGGCAGAGAAATGGCTATAGGATTCATGTGGTAAATATATTGTCTTCTTTGGTGCTGGATCCATGGTGGTGAGTTCCCTCCGAAAGGATTGGAAGGGTTCAACCTATCTAATCCTGCCATTTCTGTCCAGAGGATCCTTTCTTCTAGCTCTGAAGTACTCCTGGAAAGCCTTTCTCAGGGCAGACCTAAGGGTGACACATCCTGACCAAGTGTTTGATGATGTTGTCTCCTATTCAGAGACTGGCGAGTCCCTTCAATGAATTCAGAAGTAATATGTCAAAAGATGACCCCTCTGTCTGGGCTCACCTGTCTCTAGGAACCCGTGGCCATCTAGTAGAACTGCTCCATTGGAGTTTTACGGTTGTGATCTAGCGAAAGCACATCACCAGGCCTGTCTTCCAAGGTGCTTCTGGGTAGATTCAAACCACCAATCATTGGGGCTAGTGGTGGGGACGTGATTGTTTTACTGCCCAAGGACTCCTTCATGTACATATAGAACTCTGTATTCTCAATGATCTTCCTCACTGCCCAAATCTCTAAATGAGATCATGCTAGGAGAAGTTCTGATATTCCTATACCTATATACTTGTATATACTCGAGCATAAGCCAACCTGAGTATAAGCTGAGACACATAATTTTACGACAAAACTGCATTAAAAATGTGTTGAAAACTCAACTTATACACCAGTATATACAGTATATTATGGACTAATTGCTATGACATCACACGATTTTACAGTGGCATAATGTAGCCATTTGTTGAAGACCTGGACCTATTCAAATCAGTTGGTTGACATGCCATCCCTGTTGGTAAAGGCTTAGAATATTACCTATCCATCACTGGGCTCATGCTGAGCTCTGTGATACACATTTAGAGAGGACAATGCTGGGCTGTCACACCAGTTTCCAGTGGTCTGAGCCTGATCCATTGGAGTGAACACTCTGAAACTGTTTATACCTGACCTTACCACCTAGACACCCATCACAATTGAATAGTCCTGGGATCGGTGCAGGTCGACATTTCTTCTTTGGGCTCTGAATTAGGCTCAGACCAAAGAGAAATTCAATCTTCCCCTTCCCCCTCCCTTCTGGTCCTCACTCTCTCCCTCTAGCTCTTTAGCACAAGCACACACACACACACACACACACACACACACACACACACTATTAGTCCCTCGCTCTCAGCTTCTCTCTTTACAAGATAAAAACCTGATAGCTCTTGGCGGCCATATTGTATGATCTGGAAATTGGGACGCTGAACCAGGGAACCAGCAGGGAAAGCAAAGAATTAACCAGATGCTGCAGAATGATTTGCAATGTACTTCCCATCACATTGAACCCTGTGAAATTTCCAAACTTTGACCAGCTGGAAATGGCCCATGCCTCATAAAGCTGACATAGAGTTTATTTCTGGTTGAGCTACTGAGAATGTATAATGGAATCGGTCTCATCAATATTCTCTGATTGTTGACTTGTGTTTGCTGTTGTGTGAAGCCCCCCACTACTCACCCCTGCAATATGGAATCTCTGAGCTAATTATGAACCATTTTCATGGACATGAGTTTCATGGGGACAGGGTAGACCTGACACAAAGGGAATTATCAATCTGACTTTTGGAGGGGGCTTGGTTAATCAAGGGCTATTCACGAGTTGTTTAAAAATTGTGTTTGTTGTGTCTGAACATCAAAAGTGGACTTAGAGGGAGACCTGAGCCCCATTTCAAATGCAAATTAATTAGGAGCCACCAGGGAAACAAAACCAAACTCAGAAAAGTCCAACCCACTGCCATCAATCAATCGAGTAGATTCTGACTGATAGCATCCCTATAGAGGGTATTGGAGGCTGTAAATCTTTGGGGTGTAGACAGGCTTATCTTTCTCTCCCAAAGAAACTGGAGAGTTTGAGCCTCCAGCATTGTGGTTAGCAGCCCAATGCAAGCAGGAGTCATAGTAAAAGCTAATTTTCCAACCACAACGTGATGGTTTGGGCAGAACAAGAATTTTTAGCTCAGACAGTTTCTGGGCCCCTGGCTACAATATACCAAATGTGCTGTCACACAAGTCAATGATGACTCATGTTGACCCTAGAGGACAGAGTAGAACTCCCTAGGGTTTTTTACCCATAAGTCTTATTTTATTTTATTTTATTTTTTTGCCCATAAGGCTTATGGGAACAGAATGCTTCATTTTTCTTACGTGGTGGGTTTGAACTGCCAACTTTGTGATTAGTGGCTCAATGCTTAACCCACTATGCTAGCAGAATGAAAGGTCAAGAATAGGACAGTGGTTGTCCAACTAATGGATGAGAGATCCCACACAGAGATTACTACAGGGACACTTGTAGCTTAAGAGTCAAAATAGCAGGTGCATGCTTTTGGAGAAAATTGTAACCTGGGATGGCCCCTTGTCCATCAAAAGGATTCTGTTTGATCATCAAAAGAGAAATGGACAATGACTGGCTATTGGAGCTGTTCCTTAACATGGACAGAGCCACCTGAGTGATCAAGAAAGACTTGGTGCTCTATGGTGGTCTGTGTGGGCTTATTACTGCCTATCCAATTCCGCTGATACCAGCTTCTATTACAAGCTAGCTGTGACTTGGGAGAGGTGACCCAGAGCCCACACCTGCTCTAACAGTTGGGAGTTAATGATACTGAACCCAAAGAACTTAATGTTGGGAAAATGAAACCTGCTCAGATCACTTGGCGACAGATGCTCTGAGAGGGGCAGAGGTGAGAGCCAGGATAATGCACCCACAGGGCATTTCTGCGCCTGGCTGCTGTCCTTTCCCAAGCCCCCCTTGTTTATAGCTCTTGCACCCCACGGAACAGTCTGAATCTACAAAACAAATCCCTTTTGTTTTCCGTATGCCATGTCCAGGGCATTTTATCATTCACAGCCCAATCCGATCCTTACCCACAGCCTTCTGATGCACAACAGACATAAAGACCTACTACTTGAAGCCGCTGCTTTTATGGAGCCATAAGATCTTCTTGAATTATTTAGTTCACCATCTAGCACTTACGGCAAACACCTCTCCCGCTTGACCCAGAAATCTTAGTTACTAAGGGGACATTATTATCATCTTTGTATTGGCCCACACCACAGAAAAAGTACGGATTGGTTTTAGACAAGGCTATGGAGTGTGTAAGCATTGAGGTGCTAACCACAAGGTCGGTGGTTCAAACTCACCAGCCCTTTGGCAGGAGAAAGTTAAGACTGGAAGCTCCCGCAAAGATTCAAAGCCTTGGAAACCCTGCATAGGGTCTCTATGAGTCAAAATTCACCAGATGAGTTTTAGGGAGTCTGTAGCGTGCTGATGGGTAATCAGAAACATATGCCAGAGCTCCTTTTAAGAAAGGCCGCTGTGAATATACACAGCAAAACACGCACGATTCAATGGATTTTGCATTTTGATGTGATTGCATTCTTTAAGTCCTGCAACCATTCGCTTCCTCTTTCTGAGTCCCTTCCTCATAGCACAGCTCCAGTGACCCCTAAACTCCCCCCCTACTCTTTCAAGGTATTGCCCTTCAGTTTGAACCCATGGAGGCTATAGAAAGAAGAGAATGTTTCTTCATGAGGCAAGCTCGACTGATTGAGGGATTAAAAATGATTTTTACATTAGTTCCATCGATGTGTCATTCATGTATCATACCATTCAATGGTTTATTATGTCTTAATTCTAGGCATGAGCACACACGGAGTCCCCCACCATCGCAGATGACGCCGTTGTGTTGCCCACATTTGGGGAAATTGTAGGTTCAGCACCTTGGCAGTGCAATGGATGAGCCACGCCCTGGGCTAACCACATTTGCGATCATGCTCTTTCCCCTGCCAGGTAAGCATTGCATTTCCAAATTGTGCAAGCACCACCTCAATCCATTTTAGAATGTTTTCTTCTCTTATGAACTCATTGTTATCAGCTCCCCATCCCGCTCCATAGCACCCCCTGCCATAATCCTAAGAATCTCTTAATCTAGTTATTGCTTCTATGGATTTACCTATCCTGATGTCACACCCGAGCCTGGGGGTAGAGTGGTTACTCGTGGGCTGCTAACTACAATGTCTAAAATGTGAAGCCACCAGCCATCTGCAGGAGAAAGTCCGGGCTTTCTCTAATGTCAGAGCTACAGTCCTGTAAACTCACAGGTGGTTCTACACTGTCCTCCAGGGTAGCTAATGAGACAGCATGGACTCAATGATGGTGAGTTTAGTGGGGTTATTTTGGCATGGATTTCATATAAGAAAATCATACCAAAAAACTCCAACAGCTATAACAAACAAAATAAAACATGCACAGGGACATCCCAATCCAAAAGAAAGCAGAAAATCATATAAACCAGAGCAAATTAAGAATGGGTCAAAGAATTTCTTGGCGCATGGTTGGCTTAAGGTTTCAAGAAGATCTCAGAGCAATCATTCCAGGGGGTTCTGCAGCCTGCAGGCTTCCAGATCATCTTGGATTGCATGAGCCTTTGAACTTCTGTTGTGCATCTCCTCTCTTTGGTGTAGGAGTCTTCTATAGACTCTTTCCTCAAAATGCTCAGTCATGGTAGCCAGGAGACTCCCACTTCTGATCGCAGGCCAGCGTGCTTCCTGTAGGAAGAGACACACACCTGAGACCACCCAAATGCCTGCTAGTTCTCCAGAACGTCCATTCCATCGGCTCCACAGGTGGCAAAGCAGCCTGTCAATGATGAGATGAGGATCATCGAAAATACCCTCCATACACCTAGTGCAGCACTTTGCCCGGGTGCTGCCGCCTCTTGGGACCGCTTACCTATCTTCTCAGGGAAGTTTCCCCCGGAAGTCACTGTAGCTAGCTGTCCCCACCCGTCTCACATTTAGGTGACAATACCCAGGAATCTTTGTCTATAAAGAGGACCAGCAGGCTTGTGCTCTCAGCACCAGCAAGTCCCTTCATGCAAAGCTGGGCCACTTAGTGGACAAATGGGTCCCTGCTTTACTTATTAAGTAAGAACTAGCAAGAGCCAAAGGACCACCAAGGTGCGATCATCAAGCACCCAGTTGTTTACTGAAGAGGTTGGCAGTTCAAACTCATTCCGCTGCTCCTATAAAGATTCCACCCAAGTCCTAGTCCATTGGCATCAATGGGACACATAGAGAATCTACAGAACACCATAGAACTGGCCCATAAGGTTTCTGGGGCTGTAACCTTTCTGAAAGTAGATAGCTTCGTTTTTCTCCAGTGAAGTAGTTGGTGGGTTCAACTGCTAATCTTTCAGCGACAACACCGTGATTGACCAACTGCACACCCCAGACCTAGAACCCTTATGGGATGGCAATACTGTGTCACACGCGCTCACTGTGAATGGGAATCGACTCAGTGTCACCTAACACCAACAGTCAGAATCAGCACATAAGTACCCTCCGAGACAAATACCCACAGAAACTAAAGATTCTTAAACAAATGCAACTTTTTCTTGGCTCCACCATTTGATCATCTCCGCGAGCATCCAACAAGCAGGGATTGCTGTCTGCTAGCTCAAGGACAGGTTGACTTCTAGGACCACCGCCATGGAGTAACACGGGTGAATTTGTTGTGCCTGCAAGATGTACCTGCTTTCAAAGACATTTCTCTTGGTGACTCATATGCTGCTCTTGATGGGAAGCCCGGGGATCGTTTGTCCCCCATCTTCCCCAGCAGTGGAAGTTCATCGGTTCACCAGGCTGTGCTACATAGAGCGCTCACTCTCCCTGCACTAATACAAATCAATCCAGGAGAGAGTACCACTCAGAATGGATGGGCCTGGTCGTGCCGCAGTATAATGGGGCTTTCTTGCTGACATGCTCCATTAAGGACCACCGCACACATCTCCCTCAATAAACAAGCTTACGGCTCAAGTAATAAAGTCATTTAAGGAGAGAAGTCGGCCAGAAGACCAGGATGTAAGAGAGGTTCTCGGGGAAGAATCATACTGATTTGGATTAAAAGAGACTTCTGGAGACTCAAATCCAACGCCATCTTTCAACTGAGAACTGGGTCCCTGGCTGGATGTCTGAATCCCCCGGATCCTATCCCCTCTCCTCTGTGGACTGTGGAGAAAGATTCCTTCTCACTGTCTCAAGTAAGGAAAGGGAAATTGATGACTTTAAAGCCAATTAAGCCCTGGCTGGATCTTAGCATCGTTTCCTCTGCTTTTTCTAAAACACTAGAATTTCTTATCAAAGGAGAACTTTTTTGGATTTTAATTAGTCCCTTGTGTTCTGAGAAGAAAGGCAAGGGCGAGCCTGAAGAAAAGTCTCTTATTTAAAGTCACTCTTACAAGGATTTTCCATTTTTTGCTGTACTGATGATGAAAAGAAGATGTCACGCCGGAGCGGGTGTCCCTCTTTCTCGGGGTCCCCATCTGCTCCGTGGAGACTGAGTCTGTATCTTATCTCAGACCTGGTGGGAGATTCAGGAGGGATGCTGACAAGCGCTGGACCGGAGATGAAAAGGGAGCTGCTTCACAGACACAGTTGCCTGAAAATGTGACCATTGTCCTGGTGCTATGGAGTCAGTTCCGACTCATAGCGACCCCGAGTACAACGGAATGAAGCACAGCCTGGTCCTGCGCTCTCCTCCAATCAATGCTGTGTTTGCACCCAAGGGTGAAGCTGCTGTGGCGATCCATTCTGGTGAAGGGTCTCCATCTCTTTTTACCGACTTGCTACGCTCCCAAGGGATGAGAAGCTGCTACTAGCATGGGCTCAAACATGAGATCAATCGTGAGGAAGGTGCAGATGGGGCAGTGTGGCGTTGTGTTGTCTAAAAGGTCTTTATGTGTCAGAATGGACTCAACAGCACCTGACAGCAACAACAGCAACATGACTAAGTGGGCTTTGTTGAGCGGAACAACACACCAGCTGCCGTTGTCAGGACTTCAATCTGATTATCATTGATGATTTCGTTTATTGTGCCACCCTCTCTGATAAAAACACATGTGAGGTTAATTGAAAGGCAGAGAGATAAATGGCTCAGTGAACCTCGCCTTTCCAGTTCTCAGGTCTCTTACTTTGTGATGGTCGGACCAGGGTGCAGCTTCCTTAGCAAGTTCCCTACTTTAGCTGGCAAGGCTCGTTTCCTGCAAGACATCCCTGAGGAGAAGCCACATGGACCTGCCACAATGCAGCCCTGGGTGCTGGAGCAGCTGTGTGGAGACCCCTGTCAGTGCTGAGATGCTTACATGTTCACTGATTCAGCTCTCCTCCTGCAGTCAGTGTCATTGCATCTGTTTTGTGAGATGGAGGAGGACTTTGTGGATTGGTGTTGGCTATATGGGCTAATGTTGGACTTGTGGGCTTGAACAGCACTGGGTTGGGATGATTTCTTTATGTGCACTTAACCTTTATATAAAACTCTCTCTTATATATGAGTTTCTGTGGATTTATTTCTCTAAAGTACTCAGACTAATACAATCGATCTATAGAAGATACATAGAGAACTCCAAAACCCAATCTCCCTGCCATGGAGTCGATGCTGACTCAGAGCCACCCCCTGCGGGTTTCCAGGACTGTCACTGTTTATGGGAGTAGAAAGCCCACTCTTTCTCCTGAGGAGCTTCTGGTTGTGTTGAACTGCTGACCATAAAGATTGCAGCCCAAAGGGGTACCTGTACCACAAATAGCAGGAGCTAGAGATATAAAAACTCTCTCGAAACAAAGCCAACCACCATTGAGTTAATGCTCACAGAAACTCCATGTGTGTCGGGACAGAATTGGGCCGCAGAGGGAGTGTAATGACCAGTGTTTTACATGTGTACCACCAGGCCTTTCTTCTGAGGTACTTCTGGTTGGACTTAAACCTGAAAGCTCTCAGCAGTTGTGCATGTGAGCCTTTGCATCACACACACACATTCCATCTACAAACGACCAACCAACAAACACATGCACAGCCCTGGAGTCAAGCCTGACTCAAAGGGACCCCACAGAACAGAGCAGAACAGCTCTGGTAGGCGTCCAAGGTCGTGAGTCTTGACAGGAGCAATCTTTCTTCTGATGAGCACCTGGTGGTTTTGAACTGCTGACCTTACAGTGAGTTTTCCCAATGCATAATCCATTAGGCCACTGGGGCTCCTTTCTATCCACTAAGGAGCACAAGTTTCCTTACAGGGCCAGGTACAGAACATGAGCAGCTTGGCAAGCCAGACAGTCTGTCTCTGTGGACCCCTCTCTTCCTCCTTCTCCTTCTCCTCTTCTTCCTTTTCCTGAATAACACTTGACTCTGAGCAAACCACCCAGGAAAAGGTTCCATGGGGAGGAGGGGATGGATTTTGCCACTAAGACCCAGTTCGTTCATCCTGCTGTACACCAACCCACCCACCATCTCCACTGGAGTTTTATTAAAGAAGATGACCAAAAACCAATAAAATCAGGGATTTTTTTTCTTGAGCCACTTATGTCAGGTGGCACAGTGGTTAAGTGTTGGAATACTAACTGCAAAGTCAGCAGTTCAAAACCACCAGCCCCTCTGCAGGAGAAACATGGGGCTGTCAACTCCTGTAAGGAGTTATGGTCTCAGACGGGGCAGTTCTACTCTGTCCTGTTGGGTTGATGTGAGTCGGTATTGACTCAACGGCAGTGAGTTTGGCGTTTGGGGTTTATTCTGCTCACTTGCAGCTAAAACAGCACCCACTGATGTTGCAGGGCGGCAGGGATTTTTTTCTCAGACTCACTGCACATCTTAAAGAACAGGAAATACCATTGAGGAAGGCCTTTGTGGGCCCACAGGTCTGTGCTGTGATTTGCTTTTCAAATAGAGGGGCTGCTGTTACCTATGGGGAAGGGTTTGCGGGCTGCGCGTGACAAGAACTTTGCACTAGTGGTGCGGGCTCTGTGAGGTGCTGGGAGAGATGCTCACAAAGCCCTGGAGAGTCGCCAAAGCAGGATGTACCTTAGCCGCACGCTACACACATACACACGCGCGCACACACTCATCGAATGGCTTGCAGCCTGTATCTGTTAGTTCTTTCAATGCTTCCCCAGCAAGCTGCCGAATAGCAAGTCTTTTGGGGACCCCGTTTCCTTCCAGATAAGGGTCACCCTCCCCATCAGGAAGCCTGCAGGCCTGTGCAGCTTCCTCTGTGCTGTCTGACCTGACATCTGGCCTTGAGCCACATTTAATGATCTAAAGTTCCCCCCAAAGTCACTGCCATTCGGTCAATTCTGACTCATAGTGACCCCCCAGGACAGACTAGATCTGCCCATGTGCGCTACCAGAAATGTAACTCTGTATGGGAGTAGAAAGTCACATCTTTCTCGCACAGAGTGCCTGGTGGCTTGATGCCCAATGCATAACCCACTATGGTACCAGGGCTCCTCAGGGCCTGTCTTCTTGTCTCCTAGTGTCACACTCCTCACGATGGGCTGAGCTTCTTGTCGCCTAGTGTCACGCTCCTCAAGATGGGCTGAGTCGGGTGCTGTGTGCTGGAACCCTAAGCCCGTGCCTATGGAGGCGATTTCAGTTGGAATCAGGTTTTCTTTGCTGTGTCCTAGAAGGCCCCATGCACGGCATGTCAGACAGAGCGCTCCGCGTGCACTGCCCTCCTGCACTCTTTCCACACCCGCCTCTCTGTCGTCCTGCACTAGCGTCGCTGAATGTCTTAGTCTCCTAGTGCCGCGCACACTGAAGTATCACAAGTGAGTGGCTTTCATGAGCAGAAAAACATTTTCTCACAGTTTATGAGGCTGGCATTCTGAACCCACGTGACTGAGTCTCCTAACTCTCTCCTTTTCTCTACCGCAACAGTGAGTGCTCTTAGAACACGTCTACACTGATTTGACCTCATTAACCTATTCAAGAAAACCCTGTCTCCAGGACTATGTCATCCAAGGTATGTCTGTCGGTGCCTGCGAGTGGATAGAGTTGATCTGCTCTGGAGCGGAATCTCAGTTGAGATCTTTATAGGACCAGATGGCCACACTTTTCTGCTTCAGTGCTTCCAGATGACATTGAACCAGTGGCCTTGGGGGAGCAGCTTTGTGCTTGACCACTGGGTCACCAGGGCTCCTTTGACACAGGTAGAGTAGGGTTTGGGTTCCCAACACTTCTTTTTTTGGGGACACACCGCCTGTTCCCTAACACTGGCCTTCCTGGAGCACTGCCCAACTCCAGGCATTTGTGCGCTTCTTGTTTATTCTTTGCTCAACTGTGCTTTCATCCGCTCCCCCAGAGCCAGAGGAGCCCCGGTGGCCCACTGCAGAAAGCAAAAGCCCGGGACTGCTTACCACACACTGGCAGCACGGACGCACCAGATGCTTCCAGGGAGGGAGAGCGGGAGTCTGCTTGTGTCGCAAAGACAACCGTGGGAACCCTGCTCCAGATTCCAGGTTTGCTCTGCGTCTGGGTCGACTCCATGACTATAGATTTGGGGTTCGTTTTTTGTATGCTTTCCCCCACAACCTAGAGGCAAGCTCACTTCCTGCAGACAAGGCTCCCCCTCCTCCCTACCTACATGCTGACTTTGTTGCTCCCAGCACTTGTCATCAGAGCAGGGCTTTTAGGTATAAGTTTCAGTTATTGTTTAATCGGTCTGGGGCTCCTTCCTAATTTTTTTCCCAATGGACCCCTATGGCAGTTTTCAAAAGTCAGAATAATGTTATCAAATGCTTCACATGAAATGCATGCGGTTACAAAGCAATTGGCATTGCAATAAAATTGTTTATCAAAATATTTTTTAAATGTATCATAGTAATAAATGTACCTCTTTATTAAGATATTAAATAATCCTATCCAGTGGAAATTCTAATAACGCCTGCAGTTTTGAAGTGCCAATGAGTACAAATGATAGGTTAAGGCATCTGCAATGACCGTCTTGGAAAGTAAAAATCCGGAATTTATACTGATGAACCGAGTCACAGATAGTACTAATTCTACTGGGTTTGCTGCCTTCATTCATAATGGAAGGAAATACACAATGTTGGCTACTGGTTTCCAGAAACAATGATGCAATGACTTCTCCCCCAGCCCTGACTTTTCATAGATCCTGCCTCCTGCTGAGCTCTCTGTGCGCACTCTACATGAGAGAGTTCGGAGCCACTCCAGAGTTTCCTGCACAATGGCACACGTGGAGAGGAGAGGACCCCATCTCCGGTTGCCCACCCTTACAGCCCTAGGAGTTGTTGACACAATGTGCCTTTGAACCCATTCTGACTCACATTGACCCTTGGGAACAGAGGAGGCCAGCCCTCTGGGTTTGCTAGACTTCTCGGGAAAAGGTTAGAAGGTCTCTTCTTCAGAGAAGCTGCTGTGGGTTTCCAACCACTGAACTCTCAGTTAACAGCCAGGATGGAACTGATACAGCGCGACACATCTAAACCAAACCCACTTCCTTTGAGTCGATTCTGGTTCCTGGCAACCCTGTAGGACAGAATAGAACCACCCCTTCGGATCTCTAACCCTGTAAATCTTTACAGGAGCAGGCAGCCTCATTGTTTGCCTTCTGAGCAGCTGGTGGGTTTGAACTGTTTATGTTGGGGTTAGCAGCCCGACATGTAACTCACTCCTTAATACTAGCTGTTTAAAAAAGAAAAAGGGAGGGAGGGCTCTATTCTCACTGTGCTTTTATCTACATGCTTTGCGTTCATACAAAGCCCATTGGGAAGTCGATTACGGCAGATGCAGTTACACTACAATCTAACACCTTCTCATGTGATCTCCCTTTTTGACCCAGCTTAGGGTTGTCTGAGTTTTAACATTTTCTCTTTTCTTTTCAACTGGGTTTTTTCTCGATTTTCTTTTGTTATTGTTAGCCTTTTGGACTCATTGTTTTGGGGTGTTTTTCGGTATACAAAATCCAGGATGGGTGAATCTATAGAGCTAGTAACTGGACTGATAGTTCCTTGGGGAGATAACAGGGAGGGTGGTGAGGGGAAATAGGGAACTAGTAACAGGAAAATGAACATGTTCTAACATGGATTGTGGTAGTGATTGCACAACTCTTCTGGATATGATTGAACTATTGCATGGTATTATATTTTGATTGTGTCCCAATAAAACTGTTTATAAAAAATAAAAATAAGTACCCTGACCCCCCTAAACAAACAAATTAAAAATCAGGTCAATTTTTGTCTATTCGGTACCTTCTTCCCATCCTTGTGCCAGCCATTGGTTGGTTGTCTCTCTTACGAACACTTATGTCCTGAAATGCTTCCTTCTGACGGAGTTCTTCCTGAAACTGCCGATTTGCTCACCTGTCATCTCACTGACACTTTGTTTGGTTGGGACTTTGTGTGTTTTTGTTTTGTGTTGGAGTTTCTGGGTGAGGTCTTATTTATCCCTATGTCATAAACGGTAGAGGAACAAGCCGAGTTTCCTTCTGCTGTGCTCAAGTTCACTACGCCTCAGAACCCACCGGAAGGCACCTAGCGACGACAACATACACAATTTGACAGTGTGGATTGTAACCACTACAAGCAGCATCGAGAAGAATGGGAGTCCCAGAATACTTCCCTGTGCTCATGTGGGATCTGTACATGGACCAAGAGAATAAGGGAATACTGCCTGATTTAAAATCTGGAGAGTATAAGTCACGGTTGCATACCCTCACCATACTTATCCAATCTGAAAGCCAAGAAAATAATTATAAAAAAAACTGGACGAGATGAAGAAGAACACAGATTTGGGGTTGGAGGAAGCCAAATGAGTATGTCACGACCTTGCCGCTGAAAGGGAGAAGAACTTCTTTGACGCTGTTATGAACTTCATCTTGCTTGGTTCCACAATCAATGCACATAGAAGCAACAGTAAAGGAATCAAATGCCATATTTCATGAGGCAAATCTGCTGCTCAAGACCTATAAAGTATTGAAGAGCAAGAATGTCATTTCCGAGGCTAAGTTGAGCCGGACTCAAGCCATGCTATTTTCAATGGCCTCATATGCTTGTGAAAGTTGGGTGTTTAATAAGGAAGAAAGAAGAAGAAACAAGGCCTTTGAACTATGGTTCTGGGGAAGAGCATTGAAAGTACCACGGACTGCCAATAGAATAAATAAGTCTGTCTTGGAAGAAATACAGCCAGAATGTTTGTTCATTAGAAGCAAGAATTCCCCATGAATTAGCTACATTTACCCATATAAACCGTGTTTCCTTTTACGTTAATTGCTGTTTGAGTATACTATTAAATGTTTCTGACTACGGAGAGGCATTTAGATTTCTATCATTTCTTAACCCACCAAACCATCTGTCAGTTTGTCATACTGTACTGTGGTGATTTATGTGTTGCGAATCTGGGGGAAAATGCCATCAACAGTTCAAAGACAAGCAGTGCCCACTTTTGGACTAGGGCAGCCTAGGAAGAAAGGCCCGGCCACCTAGTGATGAACGTTAGCCCATGCGAACCTTCTGGATCACAGTGTGGTCTGAAACCTGCTGCGTGATGAGCTCCCCAGGCAGGCAGGCAACTCACGAGAGCTGCAGACAGTGGACGCAAGTGGAATAATGATTGTGAAGATGGTGCAGGGCCAGGCGATGTTTCATTCTGTTACATGTCAGGTTGCCATGCGTCGAGTCAACTCAATGGAAATTAACCATAGTAATTTTCCGGTACTATGTGTCCTCTTAGGCACATTCATGAGGACTTTGCTAGTGGCTATGCCCTGGAGTGGCCTTTCTGGGTCCTTGAGTATGTGCATCTCGAAGTTCATCAGATATAGGCACATGCTCTTGAACTTGTCCTACCCTGTTGATACTCCCACCACATCCTTGGCAAAACCTTGTTTTACTAGGCTTTTTAACTTTGTCAATTTTCAGGATATTGAATGACAGATCATGTTAGTTGCATGTCTCTGAACTCTGGTTATTGTCGTTAGGTGCTGACACATCAGTTCGGACACATTGTGACTTCATATCCAACAGAAAACAACAACAACAACAAAAGCAGGGCCCAGTCCTGAGCCATCTTCACAATCATTGCTTTGAGCCCATGATTGGCATCCATTGTATCGATCCATCTCACTGATGTCCTTTGTGTATTTTGCTGACCCTGTCCTTTCCCAAGCATGGTGTACTTCTCCAGGGATTGATCCTTCCTGAGGGCATGTTCAAGGTTGATTAGACAAAGTCTTGCCATTCTTGCTTCTTTTTAATATCATTTTATTGGGGGCTCGTATATCTCTTATCACAATCCATACATGCATCCATTGTGTCAAGCACTTTTGTACATTTGTTGCCATCATCATTCTCAAACCATTTGCTTTCTACTTGAGCCCTTGATATCAGCTCATTTTTCCTTCTCCCTCCCTACTCCCTTATGAACCCTTGATAATTTATAAATTATTATTATTATGTCATATCTTTCACTGTTAGACATCTCCCTTCACCCACTTTTCTGTTGTCCATTCCCCAGGGAGGAGGTTATATGCCGATCCTTGTAACCGGTTCCCCCTTTCTACCCCACATTTCCTCCACCCTCCTGGTATCGTCACTCCCACCACTATTTCTGAAGGGATCATCTATCCTGGATTTCCTGTGTTTCCAGTCTTATCTGTACCGAGGAGACGAGGCAGTCAGGGTGAAGGGTAGCAACAATGAAACATACAACTTTCCTCTAGTTCTTAAATGCTTCCTCCCCCCACTATCATGATCCCAATTCTACCTTACAAATCTGGCTAGACCATTCTCGCGTCTATGGAGTATTCTGGCCATACTTCTTCTCAGACAGTTGTGCTCATTTATTTAGCGTATTCAATGTTCTTCAACACAATTTGAATTTCTATTTTTCCTTCAGTCTTCTTTAGTCATTGCCTGACTTTTATATGTATATGAAGTGATTGAAAAAAAAATCACTAAGTCGGGTGCACCTTAGTTATCAAAGCAACATCATTGCTTTTTAAAACCACAAGGAAGCATTTAGCTTCAGACTTGTCAAATACAATATGTTATGTGATTTCTACTGCTCTCGTGCCTGTCAATTGTGGGTCCAACTCAAACTAAACCCTAGAGAACTTCAATCTTTTCTCCATTTAGCATAATGTTATTTATTTGTCCACTTTTAAGGAATTTGATTTTCTTTATGCTCAGCTGTAACCCATACTGAAAGCTCGAGCCATTGTTGTTCCCCAGTAAATGCTTCCAAGTCCTCTTCACCTTTCACCAAGCGTGGTTTGTGGCATCTGCACCTTGCAGGTTGTGAATGAGTCTTCTCCAATCCTGATGCTGTAGTCTCCCTCTAGCCCAGCTTTGGGGATTATTTGATGAGCGTACAGATTGAGTAAGTATGCTACAAGTTACAAGCCCAGCTCACACTTTTCCTGATTTTAAGCCACAGTATCGTTTTGTTTTCTTCGAATGCCTGTCTCCTGTCCTATGTACAGATTCGACATGAGCTCAGTGAAATAGTCTGGAATTTCCACTCTTCACAAAGTTCTTCCTAATTTCTCATGATCCACACAATCAAATGTACTTGCATTCTCACTCTTCCTGCTATTCTTTGCTTGCAGCTAAGATCCATATGACATCATCAACGATATCCCTTTTTCCATGCCATCTTCCGAATACTTCCCGAGTTTCTTACAGTTCCCTGTCAATCTTTAGCTACGATCATTTTTCAATTATCTTCAGCAAAATTTTACTTCCATGTGATAATGATAATCTTGGATAATTTCTACATTTTATAGTATTAACATTATTTGGAACAGCCAGTTGGCCAAGAAGCCATGTTCCAGAGTCCTTAGCATAGACACCTGAGATTTTCCACCGGTGCCTCTGTTTGTGGAAATCGCTCACTTGGCACTCAGTCCTGTGGCCTTGCATTTTTCCAGTGCCTTCAGGGTAGTTCAGCGTTCTTACCTTAATCCTCTTGATTCTTGATCAAATGCCCTTGGTTCTTGATCAAATGCTAGCTCTTTAAATGGTTTAATTTTGACTATTTCTTTTCGGTACCATGACTAGATGCAGTTCTTCCATCTTCTTTGTGATCTTTCTTGTGTCCTTCCATTTTTGCTCCTAGAATCCTTCAATATTTTAACTTGAGGGTTGAATTTTTTTCTTCAGTTCTTTCAGCTTGAAAAATGCCAAGCGTGCTCTTTCATTTTATTATAATACTTTGCATTGTCGTCTCAAGCTGCCCTTTGAAATGACCAGTTCTGCTCTTTAACATCTCCAATTCCCTCCCCAACCCCCACTCCTCTCTGTTCCCAAAACAAGCTTCAGCGTTTCTTCTGACATCCCTTGTGGTCTTGTCTTTCCTTCCCATCTTTTTAATGACCCCTTCCCCCCCCTCCTTTCTTCCCATATAATGCCCGTAATATCATCCACAACTTGTTTGGTTTTGGGCTATTAGTGTTCAGTGCCTCAAATCTATCCTTGGTTCTAAATTCCGTGGGATTATACTCAAGTCTATATGTTGTCTATCATGGGCTTGTTTTCATTTTCTCAACTTCACCTTGAACAAGCAATCAATGGGCTGTTTCAAGATGGCTCCTGGCCTTGTCCTGATTCATGATATTGAGCTCCGTCACAATCTCTCTCCTCTGATGTAATCAATGTGATGCTAGTGTATTCCATCTGGCACGGTCTCTGTGTATAGTCACTGTGTATGTTGTTTAAAAAAAACCCACGTCATTTCTAGTGACTGGGTCACTGGTCATGAAAAAATTATATCATTTGATATAAAGGAAATGATTTCGATAACCAAACCTATAATTTCCAACCACGGATGCTTTCGGTTCTGACTCGCGGGAACTCTCAAACAGAATGAAGCACCACCCAATCCTGCACCATCTCCACAATTGTTCCAATTGTTCCTGTTGTTGTGTCAATCCTTTTAGTGGGGGTCTTTCTCTTTTGGGCTCCCCTTCACTGTACTAAGCATGATGCCCTTCTCCTGGTAACATGTCCAAAGTATGTGAGATGAATACTCGCCTCTAAGAGGTATTCTGGCTAAACTTCTTCCAAGACAGAGCTGCTTGTTCTTTTGATAGTTTACATTATTATCCATATTTTTTACCTATACCATAGTTCAAAAACATCCATTTTTCTTTGGACTTCCTTATTCAATGTCCAATTTTCACACAAGGCCATAGAAAATACCATGTCTTGGGTCAGGGACAGCTTGGTCCCCAAAGTGACATCCTAGCTTTACAACACTTTAACGAGGTCTTGTGCAGCAGGTCGACCTAACAAAATGTTTGAGTGCTGCTTCCACAAGCACTGGTTGTGAATCCAAGCAAGATGCAATCCTTGACACGCTCAATCTTTTCTGTTTATCACGAGGTTAACTGTTGGTCTAATTTTGAGGATTTTTTTTTCTTTACGTTGAGTTCTAATCCATCCTGAAGGTCATAGACTTAGAACTTCATAACAAGTGCTTCAAGTCCTCCTTGCTTTCAAGAAGCAAGCAAGGTTGTGTCATCTACATATTGCAGGTTATTAATAAGACTTCCGTTAATCCTGATGCCAGATTCTTATTCATATAATCCAGCTTCTCTGTTTGCTCAAGCCGACTGCTGAGACTTCCCCCTTGTTTCCCATTTTCCTATCACAAGTAATTATCATTGCATCTTAACGGCATGTTTGATAAATTTCAGACTGCTGAATTTGGTCAAATAAAACAAAGAAAATGTTTTTCCTTGGGGCATTAGTGGTTGGTGCATCTGGGCTCATTAGTGTTATGTCAGGACTAGGATGCTGAGACCCTTCTTGTGCCCAGTGACTAGCATAGATCTGTGCATACAGGGGCTCCATAGCATGGGCAAAGACAAGGAGAGTGGGAATAAAGGCCTGGTTAATTTCACATGGATTGCGAATCTGTGTGGTCAAAGTCTGTGAGATAGAGCTGAGCTCTACCATTGCACAGGTCAGTACCCGTGAATGCCTTCATTCCACATTCTCCTGGAGTCGCCTTTAATGTTGTGGCTTGCTTTCTCTTCTCTCCTTGCCCTCTGTCTCTCTCCTGCTCGTTCTCTTTCATTGTCTCATTCTTTCCCCCTCTCTCTCCCTCCCTCCCCACTACCCTCTCTCAGAACTCATGGTTTTTGATGGTGTTGTTATTTGTTTTGAGATCTCCCCCCACCCCCGACCTTCAGGGAAAAATTTGTTTGGGATATTGCTTGTGAGAAAACTGGAGGAGTGATATGGGAGTGTTTCTGATAGAGTTAAGGCAATAAGCAGATAGCATTCCTTGGGGGTGGATGGTTTTGTCAACACTATTGACTCATTTTTATTTTAAACCAGACACATCTGCTGAGGGACCTGGCAGAGGGATGTCTTTTTATCATTCAAACTATCCACCCGCCTGACTTGTGTAGACAAGAGCCGGGGTATGATTTACGCTCTCCTCCATCCCGGTGTCCCAGTTGCCTGAATGAGGTCTGGGGAATCAGAATTTCCATAATGCACCCCGGATTAGTCATTCGGTACGCAGGTGAATATTTGCTTTTGCCATTGTGCCTCGCTAAATAATCTCGATAGATATAAAACCAGTGAATTCAGGTGCTGGTGAATAGTCTGGGTATCTGAGCTTTTGTGCGGTACCAATCCTCAGCAATATATATATTTATATATTTTGTATTAAATACTGTGAATCCACTTCACCTGTCAGCACTATTCAAAACATGAAATACTCTCTGAATAGAGAGAATGTTCTGGGATCTCTCAGACGATTACTGTTGCTGGAAAAGCCACTTCCTGCCATCGTTGTGCTTGCTGTGTGTGTCTGTCTTTGTGTACAGCTCTCAGTGACAAGAAACTTCAGAGGATGGCATTGGGAAGGGATTGGGAAAGTTCAGCAGTGTTCAAGGAACCCTGCTTAAAGTTCAAAGGGGTATGTCATTTAAAATAAGAGTTAAGAGATCTGACCGCTCTCCCGTGGAGGATGAGGGTGGGGGCTGCATGTGTTTAACTGTGGTGCAGGCTCAGGGGCCCTTCCAGCCTTTTTTTCCAGGCCCCCAGAACTGGGTTAGGCTTCTTTGGCACCGGAGAAAATGACCGCCATTTACTCTGTGCAGATATCATGCCAATTATTGTTTCTATAGTGTCAGCACTGTTAGAGTTGCAGTTCTGAAAGACTGATGGGAGGACGCGACGGGAACTCTCTTGGGGACATTTCCCACAATGGCATCTTGAGCCAGGTAAGAGGAATGCCTCTGTTGAAGGCATTCTTCTCTCCTCTGATGCAGAGGGGAGACAAGTGTCACTTCCTAGAAACAAGAATCTCCGGTGCAAAGTCCTTGTGCCCTCCACATTTGTGGCCGAGCACAACCAGTGGCTGTCCAGCCAACTCATAGTGGCCCCATATATGTCAGAGTAAAGCTGTTTGCCATAGGGTTTTCAATGGTTAATTCACCCATTCATTCTTCTGCCTAGACTCAAACTAGACCATCGGCAAGCAGCTGAGTGTGGTAACCACTTAGACCACCTAGAGCATCTGATGACCAGAATGGTAACCATGGTGATGATACAGCTCACCCTTGCCCATCACTGTACATTAGAGATGCTGTGTGCACATCCTTCTCTCAAGGGAGTCAGTCCACGGCCACTGTGACCCAACAAGAGCAAGGATGAGGAAACTGAGGTTCAAATAACCTTGAATGTATTGCCTAAGGTCCTCCAGTAGTCTAGAACAGAAGCACTACCTACTCCCCTGTCTTCTGACTTCCCACCTTGTGTGTATTCCACTTGAGAGTACCACCTGAGAGACTCCAGGTTCAGATGTGGAGAGGCAAGGCGCAGAGATGATCAAAGGTTATGCCAATGACCAAGATCACCATTCCCACCTTTGAGAATCCATCTGAACTTGTCACAGAAATTCATCTCATCTCTTGGCTCCAGAAAGCACTGAAGAAACATTGTGTTTGAAATCCATGGAACTGGAGTATTAGCAAGCCTTCAATATGGGGATTTTTTTCCCCCCTCGACCATATAAAATTGCCCAGAGGAAGGGCCTTAAAAGCTTTCAAGTAGGCAACCCGGGTACAACAATGAGTCTGTACCACCATGGAGCAACAGAGGAAGAAGAGGAATCAGGATTAGGAGGAAGATATGGAACATTTGGCTAATCACCTCCGTGAGCAAATGTCTCCTTTGAGGACAGGAGAAATAGATAGTGCCCGGCTACCATGACTGAATTATTTTCATCAGAGATTCTATAGTCATATCCTGGTCAAAGGGGAGTGAAGGGTGGAGCAGAATGACACATTCTCATGGAATCCAGGATTTCTGGAACGATGGAAATGGTATGAGCCTGTAGAACAGCTGCCCTGAAATAATCTTTAAGCATCAAACCAGAAATATCGCCTGAAGTTCTGTGTAAGAGAAAATGGTGGTTCAGCTTAATTAGTCAAGAGTGTCTGTCTGCCTTGAGCTTCATGCTCTCTGGATGAGCTCTCTGTGTTTGAGAAAATCGACAACCCAAAAGAATAGGTGAGGAGCTTAGGAGGCAGTGAGGTTATGAGAAAGGAGGTTGAGAATGCCTCCCCACCCAACTAAACAAAGACATGAATGCCACTGGGTTATGCAAGTGTAGAAATTACTGAATTGATTTATGTGTTGTTGTGTATACCTAAAAATGTTTTTTTTTCTTCAAGTTGCTCAGGAGACATGGACCCCTGTCCATTCCAGGCTCCTGAGACACAAAAAAGATTGCGACATTACGTGGACTATAGGATTTCAAGGATACTTCCCCCCAAATGCATTTCCATTTTCTCCTCTGCCCATACCACCATGAGAGTCCCGTGTTAAGGATCCAAGTGTCAGAGCCTTTTATCTGGGAAGGACAAGCCCATCAGACTACTATTTGCTCTTGAGTTCACCTGGAAGATTCATGGGGCACTACCAGGATCCCCTTGGAATGGGGCGTGGGGCTGGTGCATGAGGGGCTGCATAGGAATGAGACCTGGGGTCTGGGCTCCAGGGGCGGTGGTATCCATGAGAGCGAAGGTGGAGAGCTGAAGCAGACAGGAAGGGTTCATGGAGATAAACGCCTTCCTGTCTTGCCTGGGGTGCACCTTGGCCCTGCTCTCCCTGGATATGAGCTAAATGGGTATAATACATGCCGAAGATGGCCGTGGGGTCTGGCACGTGCAAGAGTGCCACCTTTGGAGAATTTGCCTCATGATTTCTGTGGAAACCAAGAGGAATGGTCCCCAGCTTGGCAGCCTCCACACCGATGCACACAGATGTACAGCACAGAGCCCCCCCTCCAGACACACGGCCCCTCACTGCTGCCCTCCTGGCACAGAAGATAAACTCTGGAAGGGGCTTGATGGATGTGCCTACTGAAGGCTGGGGGTGGGCACGGAGACAGCAGCCGCTCCTGGGCAGAGGGGGGGCCTGTGATCGATGGGATCCAGTTTATCTCATGGCTTCATTGAGCCAGGCTGTCTGGGGGAGCCCTCCCCCAGAGTTAATCTGCAGTAAAGAGAACAAGGCATCCCACAGCATCCTGACAATCGCTCATTTGTATTTACAACTAACCTTTTCTGAGCATGTCCGATGTGCCAGGCACTAGGCTATACGTGTTCCAGTTCATAGCTCCTGTTTGGGGGCCAGTGCTCTTGCAAAGCGAGGACAGCAGGCTTTTCATGTCGTACACAAAAATGGCTTACCTTTTCCTATGCTACACAAAGGTAGCTATTTAAATTTTAACTGTTAGAATTAATAAAACGCAGCCATAGGCACTTTTTCTTGTAGTCAGACAGTGGTGGAAAGATGTATTATAGACAGAGTGCTGCAGTAAGGTTTGTAATGTAGAAAAAATGGGAGAAACAAACCTATAAACACCTCTGCATGTCCATCCGTAGGGAACGGATGCATATATGTCTATACCTGCAGGTCTGCGAACGGAACTCTCATACACACAGACACACGCATACATACACAGATGGCATTGTGGTCCGTTCAGTTCTAACCCTATTTATGACCAAGGAACCACTGGTCTGGTCCTGCACCATCCTTGAAACCATAGTGGTGTGTATTGTTGCAGGAAACCCACGGTTCTCAGCCTGTGGGTTGCGACCCCTTTGCAGGGGGGGGGGGGGGAGTCGAACGCCCCTTTCACAGGGTCGCCTGATTCATAACAGTAGCAAAAGGACAGTGATGAAGTAGCAATGAAAATAATGTTATGGTTGGGGGGGTCACCACCACGAGGAACTGTATGAAAGACTCGCGGCCTTAGGATGGTTGAGAACCACTGCAGTACACAGATGTGTGTGTGTGTGTGTGTGTGTGTGTGTGTAGTGGGGTTGTGTTTGGTGCTGTCAGGTCTGTTTTGAGTCCCAGGGACCCCGTGTGGCACAGCGGAACTGGCCCACAATGTGTCCTTGGCTCTGATCTTTACAGAAGCCGATCACCAGGTCTCCAACCCACGGATCCACGAGGTAGATTCAGCCACCAACTTTTCAGTCAGTAGCAGAACACTTAATCATTGTACCAGTGTCTATGACATAGGAAATATATTGACAATATCCCCAATCCAGCATGTTTTAAGGGGAAGGATCAGGTTTATTAAGAGGACGGCTGGGCTTAAGTGGAGAGCAAATGCCTTGAGAATGATTGGGGCAGGGAATGTATGGATGTGCTTTATACAATTGATGTATGTATATGTATGGATTGTGGTAAGAGTTGTTGGAGTCCCTAATAAAATGTAAAAGAAGAAAAGAGAAAAAAATGATTAGGGCAAAGACTGTACAGATGTGCTTTATACAATTGATGTATGTATATGTATGAACTGTGAAAAGAATTGTATCAGCCCCAATAAATGGTTAAAAAAAAAAAAAAGAGGACGGCTACCTGTCCACATGACATGCATCACCCACAAAACTGGAAAGGTCTCTAAGTGCTGCTCAGTGAGGTTGTGCGTTTCCAGATCCAGACATGGCAGCAAGAAGCACTCGTGGGTGAAGATGTTATCCCTCTATTCCATACATGACTGCATTTCTCTTTAAATAATAAGCATGTATTGATTTTGTAACTATCCTCCACCCCCAAATAACACAACACCTGGGTGGGAGTTGTTGGAAGGGTGCGGCGTGCACGCAGGCTGTGCGGAAGGGCTAGAATAACCATTTATTGATTGCCAATAATCACGGAATTAGCCAGTCTCCCGGGTATTAGCACTTCTGGTCTTGGACACTTTTAATTTTCTTCATTTGCCTGATTTACTACTTTCATTCAGGACAGTTAGCACATCAAAATGGTGCTTGAGAATATCAAAGAAGGCTTTGAAATACAAGGGCAGGCAACTCAGCGAGAATTCAGCCCTTTGTGAGGTCCCTGTGCTCAGCCCTGCAGACCCCGTTGATGAGGAAGGCAGTGACTCTGCTCATTACGGAAACCCTTTGGTGCCAACAGGTGCCGACTAAGACGCTCTTCCCAGTGGAAAGGCACGGTGTATTCTGACTCTTCTTGCAATCGTTCCTCTCCTCTAAGTGCCCACGTGCCTCAGTTGCGATGGAGTTGGTCCTGCTTCTTGCTCCATGTGATTTTCAGTGACTTGTTCTGTTTTGAAATGAGCCCTGGCCGCACTGCACCGTAGGCTTCTGGGCCACTAGCTTCAAAATTGGCGGTTGAAGCCCACCAATCTCTCTAGGGCAGAAAAATGAAGCTGGCTGCTCCTATAAAGACGTGTAGTCTTGAAAGACCCTCTGTGGGGTCCCTGTGGGTTAGAATCAAGTCAATTTCAGTTCATATTTGTGGGTGTTCCACAGTTTCACGTCAACTTGAAGATCTGTAATAGCGTTGGGGTGGTATTCACCCTGCCAATCAGATCACAGCCTGAAGGGTCTCCTCGTGGGTGTGGCCTGCTCCTAAGCAGGGACCTGGGACCCTAAACCTCTCTTTCTGCCTGCACCTTCCTGCTGGCTGACCCCAATGGCTGAGCCCTGGAGATGAATCCACTGCCACTGGATCCTCAAGCCTTTGCACCCACTGGCCTATGATATTCCTGCATTCCACATCATTGCTTGTGATTGTGCAAGTCTAAACAGGGACTTATGGACTCGTATTGGATTTATGAACTTGACTTCGACTAGGCTGGGAGATTTTCCCTACATATAAAGCTTCTGGATATAAAACTCTACCTTACACATATGTGTCACTGGATTTGATTTTCTAGTCAAACCGACCTAACACATTATTTTTGTTTAGTTTTCTGAATTGCTAGACCTTTCTTCCTAACTGTCGCTGGGTGGCCTTGAACTTCCAGCCTTTTGATTTGCAGCCAAGTGGGTCAACCATTTGTAGTACTCACAGAACACTTCAGAGATGCTAGTATAATCATGGAACAGGGATCTTCCTGAGCCTGTGAGGCTTATGAGGAGTATCTAGGTCAGTGCTACAATCAATCCTCTGACCACCAATCAATCACAAGCTCTAAAATATAGGGCAGGTGACTCCTGCATCTCTCTGTAGCTCAGTTTCCTTATCTTTAAAATGGGAACAATACTCATCTGTTGTGAAAACCTGCTCTGTCTCTTGTCTCACTCCGTAGTCAATGAACAGTGTTAACAACCTGGCTGAAAATTCTTAGCAGTTCAATAAACATTCATTGAGCAGTTTGTTGTACATAGATTCTACTAGGCTCGGGGGGACGACAAGTAATGAAAATTCACTTCAGGCGTCTGTTCATTCTCGCTGCCCTCCGTTGCCTTCCACTCACAGCAACCTGATATGTACCTGAAGGAAACCCCACACCATCCTCCCAATCATTGCTCCTCCGGAACCGTTGCAATAGAGAAAAGACACATCAAGTCTTCCGACATGTCCAACCGTGTCGTGAAACCAGAGGCTGGTTGCGAATTATCCATTTTCATTAGTAAAATCTAAAGTTTGCGCACGGTTTTCCATGTTTTAATAAATTTTAGAGAGTTAAAGGTTCTGCCCACCCCATGTCTGTCTGTCTGTCTGTCCTTTTGTGCCGCCCTACATGTTGCTAGGGGGCTGAAAGCCATGCCACCAATATTTCAAATGCCACCAGGATAACCCATGGTAGAAAGGTTTTAGCAGAGTTTCCAGACTAACAGACTAGGAAGAAAGACATGCCCATTGACTTGGTTTACCTCAGAGCATTGTCTGGTACCGTGTTGCAAGATGAGCCCCCACCCCACCCCCGCCCCCTAAATTAGAAAGCCCTACAGGGTGGCTGTAAGAATCGACTCAAAGACACCAGCCATCAGGGCCTGAGAAGCATTCCATTCCATCCTACATGGGTCACCACAAATCAGGGCTGACTTGATGGCAACTTAAGCCAACCACAAAAGCTGCGCACGCGACTCTGGCTGTATTTCTTTGTCTTCCCTTCCTCTGCTCCTTTCATTCCATCAGCTTCATTGAAAGATAATTCGCACAGGACGCCATTAGCCCGACAGACGTTCAGGTACTCACAGGTAAGGAGTTGGAGCTAGCGCAGGGAGATGGTCCAAAGCTGTCCATATGTGCCTTGTTTGCAATGCACTGTTATGAACGGCGCGGTAAAAATAGCCTTTTGTTTTTTGAACTCAAGATGTGCTTCTGTTGGACAAGGGTGGGCATCCGGGTTCAGTGCCTCGGTGCCCGGGGACATAACGCATCAGGAGTTGGGGTGTGAAAGAGAATGACGCTACACTTAGATAATGGAGTCCCATACAGAGAGGGCTTACGGAGGATACACTCCTCTCTGAGAGCTTTCAAGAGCAGGGGCAGAGACAAACACAAGGACCTAATTTATCTGGTAGATAAAAGAATTAATTGCCGTTATCTACCACAAACACAAACAGGGCAGGGGGCCCTGGCCAGAGAGTGGCTGGTGGGTCGCACAGGATGCTGATCTCCTGGGCTGGAGGAAGGCTTCCCAGAAGCGGAAGGGGCCCGCTGGAGCCCTGGGACCGACTAAAGGGGAGGAGTTTGCCAAGCTGGGTCTTGGAAGGAAGAGGACACGCCCCTGCCCACTCTAATGTGCTTCATTACCGGGAGACACTTAGCGATGACGGCCAAAAGAGGCAGCCTTTCTCTCCATCCTGTGAAGCATTTTAATCAAATGGTGGAGAACTCAGAATCACAAACACACATGCATTTCTCCCTCTCTCGCTTACTGCCCTTTATCTTTCTCTTTTTCCTGTAACAGTGACTCATGGTGGGCAATTACTCTCTGCCTCAGATATGTCGATGACGGGCCTGAGCCAATGTTAGGAAGATTAAAATGCAGAAGTTGAATCAAAGAGCTGGCTCTCCATGGTGTACCGAGAGGTGGACTGGGGGCATACACCGCTGCATCCCAGAGCAAAGGGGCAGATGGGGGCTCTGTGTTCTCACTGGGGTGGCACCCTCCGCACTAACAATCAATCTCTAAGTCTCAGGATTCCCTGTAATGTCTCATACTGAGAATAAAACCAGAGGTTTTCATCCCTTCAGGCTCTGATCCCTCCCATAGAAGGAAACCGGTCTCTAGCTTAAGATGTTACGCAGGCTCACAAGCCAAGGGTAAAGGGGTTGGGAATTTTCAATAACAAACTAATTTTTATACCAAGTCTTTAGGCTGGTGGCTGGAGAGAAAAAACCCCAAAACAATTGTGAGAGTCCTCAATTCTGGAGCATGCGTAGAACAAAGGCATGGGATGCAGCAGGCATTTGGTCTAAACCCGTGCCACTCAAGATGGTAGCCCCTAGCCACATAAGACCACCTAACTAATGAATTAATTAACAGGAACTGTTGAGTGCCTCAGTTGTACTGGCCATGTGTCAAGTCCTCTGAAGTCACGTTGTGGTAGTTACATAATTTCATGTCAACTTGATAGATGGAATGGAGGGGTGGAGTCTAGCCTGTCCTTCAGGTCACAACCTGATGGTACATCCTTGTGGGCGTGGCTTTCTCATAAGGAAGGTCCTGGGAACCTCCCCCTTCGCTCTCTGCTTTTACCTTCCTGTTGACAAGTGAGGTGGAGCCACACTGAGACCTGCAAGAGACCTGGAGGTGCTTCCACTACCACTGGATCCACAAGACTTTGCACCCACTGGCTTGCGATCTTCCTGCATGTTGCATCATTGCATGCTGCATGAGTCTGAAGAGGGATTCATGGACTGGTATTGAACTTACCGGCTAATATTGGACTTATGGACTTGATCTGAACTGGACTGGAATGTTTTCTTAAAACACAATTACTCTTTGATATAAAGCTTATATATATATGAGTGTCTTTGGATTTCTTTCTCTAGTAAATTTGGGCTAACATACACATGCATGTACCTACTGGCTATTGTGTTGTATCACACAGTGATCATTTCTGTCATCACCGAAAATTCCATTGATCAGAAATTATCTAGACTCTAATCACCTACCTTGAGAACTTGCTCGGATATCTTTACTCACTATTTTAAAATTGAATAAATTGAGACCCAAAGAGCTTATGTAATATGCCTATGGTCACTCTCATCCTAAATAAAAGAACTGAAACACAAAACGTGTACCTGAGTTTAAGAAATATCTATTCCTTCTCTCACATTGGAAATCTGTAAGTCTCCAGGGAATGAGATGACCCAGATCTGTATCTATTTGTTCTCCCCAATATATCAGAGTAAGACTTTCAATGGAATGCACTCTCAAATTAAGCTTTTTGGATACTCAAGAGTCTTGAAATTTGAAAGTCATAAATGCTTTTCCTCTCCATACCCACCAATTACACCTCTTCTTTGAGGAATGATAGGCATATGTCTGGTTTGGGTGAAGTTAAAATAAAAGTTAGGAATAAGCAGCCCATCGATTGATATAACAAAATAGTATCTGGTCCAAATCCACTTCAATGAGAAAGTCTAGAGAGATGAAGGCATGGAGAGTTGCGAGCTAATTGTTTCAAATAAGTTCGGTCCTTCCAAGGTCGAGAGATGACCAACTCTAAACCTCGGTGGCTTAGCCCAGAAAGCTCATGTCTCACTCATGGGAAGTCCTTTGAAAGTTGGGCAGCTCTTCAGAGCAAGTGTACCCCAGGCTTTCACTGCGCAGTCCAAACAGCTGACTCCTCCAGCAGTGTCTAAGAACCTCTGGACTTGCCACCCAAGGGGAAAAGGACGTGTGGGATGGTGGGACTTTTCCCAGTGGCTCGGCATCCTCTCCGGCCAGAAGTGCCAACAGCATCCCTCACAACAGCACCGCTCACATGACTCAGGGCATTGCCGTGAGACTGGGAAAGGCAGGGGGAGACTATGGACTCCTGGGTGAATATTGCTGTCTTGGTCCTGCTGATGAATTAAAGGGACTAACAAAACCAAAGAGCCAATCACAAATAAGCTGTGACAGCTAGGCTGTTGAATGCCTGTGCATGCTCTCCTGTTTAATGAGCACCTCACTAAGTTTACTATAAAGCAGACTTTGACACTTGTTTGCTCTGGAAGGGGAACCTTACCAGGGTCTAGAGATTGGCAAGCACCAAAATCAAAAGTGAGGAAGGAGGCGCTCTTCCAGAGGGAGAAAGGGACTGGGAGGTTCCCAGGACAATCGAAGAAAGAAGGGCTAGATCTCCTTTGTGGGCATGGAGCCTGCGTCTTGGCCACATTCAGTGGTTCAGTTAGCATCTTGGTAACTGATGCTGACCCTCTCTTTCCCCATTGGAGGAGCAGGTAGTCCACATCACAGATAGATTTGTTTTCTAATTTGGTTCTCCCCCACCACCCTGCTTTTTGATTCAAGGTCTTCCTTGCAATGGTTTTTTGGTTTTGTTTTTTTAACTTAAAGAACCAGAAACATAGCATGCCCATAGAACATATTTCAGCCCATGACTTTCTTCACCCCTTGACTCAAATGCTACCCCGTGTGGGAGACCAACTCCAACCAAAAAAATAGAAGCCTCCGCCCCACACATCTCTCCAGCCAATCACCCCGCTCTGTCTCTATTCACAGCACCTAGCACTTCCTACAATTTGTCTGTGTACATGTTCCCTCTAGAACGGACATCTCATCAGGGCAGGAGCTTCGCTTCATTCCCTGTGTACCTAGTGGGGTGACAGCGTATATTTCACCACAGGCTCTCTGGGAAAGAACACACAAAAGGAACTGATGGGGAGTTGCCACTTTGCACAGTGTGACTATTTCCACCATGGCTGTATTCAGGCCACCAAAACCATGTTCTAAGACACAGAGTCAGAAGGCCATACACAAGATCGACTCTCCCAAATGGCAAAAGGCCAGTACCCCCATATTTCCAGCTCTCAGTCTGTTTCAGAGGAGGCAATCGTGCATATTTATCACTGGCCAAATGTTGAGCATCTGTGCTATGGGTGCCACTCCTGGGAAAACTGATATCTCCCACAGAATGAGTAAATTCTCTCATATTTCCCTGGTCCTTCAGCAATCTTTCATAGCCCCAAATTTCCAGGTGTGAGACTTCAAAAAAATTGGGTGGGAAGGCTTTAGCTGGTTTTTTTTTTTTTTTTTTTTTGGTAAAAGTTGTGCGTATTTGAAACACATCCATTCTCCAGCTGGAAAAGATCGTGTCATCACCCTGGGAAAGGAAAGTCAATTAATAGTATGCTCATTTACTTTTCTTTCTGTAATGCTCCTTCAGAAAGAACAAAGTTGTCTGAGGTCAGAGATCATGACCTTACTCCCCCTTTCTGAGCCCCGTTAGTGCAGATGGAGCATCACGTCTATTTCTACTCAGAGCAAACCCTGAGGACAGAGCAGAACTTCCTTTGGGGTTTGGTAGACTGCAATTGCCATGGGATCAGACCACAGGTCTGTATTCCATGAAGCCTCTGGGTGGGTTTGAAGTAACAGCCAAAGGATTAACAGCCAAGCATTTACCATAAACACTCGAGTATAAGCCGGCCCGAATGTCAGCCGAGGCAACTCATTTTACCACAAAATCCACATTAAAATTGTGTTGAAAAACCCAGCATTTACACGAGTATCTACAGTAACCATGGTGCCTGCCACCAGGGCTGCTTCTAGCTGATTATGAACATAGATTTTTAGCAGCCAACTGGATTTTGTCGAGAGTAAAAAAGAACCTTCAAGTTCAACCTATGCAGCGACCCCCCTCTTGTTTTTTCTCCTGCTTAGACGATTGAGCATCAGGAAAGACATGTTTGGGTGTTTTCAAAAGTCATTTCCAAGGCTTTAAATTTCTTCTCTTTTCTTTCTTTCTTTTTGGGGTGTGTCTCTGTGTGTGTGTGTGCATGTGTCAAGTCCCCTGCTTTCCAGACTGATTTTTTTTTTTTAAAAGAACGAAAGAAAGAAAATGAAGATCTAGTTTAAAGTGCTTTCACCAAACAGGAGCAGAATGAAATGGAGAAACTTAATGGATCTCTTTCTGTGAATAAAATGACAGGTAAAATATCTATTTTGCTCACATATTTTTCATTCACAGACAGTTCATTTCAGTAAATATCTTACCACCTGCACTTGTCTATTTTCCAAGGTTTTGGGGAAATTTCCAGTAAGTTCACTTGGACTCTATAGTTGGTATTTATGAGGCTGTGCTTAAAGGGAAATTCTATCAAAGATATCTTCAGCTCAATGTTTTCTGTGTTTCTTCTTGAATGTGTGGGTAGCAAGTCCTTGTCAGGTTATAACTCAGAGATGCATGTGGCCTCCACAGCTGGGTTACTCTTTGCAAGGCACCCTTCTGCCCCCAGCTTCTTGCTTATCCATCTTCCTCCTGCATCTGCTTGCTTGTTTTCTTGGTCTGTCATTACTGGGAATTAGAAGAGGCCGGGTTGACACAGACAGGAAATGCCTTCTGTGGCCTCCCCCCACACACTCTCCTCCCAAAGTCTCTCTGCTGGTCCCTAGAAGTGAGTTTAAAGGTTTCTCAATGGCTTTAATGAGGGTTTCCACGGTTGACATCTGGGTCGGATCATTTTCCGTTTTGGCAGCCATCCCTGTACATTGTAGAATGTTTCACAGCATCGCTGGCCTTGACCTACTAGAGGCCAATAGCAACCCCTCTGTCTCTAGTTGAGGCAATTAAAAGTGTTCCCAGATATTGCCATATGCCCCCTGTGGGTAAAAATCACCCCTGGCTGGGGAAAACTGCCAAATCATCACTGAATGGCATCATGGGGACACAAGGGACATAATTCTACTTCGGAACTTGCTTTGATGGAGCCCTGATAGCATAGGGGTTACCTGTTGGGATGCCATCTGGAAGGTCAGCAGTTTGAAACCACCAGCTGCTCCAAGGGAGAAAGACATTTGGAGTTACAGTCTTAGAAACTCACAGGGGGCAGTTCTACCCTGTGCTCTCAGGTCTCTGTGAGATGCTGTGGACTCGACGGCAGTGGGTTGAATTTGCTTTGAGCATGTCTGCGTCTTTTGTGGGTTTGGGGTTATCAATTATGTATACTCTCCACACACAACCAAACACAAATAGGGTCCAGTCCCCAAGTAGTCTTACTTCACTCGTCTCCGATGTGAAGTTGTTAGTAACATCATTTGGGGTTGACATGACAAGATATGTTTCTCCCAGGATGATGAAAGAAGTGTCATGACCTCAAGGACTGGGCATGAGGGAAGATTCTACCTTATGCTCAGGATTATTCTGAAATCATGACTCCCATTAGAAGCCCACTAGAAGAGAAAGATTCGAAAGTATCAGAGTAAGAGCAGAGCCGAGACACTCTGGGAAATACTCTAGATCAGGGGTCCTCAAACTGCAGCCCACCAAGGACGTTTATCCAGCCCGCTGGGTGTTTTTGCCCCGTTTGTATTTTCACTTCAAAATAAGATGTGTGCAGTGTGCATAGGATTTGTTCATAGTTTTGTTTTAAACTATAGCTCAACCCTCCAACGGGTCTGAGGGACAGTGAACTGGCCCCGTGTTTAAAAAGTTTGAGGACCCCTGCTCTAGACCCTCTACGGATTCTGTTCTTTAATAGGTGTCATGCTTGTGGACTGAATGGTTGAGTGACCCCTGCGGGCCAGGTTCTCTCCTGAAGCTGGAAATACAATGACGTGTAAAATTAAATATGGCCCCACCATCCTGGAACATGTAGCCTAATGGGAATACTACCTCGGTGAATGAGTCGCTTCAGATTTAGGTTATATGCTTGAGAAGTCCTTAGAGAGTGAGAACCAAGCGCCATGACCCATAGCAGGTGGCCCTGGACATGCTGTTTCAGATGCGAATGATGCCGTGAGCCTAGCAGATGAAGCGGAAGGAAAGCAGACAAGTGGACCAGAAGGTAAGAAGACTCATAGGCCAGAGGAGGGCGGGGGATAAAGATGCGTAAGAGAACAACAGAAAACCCTGCATGAGTTGGCGTAAGGGGCGCCCCAGAATCCACAATCCACAGATGACACACAGTTTCTATGAAGACAGTCATCATGATCCCATCCGCGGGCCCCTGCTTGTGGGCTTCAAGAGCATATCCGTGCCTGTTAGAGACCTCGAGGGGCAGTGTGGAGAAGGAATCTGGGGGATTAATGGAGCTCGTGGGAAGAGTAAGGTCCAGTCTGAGAAGAGAGTTGCTTGGGCTAGAGACGAAAAGAAGACTGGCTGTCATTTGGGAGGTGAGCTTACCGGGTACAGTGAGGTTTCCACAAGGGATTCAAGGGCTGAGTGCAGACAGGCTACTATGTCTTCTGATCAACTGGAGCCCCTGCCATACCAGTGCTCAGCAGGCAGGCTATCATTCCTGGAGCACTTGGCACTTGCAGTACGTCTTCTTGGATTTCTGGATTATGCAGTTGGATGATTGCTGTTGCCATCCCTCCCCCCCCCCCCGCAGAGAATGGACAGTAAGGGAGGAACATGTTCGTGCTAGAAAATCATGAGTTGTTTATTGCTGCTGTTGTTGAGTGCCACTGGGTTGGTTCTGTCCCATAATGACCCATTGCGCAACAGAACGAAACACTGTGAGGTCCTGCCTCATCCTTTAAATTGTCCCTATGCCTGAGCCACTTGTGCAGCCACGACGTCGATCCATCTCGTTGAATGCTTTCCTCTTTTCACTGCCCTCCACTGTACTGAGCATGATGTGCTTCTCTAGGGATGGGTCTTTCAGGGACTGGACATCATAAATTTGAGACTCCTTTAAGACACTGTAGAGAAGAGAGCTGGGTAGCTTGCTGTCTCATGAGAGAGGTTTCCTCACATATAGGAAGAGTCTCTTTGGAGTTGGTGGTGTTGGTGTGAGTGGCCCCTCCATTGGCCCCTGACTCCTGACAACCATCTCCAGTCAGTTGTAGGTGAGATCACTGTGATCTATAGGGATTTTCACTGGGTGATTTTCAAAAGGAGATCAACCTTTTCTTCCAGATTGAAAAGCCACAGGGGTCACGTGGTCTTGGCAAGAACATCTGTAGGAGAGAGTGTCCTTTTTTTCCCCTTGCATCTTCCCAGTATCTTAATCCCAAATTGTGGGCACGAGGTGCTGGCAACCTTTAAGGATATAATTTGCTTCCTATTACATTATTTCTTCCCGTACAGGAGAGACCAAGTGTTTGTCATTTACGGGTGTCATGTCATTCCATTCCATATTGCAGTGTAATGATGTGAAATGATTAAATGACAAAATGCCAGCTCACTGCCAAAAATGTAAAGTGGCATACTTTTATTTGTAGATTGGAAAGCTATTATTAATCCTTATATTGACTTTGCCAGACGAAATAACACGAGCTGACCGGTGCATACCGAAGTGGGGCGACATTCGTTGAAGTCCCGAGTCTGGAGTCCAACAGAAACAGGCAATTTCCCCCAAAGCGGGCACATCCTTCGGGCCCTCCCATTGTGGGCTAAACAGATCAGCCTAGAACAGTCTTGTCACTTGGTGAATGTGGAGTGATAGGCATCAAAATACAAACTGACTGGAGTTTTTATTGAGAAGCAAAATGGGAGCGTGGACCAGGTGGCTTAGAGAACCAAATGGTCTGCCTGGCTTTCGCGCCCCCTCCCTGTTCACATTTCCCCCCGCCTCTCACTTATTGGGAGATTGGATTCTATTATTTTATGTTTGCTTGTTTTTTGTTTTTCCCTTTTTCCTTTGAAGGAAAAGGAACCATAAATAAACATTTTGTTAAACAGCACCCACTTACCAGGAGATGAATCTGCAGTGGGTGAAATAGCAATTGCTCTGTTGTGTTGTGTTTTGTCTTCCCAGTTATCACATTTCATGTGGAAACCATTAAAACTCGCCTGCTTGATACTACGCGTGTTTGAAACTTTTAGAGCTCAGATGTGTGCGGATTCAAGTGTTTGAGGATTTGTGCAGCAGCAGGTTCCTACCTGCTGTCTCACTGGGCCTTCCGGGGGACGGCGTCCTAGCACCACACAGGTAGCGCATTCCCACACGAACCTTCTTGTAACCAGATGGGAATGACTTTCTTTTGTTGTTGTTACTTTTCATGGTCTTTCCTATGACCTTTATTTATTTTACTTTTTTTAAAGAACTCTTTCCTGTGTAGGGTCCAGAGAAATGCCAGGAGACGGGACCTCATCACTTCCACTGGGTCTTCTACATGAGAAACACTTTTCCTGTGGAATTCTCTGCCCTGGAGCCCAGAGGCACATTGACTTGGCTGGAGGTTTGCTTTGCTTTCTTTTCAATCTTTGTTGGTTTGTTATTTATTTGAATGTAAGTAACTTATGTATTCAGTTCCCCTCTTATTACATGCTATTGTTGCTTCTCTCTCTCTCTCTCTCTCTCTCTCTCTCTCTCTCTCTCTTCCCCTCCTTCCCTCTCTGGTAAAATGCTCTAGGGGAAATTTGATTGCGTGCCGGGCAGTAGTAGAAGTCAAGGTACGTGGTGGTTTTATTTGGTTTGTTGATTTGGTTTTATCACATGTGGATCCTGGCAAGGCTCCCCTCCTGTAACTTGACCGGTTTAACCCAAGAAGACACCAAACTCTAATAAGCTCCTAGATTTGGAGGCAATAGTTTCACGTGTGCTAAGATAGCTAGTTTTCTGCAGTAGATTCGACACAGGGGACAGGTTGTCTTGCTCCTGGCGTGCCAGCAGGGGTGCAGAGAATACGTTCTTCAGGGAGAGGGACTCCCAAAAGGACAACCACTCAGGTCACATAGCTTCTGAGAGATGGGTTCGCTAATAGAAAATGCTTCAGAGTTCCATGGTTGGGAAGAGATGGCTCTGCCAGGTGGTCTGGGTTTTCAGTGAATCACAGCCTTTCCTTCTCTTTTCAGCATTGCCTCCATCAAGACCAAAGTGCATGCCTACAGTCGGGAGGGCGCCTCCATGTCGATACTCCTTTTTTCTTTTATTACTGCTTTGAGTCCTTCCTGTCGACCCTCCCCCCACCCCCTTTGGCTCAAGTATTGGTTTGGCAGGTCATGAGAATTACGAGCTCTAGTGGAAGATACTATAGTGAAGAACACTGAAATCCCGCCCCCCCGCTTTGTTATTGTTTCTCTTAATACATGTGGCGTTGTCTTTCTGTCCTAAATCCTGACTGCATCCAACAGCTGCCAACAGCTTAAATGGCTGCATCGAGGACTTGGGATGATATTAGTTGATTCAACCATATCTGCAAAGGAGCCTCCAACATGCATCTGCACACACAGAAGCTTAGGTTAATCATAGACCTTGGCACAGACTTATAGCCTGCGAGTGAACATTATATATGTTTTCCAAAAGACATTCTGCTCTTCATCAGTCACCCCTTGTGGTAGTTACATAATCTGGTGTCAATTTGAGGATCAAGAGTGTAGGGGTGGAGTCTAGCCTGTCAGTCAGAATATAGCCAATCAGGCCTCTGTGTCGCAATTGCCTTCTCCTAAGGATTCTGGGACCTCCTGTAGTTTCTCCTTGGAGGCTGGAGACACAGGCTCCCCCTGCTCACTCTCTTGGAGACTCTCTACTGACAAGGCTGACTCCCTGGGGGGCACCCCCATCCAGAAGACACATGAAACTACCCTAGTGCTGTGAGCTGAAGGAAACAAATAGAAACCCCTGCCAGCGCTGAGATGCTTACAATGCCACTGGATCCACATGACCTCCCACCCACTGACTTGTGATCTTCCTACATTCTGCATCATGACATGTGTTTCATAAGTCTGAAGAGGACTTTATCGATTAGTCTTGGACATATGGGCTAATATCAGACTAATGGACTGGATCTGGAATGGGCTGGGATATTCTCTTAATGTACAGTTGCTCTTGTATATAAAGCTCTTTCTTATACATATATGAGTCTCTATGGATTTGTTTCTCTAGTCTACCTGGACTAACACATCCCTCTTTCCTGAAATGTCTTAATACCACGGCATCTTCCGAGTAATACCCACAGGCCCATGTTCTCATGTATTTCATCCCTGCTCGGGACCTAAGCTAGTTGCTACAGGCGTGGCAGTGAACACGAAGGCAGGGCTGCTGTGACCACAGGACTTAGATTCCAGTAGGATTCACAGGCTGCAAGTATGTTAGCAAGGTGATTTCAGAGAGCAGAGCTCTGAAGACATACTAAGGCAGTGTGATGGTGAGTGGGTTTGGAGTGGGCAAATACAGATGGCGCCTTGGCTGAGGGCGTGCTGCCTGGAGCTGTGGCCACTATCTTGACACCAAGATGGGTAAGAATAAGACCAAGAGGCCCTGGTGCTACAATAGCTAAGGCTCAGCTGTTAACCAAAAAGTTAGGGGTTCCAACTCACCAGTAACGCCACTGGCGAAAGAGCTGTTGATCAGCTCCCGCAAAGATTGCACCCAAATGCAAACCTCCTGCAGTTGAATTGATTCTGACTCAAACTGGTCCAATCGGACAGGGCGGAACTGCTCCAGAGGGTTCCCAAGGTTGTATGTATTTATGGAAACAGGCTGTCACACCCTTCCCCCACAGCAGCTGGTAGGTACCATCCACCGACCTTTTTAGTTAGCGGCTGAAAACTTAACCCCGGCACTGCCAGAACACCTTGAACCAGGATAACAGAGCAGGGACTCCTGTGAGACAGTTCTACTCTATCCCATGAGTCAGGATGAGCAGGAGGGAATCCAGGAACAGAAACAACAAAGGATGAGGCTGTCTCTTAAAGTCTGACCCCCGACCCCAGATGTCTTAGAGGAGCTGAACGCGTGTTGGAATCACCTGCCGAAAGACTTCTTAGGTGAGTGGGGGGGGTGAGGGGGGGCGGGATTCAACATGTTAAAATAGCCTGATAAGGAAGAGGCACTGAAGAGAGTTAAGCTTGCCAAAGAAGAATAAATATTTGCTGAAAATTTGATAACATTGTCTTGTGAGTTTATCATGGCAGCAAACAGTTCTGCTCAAGCTGTGGCGCTGTGCCAAGTGGCCGGGGGAACTGAATGATGATGACGGTGAGATAGGGTAACGCTAGCTTAAGGGGTGAACTGTGATGGTGACTATAGTAGCATGGCTTTGAGTGTTTAAGTCTTCTCAACCTTGCAGCTGATCTTCCAATAATCTAGAGTTAAGCAAACGTACAGTGAGCGTCGCAGATAGTCAGTTAACAGAGAGGACAGACCCGTCCTAAATAACAAAATATTGACCTTTGTTGGCAGAAGTGACATAAATTATCAACAAGAGCCTATCATCTGGAATCTTAGTCTAGACACAGAGGGTACCTTATTTGGCCAGCTTCTGCCTGCTGGTGCTAAATTCTGGGGAGCTTCTCTGGTTACATGCGGGGCACATGCCTTCAAGTTTGCAAATTGTATTCTCTCCCAACTTTCCCAGAAGAACTCAGATTTTTATTGAGTCATTTTGTGAGAGGCGGTAGCCCTGTGGTGGTGTAGTGATGCATTGGGTTGTGATCAGAATGGGCAGCAGTTCGAAACCACCAGCAGCTCCTCGGGAGAAAGACTAAGGTCTTTCTATGCCCATCAACAGTGACAGTCTCGGAAACCCACGGGGGATTGCTCCGAGTCAGCTTTGACTTGATGTGATTTCTTAATTTTGTGAGTGTGACTGAGTAATTCTAAGACAATGATTTCCATTATGCATGTGCCTGGGTGTGGTGGGATGGTGGTGGCAGTAATGGTGATGGTGGTGGTGGTAATAAAGGTGGTGGTGGTGGTGGTGGTGATGATGGTGATGCTGGTGATGGTGGTGGTGGTGATGGTGGTGATGGTGGTGGTGGTGGTAATGATGGGGGTGATGGTGGTGGTGGTGATGGTGATGGTGATCATGATGGTGGTTGTGATGTTTGTGATGGTGATGGTGGTGGTGGTGTTGGAAATGGTGGAGGTGGTGATGATGTGATGGTGGTGGTGGAGGTGGAGGTGGAGGTGGAGGTGGTGGTGGAGGTGGTGGAGGTGGAGGTGGTGGTGGAGGTGATGGTGGTGGTGGTGGTGGAGGTGGAGGTGGTTGTGGTAGTGGTGGAGGTGGAGGTGGTGGAGGTGGAGGTGGAGGTGGAGGAGGTGGCGGTGGTGATGGTGGAGGTGGAGATGGAGGTGGAGGTGGAGGTGGTGGAGGTGGTGATGGTGGTGGTACAGGCACAAGATGCCTTTCTTTAAGTGAAATTTTAGGTAGAAATCCACCAGATAAAAGAGGAAAGAAGAAACTTCGAATCAAACAGAGGGGTGGGTCCAGGTTTCCCTGGGCTCTAACTTACTTATCTCAATGCAACTCCTGGAAACAGTGTGTTTGGGACAGGAAAGCTTTAAATGGATGGAATAGTCATGCGAGGGAAAGGACAAAGGGAAACACAAAATGATGGAAAAGACACCTAGAAGGTTCAACAGGATTAAATAATATTTGCTGAGAGAGCTGGTCTTTAGTATTCAATCATCACTGTCTGGAGTCAGTGTGGGATCTGGAACCAGAAGACCTGCGTCCAAAGTCTAACTCAAACTGTTGGCAGTTTTATCACCTTCAGCAGTCCAGTTACCCTCTTTTACCTTCAGTTCCATATCTGTCAGATGGGGATAATCACCAAGGATACTCAGAGACTTTGGGAGCTCTGGTGGTGTAGGGGTTATGCACTGGGCTTTGATCTACATGATCAGGAGTTCAAAACCACTAGCAGCAACTCTAGAGGAAGACTGGGCTTCCTACTCCCATAAATTGTTACAGTTTTGAAAACCCACAATGGGTCAGCATTGCCATTGCATTTTAAATTCCCCCCAAAATCCAGTGCTCATTTTAAGTTCTATAAAAAAAAAAAAGTCCAGTGCTCTTTCCCTGAACCACTGGAAGAATTTGCTGTAGATTTACAACTCATGTGATAAATCATGTTATCCCTCTAGAAAGAGGAGTGGGGGAAAGGCACAGGGAATGGAGGTAGTTGGAGAGCGGGGAAAGGAAAAAGGCAGGAAAAGAGGGAGCGTGAACAAAAGGGAAAGAAAGGAGAAGAGAGGAGAGAAGAAGAGAGGCAAGGATAGAAGGAAAAACATTTTGTTTCTGGAACTGTCACCGTCTAGACATTTGCCAAAGAAAAATACCATGAAGTTGATTCTCCATCACTAGTCATTTATTGGATTAAAGCAACGAGTCCCTTCATTTTCCTGAGCAGACAGATGGTTCTTTGTATTTTCCCAAACTTTTTATTATTACTCAGTGGTGGGGATTTAGAAACCAAATAGCTTCTAAACTAATGAACATGGGTGTAACAACCAGCCTCAGCATTTATACAGTGAGTGGTCCTTGACTGGACTGTTGGGCAGGCTGGCTTCAACTAGGGAAGTTCCCATCATTCAATGAGGGCCGTAGGACAAATGCATTCTAATTATTTAAAATGCCCCTGTGGTGCTCTTGGTGAGGCACCAGGACAGATGATAGAGCTAATATTTACAAACCTGCACTACCAATTCATTAAGTTATTTGCATCACAGAGCAAGGCCTTGAAGGTCTTAAAAAGACAGATAAGTAACAGATAGAGCTGGTGTAGATGCACCGTGGTGCAAGAAGGGCAGGTCAGAGTTAAACCACAGAAAACCCAGAGAGCGAAGTTTAGATTCTGGTTCAAGAGAAGAAACACTTACATACACACACACACCATATACTATACATATAGACTCTATATATACTAGGTTATATATATGCATATATCTATATATCTATATGAAACTATAAATACAATTATCCCCAAATTCTGGCTAAAGAGAACATTTAAAATCCTACCCTTCCCCTTTTCCTTGACCCAATTCCAGCCACTCTCATCTGGCCTCTTGTGTAGGACAACGCTGCTTGCTACAGCAAAACCAACTGAGTAGCTTTGTGAACATACAAAGAACCTATCTAGAATGGGAGGACCCTACAATCCTTTCTTTATAATCAAATTAGCCAAGAAGCAAACACCTGACCCAGGGGAGGGGAGCCTTTCTTCTGCCAAGGACTATTTGGATATTTTTCACATCGTTCTCGGGTCACGCTGGACAGACCTTTAATGAACGCACACCAAGTGTGAAGGCTGGATAGCAGAAGATTCTCAAGGGATGAAACTAATTAGAACTCTTACACTTTCTGTTTTTCATTCTAAAGGAGCATGGTTCACTGTCGGGAATCATTCGAAGGTGTTCTCTCCAAAAGGACTTGCTTCCCAACATTTACTTGGGAAGAGATGGGTTTTAAACACATAATGCTCAATAGGATTCATGTGACTATTAATATGTGAATCTGATCACAATACAAATGTACTTTCATATTGGAAGAATCTGACAGGAAAACGGGAACTCTTGTGCTGGTTGAGCAAAAATAGATATCGGCTTACATACCTTTCCATTTTTAGGGGAGGTGAAGATATGGATTTAGACACTTGATTTTCTTAGCTTAGGGAACACTTTGGCTCACCTGCTTTGGCCCTGAGGGACTCTGCTATTGGCAGCCCTAGGCAGGGTGAGGTTTTTAAAATTCATTTCTGATATCCAGTTGACATGAATTTTCTGTAAGTGCTGAAAATTTTACAGGTCACTACTGCTGTCCTCAAAGAATTCTGTTCTCACTGGCTCCAAGTCCTCGCTCCTCTTTCTCGTGCTTTTCTGAGTTTGTGTCGCCTTTTGTTTCCCAAGCTGCCATGTTTGTATCTAATAGGAAAGGGGTGGACCAGAGGTTTGCAAACCAGGAAAGCTGAGTGGCTCGAGTTTTCCCTTGTTAACTAGACACAAGCATCCCCTTGCACCCAGTAGCCTCACTGGGATAAAGAAAGCTAATACAAAGGGGTCCCATCCGACAGGGATGAGAGTAATTACTGGATTAAGCTTGGACGGGAATGTGTGTGATGGAGTCATGGTCATTGGTAGAAGTATGTGCAGTCTCAGGACCAGAGGCAGGCCGCTGTTTAGTTGTTAATTTGCAATGTCCATGACTCACAGTCATTCTGGAGGATAAGCTAGAACGGTTCTTGTCAATTTTGGAGTCTGTAACTCTGTCTGGAAGTGGAAAGCCTTGTCTTTCTCCCAAGAAAGAATCAGCTGGTGGTTTCCAACTGCTGAGCTTACGGTTTATGACGCAACGTGTAACCCATCATACTATCAGGGCTCCTGCTCAGGGACGCAAAAAAGTGGGTGCAATTTTAGCTTCTAAGTGCTCTCTAGCAAGGAGCCCTGGTGGCTTGGTAGATGACAAGGTCGGCAGTTCGAAACCATCAGCTGTGTGTCCTGGGCAGGGGTAAGGCTGGCTCCTCACAGTTACAGTCTTGGAAATCCACAGGGACAGCTCTACTCTGTCCCATAGGGTCGCTATGAATTCTAATCAACTTGCTGACAGTGGTCCCGTTGTGTTTGTTGTTTTGCCATGCAGTCTAGCCATTCCTACTTTAATTAGGTCGGGATGAAAGAAGAGCTGCAGTCTGGGTGCCATTGTTTCTCTAACTGAGCTGGCAGCACCGAAAGAAACTAGCCCTCAGTATTGGCTGTTGGAAAGAGCCTACCATGAGACCCAAGCCACGTCTGATATGAAACTGCAATAATGTCCAGAGATTGACAGTGCAATGTACGTAGGACTCTTCCTCATGTGCACTGCCAGATGTGAAATGCATTGTGCGATTGGGAATGTAAGCTATAGTATTATGAATAACTGGTGTGCGTAAGTATATGCACACATATATATAGTAGAATCGAGTTGCAGATGGCCTGTGTATGTGTGTGTACATATATATCCATAGGCCTGGCAATCTGCTTCCCCAAATCTCCTCTTTGACAATCCCGTGGATGAGTTCTACTTGGCACGCACGGATTGGGAAATCAGAGCAAGGGAAAACCACGAGCTCATTGGCAGATGGCTTGTGTCATGCCATGAGAAGCCCAAGACTGGCTTGGCGGTTTCACCAAGTCCCATTGGACCAGGCTTCTTCCAACCTTCTAGCTCCTCTCCTCTGACTTGAGACTGGTGTTGCAGACGCAGCCACGACACTTCCAGAGGAGGGGCCATGCAAAGTCATTAACAAACAGGTTCCATCCAAAAAGCGGGGTGCTGGAGACCCTGACTGCTCCAGGCTTTGGCCCTTGGAAATCATGGAACGGCCTCGCGGGCTTCATCAGGCACTGGAGCACAGAGAAGCAGATGGATAACGCAGAGAGGTCGCTCTTTCTTTATCAGCCAATGTGGGTGTGTGTCAGTAGGTTAGCAACTGTCAGGGCAAATGAGGCAGAAGAGGAGGGGAGGCGAAGGTCACGGTCACGGGGTTCTCATTGAACTGGGGCATTCCTGAAAGATGCCACTGGCTAACACCCTGAGCTGCTCCCTGAGAGGCTGGAGAATGGAGCACACCCAGAGTTGCCTTGGGTGCCCTGCCTCTCTCCTGCTGAAAAACAAACCCACAAACAGCGATTGAAAACGCTATGGAGCCACAGTCTATTCTGACACAGATCGGAGGGCCTTGAATCGAAATTAACTTTCCTGAGAGGTGTTTTGTTTTAGATTTTTCTCATTCTTTGTTAGGAGTAAGGAGTATTCTTCCCAGAGACCTAGATTCCTAGGGCAGAGACAAGTCACATGACCACTGCTAACTACCAGGGGGCCTGGGAAGGCTGGCCTTTCTCTCTTTGAGACTGCCCAGATAAAGGGAGGCCTGGGAAGGGCATTGTGTATGGGTTTTGGAAAGCCACTTCCTGCCGGGAGCACACTTCCCATTAGGCTTTGGGAAGGGCAGGATAAAAGGCCAATCCATCTATCCTGGAGGGAGACAAGTTGAGGGTAAGTCTCCCAGAAAGCAAAACAGCCCAACTTAGAGTAATGTATTATATTTCCAACACTGAATGTTTGACAATACATTTCACGGCTCATTTCCTGCTACTTGTGAACGCTAGTAAACACTCAGAGAGCAAATCCACATTTTTCATGTCACATATCCTTACAGCCCTTCCCTCCTCCAACTTGTCACCCGTTGGACAGACCCCGGTGAGGACAGTGTGTTCACACTGTAATCTCTTAGGACACGAAACCTTAATCTGTCTTCACATTTCTATTGTTTTCACTAAAAGGAGATTCCAGAAACATTTTACAGAGCGCATTCGTTTTTCTGGGACAGGAAGAAATTGTACAAAGCACTGACCAATGCCAAACCGCCCTTCCCAATCCACATTCAAGGATTTCATGTGGATTACTCGGTGTCATCTATCTCGCTAATTCAGTGTCATTATTGTTCCCTGGTCTAGGCAGAACCAGCCTTTCCCTGGAATGAGCTGAGCTCATGGTGAGCTATCAGAGGAGTAAGGACCGTGCTAAGGATGGGAGAGGCACTGAGGTCCACACTCGGGCCTGGAATCGCACGTTTGCCCATTTTTCATGCGAAGGGAAGATCACTGTCTTTGGTAACGCACTGCAACCTGCAATTTAGTAGCAATGGAACCCGGGTGGTGCTGTTGGGTAAGCTTTGAAGTACTAAACGCCAGGTCAGAGGTTCCAACCCACCAGCTGTTCTGCAGGTGCAAGAGAAAGCTGTCTACTCCATAAAGATATGGATCTCGGGGAGCTTCATAGAGAAAGGATCATTCTGAGCCAGGATCAACCCAATGGTAGTGAGTTTGGACTGGGCTTATTTAATTAACAATGAAATCAAGAAAGATTTTGCCTTTGCCTTTCCTCTTTCCCACTGCCCCTCTACTTTGCCAAGCCTGATGTCCATTTCCAGGGACTGGTCTCCTGATAACTTATCCAAAGAAGATGAGACAAAGTCTCGGCGTCCTTGCTTCGAGAGATCATTCGAATGTACTTCTTCCAAGACAGACTTGTTGGCAAGCCTTTTGGCAGGCCATGGCATTTTCAATATTCTTCACCAGCAAAATGGCAGCCTTCTGTAAACAGTTGGAGGCTTGGAGGCCCTGCGATTTGGCTCTAACACCATTGGCACCATGGTCTGGGGGCACCATCACTTACTCGGCAGGCCTCAGTTTAGCAGTCACTTGCTTTTATAGGCTCTCTCTGGCCTGATGATGGGGAAAAAAGCCTCCTGTCCACCCTCCGCTCCACCTGAAACTCCCAGCCTGCTACTCTCGAGAGAAGGATGGAGCCATCTGCTCTCATATAGATGTACAGCCTCAGGGAGCCTCCTGGGTTGCTTTGAATCAGAGGCAACTCCATAGCAGTGGGGTTGGTTTTAGGTTTGGTTCATAAAGCATCACAGTGCAGATGTCCTACTGGTCAGTGGAAAAGGAGCATGAGCCAGGGTTATAATTTGAACCTGTTTTGTGGCCATGTTTTAAAATTAAACAAAAGCAGCTGAAACTAACTTTTATAATGTATTTTGTTTAACTGAATATATCCTAATGAACTTTACCCAATTTAGACTGGGGATACTTTGTCATAGACATATGACAGACGTAAGTATGTAACAAAAAATATCAAACTCACTGTCATGGAATGGATTATGAGGAGGACTTGAAGCACTTGCTGATAAAGATCAAGGATTGTAGTCTTCCGTCTGGATTATAGCTCGATGTCAAGAAGACTCAAATCTTCACAATGGACCATCGTGATAAATAGAGAAGTGGTTGAAACTGTTAAGGATTGTGTCTTACTTGGATCTGCAATCAATGTTCATGAGATTGAAGGAAGACTTGAGAGGATGAGCTGCGATAGGTAAATCAGCTGAACAAGACCTCTTCAGGTGATGAAAAACCAAGACGTACTTTGAGATTAAGCCACCCCTGACCCAAGCCCTGGTATTTACATTGACCTCATATGCACGTGAACACTGGACATTGAACAAGGACTGCTGCAGAATGGATGCATTTGAATGGAGGTGCCATATTGATGTAGACTGCTCAAAGGACAGACTAATGTGCTGTCAGGGAGACCAGTCCTTGGAGAAGGACATTATATCTGGTAAAGTATAAGCCCAGACCAAACTAACTGCCATAGAGTCACATGTGACCCACCCCCGCTCCGCCCCATGGGTTTCTGAGATTATAACTGTTTCTACACCCAGAAAGCCCCATTTTCTCCCACTGGCAAGTATAGGGGAAATGAAGGAGAGGAAGGCCCTTGAGGGGATGGGTTGATTCAGTAGCTCTAACAACGGGATCAAGGACCGGCATAATTGTAAGGATGGCACGGGATGGGGCACTGTTTGCGTTCCTTTGTGCATAGAGTTGCTGTGGATCAGGACAGACTCAATGACATCGAACAATAACAACAAACCAAGGTATACCTGGACCCAGCTCTTGCTATTGTCGTTGTCACTGGGTACCATTGCTATTGTCGTTGTCACTGGGTACCATTGCTATTGCCGTTGTCACTGGGTACCATTGCTATTTTTGTTGCTGTTCTTGTTAGGCACCCTTCCATTTCAGCAACCTAATATCCCACACGCTCCTCATTGGTGCAGCCACGGGGTCAGTCCATCTCCTTCAGCGTCTCCCTCTGTTCCATTGACCTTTGACTTTACCAAAGGCGATGTCTTTTCCAGAGACTGGTTGTTCTGGACAATGTGTCTCAAGTATCTGAGAGAAGTCTTCCCGTGCTGTACTTTTGTCAAGAAAAATGTGTTTCTGCAGTCATGGCGGACTCAACATTCTTCTTCAACACCATCCTTCAAATGCCGTAGTGCTTCCATGGTCTTCCGTAGTCATTAGTCACCTTGCACATGCACATGAGGCAATTGAAAACACTATGATTTGGGCCAGGTGCACCACGTAGTTGATGCTTCAAAATGTTGGCTAAAGGATAATGGAACCATCTGATGTCTGCATCACCTAATCATGTGCCTTTGAATTTTTCAACTCCCCACCCCCACCCCCAGAGAGCATCTCTTATGGAGAGCTCACTGTCATCAAGTTGATTCTGACTTTAGTGGCCCAATAGGGCAGAGTAGAGCCTCCCCTGTGGGTTTTTAAGGCTGAAAACCTTTGTTGTGGTCAGGTGTCATTGAGTCTGTTCTGACCCATAGCAACCCCGAATGAGGGGTGGACCACAGGAACACTGCCCTGCCATCCGCACAATCGCAATTATTGTTATCTTTAAGCCCATGGTCAGCAACACTAGGTCAATCCATCCTGTCAAGGATTTCCCTCTTGTTCACTGACCCTGTACTTGACCAAGCCTGATGTCCATTTCTAGGGACTGGTCTCTCCTGAAAGCATATCCACAGAAGAGGAGACCAAGTCCTCATGTCCTTGTTTCTCAAGATCATTGCGGCTGCACTTCTTCCAAGACAGACTCGCTCGTTCTTTTGGCAGGGCATGGCATTTTCAATAGTCTTCACCGCACCATCAGGATTCCCTATTCAATGTCTAACGTTAACTTGCATGCCATGGGCCACACATTCCTCGTTCCTCCAAGTAACATCCTTGCTTTTCAATGCTTGAAAGAGGTCTTACGCTGGATATTAACCCAATGCAAAGCAGAGTTTGATCTCTTGGCTGCTGTTCCCATGAGCATTGATTGTGTATCCAGGCAGGATGGAATTCTTGACAACTTCAATCTTTTCTCCATTGATCATGATGGTATCTACTCATCTGGTTGTGAGAATTGTTTTCTTTACATGAAGTTCTAATCCATACCGAAGGGTTTAATTCTTAACCTTCATCAGCAAGTGCTTCAAATTCTCTTTGCTTTCAGCTGGCAAGACTGTGCTGTCTGCATGGTGAAGGCTGTTAACAAGTCTTCCTCCAAACTCGATGCCACGTCTTTCCCCGTGTAGCCCAACTACTTTATTTACTTAAAGCACAGATTGAAGATACATGGTTAGAAGATGCATTTTACCAGTTTTGAACCACGAAGGATTCCCTTGTGCTGTTCATGAAACTGCCTCTTCATTCATGTACAGGTTTCCCGTGAGCACAATCAGTGTTCTGGTATTTTTGTTCTTCTCAAGGCTACCCACAGTTTGTATGGGATCAAAGTTGAATGCCTTGGCCTAGTCAATAAAACAGAAGTAAATATCTTTCTGGTGCTCTCTGCCTTGAGCCATAAGCCACGTGACTTCAGCAATGATCTCTCTTGTTCCACATTCCCTTCTGAATCTGCCTTGAATCTCTGGCAGCTCCCTGTCAATGTACTGCTGCTGTTGTTGGATGATCTTCAGCAAGATTTTATTTGCATGTGATAGACATGATATTATTTTAGATTCTGAGCATTCCGTTGGGTCACCTTTCTTTAGCATGAGTACAAATATGAATCTCTTTCGATCAGGTGGCCAAGTAGCTGTCTTCCAAATCTTCACAAGGACAAGTGAATGATTCCAGTGCTTCATCAGCGTGCTGAAGCATTAGAACTCATTCCATCAACTCCTGGTGCCATGGTTCTGGTTAATGGCATCAGAGAAGCTTGGAGTTCTTCTTTCAGGACCACTGGTTCTCACTCACGTGCTCCCTCTTGACATGGTTGAGTAGCCACCAGTTCTTTTGGGTTCAGTGACTGTATTATTTCCATCTTCTTTTGATCCTCCTTGAAACATTCAACATTTACCCATAGGTTCCTTCGAAATTTAATTTTGTATTCAGGTCTTTCAGTTTCAAGTATGCCGAGAATGTTATTTCTTTTCAGTGTTCTAAATATTGATCTTTGCACATATCTTTATAATTTTATTTTGTCTTCTTGAGCTGTCCTTTGAAAATTTCTATTCAATTATTTTACTTTGTCATTTCTTCCATTTGCCTTAGCTACTCGATGATTAAAAGCAAGATTTAGAGTTCCTTCTGACACCCACTTTCTTTATTTCTTGTCTCTTTAATGGTCTTTTTCTTTCATCATGAATGACATGCTTGATGTCATCCCATAGCTTACCAGGTCTTCTTCATCAGTGTTCAGTGTGTAAAACTTGTTCTTGAGATGTTTTCAAATTTCAAGTGAGAAATTTCTCGGGTCATATTTTTGGCTCTTGTGAATGTATTTTGATTTTCTTCAGCTACAACTTGAACTCACAAATGAGCAATTAGTGGTCTGTTCCACAGTCAGCCCCTGGCCTGGTTTTAGCTGCTGAGTTTGAACTTCTCCATCGTCTTCCCTACAGGCACAGTCAATGTGATTTCTGTATACTCTGTTTGGAGAACTCTCTATATACAGACGCCTTTTGTGTCATTGAAAAAAGGTGTTTGCAATAAAGAAGTTGTTGACTTTGCAAATTTCTATCATATGAGCCAACCTTCATTTCTATCACCAAGGTTACGTTTCCCAACTGCCCTTCCATCCTCTGCTTTCCCACTTTTAAATTCCAGTCACCAATCATCATCAGCGCATCTTGATTGCATGTTTGATCCATTCCAGAGGGAAGACATTGGTAGATTTCTTTGATTTCTTCATCACGAGTCTTAGTGATAGGAACCCTCGAAGCATAGTGAGTTATGTGTTGGACAGCTAACCATAAGATTCGCAATTCAAAACCACAATAGGGGGGAAAATAACGTTTTAAAAGTCAGTGTTAGACCCACCAGGACAATGCTCCTTTGTACTATGGGGTCACTATGACCCAGAATTGACTCAATGGCATTGATTTTGGAGAACTCTAGTGGTTGGGGCATAGATTTGAATAACAGCTTTGCAGCCTGGGTTTCCTCGTATGCCACTAGATACCCTATAACAGGTAGCATGATACTTCAAGATAGATCTTGAAATGTCCGTTTAGAAGAAAATTGTGATGACATTCCTCCTAAGTTTGTCATTCCTGTCATATCCAACCATACAGTCGTCTAATTCACAATGGCCAATGCCAGTCAATCTCAGCTCACTACCTTTAGTGATTTTTATACATGCATTTCATTTTTGACAATTCCAATTCTCCTAGATTCATGCTTTGTATTGTTAATAAATGTTTGTTGCTGTTTCTTCTCATGTCGAGTCATGCCCCATCAGCAAATGAAGGTTCTGAAGGCTTACCCTATCCATGTCATTGTGGTCGACTCTACGCTGAGAAAGCAGATCTTCCTTGGTCATCTTTTGAGTGCCTTCCAAAATGCAGGGCTCAGCTTCTGGCAGTATCTTTGATAATGCTCTTTTTCTATTCATGAGGTTTTCAGTGGCAATTTTACTAGAAGTGGGCAGGCTATCCCTTTTCCTTAATCTGTTCTTACTCTGAAAGCTCGGTTGAAATCTGTTCACTTTGGATAACCTTGCTGGTGGCTAAAATTCTAGCGACAGACTTTCTAGCATCATGGCAATATGACAGATTGAGAAATGATGGTGTAATCTGTAGGGGAGCAGAAAACCACATCTTTCCCCCATTGAGAGGCTGGTGGGTTTGAACTACCAACCTTTTGGTTAGCAGCCCATACACAATTCACTACATCACCCAGGTTCCTATCTTATATAAAAAGAAGGCTTCAGGTCCCATAATTGTTGCAGTCCCCATAAATTTAAACATTATAAGCCTCCTAATTCCATTTCTTCTCTCTTCCTTAAAAAAATTGTTCTATTTTGTTGTTGATATTGAAACGTACACAGTTAAACACAATGCCAATTCAACAATTCCACCATGTATAATTCAGTGGCGCTGATTACGTTCTTCAACTTATGCCTCCATTATCATCTCCTTTTCTGAATCATCCCTCCATCATTAACAGGAATTCACTGGCTCCTAAATTCCTCCAGCCCCTTTCTCTCTCATTTACATGATCTCAATGCATGCCCTTGACTCTTTGTGAAAGGCCTCAAGGCCAGAGTACAGTCAAATTTCAAATGTTAATTTAACCAATTTGCTTTTGGATCATACAGACATTTACAAATAATGATCATAGTTCGTTGCTATTGTGAAAACAAAATATCTTCATAACAGAAAATTTGGACAGCGAAGTAGTCAGAAGACAAGCTACTTATTTACACAGCAATTACAGTATGGAGATAAACAAAATTAACATGCGTGTGTCTTTCCTTCAAGAATATTTACTCTGCTTATTAGTAGTAATGTGTGTGTGTGTGCATGCGTGTGTGTATGTGTACATAAGCACCCTTGGTGTTCCTTTAGCAAAATGGGGGTCATATTGGACTACTGAATATACCATGCACTACAGAAGAACAAGCACATGTTCCTTGGAAGAAGTAGGGCCAGCATGCTCCTTCAAGTGTAAAGAGTGAGACGTTGTCTCACGTGCTTTGGAAATGTTATCAGGAATGACCTATCCCTGGAGAAGGACATCACACTTGGAACACAGTGGCTACAATAATGGGCTAAAGCATCCTAACAATTCAGAAGATAAAAAGTCCAAAGAGTATGTTCTTCTGTTGTTTATAGAGTTGCTCTGAGTCGAAACCAACTGGGAAGCACCTAACCACAACAGCCCGGCACTCGTTTTTCCAGGAAAATGGTCACACACATGTGCATATGAAATAATCCTTTGTAATGAAACATCACTTGGGGGCGGGGGAGTGGAGCTCCACGTCATCAAATGCGATTTTAAACAATCATGTCGATGGGTACACGCTATAACACGCTACAGCCACAGGGAGGTTCTTCCTTGAGAAACAAGAGAAAACCAGCAGATCTCTGGGAGAAAACGTTTTCGAGTGCAAGTCTCAGAGGTAGGAAGCCAGCAACCCCCGGCGCCACCATGGCTGAAGCAGAGCAAACAGGACCAAAAGAGGCAGGCAACGAGGTCAGAGCAGTAATGGGGAAGCAGATAATGTAACGTTGATGGCCAGTGGCATGACTTTGATGATTGCCTCCAAAGGGTAAGGAAGTCACTGAAGGCTTTTTAGTTAAAGACATAAATCGGCCCCCTTATATTCTAAAACATCCCCTCTGTGTCACGGAGAACATAGAGTCTGTGTCACGGAGTCTGTGTCACGGAGAACATAGAGCAGCGGTCTTGACCAGTAGAGGTTTCGTCTCCCGTGGGCATCTGCAAAGTCATGGGTGGTCAAAGCCGGCAGGGGAGAAGGTAGGTGTGCTACTGGTATCTACCGAGCAGAGACAAGAGAAGGTGTTAAACATTCTACCTTGTCCAGGGCTCCTTATGCCCTGCACAAAAAAACAATTTTGTCTCCAAAGGACCAGAGTGCCAGGGGTGAGAAATCTTGTCGCTATAGGAAGATAAGTCTCGTAGCTAGGAAACCAGCTGCCGAGATGAAACGAGGCTGAAGAAGGAGGTGTTTTAGACTAGGGTGGGAGTAGTGCAGATGATGCGGTACATATGTTGAAAATGGAGCTCCATCATCAGGACGTGCTAAAGGGCTGGGCATGGTGTATGAGAGAAAAGGAGGAGTCATGAATAACTTGAAGGACAGGGTTGGCATAAACTGAGATGGGCAAACATCAAAGGAGGTTCAAGGAAGATTTGGGGATTGAAGAAATGTTGGGGATGGAACTGAGCGTCGTTGAAGGTTGGTTGAGTCCAAGAAATAAAGAAAAAGGCAGGTGGAGCATGTCTCCAGACACGTGGTCTGGGCAAGCAGTTGGATAGTAGAGCCTTTCAATGAGAGAGAGAGAGAGAGAGAGAGAGAGAGAGAGAGAGAGAGAGTCATTTGCAAGGCTACGTCACCAGGCTCGGTTGGGGGCACACTGACTGCAGTGATTCCATCTTCCTCTCTTTTCTGTTTGAGCCACAGCGTGGAGGGAAACCGCACTATAAAGTGTTCACTTTACACCTCCCAACAAACCCAAGTTCATGTCCAAGTGACATCACTGAACAGGGCTTTGGGCTCCTCAAGCCCATATCCTGGGAAACCATGATGTATGTCCTGTCACACTCTGCCCTTCAAGATCCTGATGAGAGTTGCCTTTCTGCCACCAGGGGATACACATATTTATTTAGGGTGTTTAAAAATTAAGTGTGTAGCCATCGAGCTGCCCTGTATTTGGCCTCAGAGCACATTATCATCCTTTGAACGCACGGTTAAGAACATTTTACAGGTTATTTTTATATCGGTAAAAGGTTTTCAAAGTCAGAGAACACACAGGCTGCATTGTGCTCAAGGAAGATCAACTCTAAGTAATGCTGGCAGAACTTCCTAAGGAGTGATAGATCGAGCTTATTTTTTATTAATTTTCATTCCGGATCATACTGATAGAACGGCACTAATCAGATTTTACGGTCCTCGGTCCAGGTAATCCTCATGGGAACTCTAGGACAAGGAATGCTGTGGGATCCACTGCAGGAAAGGCTCGTCGTTGTCGTTATTGCGGTTGTGTGTGCTGCCCGTTGAGTCAACGGCACACACAGGGATCCTGCAGGGCACAGTAGAGCTGCCCCACAGGGTTTGCTAGGCTTTAGTCCAAATGGAAGGGGCTCACTAGGTCTTTTCTCCGTCAAAGCAGTCGTTGAGTTGAAACTATTGGCCTTTCAAGCCTCCAAGCACGTCACCATTGGGCCACCAGAGCTCCTTAGACAGACTAGAGAAAAAACAGCCCATCTAAGGATGAGTAAGGGAAAAAGCCAGGACAGTATGTGTAAAAGATGGAGTATGAAAGGAGGATGAAGTCCCTTTGCTAGCCATTCTGTCCCTTCTACGAATGAGTTGACTGACGGAGGCCATGTGATGCTAATTGCTTTAGCCAAGGTCATTAGGCAAAAAGGCAAAAGACCAAGAATGGGAGACAACAGAGACAATCCTTGTGTGCATTCAGAATCCGCAGAGTTCCACGCCGAAGACCACAGATGGGAGACACAGGAGGCCAGGTCAGTGGGCAGTAAGGCTGGGGAGGCTGCTGGATTCCAGATGCGTCCGGTCTTTAAGAAGCCCTGGTGAAGCAACAGTTAAGTGCTGGGCCGCTAACTGAGAGGTTGGCAGTTTGAACGCACCCAGAGCCTCCACCGGAGAAAGATCTAGTGATGTGCTTCTGTAAAGAGTACAGTTGAGGCAGCCTTACCGGACCCTTGTCCTCAAAGGCACCGGGCTGAAAAGCAGCGGCCACTCTCCTTTACTCCCGGAGTTCCCAGAGCAGCCGTGGCAAGCACAGATTCCAGGGGATTGACTAAGAGTTCCATGAATGTGATCCGTGGTCTTGAACGCCAGGGTGTAGGATCCGACATCGACATGATGACTTCCCAAGGAAGATCCAGAATACGCAACGGTTACCTGTTGCTGATGCATCCATTTAAATCCACAGGACTTTACAGGACATATGAGAACTGTCTGGGAGGGGTAATCATGCTCTAAATCCTTACACAAGCAGGCCACTGTTTTCCTTGCATGGAGTGCCTGGTGGGTTTTAACTAACGACCTTTCGCTTAGCAGCCAAGTACTTCGCCACTGTCCCACCAGGCCTCCTCCAATATCCCACAGTTCCCCCGATTTTTGACCAATAAATCCAGGTCCTCGCCGGCCTTAGAGGAGCTAGCCTTCTCAAGAGAACAGGCTTGAGGATCGGCTGCGTGGGATGGCTTTCAGCAGAGCTGTGACACAGCCACAGTGAGAGAAATGATGAGAGTCACTGTGAAGAATGTGGCATAAAAATCTGATTCTGTCAGCATTTTCCCTTTTTTCCTGGTTTGCTGTACTGTTTCACACCAACTGTTACAGGAGGCATCTTTTAAGAAGGTGTGTGAAGTGCTAGGGGGAGAGGAAAGAGTTTCATGAAGTTTCAGGAATTTCTGGGAGGCTCTCTGGGAACCAGAGTCGAATGTGTTTGCTTGTTTGTTTATCCCAGATCAGTAGATAGCAGATCCAGATGTGAATTCTGCTCTGTGACCCACCCACCTAGGACTACATGATGCATCAACTGCATCTGCCAGTCACACTCTTTTGCTGTGTGAACCAGGCATGGTGCCCGGGACAAGGGAGAAGGCAGTTTACCCGAGGACCCATAGTAGTAGAAGCAACATGGGCATTTTAGCAATAAGGGTTTATTGTGTTTCCAAAGAAGATTTGTACAGTGGTTGAAGTGTCGATTCAACAATTTCCATACCAGTTGTTCAGTCATGCTGCATGGTAGGCATTCTCACTATTTCCCTTCTGCTTGGTCCATGTCTGTGAATCTAGTCTCCCTGCCCCTTTACTTAACTTTACAGTCAGCATTGACTTTGATTTGATATAAGTAATTTTTTAAAAGAAGCATGGTCATGACATGTGGTTTTTATCCTTTTGTCAGCTACTTTGTAATTTAGCTACAAAGGATTCGTTTCTGTTCAAGGTTTAAAGAGTATCTCAAGGCAATGGTCTCGTGGAATCCTCGATCTCAATCAGTCCAGTGGTTTGGTTTGTTTGTTTGTTTGGAATTTGAGGTTCTGTTCAAACTTGTTCTCCAATTCTACCAGGATTCATTTTGTGGTCCTGATTAGAAGGGACAACAGTGGTAGCTGGGCACTATTTACTTCATTGGCTCTCAACCTTCCTAATGCCCCAGCCCTTTCATACAGTTCCTTATATTGTGGTGACCCCCCAACTATAAAATTATTGTCGTTGCTACTTAATAACTGTAATATTACTACTGTTATGAATCAGGAGACCCCTGTGAAAGGGTCGTTCAACCCTCAAAGGGGTCTTGACCCAGAGGCTGAGACCAGCTGATCTAGTACTTCTGGTCTCAGGGTGGATAAGACTACGGTTCAAGTAGACGATTTGCTGTGTAGACCAATCTCTTCCTTGGGTCTTTGGTTTCCTCCTTTCTCGTTAGCTCTTGTTGAGTAGATACCAGCTCAGATGCCAGGAGATGGAGCTCAGATGACCACACACGAGCTTTTAGATCTCAGGCACGACTCACCAAACTAAGATATAGAACTTAATTCTATGAACAACTCGTATATTATTATGATTGACTGAGATGTTCCATGACACTATTGCCCTAATACTTCATACTCAGGAAAATGAACCCTATGAGGCAACTGTTTATGTCTAAGAAGTATTTACAATTATGTCGCCATGTGCTTTATTACATATATGAATGTGTATACAGTAACACAGATGCATATAGGCATAGCATATATTTTATAGTGTTTATCATACTATATTACAAGTCATTTATTTTCCTTTTTTTCCTTTTCTGCTTTCTGTTCATATAACTTTGACTAAGCCATTTGAACTCCTGGTTAAGATCTGAAAGGATCTGGAATTCCTGGTGAAAGAATCATGGCTTTCCGTATCTCTACCCCTGGCTTCTCACACAGAATGGCCACAGCTTCAATGAGCTGGCACAGATTGCATTCCAGGTGTTAGGGTAAAGTCTAGGTTACCTACTAATGAATAAAACCCAACTCAATGCTTTTAAAGATTCACAATTGAGGGCAAGGACAGAGACAACAAACAAGGGAATAAATGTGCCATGAACAATTCCAATCAGTGTTGACTCTATGACAGAGGATAACTTCCCCATAGGCTTTCCTGGGGGACAAAGGATCTGACTCCTTGTTCAGTGTTGGACTGCTTCCCGTCACTTCACCTTGACCTTTTGCCCCACACCTGAGCGAGCTCCTTCCTTTGGCGTTGGTGGGAAGCCCCCAATCTCTCTTTGTGTACAAGAAAAAGCTCACTGTAGACCTCCTCCCTGTTGTGACCTTGTTGTTAAGTGCCATCAGGTTGGCTCCAACCCATACTGATCCCAGGCACAACACATTAAAACACTGCCCGGTCCTGCACCACCCTCACAATTGTTCCTATACCTGAGCCCATTCATGCAGCCATTGAGTCAATTCATCTTGTCGAGAAGTCTTCCTCTTTTTGCCGTCCTTCCACTTTACCAAACATCAAGTCCTTCCGGGACTGGTCTCTCCAGGCAATATGCCCATACTATGTAAGACACAGTCTTACCATCCTTCCCTTGAAGGAGCACTCTTGCCATTCATCTTCCAACGCAGATTGGATTGTCCTTTTAGCAGTCTGTGGTACTTTCAATGTTCCTCTCCAGCACCATCATTCAGATGCATCGATTCTTCTACAGTCTTCCTTATTCAACGACCAACTTTCAAATGCATATGATGCAATGGAGAACACCATGGCTCGAGTGAGGCACACCTTAGTCCTTAAAGTATTATCCTTACTCTTTGACACACCGAAGAGATCTTGTGCAGCAGATTTACCTAATGTAATCCATTTTTTGATCTCTTGCCTGCTGTTTCCATGAGCATTGATTGTGGATACCAGGAAGCAAAAATCCTTGACAACTTCAACCTCTTCTCCATTTATCATGATGTTACTTATTTATTGGTGCAGTTGTGAGGATTTTGGTCTTGACATTGAGTTGTAATCCATAGTAAAGGCTGCCATCCTTGATCTTCATCAGCAAGTGCTCCAAGTCCTCCTCACTTTCAACATGCAAGGCAGTGTCAACTGCATGATCCAGATGGTTAATGAGCCTTCCTCCAGTCCTGATGGCACACCTTTCTTCGTATCATTCCGTGTTGCTGATGATTTGCTCAGCGTGCAGATTGAACAATTACAGTGAAAGGCTAGAACCCTGACACGCACCTTTCCAGATTTGAAAACATGCAATATCCCTTTGTTCTATTTGCATAGCTGCCTCTTGATCCATGTACAAGTTCTAAATGAGCACAATAAAGTCTTCCTGAATTCCCATTCTTTTCAAGTTATCCACAGTTTACTATGGTCCACATAGTCAAATGCCTTTTCAGAGTCAATCAGACCCAAGTACACATCTTCCTGTTATTCTCTGCTTTGAGTCAAGATCCATCTAACATCAGCAATGGTATCCCTTGTTCCACATCCTCTTCCAAATCTGGCCTGAACCTCTGGCAGTTCCCTGACAGTGTACTGCTGTAACCATTGTTGGATGATCCTTTACTTGTGTGCAATATCGACAATACCCTTTTATAGTTTGAGTATTCTGTGGGGTCACCTTTCTTTTAAATGGGTACAAATAGGGATATTTTTGAGTCCGTTGGCCAGGTAGCTTGTCTCCCAAATTTCCTGGCATAGATGAGTGAGTGCTTTCAGTGCTTCTTCAGCTGTCTGAAAGAGTTTAATGGGTATTCCATCAATTTCTGGAGCTTTGTTTTTGGTTAAGGCATTCCGTGAAATTTGAGCTTCTTTCTTCAGCACCATGTGCTGTCTCCTGAAATGGTGGCCTTTCGAGTTCTTTTTATTATAGTAACCCTGTGTATTCTTTCCATCGTCTCTTGATACTTTCTTTTTTGTTCACCATTTTGCCAGAATCTTTCAAAATTAATATCTAATGCTTGAAATTTTTCTAGAATCCTTTCAGTTTCAGATATTCTGAGTGGGCTCTTCCCTGTGGGTTTCTGATTATAGGCTCTTGCATATTTTGTTATATTTGGCTTTGTCTCCTCAAGCTGCCCTTTGAAATTTTCTATTCAGCTTCTTGATTTCATCCTTTTTTTCTCATTTGCTTTAGCTAGTTTGTGGTTAAGAGTAAGGTTCAGTGTCTCTTCTGCGATCCACTTTGATCTTTTCTTTCTTTCATGTCTTTTTAATGGCCTTTTGTCTTCCTCACGAAGGATGGCCGTGATGTCCGCTCTCCACTCATCAGGTCTGTCACTAGTGTCCAATGTGTCCAATCTGTCCTTGAGATGTTCTCGAAATTCAGTGGGGTAAACTCAAGGTCGTATATTGAATCTTGTGGATTGTTTTAATTTTCTTCAGCTTTCTCCTGAACTTACATATAAGCAATTATTGGTCTGTTCTACAGTCAGCCCTGGTCTAAGCTTTTCCATCATGTCTTCTGACAGGTGTAGTCAATTTGATTTCTGTGTATTCTATCTAGGGATGTCCATGTCTCCTTTTGTGTTGTTGAAAAAAATGTATTTACTTTGAACAAGTCATGGAATTAAAAATATTCTACCATGTGATCTCCAGCTTCATTCTGATTACTCATCCATATTTTCCAATTATTGTTCCTTCTTCTTCAATTCTAACTTTTGTGTTTTAATTGTCAATAACTACCAATGCAAATTGATTGCAATTTCTAATCAATTGCTGACTGAAGTTTTTGTCAGAATTCTTCGATTTCTTCATTACTAGCCTGTGGTTGGTGAATAAAGTTGAATAATAGTTGTATTGATTGGATTTCCTTGAAGGCAGATAGATATAATCTGATCACAGATAGCATTGTACTTTGCGATGAATTTAGCAAGATTCTTCCTGACAATGACTGCCATGCCATTCCACTTGATTGTGCTGTTCCTAGCCGAGTAAATCATGGGATTTTCTGACGCAGAATGGCCAATACCAATCCATTTGAGCTCACTAACGCTTAGGGTATTGATCTTCATGCATTTCACTTCCTTTTTGACCACTTTCCGTTTTCTAAATTCATACTTCTCCAAGTTTCAATCATTGGAAGGTTGTTGCAGCTGTTTCTTTTTGACCTTGAGTCATGCCGCAGCAGCAAACGAAAATCCCCAAAGCCCCACTCCCAGGGGTTTTACCAGACTCGCGTCACCATGGTGGACTCCCCTCCAAGATAACGTCCCCTCTCCAGTCACTGTTCAAGGACCCTCAAACCCGAGGTGCCCATCCTCTGGAAGTATCTCTGCCAGACCAACTGAAACAGTGACCTTGTGGCTAGCAGCCCAACGTTTATCCCTGATAACCCCACCAGGGTTCCTCTCAGAGTGATGAAGGGTCATCTTTGATCTGATCCTATTCCATGTAAGTCAGAGTTCAGCCAACCAGAGCCTATGGGTCAAACCCAAATCATTTGGTGGTTAATCACGAGAAGGCATCAAGTTACCCAAGGATAGAGAGTTTCCAAGTAGGGCTGGATCAAGTGCACTATCACCTGCGAAGAGCATTCTACTTGGCATCCAGGAACCGGGCTCAGGGCCAGCTCCGGTGGTTGCTACGTTTGTGTTGTTGAAGGTTGGATGTTTGTTTTCTCATCTTTAAAAATGAGGATTTTCTTTCTAGCTTCTCTTTACTTCTCGTTGTCAGCCTGCCTCGTGTGTCACAGAATAAGACAATGTGTGTGAACCGGGAAGGTCTGATAGGCTGAGTAACTCTCTTGCACTTATTATCTAGCTGTCCCATCAACAGTACCAGATGCCTGGTGGGGAGCCAGGCGAAGGGAGTGTGCGGTACTTGAATGTGCTGTCGTCCTGTAGAAAGAACATGGTACGTGTTTCAGAATCAGAGACCCAGGGATCCAGGCCCGGTTCTACCCAAAGACCCAATTTCTTTAGGGATAAAACAGAGACCTTAATAGCAACCGCAGGAAAGGCTGGTTGTGAGCAATAAGTGAGCCAATCAGGAAAAGCAATGAAATAAGCATTCAATAAATGTTAATATTACTGGGACCTGCCACTGGAGAGAGGGCATCATGCTTGGTAAAGAGCTCCAGCCGTAGGAAAAGAGGATGGCCTTTCATGGGCTGGACTGACACAGCGGCTACAACATTGGGCTGAAGCATCTAAGCGCGTGGGAAGAGGGCACAGGACCAGGCAGTGGCTCATTCTTTGTCCATGGAGCCTTTGTCCGTGCCTTGTCTCACTGTGAGAACAACTCAAAGGTGATTATCCACAACAGCAGGGTTTCCAGACAGTAGCATTTTTATCATCTCGCAATCCTCACTGAAAGAATTGGTAGAGACAAGAGCATTTTACGTGAGAGCTTCTCAAACCCAACACACCAGTTGTGCCCCAATCCGGCGTCTCCCTCGCAGCAAAGCTGTCAGTAGCTATCTAGCAATGCAGTGAAAGCGAGAGAAAGAGATTGCGTTTCTTTTGAGAAATCATCTGTAAAGGATTGGCACGCATGGCACGAAAATATTTAATGTCTTTGATGTCCTTTTAATATTTTTATATTTAAAGTAGGACAGAGCACTTGCTAAGCAGAAAATGACTCTCAGAGTCAGAGATCTGAATAGTGTCGGTGGGGAGCAGCAGCGCGTGTAGTGTTCGGTTGCTTTGCAGTCATGGCCTCTTCAAGTGAGCAGACGGATGTGTTGCACGCGTAATGGATGTGTGGGCTAGAGTGAATGCCAGCCACTGTTATTTCTCTCCCCTCTGAGCCGTGCATTTGTAGTGCGGGTGAATACACCCCATAAAGGGACTAATTGATCTGGCCCAGCAGTAGGAGTAGCCATGTTGACAGCAGTGAGCGAGGTGCCCACAGGTGACAGGAGATGATGAGGCTGAGGTGCAGAATGCTAGCTCCCCCCCACTTTTAAATTGTCAGCTCAAGATAGAAGATTTACAAGCAGCCTCAACTTTTGGAAGCTAGTCTTTTCAGATTCAGAACAAAGAAAATGGATGGGGAAATAACCATCAGGTTAGTCAGTTAACTAATTAAAGCAGTTGAGTTATGATCAAACCAAGTCCAATGCCACCATGTCTATTCAAACTCATAGTGTCTCTGTGTTGGGTTTCCGAGTCTCTAAATATTTACAAGAGCACATAACTTCACCTTTCTCCTGCAGAGCGACGATGGGTTAAAAGCAGTGACCTTGTGGTTAGAAGCCCAACGTTTATCCCATAGCCCCACCAGGGTTCCTCTCAGAGAGGTGAAAGTCCATCTTTGATCTGATTCTATTACATTTAAATCAGGGTTCAGCTAACAAGAGCCTCTGGGTCAAACCCAGTCCACCAATCTATTTTTATAAATACTTATTGGCACCCAGTCACAGTCATTGATATATATATATTGCTCAGGACTTCATTTAATCTGTAATGGCAGAATTTAATACTTATGTAAAAATATGATGGCCCACAAAATGTACAGTAATGATTTCATGGCTCTTAAACAGGGAAAGAATGCTGACCCTTGATTTCTAGATCTACCAGAGATGTGTCCATTGCTTTGCTTAAAGTTGTTCTCAGGATAAGATTTTAAACACGGTTTTATAAACCTCCTATAGACTGGCTTCCTTGCTATGGTAACTTCATCACTCCACTATGTTCTCCTTACACTTTGTACTCAGAATGTGCTAGAACATTTCATTCCTGCAAGGAGTCACATGCATTTATTTCTTCTTGAAGTCTTCACACGTGCTGTTCTGTCTGCCTAGAACATTCTTCTCCACCTTCCCTTACTCTCTGGCCATGGTGACGTTTTGCTGATATCAGAGGGAAAGATGATCACCCCGGGTCCAGATGAGCACAGAGCATTACAGCAGACATCTACTTACTTGGCACAGAAGATGCAGGTGTTAAACATTGATAGGACCATTTCGTCATTTGGACAAATGCTCAACACTTAAGTTGCACTACATGAGAGTCAGCACTACCTGGAGTCTGCGGTGTTAGGGTGTCACCCACACTTCCGTGGCCTTCAAAGGTAGGTTCTCATGATCGCAATCTAACAGAGATTCTCTCCTGTCTCTCACAGAAGGAGGCGGGCAACCGTCACTGTAAAACACTGAAGAATCTTTTCCATAAGGAAGACTCGCTACTCAGGAAGAAAAATTTCCTCATGTAAATTAATCCCTTGGATAAGTTTTGACTACTAACCACAAGGTCAGCAATTCAAGGCCACCATGTGTTCCTTGGGAGAAAGATGAGGCTGTCTTCTCCCTTGAAGATTTACAGTCTCATTTGATGCCTCCCAAGCTTCACAACACACCTTAAAGGGAAAAGAATCATTGACAAAGAACCTGGCTTCAAGGAAATAAACTGGGAATACTTTAGCCAGGGAAGGTATTGGGAGATGACAGGAAAGCTATGTAGCTGGATAAAAACATTTCAGTGTCTCAGCACCCAGATGCTGACTCACTAAAAGGCTGAGATTTAATCAGAAGATGATAGCATAATCTATCCCCCCACCCCAGCCACTTCCTCACTCCCACAGCAGGGCTTAGGACAATGAACTGTGACCCAGGGAAGGTAGGTGAGTGGAATCTCCGTGTGGTGCAGAAAACTGCCAGGAAAGAACACATCAAATCATTTCCACTCGAACAAATGATGAGAGAAGGGATAAAACTGCACCCTGGCAAAGCCAGAAACTTGCAAGACCCAGAACATCCAAGCAGTCCTGTTGAATTCTGACTTTCACCGGTTTCCCTGGGTAATCGTGGGTTACAGGTCAAATATCTTCAAGACCAAGACTCTCTCTGAGGAATAGACAAGGAGGGACATAAAACAAGGACATGGGCCTTGTTAGAAACCTCTTGCACCTTTGGCTACATTAAACACAAAGCACAGCAACATTAAGAGTTATAGCAACATAAATCCTTCAGTGGAAGTCCCATTTACCTTTGTTTCTCTTACCTGATACCCATGTCTACCCTCCAACCTCAAGGCACGATACAAGACAGAACTGGTCTCAGAGATGCTGAATATTTTGGAATTATCAAACAAACGACTAAGAATCACTATAATTACATTATTAAGGACTCTAACCAAAAAAAAAAAAAAGAGAGAGAGAAAACATACAAGAAAAGATGGGCAGGGTAAGCAGAGAGATGGATACTAGAAACAAGAATCAAAAGGAAATCCTAAAAACCAAACAAACACAACCCAACTGTAACAGAATTGAACAATGGCTTTGATGGGTCCATGAGTAAGTTCCACAGAGTCAAGGAAAGACTCAGGGAGTTCAGAGACAGGTCACTAGAAATCTCCAAGTGGTCAATAGAAACTCTTCAAGTACAATGCAAGATTTTAAAAAAAAATCATAAACACCAAACGGAACATTTGATAATTGTGGTACAACTTCAAAGAAGCACAACACACATATAATTGCAGTACCAGGAGAAAGGGGGGGGGCACAAAAAAATACTTGAAGTCATCATCTCCCAGAAATTTCAAGAATTGGCAACAGACACAAAAGTCTAGATCTAGAGAACTACTCAGAAAACACTTTGTAGGATAAGTAATAAAAGCAAATCAATTAAACAAGCAATAGTAAGATACACAAATACACTCAACTCAATGAAGAGAATGGCTCTAGAAAAGTCTGTGAGTCTCACCAACTTGACAAGTCCTGTATGCCTGTGTCAGTCCGGGTAGACTAGAGAATCACATTCATAATCACGCATATGTATACAAGGGAGAGGTTTGTATACAAGAGCAATTGAACATTGAGAAAACATCCCAACTCAGTCCAGCTCAAGGCCATAAGTCTGATATTAGCTCATATGTCCTATACCAATCTATAAAGTCCTCTTCAGACTCACAAAACACATGCAATGAAGCCAAATGCAGGACAATCACAAGCCAGTGGGTAGAAAGTCCTTGGGTCCAGGAGTGTTATAAGCATCTCAGTGCTGGCAGGGGTCTCTCTGTGGCTTCTCTGGCTTCAGAAGTCTGGTTGTATCCATGTGGCTTATCTGGCTCAGGTCACTAGGGTAGTCTCAGGTGCCTTGTCACCTGCAATGTCTCCCAGGGAGTAGCAGAGAGAGAGAGATGTCTTCCATCTCTAAGGAGGAAGTACCAGGTTTCCCAGAATGCTTAGGAGATGGCCACGCCCATGCCCACACAGAAATCTCATTGGCCATTTCCAGATTGACAATTTAGACTCCACCCCAACGGTCTTAATCCTTACACTGACACCAAATTAGGTGACTATGACAATGCCCATCTGGGGGACTCCCACAGACAGCATGCTTGGTGGAACAAATTAGGTGCGAGCATTCAATCCATGTTATTTAAAAAATGTCAGTGCATACATATCTAAACATAGTCAATACTAACAAAAGACAACCCAAACCAAATCCATTGCCATTGCATCAGCCCTGGCTCATGGCAGTGACACGCATTCCGGGGTAGACCTGGGCTCTAACTGGTCTTGGTGTCTGTAATCTCCACAGAAGCAGGTTATTCAGGCTTTCTTCTTGGGTGCAGTTGGTACTGGGTTTGCATTGCCAGCCACTACCTTGGTCTACAGCATGCACCATCTGCACGGCCCAGGAACCCTACTATCAGCCTAGCCCATACATTACTATATGATTTCCAATATTCTCACAGTATGTGGCTGCTACCTAGAGCCAGGTTACAAGTGACATGCAAGTTACTAGTAAAAAGGAGGGGTGGGGGAGATGAGAAGGGGAGAGAGAGACAGAAGAAGAGAGAGAGAGAAACTTCCTTGTTTTATTAAAACATCTTTTAAAAACTTAGGTATTGATGGGTATGCACGTCATGTCTTCCTTGCTACCTGCGCCTCGGGCTTTGGGCTGTGGCTGGCTGCAGGATTACTCCAGAGGCAGCATCCCCAGGCATTCTGATGGTTTCATTCACCTCGGAAAGACACGGTAATGAAATCATTCCTTCTAGCATGTTCCAGGTCTATTAAATAAGCACGTTGAAGAATCCCCACGCCATCTGAGATGGGCTTGTCACATTAACCTAATCGCTGTCTCCAGGCTCTAGGCCGGACGGAGCCTTCGTGGGATGATTTTAAGAATTAATTATTTAACTTTCCTATTTCCACTTAATAATCTCTACAGATTAGTGCCACACGCTTAGGCGTTGGTGATTTGTAGATGTGTCTAATTACTGTTCTTGGTAATTCCATGCCTGGCCTCCTTTAAAATGCTTGCTTCCATCCAGGGGAAGGAGTGCCAAGCTAGGGCAGCTGGAGGTGGGAGCAAACTTTGTCGGACCAATTTACTAATACAACCTGGCACGAGGCTCGCTGCGAAGATGCTGCCTGTCAAAGGCTTAATCAGGGATAGTAATCTTGCCCACCGTTGCAACCGGGGAAGTCATTGTTTATGACTTCAGGGAGCCCTGTTTTGTTAACTTCAGAGAGACACTGAAAGAGAAACTCCTAGAAACGTTTAGAGAAGGCTGGGGAGAGGGTTATTCTACATCAGTGAAATTCTAAGAAGAATTCCAGCAAGTCTCCAAGATTGAATGCACAGCTAGTAAGGGCATGGTTGAGATTTGGAGGCACCCAATCTGATTCTCTACAAGTTCGTGGCTGTGCAATGAATTCAGGGCTCCGTTACGGCTACCCATCAGCCACGCCACGGAAGCAAAGACCTAGTGATCTGTTTCCCTGTAGAGGACAGGCTAGGTAGCCCTTTGGGGGAATTTCCACTCTTTTATGTAGGGATAGAGTTAATGGAACCTACCAACAACAACCACTTGACTCTCTTTTATAAAAGTCATTTTATTGGGGGCTCTTTCAGCTCTTCTAACATTCCATACATCAGTCATATCAAACAGATTTGTACATAAGTTGCCATCATCATTTCCAAAACATTTTCTACTTGAGCCCTTGGTATAAGCTCCTCTTATTTCCTCTCCCAGCCTCATGAAGCCTTGATCAATGATTTTTTTTGTTATGTTTATGTTGTATCTTACACTGTCCATTGTCTCCCTTCACACACATTTCTGCTATCTGTCCCCTTTGGGGTCGGGGTGGAGCTATATATCCAATCTTGTGATGGGCTAACTATTTGATTCTTGACCATGATGTCTCCCGAAATGACTCGCGCCTGACTGGTTACTGGCCCCAATTAGCAAGTTGCACATCTGTTAGTTAAACCGAGCTCCTGGGCATGATGCCCGTCACGGGATCAACTCACCCGGTGAGCTGAAGTTGCCCGTGGTGACGAGGATAAAGCGTTCTGCAGAAAAACCAGCTTCCCGATCGGTTTTTCCTTCCCTGAAGAAGGTGATCGGTTGTCATGCACCCAATTGCCTAGCAATCAACCTCAAGCCCTGAAGATAAACCACACCAGCATTTGGAGCACCATGAGGGAGTCCCTGATGGCCTCACCCACCGCCCAGCTAAAGCCAGCCTCTCTGGAGTTAAGCTTCATTGCAGCAGTGCCTGGTGATCTGTCTGAACTGGAAAGTTAGGCCCTATCCCAGGCCCTCTCCGGACGATGGATCTGAGTCTCTGGGACTGTGAATATGGTCCTTTTCCCTAGCACTAAATTTCTCCTAAAATTTATGTTCCAAAACGTTATTTTTAATGTTAAACAACCCCAAAATGCATTTTTCATGTTTATTGCCAGTGCATAAAATTACAATGCTGTGAACATTTTTAGCAGCATACCCATATCCTGATCCATAATTTAAAAGGTGACTTTAGTGTGGCAATAAATTCCAGGAGACACTGAAACCTCTGCAGAAAGTATATACATTAAGGGCCAGCCATTCAGCCAACATTTGAGGGGCAGTGGTTAATCACGGTGCTTCCACCATAAGGACGGTGGGAGTGAATGACGGTTCCTGGGTAGCTCTGTTGGTGACAGAAATACTGAAGGGTTGGATTTTCAAGAAGGAGCCTTGGCTTTCCAGCAGCTAGGCCTGGGATGCTAGTGGGAAAGTTGACAGTTCGAATCTTACAGCTGCTCCAAGGGAGAAAGATGGAGCAGTCCACTGCTGTCCAGATGCAACGTCTTGGAAACCATGTGTGGGAATTCTACTCTGTCCTTTGGGATCACTGTGACCAACTAGATCGACTATTCACTATGATCAACTAGATGGCAATGGGCTTGCTTTCAGGGGGGGGGGGCGGGAGGGGGCTTGCAAAATCTCCTTCAGGAAGGGGGAGGTGAAGTTTCTTACATGCTACTAGAGTTATTAGATCAGGGTTGGAGACTTGTGCCTTCACAGATTTTCCCCAATTAAAATAAAGAAATAAAATCCACAAGCACACATGTGTCGGCTGACTCCACTACAAGGTGAATGCCGTGTGTCGGGAGTGAGACTATTAGCTCTCGTTGGCTGAGTTGCACAGTTTGAAATTAATTTTTCCCCCTGTATATTTTGCTCTCCTGAGGTCCTGACCAATTGCCACTTTGTCGGTGAGCTTTTTCTAATTTTCAAGGAAGGTAGGTGGCGTGTGAAACAAATCAATTCCCTTTCAGAAACCAGATCTGCACGGCTTCCCACTTTAGCTTCTGCTGAGCCGGATACAACTGAGATCTTTGCTCCAAAGGGTACGAGGCCCAATTAGGAAGCCAAGGGATGATGGAAACAGTTTTGCTGGACAAAGGAGCCACACCCAGGTGGCTTTCCAAGTGGACACTGCGTCCTGAGGGAGGCTAGAGGGGGCTTCTGGATAATGAGCCCAGCACTTGGAAATGGACATCCAAGTGCTGTCCCTCCAGAAAGGGCTTCGGTGTGGCAGGCAGGTCATAGGCAAGTGCGAACCACAAAAGGTACCGGAGATATTAACATAACCCCCAAATTGCACGTGGGCTGGAGATGGCTCCCCACTGTGCTGGAGATGGCTCCCCACATCGGCAGCCTTACTCTATTTCGGCTGATGCTGCCTGGGACGGTCAGAGGCATTGTTGCTCTGAAAACGGTAAGTACCATATAGAACACCCGCTCCCCCCAACCCCCACGGGAAATTTGGCCTGTTAAGGCTTTTCAGATCTGATGGATTTTTTTAATCTAGCTGCCAGACTGCTTTGAAAGCTAAATGGATACCCACCAACAGGCTGCCCGTCAAAGCTTAACAACTCCAAGTATGAGGCTTGGGTGGACATTTCTGTTCTCCCCCCAATGGGGTGTTTGGCTACTGTCCTCATTAGGGAGTCTTCTTGGTGTTGGTGTCTGTATGCAAGTGGGCGGCCCTTTTCTTCCTAAATATTTACCTCTAAGGGACCTTTGAATTCGTTGACAGATGAATTTGAGGGGACGGTACTGATGGCTTTCATGCAGGTGAGTGGATAAACTTACACGCAGACCTCGGCAGTGCACATCTTACACATCTGCCTTGTGCCCGTAGACAAGATCAGAGGGGGTGTTTGAACTCGCGAGGAAGCATAAATTTAGGAAAGTTGCATATGAGGCCAGGAATCACTTTACCTACAGCAACTGAGGGTCCAGGCTCCCCGAAAGACACCAAATGAAGAATCCCTGTGGCCGTGACGTTGGAAGGCTCCACCGCTTTCTTCTTGGCCCGATGTTTGACAACCAGCCAGGAAACCTTTCGCCACGGCAGGAAGATCAGCAAGTGCGGAGCACAAAAGAAACTGGGGAATTCGCCTAGCTCTCCTCATTGCCTGTGGGCGTGTATTCATCCCAGGCTGAGCTGGAGATGGCTCCCCACACCCTGATGGCTCCCACTGCTGAGTGTGGGAGGCAACCAAAGACTTCTACTGCTCCTGGCTCAGCAGATCCGCTTCACAGCAAAACAGCCTCTAGTAGGTTTTAGAGTCGTGACGCTCGTCCTGTGTACACTGTGAAGCGATTGGAGTTTGCCGACTCCAATCCACAGTTCTATGGAGGTCCCATCCCCATTGCACGCTTCACTCTGTTTTTGGTGGTGTTGTGCTCTAATTCCCACCCAGTTTCCAGACCCAAGGCTGGCAACGTCCCTGCCCTCATCTTACTAAACCCATCAGCATCGTAAGAAGTTGATGGTTACCCCATTTACCTTCTTACCTCTCTTTTACTGGGGTAACCGTGCCCACTAGCAGATCTCTACTGTCTTCCTTTAAGTCCTCCCCAGTCTTCTTTGCTGGCTCCCCGCTGTCCACGCTGCCCGGTCTCAGGATGGCATTTGGGGGTTTCTGGTCCTCCCTATCTGCACTTCGAGGGATGTGTGCAGGCTTGACCATCATCTGTGGTCAGTGACTACCAGATTTTGTCTCACGCTCTGATACTCTGCCCGCCCCCCACCAACTCCACTTATGAGTCCGGTTACATATTGATAACTCCACTTGGATGACTGCCTCTGCATCTTAAACTTCACATGACATAAAAATTCACTCTACATTTTCATCCGAGATTTTTCCATGGGCTGATAAATGGCAGTGCCATCTTTCCCGTTTCTCAAGTTGAAGGCCTGCGGGTCGTCCCTGACTCTTCTCTCGGCTTCATTCTCCCACGTGTCACCCGTCAACATGTCCTTGGCCCTCAAAGCAGCCCTCATCTGCTTACTTCTTTCCTGTCACCATTGTTTCTTGTTTGGATGATTTCCAGTGCCTCCCAGTGTCTCTCTCTACTCCTGCCCCTCAGCAATCTACTTTCCACGGCAGTGAAGGTTAGCTATAAAACTTTTAAAATCCAGCAGATCATGTTAATTCTCTACTGCAGGGCAGTGAATTTTTCAACATGGCTCTTCTAGCTATACTCTTTATTACGCTCACCAAATTACCTTTTCCTCATGGGGCTGCGTTAGGAGAAGGTGGAGGAAGACACTGATTAGTATTCTGTTGTGTGTGACTGTTCGCAGGACTGATTGTGATTGCCATCCTGCTGGTATAAAAGGAGCTATTTCCCGAGCAGAAAGGGGAAATCTCACCGCCAGCAAAAGAGAAGAGCCAGGAGTGGAGAGTGTCCTTTGTGCACCAAGATTTCCTGTGCACCGACTCTCCTTGACCCAGGAGATAGATTTGACACCAGAATAGCAATGGAGTCAGGAGCCTGAGGAAAGCACGGAAGGGTAGACATCCAGCCCACAGAACAAGGCAAGCAGAGGGCTTTGGGAAAGGAGGCTGGCTTGTGGAGTGGGGAGCCTCTGGGCACTTAATTGGGGGATCTGGGTTTGCTGAGCTATGGAGCTGGAGTTGAGTGCCTTTGGATCGAGGTTTATAGCTCTCTGGGCATTATTGGCGGCTCTAAAAGAGCTCTGTAACTTTTCCAATGCAGGGTAGCTGACAGGCCCTGAGGCGGAAGCCAGAGAGAAGCTGCCTACAGCCATGGCAGAGAAGTAACTCAGCATTTCTTGCTAAATTGTAACCTGTTCTCTTCCCTAAGAACGCCCCAAAGGGTAAACACTATCTCTGAGCTCTGTGTAGCCATTGCCATGAATTCTCAGGCCCAGCAGAAAAGCAGGCAATGGAAAAGTGGAGTGGGTGAGAGGAATGGTTGGTGTCAGAATAAGGTAAAAAGAAGTGGGGGTGGAGGCAGTGCTGATATTTGCCTTGTGACAATCATCCTTGGGAGCCAGAGGTCAGATGGGGCTACCACACCATATCCTCACCTACCGAGAGCACACCAATAGCTTAGTCACACACGTGGAGTCAAGTTTCAATGCATTATCCTATCACCGCCAGTAGCAGGCCACACGCCCCTCTCTAGGTCCATCTTCTACCATTCCTCCCTGCCCCCAGTGTGCTTCACAGCTGTTCTAGAACATTCCAAGTTTGTTCCTTCTATGGGCTCTAGTATTTGTTTTTCTTCATATAGACTCCTGACTCACCTGTCCAAAGCACGCTATCCCCCTGTCATCACATCATTTCACACTGTCCTAATTTCTTCTGTCTATTGCCACTATCTGCAGTGGTCTTGCCCATGTGTTATTTTCTTGGCTTATGGTCTTGTCTCTGTAAGCTAAAATGAATGCTTCCTGAGACCCCAGACCTTACTCCTATATCTCTCTGACACTCAGAACAAGGATTACTAACTGAATGAATGTATCTGCAAGTGAAACTTAGACGGACTCACACATACTCTTTGCCATTTTAGGAGGGTTTTAGTCTTCCTTACTTAACTACAGTGAAAACTTTTTAGAATTAAGCATTCTGTTTAATCATTTTTTTGGTAGGAAGATCAAAGAAGAATTGATGCATTTGAATTGTGGGGTTGGCAAAGATGAGTGAAAGTACCATCGACTGCTAAAAGAACAAACCAATCTGTCTTGGAAGAAGTACAACCAGAGTGCTCCTTAGAGGCAAGAATGGGAAGACTTCATCTTACATACTCTGGATGCTGTCAGGAGAGACCAGTCTCTGGAGAAGGGCATCATGCTTGGTAAAGCAGAGGGACAGTGGCAGAGAGGAAGGCCCTCAAGGAGATGGACGGACACAGTGGCTGCAGCAATGGGCTAGATCATAGGAACAATTGTGAGGGTGCTGCAGGACTAGGCACCATCCATTGTGCGCAGGATCCCTATGGGTCTGAAGCAACTTGATGGTCCCTAACAACAGCAGGGTCCTTGCATAACGGAGCCCTGCTGAGGCAGTGGTTAAACCTTCCTGCTGGTCATTAAAAGGTCAATTATTGGAGTCCATCCACCAGCAGCTCAGTGTAAGAAAGCTGTACTAATCTGCTCCTACAGAAATTAAAGCCTTAGAAATATATTTTTTCAAGTAATTTCTTTATTGTGAATCAGATGGGGACTTTATGTGGCAGATCATCAGTTTTGTATCCCATGGGTATCAAGTTAGCAAACCCTCCTGATACACTCTCCCCACCTCCCTGGCTTTCCCTGCTTCCTCTGGTGGATGATTATCGCCCCCGTCACCTACTAATCTCTAGCCTATTGCTTCATCTTCCCTCCCTCACCCTCCTCACCCACATTAGTAACCTCCAAACACTGCATGAGACCACTGAGTTAAAGAAGAAGAAAGAGAAGGAGGGGAAGAGGAGGAAGAAGAGGTAAAGACTTTCACAGCAAATCTTTAGACATCTTATTGGATGCTTCAACTGTCCTTTGGGGTTGAGTTAGAATTGCCTCCACAGAAAAAGCTTTGAAGTCATTGCCGATTATAATAAATACTTATTAATAAATAAACAGATATATGATATGTTTACAAAAATCAAAAAAGCTGCTTTCAAGGTTTCTTCCCACAGGACAGCCATGTCCTCCCGTTTGCTTCCAGTTAGAGTCAACAGAAAGCAAAACTGTATGAGCAAAATAACCTAACCTCAATAAAGACTTTTCTCATAGGGTCAACGGATGCTTACATCAAATCTCAAGAGCAAGCAAAATGATTAATAGAAGAAAGCAGAACTAGGTAACCTGGGGCCAGGGGGACAAGCAATGCGGTTGGTGTTAGATGTTCGGACTCATAGTCATTGCTATGTTCCAGCCCATTGTTATGGCCACTGTGTCCACCCATCTGGTCAAGAGTCACTGCCCGTGTGCTTTACAAAGCATGATGGCCTTTTCCAGGACCTGGTCCCTCTTGATAATATGTCATAATACAATAGATAGAAAAATACAATTATGAAAATCCTCATAGGACCCACGGAGCAGTGCTGCTGTTAATCCACTTGGACATTCACTCAGTTAACATGGTGCTGACTCCATGCAGAGCTTTGACTGTAGAACGTGAGCTGGAGACGCTGTCGTGGCTTTGGGGGGTAATTGGCCAATGAAAGAGACACACAGTCATACAAGGGTTCAGGTCATTACAGTATCAGGTGGACAGTGGTAAAATAGGAATTCTCAGGAGCTATGGTGGCCCAGAAAGAATGCTTACCAGCCAGGAGGCTATGAGAGTGTCCCAGAAGAAGGGGTTGGCCATATGGTGCTGGTGCTCTGCCCATCACCTTTTAATGAGCATAAGAATCACCTAGGAAGGTTATGAATCCTTGCAATTCCATCCCAAAGATTCTTCCAGAAGCCCTGGTGGTGTCTGGTGTTAGGCACAGGATTGCTAACTACAAGGTCGGCTGTTTAAATCCACCAGTCACTCTGCAAGAGAAAGGTTCCGACTCATCTCGCCCCCAAAGGGTATTGATAGTCCAGGAGTCCCTAGGGATCTGTTCTATCCTATCCTACAGGGTCGCCAGGAGTTGGATCAACTCAATGGCTGTGAGTCTCTAAGATCTTAATGCAAGTGACCTATAAATCACATTTTTAGAAACTGTAAAAATCAGTGGTTCTCAACCTTCCTAATGCCTTGACCCTTTAATATAATTCCTCATGTTGTGGTGACTCCCAGCCATAAAGTTATTTTTGTTGCTACTTCATAACTGTAAGTTTGCTACTGTGATGAATCATAATATAAATATCTGATATACAGGATATATTAGGCAACCCCAGTAAAAGGGTTGTTCGATCCCCAAAGAGATCATGACTTACAGGTTGAAAACTGCTGCGTAGATCTTGAGTAACTGCTAGAATTGGACTCTCTTTATGTTTTTGTTACCTCACCTCTCCATCCATCTCCCTGATCCGTGGTCATTGTCCTTTAGCTGTCCAAACCTCAGGCCCCTCACCTGTGCAAGAGGGGGTATTGATACCAATATAGGGGGCCATTGGAAAGACAAATGTAATGGGGCTGAGCCGGCAACACTATGCTTCACACAAGGAAACACTCAATAAGATGGGGAGGTATCAGCCCTGTCAGCGTTACCATCAGCTTGTTCAGGAGAGAGGGATGTTGTAAGCAGAGACGATACACGGAGGAAAGCCAAAAGGCAAGTGAGAAATTTGGTCATTAGGACCAAGGTTGCTTAACATAAGAGAATAGGAACGGAGCTCACTAGTCCAGACCAATAATCAGTAAACCTAGCCCACTGCCTATTTTTGTAAATAAAGTTTTATTGGCACATCATCTTACTCTTTACGAATTGTCTGGCAGCGTAAGGTTATGGGTTAGACTGCTCACCACAGGTCAGCAGTTCAAAAACCTCCAGCCACTCAGTGGAGGAAAGATGAGATTTCTACTGCCCTAAAGATTTATAACCTTGGAAACCCCCAGCAGCTGCTCTTCTCTGTCTCAGTGGGCTGCTATGAGTTGGAATCGACTCAGTGGCGATGAGTTTGGTTTCAGTTTGGGGTAGTTGCTTTTGCATTAAAACAGCAGCATTGAAGAATGGCGAGAGAGCCATTAGAAAACACGTGCCAACCCTCAGTCTACAACACAGGTGCCCAAACTTATTTGGCCTATCGTCTCACGTGTCAGGAAAAAAATTAATTTCTCAGGTCCACCTTGGCAGTGAACATTTCTGTCCTATCACCTGTCATCAAGAATACAGTGTAGACAGCTTCTTTTGCAGCCCTCCCCCATCATTCTGGTGCTGTGTGTGTGTGTGTGTGTGTGTGTGTGTGTGTGTGTGTATGTGGTATCACCCACTGTGGGAAACCCTGGTCTTGGTAGAGTAGTGGGTGGTTGGGGTTTGGGATTCTGAAGCCTGATCATTGGAATGTGAATCCCAGTTCTGATATTTACTGGTTGTGAGACTTTGGGTAAGTGTCAAAACCTCTCTGTACCTCAATTTTGTTCTGAACATAAGAACAACCACAGTTCCGTCTTCATGGAGTTATTAGCTAATATAACTTTTCCATACATTCACTGCGATTTAAATGAATTAACGTGTGTAAGGTTCTTAGACCATTGTGTGGCATGAAGTCAGTTCTCCTCAACAATTTGACATCATCCTGTGAATGCAGGTTCAAGCTCACTGCCAGCAAGTTGAAATCAATTCACAGCAATCCTCTAGGGCAGGTTAGATCTGCTCCTGTGAGCTCCCTGGACTGGAACTCTTTATGGGAGTAGAAAGCCCCATCTTTCTTCCAAAGAGCAGCTGGTGTTTTCAAACTGCTGACCTTGTAGACTGCAGCCCAATGTGTAGCCACTATACCACCAGGACCCTTTCAATAAAGTTAATGGCTCAAATGTATTGCTTGGTATTGAGTGGGTTATGGAAACTGATGTGGATGTGTTTTTTTCTTGCTATGGAATGGGGCCAAGAAGATGGAGGTGGAATGGCTCTTTGGCCCACACAGTTTAACAGCTGAAACGGAAGTCTCTCAATCACGCCCTTTGCAAGCCTTGATTATTTCATCTATGTGCATGACAGCAAACAGAGAAACACCCAGACCCTCCAAAGGGGTTTAGCAACAAACACACCATCTACCACAGACACAACCAAATTCTATTTATGCGAAGAGGCACTTAGTTTGTATCACACATATAATTTTATTTTTTCACCCTGACCACCTCTCTGTCTGCTGCCTCAGCTGTGGTGGCGTTCTCTGAATACACACTGTGGGAAATAATTTTCTCTTTTCTATTTTGGTTCCTTCCCCAACCCCTTCTCCTCTTGTGAATCGATGCCTTGCCCAAGATGGCTCTGTTGGACGGTGTTGCAAACAGATCTGCTACATAGGTGATGATCAATATAAGAGCAACTTTGGGAGGCAGGCAGCAGGGATGCTTGATGACTTACAGTCAAGGGGATGAACCTTTCTGCGGTCCAGGTGACTCAGTGGGGACTCTTAGGACCCCTACTCCATAGGTTGGATGTGAGTGGTAACTCAGGTAACATATGTGAAGTACCTGCCACAGGAAATGTATGGTAGTTCCACTCTCAACCAGATTCCCACTGGTAATGACCCGACTCTCTGTACAGATGCTGTGGTGCTTACATAATCTGGTGTCAATTTGAGAGCATTATGAGTGAAGGGGTGGAATCTGACCTGTCAATCAAGAAATAGCCCATGAGGCCTCTGTGTAGGCATGGCCTTCTCCTGAGAATTCTGGGAACTCCTGTATTTTCCTTCTTGGAGATGGGAGACTCTTCTCTCTCTCTGCTCACTCCCTCTGAGACATCCCTGAGGAGAAGCCACATGGACCTCCCCTCATGCTACCAGACTTCTGAAGCTGGAGAAGCCATGCAGAGATCCCTGCCAGCGCTGAGATGCTTACAACGCCACTGGATCTATAAGACTTCCCACCCACTGGCCTGTGATCATCCTGCATTCGGCATCATTGCATGTGTTTCATGAGTCTGAAGAGGACTTTATAGATTAGTATCGGACATATGGGCTGATATTGGACTTAGGGATTTGATCTGGACTGGGCTGGGATGCTCCCCAATATCCAATTGCTCTCGTATATAAAGCTCTTCCTTATACACATATGTGTCTTCCTGGATTTGTTTCTCTAGTCCACCCAGACTGACACAGAAGCCACTCATGACGACCCCACCGACAACAGAACGAAATGCTGCCCAGCTCTGCACCTTACGATCACAACAATTGTGTGTCTGAGCTCATTGTCGCCATCACTGGGTCAATCCATGGAATGTAGCATATAAAAATCTCCCAACAAGCGATTCCCTGACTTACTTTGACTTTTCACAGGGAGCCCTGGTGGTGTGGTTACCTGTTGGTCCAGGGGTCAACAGTTTTAAACCACCAGCCACTGCAAGGAGTGAGATGAGACTTTCTACTCCTGTAAGGGGTTACAGTCTCAGAAATCCAGAGTAATCTGTCCTATGACATGAGTCAGAGTCAACCTGATGGCAGTGATCTTTTTTATTAGTTACAACAGTAAAATGTTAAAACAATAACAACAAAAAATACAACCACCATTATATCAAACCTGACTCATAGGGACCGTACAGGACATGGTAGAAGGGCCTGTGTGGGTTTCCGAGACTGATTCTTGACAGAAGTAGAAAGCCTTAGCTTTCTTCCTGGGCCCCGCTGGTGGTCTTGAACTGCTGACCTTGCAGTTAGCAGCCCTGATCGTAACCACTATGCCACCAGGGCTCGTTAGCATTTTGGAGCAACACACCTCCTCATCCCAAGAACTCGGCAGTGCAGAGCTTCTGCTCTCATGGGGACATCTCCTTTTCCTCGAGAACATTTAGGCAGTTTCGGACTGTTATTAAATTAAAATGTTTATCCCTCAGGAGAGAAAACAACCAACTCCCACGCCAATTCTATTTATAAACAAAAAGCTCTGTCCCTCCCCCCGGCCCCACTCAAATCTTCTCTTATGTACAATCGACATTGCACGTGTGTGCGTGTGAGTGAGTGTGTGTGTGTGTGTGTGTGTGTGTGTGTGTGCGTGCGTGTTGCCTTATATGTTTGCTTCAAAACTGAGTTTATACTTGGGCTCAATTTGAGAGTCACTCCTCATTTTGTCTTGGGCCGGAGCCAAGACCCAGAGAGCTCTTGGCAGAGGGAATGCTCTTGTGCTGTGGGTGCAGCCATCCTCCTTGGATGGGGACAGCTGGGAGTCTCTGCAGCAGAGACAGACAGGACCATGTGTGGCCAGCCATGTGCTCGCTCTCTCTAGGGGAACACCAGACATAGCTGGACTTAGCGGTGGTCCGTACGGTCGGGATGAACACCCAGTTCCTCCTGTGCTCTGCCCCAGCATCCCCATCCCCAGGCCAGCGGTTGCTTGACAATCAAGGGGAGATGGCTCTTGGGAAGTTGTGTCCCCAGGCAGCAAGGCTACATGGACACAGAGAGGAGGAACAGAGATGAGATGCCACACTTCTGGCCCCACTCTGGATGCAGAGCTGGTGGGAGAGGGCATCAGACACCATGTGTTTCTAGTTGAAAGGACTGTTCCTGAGCCACAGGCAGCGGCATGAGGCCCCAGTGAGAGGTCCTCGGGCAGACAGACCAGACAGAGACAGAGGTTCACTTTTGCTGGTTTCCTATTGGGAGAAAGTGGGGCTGCCCTGGGAGGGGAGGGAATTCACAGGCTCCTGGGAAGATGACTTCATGCCCCACCCACTCTTCCATGTATTGCCGAAAAAAAGATACCCATGTGTCCAAAGGAAGGGGCCTCATGGATCTCCCAGATAAGGTCCTTTAGAGACCCCAGGATGCGACATCATAGACCCCATGAAAGGAGATCCATGGACTCCAGGAAGATACATCAGGGACCTCAGGAAAAAGCCTCTGTAGCCCAAGAAGGGTCGGCATGCACCCTAGAAAGAAACCTTCCTGAACCTCTCAGGAAGAGCCCACTATATACTCCAAGAAGGGGGCTCCATTAACCCTCAAAAGGGGCCTTCATGGACCTAGGTACACCCCCGGGAGGGTACCATCTTGGGGTCCAGGTCCTTGCCCTCCCAGGGCTGGGAGGGGCAGAGGAAGAGGGCCAGAGCTCCGCATCTGTGCCCACTGTCTCCTGTTAGAAGGCACACATGTTCACATTTCTTTAATTGCTTTGCATGAAAGCGTACTCTCCCGGCGCCATGGCAACCACACTCTCTAATCTGATGTCAATTCTACCTGTGCTGCCGATGGCACCAACCTCTCAGAAGTGGTGGCCGTGCTGCAAGTGTGATGCTCTCCTCTTAGAAAAATCGTCATCTCAGACTGAACCCCACCCCCACTCCGGCCCACCAGTGGACGTTCTGGCCTTGCGATGACGGAGCAGGGACCAGGATCTGCCAGGCAGACAGCCTTACCCAGCCTCACGGATTCCTCCTCGGCAACACCGAGTAGCTCCTAGGACCCGTCGCCCACCCCCCTTCCCAGTTTCCTTGCTGGAAGTCAGAAGTTATGACATGCCCAACCTCACAAGGCTCTGCTCGCTGCCTGGCATGCATGCAGTGCCACGGAGTCCCTATCGATCTCTGAGCAGCACAAACACTTTGTGATGTGACCGGCTACTATCTTACAGGTTGGCGATTCAAACACACCTGGCAGTGCCGGGAGAGAAAACCTGTAAAGTTTACAGACAAGAAGTCCCAGGGAGCTTCCATGGGGGTCACCATGAGTTGACATCTTTCGAATGGGTGAGGAGGCCCTGGGAGGGGTGCAGACAGGGAGAGAACTTGGCTGCTACCGAAAAGGTGGGAGGTCCCAGTCCACGCAGTGATGGCTTGGAAAAAAGACTTAGGGACCTACCTCTAAAACATAAGCCACCGAAAGCCTCACAGACACAATTCTGCTCTGATACACATGGAGTCGGCAGGGGTTAGCAGGGCTTCGACGGCAATTGGGTCTTAAGTAGACACAAGCAAGAAACATGGCCTTATACGCTCCCCTCCCTTGACTCACAGCGATATGGATGGATGAAGACGGGGTAGGGTAGAATCTGAGGGCTGCTCCTCTCTGGGTCCCTCGCAAAGCTGGTCCTCTTCACATTGATGGGTGCGTTCGTCTAGGTTGACTATGGAAAGAAATCCAGAGACACTCATATATATGTAAGAGAGAACTTTATATCAAGAAGTAATGATGCATCAATAAAACACCCCAGCCCAGTCCAGATCAAGTCCATAAGTCTGATATCAGCCAATATGTCTGATACAAGTCCATAATTTCCTCTTGAGATCCATGTGGCACATGCAATGATGTAGAATGCAGGAAGATTGCAGGCCTGTGGGTGGAAAGTCCTGTGGATCCAGTGGTGGTGGTGGAAGCATCTCCAGGGCTCTGGCTGCCATCAGCGTGGCTCCATGTGGCTTGTCATCAGGAAGGTGAAACAGATAGAGACTTTGTGTCCCACTTCCAGGGAGGAAGAGGGTCAAGCTCCCAGAATCTTCATGAGAAGGCCACGCCCACAAGGAGGCATCAATCAGGCGGTGATCTGATTGACAGACTATATTCCACCTCTATAACCAATTTATCAAGTCGACTTGGAATGACGTAACTATGCAGTGGCCAAGGAGGTGTTTTGCCCTATGTGGCAGGAGTCATCTCATGTTATGCCCAGGAGTCTCCCCTCCCAGCATCCCCCCCACCCATATCGCTGATGCCCCACCCGGGTCACCTGGACTGGGCCAGCCCACTTTCCCCTGAGAGCCCTGTGCTGAATGCAAGGCCCTGTGGGTGTGTCTAGGCCCCCATGCTATCAGGGAGGTGAGCCAGCCCTGGGAAGCCTCTGACGGCAAGCTTAGGAGAGATGGAACCCACTGTTGGCATGTCACTTGATGGAAAGGGAAGCAGACACACCTGTCCCCCTGAGAGATGAGAGCTCTGTGGTCGACCCTCAGAAAGGATAGCGTCTGACCCAGTGTCACACAGCTATGAAGGGGCAGACCAACTTCCACTTGGGGCTTGTGGTGGGCTCCCCTCCCTGGAAATGGGAGAAAGTGATGCTGGCAGCTGACACCCTGTGGGTCGTGCCCTGTATGGTGCCTTAACCGGACACGCCCGCCACGGTGGTCAGGAACCCTTGCTGGAAATTCAAGTCAAGATGCGGGGAGGAGGGAACATGTCTCAGAGAAGGCAGGAAATGGGGCAGAGCATCCTCCCATCTGGGGAAAAACACTTAACAATGCTGGTGTGGAACCCAAGAGGAATGTATACTTGGTCCTAGGTTCCCAATTGGCTAGTTTTGACCTCGTTTCTACGCAGTCCTTGGTGACCCGGTCCGTGTGCTACAGACCACTGGGAATTTAGACTCCGTTCTTTTCAGACGCACACATCCTTCACAGGCCACCACAGAAGGCCTGAATGTGGAAACCCCACAAAGTGAATTCGGCTTGACCCCAAACTCCCGTGTAGCCACGGGATTTAAGACTGGAACGCCCTAATGTAAGAAGCAGCAGGGACCACTAGCCCCAAGGCATGGAGCTGGTAGACGTTGACTTTGCTTGGAATCACTTGTCTTGACGGCACCCAGGGAGTGGTGGCCTGGGACTACCACGCACTTGCCGTGTCCATACCCTCCTTGCTTCCTGAGGACAGGCACGAGTCTGGTGGGCATGGCTCGGCCGTTACCAAGACGCGCATATGATTTCCAGGACCCCTGGAGCTAGATGAGCTTCCCCAAACTCTCTACTTCAGATAACTCTGAACCCTGAGCTTAAACCAAACATACCCCTAAACCTGTGGCAACTGATAGCCATCTACAGCCGACTCAGTAAAGAATAGGGGGAGTGAGCACAGTTAAGTGCCCCATTGAGGAACTTCGTCTGTGAGGGCAAATTGATGATCACAACTGAAAATGTGAAATCAGAAGCTTGGTTTATATTCACGGGGAAATCAAAAACCTCACTGCCATCAAGTTGATTCCAACTCATAGCCCCCCTTTAGGACAGGGTAGAAATGCCCCATGGGTTTCCATGACACTCACCCTTCAGGAAAGTAGAAAGCCTCATTTTTCTCCTGTGAGAAGGCTGGTGGTTTTGAACCGCTGACCTTTCAGGTCACAGCCCGATGTATCATCAACGAAGGGAAGAAATCCAGAAAAGGATGGTGAGTGTGGTTGGCAAAGTTGTAAGAATGTAATCGAAATCCCCGACTCCCGCACTCTGTTTTGTTAGGTGCCAATCATTTGGTTCCAACTCATAGGGAGCCTGGGAACAAAGTAGCTCCTTGTCCCGTGCCGTCCTCACCATTGTCTCTAAGGTCGTGCCCATCACTGCTGCTCTGGGTGCATCGCCTTGTTGAAGGTCTTCCTTTTCCTTGCAGGCCCTCTACTTTGCCAAGCATGACGCCCTTCTCCAGGGACTGGTCTCTCCTGAGAACATGTTCAGAGTACATGAGACAAAGTCCCCATCCTTGCTTATAAGGAGCATCCTGGCTCTATTTCCTCCAAGACAGATTTGTTTGTTGCTCTGGGAGTTCATAGTACTTTTGATATTCTTCAACAACACCATAATTCAAATGTGTCAATTCATCTTCGGCCTCCCTTATTCAATGTTCAAATTCCACGTGCATATGAGGCCACCATGAAAACACCATGGCACGGGTGGGCCACAATTTAGTCCTCAAAGTAACATCCCTGACCCAATGCGATCTGCCGTATGATCTCTTCACTGCTGCTTCCATGAGCATTGATTGTGGATCCAAATGCTTGACAACCTGAATCCTTTCTCCACTCATCTTGATGTTACCTATTTGTACCGTGGTAAGGATTTGGGGTTTTCTTCATAGCGCATCATAATCTATACTGAAGCCTGCAATACGTGATCCACATCAGCAAGCGCCTCAAGTCCTCTTCTCTTTCAGCAAGCGAGGTTGTGTCATCTGCATATCTCAGGTTGTTAATAAGTAGTCTTCCTCCAATCCAGATGCAGCATTCTTCTGCATATACTCCAGCCTTTCAGATTATTTGCTGAGCATACAGATTGAATAAGTCTGCTGAGAGGACACATCTCTGGCATGGTGTAATTGCTGTGAGTTTTTCAATAGCTATAAAATATTGCATATTCCGAGCATGATTTCCAAGAAATGTGTGATCATTCAGTGGACTCAGCATGGGGCCCCAGGGCCAAAATTACCCCAGCTACTCCGTGAATCCAAAGCAGCCACGTGGAAGACCATCACGATACATCATTAGAGCCAAAACACCGCTATCAGCTTGAGGCGAAAGACCACAGAGAACTGGAACTTCCTCTTGCTCTTGCTAGCCAGAAATATCCGGAGTTCTAAAACACGGATGTTTGCCCTCCTTTATACACGACAAAAGTGCCATCTCTACAAAGCCTGACTGTGCGAAACATGAGCGGTTGGTGGACTGATCTGTGTTTCCTTTCTTCCCAGTGGACCCCATGGGCGCTGTCCCCATGAGCGGACGGTGCCTGGTCACAAAGCAGGACACAGCTCTGCACCACTCCCCCCCTGCTGGGATCCATGGGGTGGGGGCGAGGGAGACCCTGGGCTCTGGTGCCTTCCCTTTGCTTTGTTCCCTTCCCTTTCCGAAAGCCGAGCTTTCCATCTCCTCCGAGGCAGTTTGGAAGAAGGAAAGAAACTCTCTAATGAGCAGGAAAAGGGAGATTGCCAACTCCATGAAGCCCCTGCCCTGCTTTGGCCCACAACTCAGATTGTGTCACCAGGGTGTGCTAGAGGTGAGGTTCTGGGTCCAGGGTCAGAAAGGGGGGTGGGGTGGGGGAGGGTGAGTGATTGCTGCCCAGTGCCCTGTGTGACTCCTGAGCTGACCACACAGGCGGCCAGAAAGCCTCTGGAAAGTTCTAAGGACAGTAAGAAATGGAACCTGAAGGTACGGTCAGGAGTGGATGGAGCTCAACACAGTTCAGACATCGCCATCAACTTGCTTTCTTGGGGCAGTCCCCAGGAAAGACCCATGACGGAAAAGGACATCAGGGTCAAGTCGTCCCCTTACTAAAGGCAAAAACACCCCCACTCCTGGCATCTGTTCTGACGCAGCTCTCCTGGGCATTCCCAAACTGCCAACCTTTACGGGAACCGACTGACACACTTTCTGCCACAAATGAGCAGCTAGCGGATTCAAAATGCCCACCTTGTGATGAGCGGCCCAGGGCTCAGCTCTGTCTACCCTCGGGGCTCCTTCCCGAGAAGCAGGGTGCAGGAAAGCAGCTCAGTTTGTTCAGACGTCTCCCAACACCGCCCATTGCTTGCTTTATTTTGGGGTGGGGGAGATGGCATTTTACTTCCTTCTCGAAGCCTGTTCCCCCTCCTCCGGCAAGAACGCCCTGTCAGACACTCCACACGGGGCCTCGCCTACAAGAAGGACTCGATAAATAATTCGTGGCCATTATTTTTAATTTGGGGAGTGTGAGAGGAGGACTCCTGTGGGGGAAGGGGCTTTGTTCTTTAACGCTTGTCCAGCCTGACAGGTGTATCTGTGCAGATTCTCCAGCTGCTAAGGACAAAATCCACTTTGGTTACGTTAAAGGGGAGGAAGAAGAAGAAAGAAAGAATGTAATTTATTGGGAGAATATGCCACAAGCTCCCAAAGGAAAAGGAAAAGTGTAGAATCCGGTCTCAGGCGAGACAGGAACGGGAAATGTTGCAGACCTTTGGAGAAGCAATGGATGGGCAGAGCCAGGATGAGTCATCCTTTGCGTCTCACCCCTCACAATTCAAATTCCAGGGAAATGGAACCATCTGGTCCAGATTGGGTCACATGCCCATCTCCTGGCCACAGAGTGGTGAGGAAGCTTGGCTGACATCCCTCAGCCCTGGAATCCAGGAGACAGGAACAGGACCTCCAGCGCAGAGCAGGCGCTATGAGCTAAACAGGCACAAAGTCTTCTACCATGGGCACATTGGAGTCTCAAGTTCATGGGCATGGCAGTCCACTGCCAAGGAGCAGAACTAGCCGGTCCTTTGTTTTTTCCTTTCTCGCTATTCCTCCATCTTCCTTCATTCTTTCCTTTCCCTTCCTCTTTCTCGTTGTGAGCATCACATAAGGGCGGACCATGAAAACACATAATACACATTGGTGCTAAGTGTTCTTTGCTGGGGCAGTGTGTGGGCAGTAGACTAGTTAGGGCCTCTTCGTGGCATTGTCTCGGTGTTTGTGTCACCAAACCTGCTTCATACGTTCCTTCTAAGGGTTGAATGAGCTCATGCCTGTGTGTGTTTAGAAGTGGACCAGACACACAGTTGGTGACCAATCCCAGCCTTTCAACCTCTGACTTCTGAAGGCACAATGCTTTCCGCACTCAGTCGCGAACTGCAGGATGGGTGGTTCCAGCCCAGGAGGACAAAGAGCTGGCACTTGGCTCCAAAGAAGATTTACAGCCTAGAAAATCCCACTCCATCATATGGGGTCACTGGGAATTGAAATCATCATAAGAGTACCCACTGACAACAAAGGAGTCTTACAATAACTGTTATTATTGGTACACACACACACACCAACTAAAAAGCACTAAAACTCTCAGCGTTGTTGGATGGGAATCCTCCCCTGAAAGTCATGTTGTTGTTATTTTTAGGGGCCTTCAAATCAGGTCTGACTCATAGCGGCCCTGTGTCCACATAGAATGAAAGCCCGTCCGCTCCGCACCGTTCTCTCAATCCCTGTTGAACTTGAGCCCGCTGTGGCAGTCACTGTTATCAGTTCGTCTGGCTATTTCCCATTACTCTTCCACTTTACCATGCGTGATGTCCTTTTCCGGGACTGGTCTCTCCGGACACCACGTCCGAAGCACGTGAGACGGAGGCTCTCTCGCCATTCTCGTTTCCAAGGAGCACGCTGGCCATATTTCCATGACAGATCTGCTTGTTCTTCATACATGGAAGGAATGTGTTGCTTTTTTGTGAGCACTCATTCCTTCTCGTGTCTGCCTTTCCTGTTCTTGTAACGTGACTTGGCATTTGCTTCGTTAGAAACTAGAGCATCCGAAGAGCATCATCCTCCGCAGAACTGCCCGAGGCCCTTTGGAAGAAGGCTATGGGCAGGAAGCACGCCATTCTTGTGGGAGTGTCCTGGAGGGGCAAGCCAGGCTGCTGGACAACACCTCACATCTGAGACCCATGACTGCCGCTCACCAGCCCCATCGGATTTTCTCCGCTGTCCGCCGGTGACCACGAGTGCAGCCAGAGCACCATCCACGAGCCAAACAAAATCCGAAAATGGAGAAAGGAATGAAGGAAAAAAACAGCCTCCCACCTCCATTTCTGGCGTATTCTCATTTTTATCGCCAATATGTGCTTAGATGGCAGTATTTTCATCGCCCCCCCTCCGGCCCCCCCAGCTCAGGAGGTGAGATACAGCCACACCAGGCTCTGTGATTGTGGGACCTCAGAAGCTGAGACGTCAGAAACAAGAAGGATGCAGAACGATGAGGTGGTCAGGATTCTGGGCGCAGGAGAAGAAATTGCCCCAGGACATCATACACAGCGGTCTTCCCTCGGGTCAGCCCAGAAATGAACAAACTCTTCTGAGGGGGGGGGGGGTTGCTTGGAGAATAAAGAACTAGACTCCATCTCCTGGCTGTCCTGACACCCCCTCACGCCCCTGTTCCCCCACGTCTCTCTCTCTCTGCCTGCATTTCCTTTTAACATGCCAGTGGTCCAAGTGAATAATGATGTATTTTGTGTTGTTGTTTAAGAGAAGCCTTTGAAAGCCATTCTGAGACTGGGGTCCAGAAATCTAATCTTTGTTTGATTCTGTGTTTAGTGGGGATTCAAATCCCAACTTAATTTAATCTTTCGACTTATCCTGCAGGTACTGCCTGATTATATTCCATTGCCACCCGTAATAGGATTTCAGGGACAGGATTTTGCTATTAGTGCTTTGAGAAACAGAAGCAGAACAGAAAGTTGTCACTGGTGTTAGTCAATGAAGCCCACTCTAAATGAATGACTGCAGCCACGAAGAGCTTTCCCACCGCCTCGTCTTAATAAGCTATTGCCAGCCTACACCTGATCTCCAGGAAACCTTGGAGGCCAGCTAAGAGGCAGAATTGGAAAGCCTTTACCCAGAGATGTGTTGAAACAGCCCACCCCGATAGCAGGTGAATTAGTAATTTGGGGTTTGTTAATAAAGTTGACAAGCTGCACCACCTGTCCTTCTTTGGGACTGATCAAAGTTGGTCATTTTTAATCCTGTATAAATAATTTATAGTCCAGGGACCTGGGGGAGGGGTCCATCTTTGTAATGAGGGTGTCTGGGTTAAAAGGTTGGCTTGGCTCCTTCTTTGACTAGACTCATTTTTTTCTTCCATAAAATGGGGCCAGGGACCCCAGCACTCTCCTTGCATCTTTGAAAGGTTACATGAATTAATTCCTGGGAGAGCCCACAGGGGGAAAAATACTGCACATCAAATGTATGTATTCAATATTATCATTATTTTTTTTACTATTTTATACTATCATTTAATGTGGTGTCACTCTTTTTTAAGAACTTTTATTATTAATCATTTTATTGGCAGGCTCTTAAAAATCTTATGACAATCCACCATTCAATTGTATCAAGCACACTTGCGCGCAGGTTGCCATCCACATTTCCACTTGAGCTCTTGGTATCAGCTCTTTTTGCCCCTCCCTGCCCACCCTTGTCAATCCTTGATCAATTATAGATGATTGATTGTGACTGGGTGGACACTCGCAGAGTGAATTCACCTGCTACTTGCCAAACACTTTGTCTCATGACGTTGGCTGCCATTCCTGCAGGGGATAAGCATTCTTTCCACTTCCTTCCTGGCTTCCCTGGGACGTTTACTCCCCTTTCTTGCCCATCCCTGCCTTCCACGCTTCAGTTTAAGGACAAATGCTGTCACTTTGGGTCCAAGAAGTATAGCCCTTTGAAGTGGTAGTATTACTGGAAGGCCCCCCAGTCCCACTGACGTTGACTGTATTCTGACTCATGGCCACCACCGCCCCCCACCACCACCATCTCGTGTTTCCAAGGCACTTGCAAGGGGGGTTTGCAAAGGAGAAAGTCCTTAACACAAGTGCCAGGGTTGGGTTGTCGGCGTGCAGGCAAAGCTTTCGACAGCACTATAGGTACCAACTGGAAAACAACGAAAATACTAAAGTTTTTAACAATTAAAGGATGACTTAGAAATAGAAAGTGTATTATTTTAAACACCAAAGTATACTTGTACATAGTTGTAAACAAGCCTACTTGTAAAAAAAAGAAAATTAAGTGGGAACCAGGAAAACAAGCGTTGATGATGGAATCGGGAGCTAGGTGCTGTTTTCGGAGCTTTACACGAATGCTCTCACCACATCATTACAACCCAGGAAGCAAACTGCTAATTTCAAAAGGAATTTAAGGAAATTGCCCCCAGAGACGAGGAAGAGGAAGGGAGTAGCAAAGGTCCCTAGGATGTTTTAAAGAGGCCAGGCACATCTCTATTGTTATGGTTTAGAATCGGCCTCACATGCCCACTTTGTTTCAGCAAAGGAAGGCAGGGCGTTTATCTGCCACAAGCAAACGCTGACTTTTCCGAGCGCACCTTTGAGCTGGATTTGCTCAGTGACCCAGCCCAGGACACTTCGCTCATCGCCTGGCCTCTGTTGTCATTTGATCCCTAGGGTTCGCTGTGGCTTGCTTGCCATTCAAAAATACATGTTTTTAGAGTCCTTTTAGATTCAAAGAAACAATGGCAAAGACAGGGCTCAAAGTTCCCATGTGCCCAAACATCGGGACCCTGGTCCCCATGTTACAATCACAAGGTGCATGTGTCATGATTAATGAGCATGTTTACACAATGGACTGCTAACCACAAGGTTACGAGTTCAAAACCTCCAGCCGCTCCGTGGGAGAAAGACAAGGCTTTCTACCCCCATAAAGAGTTACTGTCAATCGACATTGACTTGATGGCAGGGAGCTTTTTTCGTTTAGTGATGCAATGGGGAACTCTGGTGGTACAGAGGTTAAGTGCTAAAGGAAAGGTCAGCCGTTCGAACCCACCTGCTTCTCCATGAGAGAAAGATGAGGCAGGCAGCTTCTAGATAGTCTGGGGCAATTCTACTCTGTCTTATAAGGTTGCTGTGAGTTGGAATTAATTAGACAGCCTTGAGGATCCCTAAAGCCTACACATTACTCATATTTCCATCCTTTTTACCTAATGTCACTTTCCGGTGCCAGAATCCCATCCCAGGGACCACGTTACCTGTCATCATCCTGTCTACTCAGCCACCTCTTGACGGTGACAGTATCTCGGACTCCTTGGGTTTTTGATGACTTTGACAGTTGAGAGAAAAAGCAGTCAGGTATTTTGTAGAATGTTCCACAATTGTGGTTTTAATGATCAGACTAGGGTTATGGGTTTGGGAGAGGAAGGCCACAGTGGTAACCGTGCCATTTTCATCATGGCCTATCAAGGGCGTCTGCCATCAACATGACTTACCATGATGAATGTAGACACTGATCCCCGCCCCGGCAGCATTTGTCAGGTTTCTCTACTACCAATGACTCCTTCCCCCCTTTCCATACCAAACTCTTGGCACAGAAAAGACTGTGGGTGCCCACATTAAGGGTTAGGAGTTAAGCTCCACCCCTTTGTACTTCCTGCACACCCACTGTTCTTCATTGCCAGCGAGCCAATTCTGACTCCTAGATGACCCTGTGGGCAGAGCAGAACTGCCCTATAGGTTTTTAAGTTTGTCAATCTTTATGACAACAGTGAGCCTCACATTTTTCTTTGGAGCAGCTGGTGGTTTCAAACTTCTAATCTTGCGGTTAATAGCCCGATGTATAGCCCATGACGCCCCCAGGGCTCCTGCACAATAGGTTTGTCTATTATATCCTTTTAAAAACTTATTTAAATCCCCATGGACTCATGGATGTTTGTTGTCCTCAGTGGAGTCTTTATATAATCCTTTGTTTACATTGTTTCTTGTTGGTATTGTTTGCTCTTGATCATGAATGCAGTAAGCTAAACCATGTCCCATTCTCACCCTGAGGCAGCTGAAGAGAGTAAACCTGTCTATCGCTCTCCTCCTCTGTACCATGGACTGCCAAAGGAACAAAGAAGTGTCTTGGGAGTGACACAGCCAGACTGATCCTTGGAACCGAGGATGGTGAGATGTTGGCTCGTGCACTTTGGGCATGTTGTCCCGAGAGCCCGGTCCTCAGAAAGAGCCATCATGACATTGGAAAAGAAGAAACCCACCATGAGATCGATGGACACAGTGGCGGCGACATTGGGCTCAGATATCCCAGCGCTGTGAGAGTGCCTCAGGGCTGTGCAGCGTGTGGTTCACTTGCATGCACTTTAAGTCAGGGTGTGTTTGCTACCACCTAACAGCAACCAGGTCCCACGTGTGCTGGCTCTCACTGTGCTCGCACCTGGCCCAAACACTATGGAACTCGTTTTATTCACGGTTGACTATCATCGTTCTTCCAATCACGAGCATGAAGGTAGGGATGTCTCCTACATCTGTGAGGGATCAGAAAGTCTCTTATCTGCTTCCCATGACTCCAAGTCAGCTGCCTTCCTTATTTCTCACTGCATCCACTTCTTAATTTTTCACACACGCCTCAACTGCCTTCTCTGGGGGGAGTGACTTCCTTTATATGCCTAACAGGTGATTAGGAAGACGATTCTGAAACACAGATCCATTCATGCACTTTCTTTTTCAGCGCAAACCTCCCTATACCGGACTTCTGCCAACACTTTCTTTCCTTCGACCGCCTGTAGCCCAAAGCCAGTTTTCCCCATCTCCCTCTCGGGTTATACCCACTGCCCGGAAGTCAACTTCAACTCTTCCAGACACGGTAGGGCAGAGCAGCATTGCTCCCAAGATTCCCAAGACTCTGACGTTCCAGCAGCAGACTACCACGTCTGTCTCCTAGGCAGAAGCTGATAGGGTTTAACTCCTGGTCTTTGGTCAGCAGCCTGACATTTAACCCCTTGGTGCCACTCTGTTAACTGTTTCATTCCTCTACGTCTTTTCAGTTGTTTCTCCATCTCAAACTACAAGCACGCCCACATCACCATCACTGGCTTCGTCGTCGCTTTTAACATGAATGTTTTTTGAATTCTGAGCATGTCCTGTAAGCCACTTGCACGGGTTCCACTGAATCCTGTCATCCACTCAGTTGTGTACGTATTATCATTATCCCGTGAATGGTGCAGATGATCAATCCACTCAGCTGCTAACTGAAAGGATGGAGGTTCAATTCCACCCAGAGGTGCCTCAGAAGAAAGGTCTGGTGATCTGTCTCCAAAAAATAAAAAATCAGAGCACACATTCCACCATGACAAACATACCAGGGAAAAAACAAAAAACACCTCACTGCCGCCAAGTCAATGCTGACTCGTAGTGAGCTTCTGAGACTGGAACTGCTGGCAGGAGTGGAGCATCCCATCTTCCTCCCGAGGAGCTGCTGGTGGTTTCTAACTGCTGACTCTGCGGCATGTAACCACTACACCGCCAGGGACCCTGGACACCTATCGGGCCGCCATAAGTTGGAATGACTCTAAGGTAACTGGTGGTGGTGGTGGCTATTCTTAGCCCCATTGACAAAATTAGAAATAGGGTCTGAGAAAGACAGGTACTCGAAATACAGGTCATGTCCCTACGCAGCCACCCACTTGCTGCCATGTGTCAATCCAGCTCATAGTCAACTGACAGAACAGAGTAGAACAACCACACAAGGTTTGCAAGGACGCAAATCTTTCCAAAAGCAACCTGCCTGGTCTTTCTTGCATGCAGCAGCTCGAGGGTTTGTGTCACCAAGAGAGTACTTTCCCCACTGTGCTGCCAGGAGGCCTTGTCTGAGAGCGACAGAGAAGCCCCATTGGCTGGAAGCACAGGTTGCAGAATGAACTCGCAGCTCCAGAGGAGGTGGGTTCCCTCTGCCTCTTGTTCCCTTCCTGCTGAGCCCGGCACAAAGGCACTTCCCTCAAGTCTCCTTCAGAGGCCACAGACACCCCTACTTCTCATTCATGCCTCTCCTTCCAAAAAGCAGTGTTCAAACACAACAGAAACCACCACCACTACCAGACTGCATCTTCAACCCCTGCAGAGGAGAGGGCACCAAGCCTGCAGATTATCCCGAGTCCCCTGGCAGGGACATTTGAACCTGAGCTTGCCTTAATCCACGCAGTGACGAACAGCTCAGCAGTGAGAACCTCGGGCTAGGAGGTGGAGGGGTCTCGGGGGACAAGCCAGGCATCTGATCTGAAGTCCACCCCCCGACTCCCATAACGGCTTCAAGATCAGCAGGACAGGACACTGATTCTGGCCTCAAAGATTTTTGATTTATTTATTGTTTTTAATGGGCGGGAGCAGCCTTCTTGCCAGCTAGGTAAATAGTTCATGGGTTATTTATTTTATCTCTAGTCCTGCTTAAATTGAGTTCAAAATAATTAGATAACCCTGCAAAAGCTGCGGCTGGTACTAATTCCACTTAATGATTTTCTTGTGTAGTTGCCCAGAGAAAGGGGGTTATCTGTGAAAACAAGCCTTAAACTATTAATAGAGAGAAAACGCCATTTCAGCAGCTCACCCCAGGTGAAGGGGCGCTGGTCACTATCAGGCCCCGGGCTGGCCAGGGGGCCTGGGCCCTCACTTGCCCCAAAGGCCCTTTCCTGCCCACTTGAAGTTGACTGCTCCATCCCAAGCTTCACGGGCAACTTGCTCCCAACCCCTTACACTATTTGTGGCCTTAATTGAGGGACCTAAAAAAACAAATTAATCACCCCGGCCCATAAAAATGACAGAATTCATATGGTAGCATTCTTCATTCCCTCCAATTTGTTCTCCTGAAATCCCCGTGGCGATTTATTTGCTGAATGTGTGAGTTTTCTCTTTCTTTCTTTCCTCCTTCCGTTCTCTTCCCCCCACTCCCCACCCCCACCCCCCACCCACACACGGAAAATCACAAATTGTTGTCAAGGTTAACGAGTTAATATTCTCATTCAATATTTATTTTTGAGGGAAGACGTGGAAGCGCCGCGACCGTTCCTGTTCTTCCCTCCACCGCAAAGTCTGGCTTCTTAATCAAAGTGACAAGGACACTGTCCTTTGGATGATACTCGGAATCATCGAGACTGAAAAATGAGCTTTATTAATCAGCAAACCCTGATTAATTATTATAAAGTGCGGCGCCTACATTTCTGTACATTTTAATAATTCCTGCGGAAGGCTAACAATGTCCCCCGTGGTTTGGAGTCTTTGGGGTTTGAATTTTTCTAAGCAATGTCACAATAAATAGTCAAGAGAAGCACTGTTCTCTCTTTAATCCACTCTGCTTCAAGCCGGCAAGCCAGGCAAAGCCTCCTTTTTTGTCCAATTTCCCATCTATAATTCATCATTTGCATACAAAGTAAGGAGTTCAGAATCAGCAGCTTCATCAGTTTTCAAAATACCAGGGGACAGCGGGGGTGATTTATCGCAGGGCACATTATCTAGTTCACACAATCAGGATATTTCTGTGGAACACAGCCTGTCATGATTTCTGGATAAGAGCGGCCTCCCAAAAACTCCACTGAAGAAAGGCCACCCGTCTGATGACCTTCGGTCCGTCCAGAGTCCCTGCTGTTTACCCAGACATGTCCTCCCCGCGTCCCCATCCACAAAGGAACACAGCCCACTCCAGAAGGGCAGGTGAGCTTGTACACGACACATGCCTGAGGCTTCGGCACCATGCCTGGCAGGCATCAGACAAAACTCACTCACTCACTGCCAGTGACTCGATTCCAAGTGATCGAGCTAGACTCTCCACCTTGGCTGGAGTGGTGGTTCCACCAGGCCACGCCACTTAGCTGGGGTCACTTTCTACCCCTGGTAACCCCATGCCCATTAGAGAGCTGGGCTCCATGGGGTGTCGCTTTTGTAATGGTGATTTTTCGGAAGGAGATTGCCAGGCCTTTCTTCTGAGGAGTCGCTGGGTGGACTCAAAGCACTGACCTTGGGCTTAGTGGACAAGCACATACGGTGTGCTGCACACCATGGGAGATACAGGTGTTAAAACTTGGAAACGGAAGACCCGTGTGTTTCCCTGTGCATAAAGTCTGCTCCAAATTACATGCTGAGTAGAGGGTTATCAAAATGGCAACGTATGGTTGGGCTTCCAAAAATTCATGGGAAAATTCCATGATCTCTCCATTCCACATGTCCATAACATATAAAACTCCCATGCCTCTCATGTGAGAATAATGAGGCAAGGTTATAATGAAAAGGCACACACACACACACACACACACACACACACACACACACACAGATTTGACAGGCTGGCTCCTGATCTGAGAATTTCTTGGGACTTAAATGCTGAGGTCTTAACAATGTGACCGAGTCTCCAGCAGCTTGACAATCGGCTCACTAAAATAGGGGCTCCCAACACTCAATGGTGATGAGGTAGCTCCAACTGGGGATCCACAAGCTACCACAGGGCCATCTTATACGGACATTTATCAAATCTGAAGCTTCCACACATCCACCTTGGCTGATCTTCTGGGAAGCGAGTCTCAAGTTTGTCACACCCAGTAATAACAAGGTGAAGTTTGTAATAACCTAACATGTAGTAGCAATGAGTTGAAATATGCCGATGCTTTCATATTCCTACACCTGAATGGGCCACTGCCTTCATGGCAGACTCAAGACCATGGAGAGGGGTTTGGGGGAATCCCTGCCACAGACGGCTACACAGGTGTGAAAAGAGAAGTGCGTCATGGGGGAGTGAGATAGGAAGCTTTGATGTCGGCTTGCACCTGTGTAGGGGTAGTCGAGCTTGTCCACAAGGTCACATGCTGATGCCTCTTGGTTGGTGCAGTCTTTTAATCAGAAAGAAGCTGGCAACTTCCTTCCCTTGTCCCTGCCCCATCCACCTTCCTCCTTGCGGGGCCTCTGTGCCCCTCTCCAGTGGCAGCCCCACGTGGGCCACCCACCTCAGAGTGCTGCCAGCGCCCGGCATGTTTCCACGGGTACTTGGATCCTTGCAACTCTGCACCCACCAGCCCGTGACCCTCCCGCCTCCTGCTTCACCCTCTGCATCACAGGCCTGCAGCTGCACGAGTCTGAAGAGGACCGTGGCGACCATCGGACTTGTGGACTTCAGTTAGACTGGGCCGGGATGCCTTCTTGATCTAGTTATAAAGTTCTTTCTTATACATACAAGAGTGTCATCGGGTTTGTTTCTCTGGATAACCCAGCCTAATTTGTGGAAGCTTCAAACAGAAGGGCCTCAGGCAATTTCACAGCATTTCCTGCCACCAAGAACCCCTGGGGAGGAATGGGGTAGTTCCATTTCAGCCTAGGATCCATGTGGTGCAGAGAGACAGAGCAAGGAGCATGCAGTGGGATCTCCATGGACAGACAAGGGCAGGTCAGTGGAGGGAGCATGACTAGATGATGACACCAAAGAGCAGATCCCCGACTCCACTCTGCCTCTGGCTCCTGTGCATGCGCAGTGCACATAAAGGATACTCCTGAGAAAGAAAGGGGGACCCTGAGTGAAATATGTTAGTTCCCCCATTTGACATCTTAGGGACTTGCATCAATTATGAATTAGATCCCTAAGTTATCCTATTTTTAGATGCCATCAAGTTGATTCAGCCCTATCGGGACCCTACAGGACCAAATGTGACTGCCCCTCAGGGAAGAAGATTTCCCTGTTGTAATCTGTACAAGAGCTGATCCCCGGGCTGTCCTGCTTGCCAAGCTACTGGGTGTATCCAATCGCCACCATGGAAGTCATCAGCCAAGTGCTCAGCTTTTGTTCCATTAGATAATCCAAGGAACAGCGCTTGGATAAGATGAAGACGTGTCTTTCTCTTGTGTAAATCAAGTCTGTTAATGCACATTCTCATCCAGTACTGTGTCTCTGGCATATCACTGGGGACTCAGGATTCTCGTTGGTCTGTCATGCTTTCCGTGAGGCTTTCCGCATGAAGCTCTGCTTGGGTCCAATGTGGCTGCTGGAATGCCAGCCATCACTTTGGCATTTCCGTGAAAAAGGAAAACGAAACAGGAACAAAAGCAAAGGACAGTCAGAGCTTATATTTATTGATGCTCTCCTGCTTGCACGTTCATTTCATGGATGAGATGTATCGCCAAGTGCGGCTGTGAAGTACGGCCCCTTTGCTGGGTGCCTTGCCAGCCTGAATAAAACCAGAGATTGGTCACAAAGGCAAGGGGGAAGGAATAATATGAGCAGAGCAGTGAGCAGTCTCTGCCACAAAGTTCACAACACAAATTAAGCTGGCTTAGAGAATGCGTTAGGCTAGTTTCTCTAGAGGAGCAAAACCAGAGAAGCATAGGGATCAGTATATATAACATACTGTCATTGAGCTAATTCTGATTCAGCGTGACCCTAGTGGAAAGAGTAGAATGGACAGACTGTAAATCGTTACAGAGAAGCAAGATGAGTTCGAACCACTGCCTCCTTTGGTGAGCAATCAAGTATTTAATCTGTGGGCTAACAGGGATCCTAGAAGTATGAATACATTCATTTCAAAGAAATGGGGGCTATGGAGGCTGGGAAATCCCAAATCTCTGGTTTAGACATCAAGCGAGAGACTCTCCCTGACCCACATGGCTGCAGGGTTGGCAGACCCACAATCTGCACGTCAGGCAGCAGGCTGCTGGCTCAAATCCCAAGAATCAGCGGTCGTAGGCTGATGAGTCAGATCCAGGACTGAGAGGTGGTAAGCTTTACCAGGGATCCCATTCATATTGAATTCAGGTGACATCCTCAAGGCAGCCATCCTTCCAATCAATTGGCTGACACATTAGATTACCAAAAAGAAGGATGATTATGTATTATGTTTGCCAAAACCACTGAGCTGCGGGGCCTAGTCAAATGGACATACAGCATCAATCATCATAGGGAACATCACAGATATTATTTCTCCTTACAAACTTGATCTTGTGGCCTCTTGTACCGCCGTCATCCTTGATCATATCTCCCCTAGAAAATCACGCCAAACCCACTACCATTGAGTCCATTCTGATGCAGGGCAAGCCTAGATAGGGTTTTCTAGACTGGGAATGTTTACGGGAGTAGATGGCCTCTCTCTTCTTCCACAGAGCCACGGGGGGAGGGGGGGTGTCACAACCATTGACCTGAGAGTTTATATCTCAATGCCCCACCCCGCAAGGCTAAAAGGCTGCAGTCTCCAATGGAGCACACGATTGAGATATAACCCACAGCCTTTCCCACAGCAGAGACCTGGTGAGCAATGATTCCCATGTGTCATTTGTAATTATGGGTGCTAGAAGCAAATGTAAGTTTTCCTTCTCAGTAAAATGCTTTTGCAATTACACCAGTCTAAATGTACCTCCCCACCTCCGCCCCGCCGAAAGTCCTGTAGGTGAATCCCTCGGCCATGATATTTCTGGGAGACACAGTCCCTCTTGCCTTCTCAAGGCAGACATTTCTATCAGGCTGTGGTTGTTAGGTGCTATGCAGTCTGCTGGGACTCACAGCGGCCTGAGGCACAACAAAGGAAGGCATTCCCCAGGCCTGGGCCAGTCTTACCCTTGTTCTGTTTGAGCCCCCAGCTGCTGCAGCAGTTGAATCAATCCATCACCTGGAGGGTCTCCTACTTGTTTGCTGACCCTCAGCCCTCAGGGGGGAGACCTTGTAAAATAAAGTGGGGACACATGCAGGTCCTGCACATGCTGATGCCTTACCACTTTTGCTAGTGAAGTTCAGGAGTGACATCTGGGGGACCCCGGATTCCTGAGCCTCCGCACCATGTTTGCATTTTCCCCTGCAGAAGTGCAAGTTCTAATCACAGATAACGAGTAAATGAGATTATGATGTTAGCTTTCTCCAGAGATAACAGCAGTCCCGGTCATAAAACTACCATATGGCAGATTTGGCAGTCTTTGCCGCCAGCCATGGATTAATTATCACACAGACAGACTCTGGTCCCCATTTGCGAGTGCCTCCGGCCCCCTGTGGCAGGGATTGGCAACCCAGTGAAGGCGAGAGCCTGTATTATGTTTGCCAGAGACACGATGTGACCTTACTGGGGCCAGTTCTGTCATCTCTTAAAATTTAGCTCATGATTAAGTTTATCATTTCAAATAAACACAAAATGTCAGGGCTCTGGGTCTACTTAGCATGGAGAGCCCAAACCGACCTCTCTCTGATTTAAGAGGGTCCAGGCCAAGGAAATGAGCTGATTAGTTCTCCCATCTGACTTTTATTAAGAGTTATCAGATAATATAGTGAGGGTTAAATCTGTTCCAATTGGCTGGTTGCCACACACCAACCCACAGGGTATCCACCATGCTTGCCTTGGCATCTCTGAATTACTCGCTCTAAGCAGGCCCACTGGGCGGGTCACCCAGGAACGTTGCCTTTCTGCCTGGCATCTACTAATAAGGGTCAATTCCACCCATCTTTATCAAATCCACTCCCATGTTCCCTAATTCTTCATCACTTGAGGATGCAGGTACCCCTTGGAATGTCCTGTTCCATCGTTCACTGACAAGGACAGATCAGAGCATGGACCCATGTCTCCCCCTGTGGATCTTTAGTGTCCATGCCCCTGTCTCCACCCATGCCTTACTGCCATTCAGAACTGAGGCATCCAGTGTGGGGCACCACACTGGGGCATCCAGACCTGGGGCACCAGAGTGCTGGGTGGTTTGTTGCTCTTTGTTCATTGTTCATTCAATTGGAAACCACTAAGTGAGCTAAAGTTATAAGGACACACATTTCCTTGCCAGCTGACCTCCAAATATGTTCCTGCAGATGGGATCCAACCAGTTGGAATTTGTATTGCAGAGACTGACTGAGTCCAGCAACTCGTTCCTTCGTCCTGTCCTTATTTTATGAATGCCCCAGCATACTTGTATGCGTCAGCACCACGCGGTGCTAGCTAGACTCCAGGCAACCATGAACTTGGAACAGAGGTCGAAACCACAGAATCCTCCTAGCCTATTCATCCATCGACTTAGTCAATCAATATTAAAATGCCTACTTTGCCCCTGCCCTCTCATCTGACTCACCTCAGAGATCAACTTATCCCTAGCTTTATTTGCAGATCACGTGGTTTGAACAAGCTGAGAGCCTTCCCACCAGAATCTGCAGCCCTGCTCCCCGATTAGACGTGCTCCTTCTCCACTCCATTGTACCACAGTATTCTCTACTTCACTGGTCGTCGTCTTCCATACTTCTGCCCATGCGTCTCTTGCTCAGAAAACAAACCAGAGCCTCCAGTCTATGCCTGCACACCTAAAGGGGGAAACCAATAATAAAGAAGCACGGCCAAAATTGCAACGGGTAAAGAAGTGATGATTTGCTAAGCCTCTAGCCGCCTAGCGAGCATGGAAGAACCGCGAAGGCTGCAGCTATCTGTTGCCCACACTGCAGCTCCTCAACGTCCAGTCCACATGCCCACAGGGCAGTGCCCAACACCTATGTGCTCATCGATCAGCTGAGCGTTTCACCCGTGTTGCCAGGAGGACTGTCCCCAAGATGATGAAACAGCAACTCCCCGGGGACCTCATAGGTATGGTGTGAAGATAAACACACGGTGACACTGCAGCATGTTCAAGGTTGCTCTGACGAGTGGGGTGATGAAATGTTGGTGTTCAAATATGTGGGGTTTTTTTTCCATACTGTGTAACACATTTCTGTTAACTTCAGCCGCACACTCAAGGGGAAGGTAGGTCAGACTACTACTGGGTTCGGTGGGGGGGAGGAACAATTGGTAATGTGTTGACATTGTAGAAAGAGTAATACTCTGAAATACAAAGTGTTTTTTATTTTCAAGAGACGGGCTTTATTGAGGGGGGTGCGTGTGGAAATAAGAGAGATTCTCCGAATTTCAAGATCAAAGCCAAAGCTGGGAAGGCTTGATAAACACGATAACTCACAAAGACACCAAAACATAGGGCAGGAATATGAGAATGAAGGAGGACATATTCCCACTTGGAACGGAAATTTTAAACTCAAAGCAACTGGATGGAAGCAAGTCCAGGGGACTAGAGTTAACCCACTTAGTGAGCACCTGAGGGTACAGTTGACCTTCCTCTCCTCGTGGAGAACCGCCTGAATGGGCAGAGGTGGGTGGGACGGGGATATTCAGACTGTTGCTGCTGGTCCAGGTACTGTTGAGTCCATTCCGACCCACAGCAACCCTGTGAACAACAGTGGGAAACACTGCCCAGTCCTGTGTCGTCACCATTCTTCCTGTGCTTCAGCCCATTGCTGCAGCCACTGGGTCAGTCTGTCACATGGAAGGCCTTCCTCTTTCTCACAGTCCTTTTCCTTTACCAAACTTGATGTCCCTCTCCAGGGAATCATCTCCCCTGACAAGCGAACATCAGACAAAGACCCGTCATTCCTGCCTCTCAGGAGCACTCCGGCCATACTTCTAAGATAGACCTGTTTCTCCTTTCAGCAGTCCACCATTCTTTCAATCTCCTCCACCAGCACCACCATTCAAATGCTTCAATTCTTCTCCCGTCTTCCTCCATCGAAGTCCAACTCTCAATGCATACGGGGCAATTGGAAATACCCTGGATTGAATACGGCGCACCTCAGTCCTCAAAGTACCTTGTTCTTTAATACTCTAAAGCGGCCTTGTGCATCAGATGTGCCCACTGTAATAGGTCTCTTGGTCTCTTGACTGCTGCTTGCATGAATGTTGATCACAGACCCGAGCCAGACAAAATCCTCGACAATTTCCATCTTATGTATAGATACCCAGATGGGCACAGGGAGATGCTGGGGCCACCGGACTTGCCACTCACTCCCTGTGGCATGGCCCGGGCATCTCAGAAGCCTCTTAGAGAACCCCCACCACATCCATGACAGCACCACAGCAATATGGAGCCCGAGAGCCATAACATGCTGGCAGTTTATTTACAAGGGCTGACGGACCAGGGCAAAGTTCTCATAACAACGCCTGTCACTAATTAACAGATTACTCATTACATCGGAGTGGTATGAGGAAACTAGCCAATGGATCCTGAATTCCTCAAGACAGTGCTGATGTACCAAGAAGATTCCGGAGCTAGACGAGTCCTGGACTCAATGTGTGGAGAATGGACAATGGATGCAGAATTGCCCACACAAGAAGATCCTAGAACAAAATCCCCAAATACCAGTTGGAGCTACTGTTTGCTTTGAAAGCCAGTGGGGCCAGAATATGACACAAGCCCCAGAAGTTTCTCCACTCATACCAGAATGGATTTCTGCTCACATGATAGAAGCATCACATATGATAGAACCAAGGTGGGGGGAGGGGACTGACAAGAGAGTCTTGAAATGTACTGAGACTTCAACCAAAAGTAACCAAAGGGGGCATGGGGTGGTGAAGGGTTTTCCATTTTCAGTGGCAATCAGAGCCCTTGAATTAAAATTTTTAAATTTTAGTTTAAAGAAAACAAATCTCTTTTTCTGGAACCCAGAGTTTGCAGCTGTTGACCTGTGAGCCTGTGGCACACAAACTGAGGTGTTTTGGAGGAAGGCAGAAGAATGGCTAGGTGTACCTGGGTGGATGCAGGGAAGACACCATGAGAGGTAAGTCAGATGAAGATGAAGATGACGGGGCGACAGAAGGAGATGGCCCGCCTGTGAAAGGAAAGAAGAAGTGGAGCCAGAACATGGCACTTTCCAAAAGGACAAGGCTGTAATATTGGGGCAAAGATACGGGCAAGGAGAATAGACTTCGTCTTCTAGCCTCTGGTGCAGTGCTTTCCGTGGGAGAATGAAACTGTCAGAGTTAAACAGTTGACTCCTGTGGCCAGAGAGTGGAAGAAAAGATCTGAGCTATCATTTTAATCCCACCAAGGAGCCCTCCCTGGTGGTGCAGTGGTTACGAGTCGGGCTGCTAACTGAAAGGTCACAAGTCCAAAACCACCCAGCTGCTCCATGGGAGAAAGAGGAGGCTTTCTATTCCGGTCAAGTGACAGTCTCTGAAACTCACGTCACTGTGAGTCAGAATCTACTCGATGGCAGGGAGTTTGGTTGGGTTTTTGGAGGGCATAAGAATAACATGGGGAAATACGTCATGCCCAAAGGCCTGCTCTAGAGATTCTGTTGCAATTGGCCTGAGGCTGAGCCCGGGCACTGGCGTTATTCAAAGCTCCCCTCGTGGCACGGAAACCCTGGCCGAAAACTTATTTCAGAAGCAAGGGAGTAGCAAGGAAGGCCCTGGAAGATTTAATGATTCCCAGACAGGGCATCAAGGTGAAAGACTCTACAAGAGCTTCAAGAATGGATGCATGCCAGCCAGGAACTGTGCCGCAGGGGTCTCGGGGCTGAGGCCTTCTGGCAATGGATTTCCAAGCCTGTCTTCTGGGGTAGCACTGGGTGGCTTTGAACCCTCAACCTTTGGGTGAGTAGTTGAGCACCGAGCTGTTTGCCTCACCCAGGAGCCCCAGGAGTGGTAGGCTCCATAAAAACAAGAGTGATGTCAATTTGCTTTCCAGACATTTACACTCAGAGCCTGAAATCCAGGGGAGGCTCAGTTACATATTTGCTAAAGAAATGAATTCACTTCACCAGATTTTCTTGACATTTCCCCAAAGGGATCCCCTTTGAGAGGTCCTCCCCTGGATGCGAACTAATTTAGTCCCACATTTATTCCATTTCCTCCCTGCCTTCCTCCTTCCTTATTGCATCCACTCTTGGTCTTTGTCTCTACTCTTACTCTCTCATCCACTTCTTTCCAAACCCTTCCATTCTCCTTCCTATTCTGTCAACACATGTTTTGTTAGTTAGTTATTTCCAACTACACACCAGGAACTATAGCATGGACTAGAGCCAGTGGTGTGAGAATATAAACAAGAATAAGACAGTCTGGACTTCAGGGAAAAATTTATCGAAAGAGGCAGTTGGATAATCAAGTAATATTGGCACAAGATGATATCATAGACACTGGAACCTATGGGGGTCCCAAGAAGGGAACTATGGGAGTCGCACGGTCCCTCTTGGCATGAGGTGGTTTGGTAACAGTATGGCAGAAAGGCAAATGGTTGCATTGAAGTCAAACTCAGAGCTGTCCATTTTGGCATTACTGACATTTGGGACTAGATCAGTCTATACTGGGTTGTGGGTGAAACCCACAGGATGGCAGCAATAGCCTGTGCATCACAGGATAACCAGTGATACCCTTGACCTCTACCTACTAGACACCAGAAATGCGATCCCCAACCACTAGGTTCAGACCATCAAAAATGTCCCCAGGTGTTGCCAGAAGCCCCTGCGGGGAGAGGCCAAATTGCTCCCATTCGGAAATCCCTGCTCTAAATATTAAGAGATGAAGCCATGAGGTCGAGGGGAAGGGCATCCAAGAGCAGCAATACTAAAGTGTCTGGCATGTTGCTCAATTGGAAATTCCCCTGGTCTCCCATGGGTGAGTCAAACAATGGCAGAAGTCATGATAGCTCATTTTACCCAAGCAGTACATGCGGATCTGCTAAACTCCAAGGCCCAGTCACCATACTGCAGACTTCAGGAAGAACCGGGAAGAACTTAATGATGGAAAAGTGGGACTTGTGCTCTGAAAGGGAACCTGGGCCATGTGTCCACGTGCTCTGTTTACTGCTTAAATTTCCGTGCATGTGGCCTTGATTAAGCTTCCAGGAATTTGAATTACACGTGTGTCCATGTACATAGATCTGTGTAAACCTAAAGACGATCCTGACAACATTGTCTAACATACAGGGGAGATACAAATGGTCTAATAAATGTTCCTTTTCAACAAATTATTTGGTAAATGCTCACGGACTAGGCAAATGTTCAAAAGGAGGAGATTCATGGCTATGCACGGATGCTGAACGATCCCCTGCCTATAATTGAATACCGGGTTCGGCCTTTAATAACCTATGTTCGTCAGCAATATATTTCACCTCTCCATCCTGTTTTCCCCACCTGTGAAACAGGAGGGACGGGCCATGCTGCTCTCCTAGAGTCCGCGTGACCATTAGATGCTTCCACACCTCCAGGGGGCGGTAAGGAATGGTTTGTTCATAACCGCGGTTGCCGTGAGGTGCCAGCGCATTGGTTCCGGTTCGTGATGACCCGTGCAGAACAGAAGGAAGCACTGCCCAGCGCAGCGCCATCTTCACAACGGTTCTGCGTGAGCCTATTGTTGCAGCCACTGTGCACCCCCATCTCCTTGACGGTCGGTCTTCCTCTTGTTTGCCGGGCCTCTGCTTAACCAGGCATGGCAATCTCTTCCAGGGGCTGGTCCCTCCTGATTGCATGAGATGAAGTTTGCGTGCCCACTGCCCTCTAATAAACATGTCTATTATTCTTGTTATGTATTAAGTTAGAAACCCTGAGTGTATTGCAATATGCTTAGGGCCTTTCATTTGCGTGTGTTTTGAAATCTGACTCGAAACTTACCTGGCTGAACTATTTAGGATACCTTTCTGAAGAAACTGCTGACAGGTGCTCTAGCTGCCAGTTGGAGCAGAAAGGGCCCATTTTAGCACTTCATAACCTTCTGTCCTGTTTCCAGGTGAAAACAGGTCACGTGCTGGCAATTCTTGGGGAAATCAACGTTGAAAAAAGGAGCCTACATCATTTAAAAGACTAGTAATAATAATAATCTTAGTTCTCCAACTTTCTAGCATGGTGACCTAGCAGGTTCGATAACTCCTTCAGCCTTTTTTCCCTCATTTGTAAATTGCGTGTAATAATAGTCCTTATCCCGGAATAGCAGTGAGGATTAAATGAGATAATTCAGGTAAGGCACTTAGCACAGTGCCCAGCATGCAGTAAGAGCTCAGAAATGCAGGGTAATAATAATCATTTTAGTATCATCATCATCTTCTTCTTCTCTGAACTACACTCACGGTCATTTTCCCTACCAAGGCCATTCTCTTAGACCCCATACAAAAAGGAGAACTGGTTGAAAGACCAGCGGAGAAAGCCTGACAATTCCCTACACTTCCAGATTATCCCCATGGATAGCGGGCGACGGAGTTGCCTGACTTAAGAAGGTAGAGTCAACAACATTTTGACCTAGGACACCATTGACATTTTGGAGCTTGGAAACCATGGCCAAATAATTTCCCTTCATAAAATTCACTCCCTGCTCCCAGCAGAAACAAATAAAAACAAAAACAATTCCTCTCTCTGCACTAAAAAAGGAGAGAGAAAATGCCCTACATCCGTGGATGTTGAAGAGATGATATCAGCAAGAAGCCATCATTCATCACCAATTTATGAGAATCAGCAATGCAAAGAAGAAAATTAAGTCATGGTGGGGATGGAGGACAGGGAGCTAATTAACACTGACAGGTGCTTGGATTCTGTAAACCAATATCAGGAAGCCCACAGAAAACTAGGGTGCAATGTCCAACCTGCCTAGAGCTGGCCGGGGAGTGGACTATGTGACCGCAGTCTCTGTCCCCCCTCTAATGGCTGCTATTCTCTGGGAGGCGTATCTGCATCAGAAACAATAGCTTGCCTAATTGATGAAGGCTGGGGAGGCGGGGAGAGACACCAGTGACCTGGCAGATAGCTGGACGGTGAGCCCAGGAAGTGAGCACTATGCAGTAAAATTAAGAAAGGCCAATTGAGATGGTGAGATCAATTAGAGGGTGGAACATGAGAGGAGGCCAGGAACCTTCTTCACTTGGATGTTTAAGACTGGAAAAGTGACAGTCTTTCAGTTGCAAGACTGGATGATCTTAATATTTTTTCCAGATGTCGATCACAGTGATAGCGTGCCTTTCAGTCAAACACTTTCTACACTATTGGTCTGTCTCTGAGTCTCTGGCCACTATCTCAAAATAGAGTTTAGTGTAATCCCATTGTTTTCAGATGTAACAATGAAGATGAAGGTACCAATTATCTTTAGTATATATTGATATAATATAATAATGATTGATAATAAGATATTAATATATATTATTCTCTCACTGCTATCAAGTTGATTCTGGCTCACAGCAACCCCTGTGACAGGGGAGAGCTGCCCCTGTGGGTTTCTGAGATGACATCTCTACAGGAGTAGAAAGCCTCATCTTTCTCCAGAGGACCGCTTGGTGGTTTTGAACTACTGATCTTGCAGTTACTGGTGTGATGCTTAACTCCCTATACCACCAGGGCTTCTTTAATATATTACAGATAACTGATATATATTATCTGTACATAATTTGGGTTTAGATACATATTTCATAATATCTAGGATATATATTATGTAGTTATATTATTATATCACATATATTTGATATATTATAGGTAATGTTCCAATTAACTATAATATTAATGATATGTGTTATAGAGATATATGGTATGCCTTTTATAATATATATCAATTATCTATAATACAAGTCTATAAAGTTATATAGTAGAACAAACTATAATGCAAGATATATGACACATTCTAGATATACTGTGTAATAGATCAATCACCTATATATAGCACATATCGACAATTAGATGATAAATATTATAGATTACATAAAAGTAATATATATACAATGCATTATAAATAATTGATCACTTTTGTCTTTAAAATTTTTTTGTGGAAAAACTGCATTGCCTTTTAATTCCATGTTTCCCTAGACTTTCTGGAGCCCTGTATATCAGAAAGTATCGTGTTGGAGAGAATGCTCATGAGAAACAACAGTCCTAATGCCAAGCTCTAATGTCTTCCAATATATATGGGGGAGCTACAAAAAGCTCATAGAAAATTGAATTAAAAGGTGAAGGAATTTTTCCAAGAACTCTCTGAAGACCCCTCATAGTAACAATATTCTCAATTATTGGAATCAACATAATGGCAGTGAGTTTATGTTTCTTTTAGTTTCATATAAGGAATAGTATCAGTAATCAACATAGACTAGTTTTGTTGTCTTGTTCACTCAGGTCCTTTTACTGCATGTATGTAAATAGGGACCATTTATTTTTTCATAACAAATGTATGTGAATGAGACCACTAATTTTTCCCCCTAGAATTTGTTTGGTCAGAGAATATGTGAAGTGTTGTCGTGCATATGGGTTTAGATGTTGGTCACCACTCTGCTTAGTCAACTCTAAGGCACCATCGCTCAAGCAGATTCTTGAGATGTTAAAATGTAGGGATGGGGAAGTGCCTTCTAGAATATGTTCATGTAACTTAAGTACACCTTTTCAAGACAGTTGGCTGCAAAGTTACCAAGTGAGATCCTGATGCCTACCACTTCTAAACTAGTTGTGTGATTTTGCTTGGCACGTCAAGAAATCTCTATGCAATTGATTTTTCTTAATGTCCTACTTCCAGGGACACTTCCACTATTTATCCATTTGAAGAGATCCCTACTTGCTCCTCAGCCCTTACCTTATTAGCACTGCCATTTTCTCAACTACCAATCCAAACGTGTGATTATGACATAACCACTGCTATGATATTCAGGTGAACCCCCAAACTGATTTGTTCGTTGCCCCTGAGTAAAATGTCTCTCCCCCCCCCACTTGTGATGAACCCATGTGTTATAGAGTAGACCTGGGTTCCATGAGGTTTTCTTGGCTATAATCTTATAGACCCAAATCACCAGGCCTTTCTTCTGAGGTACCACTGGGTGAGTTCAAAGCATCGATCTTTCAGTTGGCAGTTGATTACAAACTGTGCCATGGAGACCCCTTAAAGTTAACCTTAGTACTCATGAGGTATGTTAAAAATCAGCCTTTATTCTTGCTAAAGATCTTTATAAGACAAGGAGCCTCGAACTGGAAACCTTTAGACGGGGAAACAGAAAACGTGTTGCCTTCAAGATTACCCCAAACCCATCAATCTCTTGCAACTGCATCAATGCTACTCCAACCCACCAAGTCTAACTCCACTCCTACAAGTCTAGGCAATGCCGTCACGGCTGCTCCACCACATGGTAACTCCATATAGCACATGGCTTCACACACCTGGTGGGAAAGTAGAATGAACAGGCAATGGAAATTTCTCATGAACTTTGTCAAGCCCCATCGTATGTCAGAGTAGAAATGCGCTCCATAGGGCTTCCCAGGGCTATGCTCTTTCAGAAGAAAACTACCAAGGCTTCACCCACATCCTAAAGGGGCCTCTGGGTAGACTCGAGTTGCTGACCTTTAAATTAGCAGGCAATCACTTAATGATCTGAACCACCCAGAGGTGCGGGAGGATGGGTGCATATTTATCCTTTTCCAAAGTATGCTTTGCTCCATTCTACCACAGTGGCCATGCCAGCAGACCCTCCAACAACCAGAGAGAAACTGGAACCCCCCATTTTTATGGAAGACCAAATGATTTTTCAATGTGGTCATCACTATATTTCATCAAATCTAAGTGTCATGGCTCAAGAAGAACCATCATCCCTGAGATGTTTAAGTGTAAAGAAAACAAGTGTATTCCTTGCTGTCACTGAAGTGTAGTGTGAGCTTACTTCTTCATTAAATAGGAAACACACCACACGTGATATCTTTTAAATTTAAAGTGTTTCCAATTTTTTAATGTATATGTCAATTCACCAAAAGGCTAGCTATGACCTGTGGGTCACTAGTTTGGGGGTTCTGTTCTAGCTTACATAGTTTCTAATATCCCATTTCATTCTCATATTTGAGCAGTATAATCAAACTCTCTTTTGTTGCTTTTGCTGTAATATTACTTGTTGGATCGGTTGTATTCACATTGCTCCTATGTGAATGAGGTAGGTGCACTGCTCCGGCATTCAGTTTTAACACGGAGGAAACCACTGAATAAAGAAGTTAGCAGTTGTTTTCTGTACTATGGCCTCTTCCTGAACATCAACTAGGAGCCCTGATGTCGCGGTGGGTTAGGCGTTGGGATGCTAACCTACAGGTTGGTGGTTCCTCAGAAGAAAAATGGTCTTAAACGATGCTGTTGAGCAAGCATTAAACTGCTAGTTATAAAGTCAGTGGTTCAAACCCACAAACCACTTCGAGGGAGAAAGTTGAGGCTGTGTGCTCCTGTAAAGGTTGACGCTTGGCAGTGAGTTTGGTTGGGTTCAGTCTGTTCCTGTAAAGAGTTACAATCTTGGAAGCCCTCTACGGGGTCACCATGAGATGGAACTGGCTCAATGGCAGTGGATCGGGATCATTACCATTTCATCAGAAACGAGTGCCTTTGAGCTGCTCAGAGCACATGTTATGTCAATCCAAAGTATGAATTAATATCACTTTTCCCCAATGATGAATCCCCAGGGGCCCAGGCCACCATGGGATAAAACTATTTCAGCAGGAGGAAATCTTTGGGAAATCGGCTCTCCCCACAAAGGAATTTGCTTTGTAGGAAAAGTATAGGTTGGTTGGATGCAAAAAGGTGTTACCAGGTGTCCTACTGAACGGAGGAAGCTGAGCTTATCTGCACATTGAGAAGGTGATGCTCCAATCCCCGCAGCAAAGTCAAAGGTATCATTAATCGCGCAGGTGGTCGCTTGGAAGGTCTCTAAGCATTCCCCAACAGTAGCATCCAACAGACGTGGCCAATATAGCCCCCCTAATGCAATCCTATCTCCCTGCATTGTTCGGTTCACAGATTCTACTTCCACACCAAGTAGCTTACTGGGCACCACTGTGTCCTGGTTTATTTTTCTGTAAAACTGATCAAGGATTAAGGAGAAGGAGGAGAACAAGGACTTTGACTAATTGCTTAGAGGCACTAGATTCATGCTCAGCAGTTTAATCCTATTTCCTCAATGTACACATCGTACGTAATGGAATATTTAGAACATGAGATATTATTGTGCTTTTAATACCCCCGGGTACAGGTGAGAATATCGAGCCCCAATGTCTTGCCCAAGGTAACCCAGCTAGACAACACTGGTACAGAAAGTGAGTCCATGAAAGCCAGCAGCCTTGTCTTCATCTGCATCTTACCCCTTGCTGTCGAGGTGATTCTGATGCAGAGAAAGCCTATAGAGGATTTCTGAGGCTGTATAGCTTTCCAGGAGCAGAGAGCCTCAGCTTTCTCTTAAGGAGCGGCTGGTGGGTTTGAACCAACAAAAATTGGGTTAGCAGTCCAACACTTATCTGACCACGTCATTCTAAAATCAGATGCCAACAGAGACCAGACTGGTACCACAGCTGAGAAACCCAGCTGGGTACAGCAAAGGGCAAGAGATCTTTCCCCACTGGGTAGCAGATATACAGCTGAAGGGAGAGCCGCAGTGCAGGTCCAGTGGGTGGGTCCACACTTGCCATTAAGAATGGAGTCGCTGTGCTTCTTTGGTTCTTCAAGAGAGGTGAATATCCCTGGATTGTGATGTATGAAGCTCCTGGTTTTCAAACTCTGGCCCTAGGTGGAGAACCCTGCAGGTGTTCACCGGGGTGTGGCCTGTGCTCCTCGCTCGCTAAGCTATCTTGATCACGAGGAAGACATTCAGCTCAGGTCTTTGGCGCATCTAAGTTCTCTCTAGTTCTTTCTTCGTTGCTGTTTCTCTGGTGTGCAGTCTAGCTGATGCTAACTCATTGCAAACCCCCAAGACAGGGTTTCCAAGGCTGCACATCCTTAGGGAGACAGACTGTCAGATCTTGCTCCCGAAGAGGGGCTGGTGGGTTCCAATGGCCGGCCTTCTGCTCAGCAGCCAAGAGCTCCCCCACTGGGCTGCCAGGACTTCTTTCAAAAGAAGCCTGCAACGTTAGGCAGAGTCCCTCTGTGGTGCACACAATGAATGTGTTTGGTTACTAACCCAAAGGTTGGTGGTTTGAGTCCAACCAAAGGGGCCTCAAGAATGACTTGGCCATGTGATCTGCGTCCAGAAGGTCATGGCCATTGCCAACCTTACAAAGCACAGCTCTTCGGTGACACATGGGGTCACCGGGGGTCAGACTCAGCTGGACTGCAAGCAGTGAGTGAACGCTATGCAAACCCTCAAGTTCTTGGTTAGGAAAGCGGTCCTTATTTACCTGGGACTTCCCTGGCTTCCAAACAGAAAGTCCTAGGGAACCAAAGTCCTGGGAAAGTGGGCTGGTTGGGGACCGTGGTCCCCTAGCAACAGCTGGGACAAGGCCTGCTGTGGCATCTGAGAAACTCCAGAAGGCCCAATCACCTGCTTTGATAGGACTTGCTCTTTCAGGAGAGGTTTGCCTTCCTGGAAGGTGCTAATTGGCTCCAGCGTTTGTGCCTCCACTTCAAAAATTAAACCTCTCCTGTCACCAGGGTGTCACCTTACTAGGACAGTCCCCACAAAGCCAGTGCTGGAGAAATCTCAGGGAAAGCTGGGGAGGGAGCACAGCCGAGGGCAAGCGGGCATGTCCCCCGAAAGCCGGGCTGCTGTTTGTCAGAGATTCCTAATCCGAGCCCAAGTGGGATCCCGCGTTCTTGGGGAGCCACCAAGCTCCAGGTAAACAGCTAATGAGCAGGCTGCCAGTGGCAGGTCTATCAAGAGCCCTGGGAGACGCAGCCGCGCCATCGCATAAAATATGCAGATGATAGTGCAGGGAGAGGCGCGCAGGCTCTGGAAAATGATTCACACAACCTAAAAATGATGTTGAAAAGGGAGGGATTAAATATTCACAAAGTGAGCGAAATTAAGGCATATTAACTGTTGGAATGTGGAAATGAAATGACTAACAGGCCCAGAGATGATGAGAATGGATGATTACAGATCTGTCAAAAGTTTTCCTCTCCTGATGAGCAGCGACGTCGTGGAGGTGGGACTTGTCTGGTCAAGGGGGGGGGGGGGGAGAGAGAGAGAAAATATGAGGCACTGATGTTGACAGATCAGAGTTAAAGTGGGGGAAGCCACAGCCGTGATTACCATTAAGCAAGATTTTGTGCTGGGGTGACCTCCACGTTCACCAAATGAATACTAATTACCAGCACAACAAAGATTTGAAGTTGGCGCATGCCACGCGGTGCCGAGTGTGGCAGTGAGGTTCCTAAGCAGAGAGGCAAAAACAGAAAGCCGAGAGGCTGGAGAAGCTAAATTTGGTGAGGTCACTTCCTCCACCACCACCCCCATGTCGGAGGGGGTGGGGATGGCAAGCCAAATTGTGGCCCATCCAAAGGAGAATTAGCAGTAATTATTGTATAATGTGTAATGATGGGATTTAAATGGCTAACACATTTTCTCTGCTGAGATCATTTAGACATGATTCATACAAATGATTAAATTAATAGATCTTTCTCCTTTCAGACTGCCAGGCAGCTTAAACTAGATTTTTCCAACAGAGATGGATCCCGGCGAAATCGTCTGAATAGAGAAATTTACGGAAACGGCAGGAGGACTCGCTCCCACGGGCTGCCCGAGAGGACTGGGTGGAATTCACCGGAGCATTCGGCTGCTGCTGTCCACCTCACTCTCGGTGTTCGCTTTTTCAAACCTACCTCTATTTTTTTTTTAAAGAGCGTTTCACCATGGTGAAGCTCCGGGAAATCAGCCACCTGGAAGTCAGAGAGGCAACACGGAAAGATCAGCAGAGGCTTATAGGAACGGGGGCGTCCGCTCCTTCGAAGTAGCCTGACAAAGAAGAGTCAGGACTATAGGAGTGTTTTTGTGATCGCCGTAGGCCTCGGGTGACCCCAAGGAACTGACCAGACTGCCCATGGTCTTGGCACGGGAGAGATTTGTGATGCCCCACACTTGCGATAGAATCAAGGATGGGGAGAGAAATCCGTTGCCAACACAAGCGAAAGCTCCAAGCCCCCTCAATAAAGGCACTGCTCTGGTAGTGGCACCCAGCCATTGTCCTCTGGTTTGGGGCATGCTGTCTTCCCCCGCCCCTCTCTCACAAGAAGGAAAGCAGCGACCAGGCGTGGCCCGCTAGCCACTGTGCTTTCTGCCCAAGAGTTCCTCTAACTCCTATCAGCAGCGGGGCAGAGGAGCAAATTAACAGGCACTTGGGGAGGGAGCCCACAGCTTGAGCCTCAGGCATGCAATAATTAACATAGCCTTGGTGGCGGCCAGGGATGGAAAGAGTCATCATTCACAGCTGTGATCGCCTTGGAAAAAATCGCCTAACTTTATGGCCGTGTCACATCCACGAACACCGCCACTGACAGCGTAAGTGGCCTGATCAGAATCCTCTGGCAATGGCGGTCCGCCAGGATCCATTGCAAAGCTGTGGCAAAGTGGGGCCTCCCACAGCGGCTAGAGCAGCAGTTCTCAACCTGTGGGTCGCGACCCCTTTGGGGAAGGCCAACGACCCTTTCACAGGGGTCGAGTAAGTCCATCGAAAAACACATATTTCAGATGGTCTCAGGAACCGAGACACCGCTCCTCTATCCATCTCCAGGCAGGTCCGCCCACCTGCAGATACGCCCATATGAGTACCTGTCGTGAAGACGGTTACCCATGCTACACCATGCTTGAAAGCAAAATGTCATTTACTTGTAACTAGAAAGAAATATTTCACAATATATAATGACATATTGTTTGTGATTAATCACTATGCTTTAATTATGTTCAATTTGTAACAAGGAAAATACATCCTGCCTATCAGATATTTACACGACGATTCATCACAGTAGCAAAATGACAGTGATGAAGTAGCAACGAAAATAAATTTAGGGTTGGGGGGTTGCCACCACAGGAGGAACTGTATGAAAGGGCCACGGCATTAGGAAGGTTGAGAACCGCTGGTGCAGAGTGTAAATGAATTGGAGGCAAGCCCATCCCCATACTGGCAACCAGAATCTGTCTCCTCTCTCTTGGCCGGAGCCTGGCAGTGACCTTGGGCGGTTGACTGTTGTCTCACTAGTTTGCCACTGGAGATAGAGAGGAAAGAACTGGCCAGGTCCACATGCTGAGAAATAGAGACGAGACGAGACTTGCGGCTGACTTTGCTACAGCGCCCACACTCTGCCCAGTGTAAGGAGCCACTGGTTTCCTCTGTGCGTCCATGCGCCCTTGTCTCTGGGGATCACTGACGGCCCATTCACAAGTGCTCCTCTCTTGGCTTTCACTTTTCTCATCTCAAGTCCAAGCTGTCAGCTTAAGCCCCTGCCCTGGCCCATTCATTCCACACAGCACGGGGAGAAGGGAGAGTTGCCCAGGGGAAACCCAGTGAGGGAATCCCCTGTGCCTAGAACTAGCACCCTGTTTTCTCAGTGTGAATAGAATTAAGATGGACACTAACTGGACTACAATCAACCGACGCTCTGGTTGACCTTGAATATCCCCTGCACCCATCCAGCTTTATCTTCCCTATCCATCCTTCTAGAACTTTCATTGACATCCAGGTGGATACCCAGGGCATCCCACGCCTAGCCCTGGGTCATGCGCAAATACTTCTGCTTGGGACCTATTGACCCTTTGCCCCCCTTTTTTTGTGGCAAAATTTTTTTTCTCATACTTTGGGTTTTCCCTTAAACTCGATTTCCTCACAGTTGTCAACTGTAGCCACCTGGTCCAGCACCCTGGTGGTGCACTAGTGAAACACGCCTCTGCTAACTAAAAAGGTTGGGGTTCACAACCCAGCAGCCCCTCAAGGGAAAGACCTGGTGACCGACCCCAAAGTCTGCTGCTTAGAAAGCCTGATGTGGCAGTTCTACTGTCACCTGGCTCCCCATGGGTCAGAATTGACCAAAGGGAACCCAACAATGGCAGCTCCCTAATGCAGTGAGTGTTCTAGATGTTCTTGCTAACACGGTATCTGATTTTCCTCGCAATCCTGACAGAGAGGTAAGTTGAGTATGAATCGTAGAGTTGTAGAGGGATATCTGCACCCATGCTATGTGGTGACAGAGCATGGTGTCAGCAACAGGCACACAGTAGCTGCTCAGTAAACGCGTGCTCAGTAAATGAAGCTGCAAGGAATCCGTGGGAAAGGACCCGAAGCATCTTTGTGCTCAATCAGAAGCATTTCCACCTGCACCTTCCCCGAGATCTCACGCAGCACAACCAGCATCCTCACCTGGCTGGCAGGGACCCCACTTGGCAACAACCAGGAAGGATTGCATCAGCAGCAGGAGCACCTTTGTTTTGTCAGAAGGGGCTGATGGCGGCCCCCAGAGAGTCACATGACTGCAAGAACACTGGCTCCCCCAGGCAAAAGGAAGCCTCTCCTCCCCCACCAGGCTCTCACACGTCTACAGCGGGCTTCTCTCAGGTGCTTATCATGCTGCCCTGTAATTGCTTGTTTGTGTGCTAGGCTCCCTCACCAGACTGCTGGCTCCCCAGGGCTAAGAACTTTCAGAGCTGGGCCCTGCTCCATCAGCATCAGCCCAGACCTTGAGCAGGCCCTGAACTCAGTAAATACAGCAGAACCCTGGACCTGACGCTAATCCATTCGAGAGAGTCCAGATGCGATGCAGTTGAGTTCCGAATAAATTTTTCCCATAAGAAATAACTGAAAACGGATAATCTACTCTCGAGCACCAAGTGTTTACCCTAACCTTGCCTTTTTTCACAAAACATCACACAGAAACTTCAACGTAAATAAGTTAAGTTAAAGAACATAAGTTGAATAAGAAACACACGTTAAAAAAAGTTGTTAACAACTACAGTATAATCCATACCTTGAGACTGCTGAGGTTCTGGATCTGTGGACACGGATGTGGAGAGGAGGGAGGGACAGAGAGTCATTGTTTGACAGGAAATGCCCTTCCATAAAATCAACTGGTAGCTGCTTTTCAGGAGTTTTTTCCGTTCCTTGCCTTTTTTCACTAGGACCTGGATGGCTTTCAGTTGAAAAAAATCTGTCATGTGGTCTGCTGTTGGCGTTTCCTTAACTGTTTTCTAAAAGGGTTGGCTAAGTATCATCAACAACACTGATACCACGGTTAACCAGTTCCTTCTCATGGCGATTCTTTTCAGAAAGTTCTGTCGTACGACCCATGTTTTTTCTTTAATCTATAAAAAGCCACAAAAACGAAGAAAATTCTAGCAGACTGCTTGGAACATAGCCACAAAAGGTTTAAACAACGTATACGAACACCACCAACCAACGCCGTGACCGAAACACAAACTGCTTTTGCTTACAAAAATCACGTGCATCCGGCTGGGTTCCGCTGTTTTGTTCAATCTCCGATGCAAACTTTTCTCAACATTTCGCTTAGAAATCCGATTGTGTCGAGTACTGATGCAGTTGAGTACCAGGGTTCCACTGTATATGCTGAAAACCTCACTGGGTAAAGTGAGTTAGCACTAGAATGCGTCACTAGAAGAATCCATACTTTCAACAACTCTATACTTACTGCCATTGAGTCAATTCTGACTCAGCGTGACCTTGTAGGGCAGGGTAGAAGGCCGCCGTGGGTTGCTGGGGCTGTAGCTCTTTCCAGGAGTCGAAAGCCTCCTCTTTCTCACTCTGAGTGCCTGATGGGTTCAAGCTGCTGACCTTGCAGTTGGCCGCCCAACATGAAACCACTTACACCGCCGGGGATCTTATCAGTGGGTTAATAAGGCAGCAAGTGCGAAACAGAATTCAGCCAAATGTTTCCTAAAGTGTGGCTTCCCATTGGTGGTACACATGGCAAGGCCCACGTAGATAAATGTTTCCAGTTTTAGTCCCTAAGCAATGGAGAGGGAGATGGGTTATTGGTGTCAGGTGCTATGGCGTTTAGACCCTGGGTGACTCCACATGGCAGAGCAGATTGGGGCCATTGAGGTTTTTGGGTTTCCATCTTGATAAAAGCATGTCACCTAGTTCTTCTCCTGTAGAGCCTCCTGAGTAGGTTCAGACCAATGGACGTTTGGGTTCGCAGTCTGACTACCCGCTGTCCTGCTAAACCCACATCCTGTGCCCTCCACCTCCTGGTTAGCAGTCCCATGCGTACCTCATAGTGCCACCACCGCTCTATGGCCCAGCCCGAGGAGTGTCAGTTACCTACTTTCAGACACTTGGTCTGAGCACGAAGTTTTCCACATTGCTGGTCAGACAGAACACAGTGGAGGCTCACTTTACATGGAGACTCAACATAGACTTAGGACTCTCCCTGTAACCGTCCAAAAACCTAGTGCTCAAAATGTAAACTCAAATGCAAACTAGGAGACGTGTCTACCCATTCTTATCCCCCGCCCCCCCCCCCCCAGGGACTCCCGGGTAAAGGGATCTGGTGGTGGGGTGGGTTACTCATTGGGCTTCTAAGCACCCAGTTTGCTACCAACCACAGACAGCAGTTCAAAATCACAGCTGCTCCTCAGAACATAAGATAAGGTTGTTTATTCCCCCCAAATATGTGTCATCTTGGAAACCCGAAGTGGCAAATCTACTCTGTCTCATAGAGTCACGGTGAGAATTGATTGGATGAGTGAGTTTTTGCAAGTTGCATTTTACACATGAAGAAATGGAGGTCAATGCGGCTGACTCCACCAATGTCACAGGGAAAGATTCAACGTACTTTTTTTTTTAGCTAATAGGTTATTTATAGGGTCACTGTGCGTCAGCATGGACTCAATGGCAGGGAGTGGGTAAAGGCTATTAAATTCAAATTCTCCTTTCAGAGAAATATCAAAATAACCAATGCAAAGTTAAGTGAGAAAGTGAGTATTTATTTGGAATAAGAAAAATTAATCAAGACCAATGACAAATGTTAGAAATATCCCCAAATAAAGACAATAACAAAATATCTTATAACTACCTGACGCTTGGAAATAAGATTTTGTTTCCCTCTACCCGTTTTGCTTCCCAGTCTTTGACCACCTCTTTAGGCCAAGGTTCTTTAAAATATTTTTCTACAGAGAAAACAATTTAGCCTTACCTCTAAAGTGGCTGCTCACACAGTTAACTTATTTATGTGTTATATTAGTCAGGCTGTTAACCTCAAGGTCAGCAGTTTGAAACCACTAGCTGGTCTGTGGAAGAAAGGTGAGCTTTTCTAGTCCCATAAAAAGTGACCGTCCTGGAAACCCACGGGGGCAGGTCAACTCTGTCTTCGAGAGTCACCAGGAGTCAGAATCAAGTTGATGGCAGTGAGTTGTGTTTTGAGTTTTAATAGCTATTTAGTCATGCTTTACAGCTCCTTCCTGGAGATTCATATACATGTGGAGGGTAATTGTCCAAGGTGGCCCAGGTAAGCCGTAGAATTTCAAGGTTGAGGGTAGGGTGACTGAGCTTAAGCACTGGAGGACCCCCCAATGATCACTGTCACCAATGGGCTTATTCATGGTATATCTTGAATTATATATTGTTTCCTTGGTGTGTTCGTCTAGGTACTTGAGAAAAACAAATCCACAGTAACTCATGTATAAGAAAGAGTTTTAGATAAAGATTAAGTGCACATCAAGAAAACATCCCAACCCAGTGCTACCCAAGCCCACAAGTCCAACATTAACCCTTATGTCCGACACCAATCCACAAAGTCCTCCTCCATCTCACAAAACAGACGCAATGATGCCGACCGCAGGAGGAAAGCCAAATCAGTGAACGTGTAAGCATCTCAGCGCTGGCAGGGGTCTCCACATGACTGCTCCAGCACCCACTGCTCCAGCATCCATCAGGGTAGGTGCATGCAGCTTCTCCTTGGGGATGTCTTATAGGAAGTAAGCCTTGCCAGCTGAAGCAGGGAACTGACTAAGGCAGCTGCACCCTGGTCCGACCATCAGACAGCAAGAGACTTGAGAACTAGAAAGGCGAGGCTCACTGAGCCATATCTCCCTCTGCCCTTCAATTAACCACACATGTGTTTATCGACCAGGTTGGCACAATAAACTAACTAACTCACTTGGTGCAGTTGTTGTGAGTTGGGCTGCCGTCAGCATGGCGGGCAGTTTGAAACCACCAACAGCTCCGTGGAAGAAAGCCGGCATTTTCTACTCCCACAGTTCCAGCCTCAGAAGCCCACAGGGGGTCACTATTCATGAGCATTGACCAGATGGCAATGAGGCTGATTTGGTTTTTACTCTAGTGTCCCTTGTCAAAACGACAAGAAATTTAAACAATAAAAATGACAGTAATTAAAAAAAATACCACCAAAAGAAGAGGGTGGAGTTGGGGGAGGGAGGGTGGGAGGAATCACATCATTGTGCTTGCTAGGTGTGTTAGTGCCGGTTGACTACAGAAAAAAAATCCAGAGACAGTCTTATGGGTGAGAGAGAGAGTGTTATTTCAAAGAGCAATTGTATTCTGAGAAAACAACCCAGCCCAGGCCAGAGGAAGTCCATTAGTCCAATATTAGCCCATATGTTCGACATTAGTCCACAAATTCTTCTTTAGATTTATACAGCACATGCAATGATGCCGAATGCAGGAAGATCACAGGCCCAGTCAATGGAAAGTCCTGTGGGTCCAGTGGTGGTGGAAGCATCCCCAGGGCTCTGGCTGCCATCAGCGTGGCTCCATGTGGCTTGTCAACAGGAAGATCAAGGCAGAGAGAGAGAGAGTGGGCCCAGCCTCCAATAAGCTATTTATTTCTGTTGTGCCTTCCAGTGAGGTCATCAAGCTGTGACCCAATCGAAAGGGTAAACTCTACCCCTTCACTCTTTATACCCTCAAGTTGATAGGAGATTATGTAACCACCACACTGGGTTCACGAGCATATGTACTCCTGAGAGAACAGAACTCATGTTTTTACTAAAGATCAATTGAGAAGCTGATCTTTTACTTCCTAGTGAACATGTAAGAAACACAGAACAGGGTCCCATAGCATGGCTTCTGGATTCTTCTATTCCAAACCATGCTTCTCATCCACACCACACTTGTGGTGAGGACGCCCAGGAAGAAGTATTCAGATGCTAGCGTGGCCCTTGTCCCTGACCTTCCCACCACTACCCCAGTATCAAGTTCACTCACACAGTGTGGGTTGGGATGTGCCAGAAGTCATCTCTGCACTAGGATATAGCAATGCCCGAACCATAAATATACGTGACAGAAGACCATATAAAGATACCAGATTAAGTGCCAAATAAACCTGTATTCAATTCAACTTCCCTTAACCAGATCTTAAAACTGCTGCTGGTACCGAACTCAAAGGGACACGTGAAGGAGATTAGTTGGATTACAAAAGGCAGCATCTCCCCCACTCACGCCTAGCACATCCCGTCCCCACCAGCAATAGGGTTGGCAGGAGGAGCCCTGGTGGTATTAGTGGTTACCAGTTGGGCTGCTAAGCACAAGGTCAGCAGTTCAAAACCACCAGCTACTTCTCGGGAGAAAGACAAGGCTTTCTTTTCTTGTAAAGAATTACCAACAGGGGCAGTTCTATTCTGCCTTATTGGGTTGCTATGAATCAGAACCAACTCCTTGGAAGTGAGTGAGGGTTTGCAGGTACATAGAACCGTGGCTCCGTGTGGAACAGACACCTGTCTCAGAGCATGGCCTTGGACATCCCCAAAGCTCAAGCTTCTGGGTGTGTTCGAACAGCCAGCAAGCCCAGCTCTGCAATGGGGCCCTCTCCAGCAGGGCAGCTTTCCCCTGTGCCTGAAGGCCTCCCCAGTCCAAGGAGCACCTGCCCACGCTGGGGACATCTGCTTGCTCTGGATCAGCCTCAATTAGTAATCAGAGGCAGACACACAGCCACTTCTCGTATATCAACCGCTCTTCTGGGAGCGGGCTGTCAGCCTCCGGTTCGCTTTCCCAAGATCGGGAAATTGATAGGTCACCGGTGTTGTGTGGATGGTACTCAAAAGGTATCATATTTATTTTAGCTCCAGCTTCAAATCAGTGGCTATCTGCATTATGAAGAGCATCTTTCTATAAAACACATTTGGTCTTCATTTTTCAAAAGCTCCTGAAGGGAGCATATGGTAATCTGCTTAACTCTGAATTCCACCGAGGGGCCTCCACCCCTTCCAACGACCACTCTTGCTCTTTTTATTATAAAATCCATGTCCTTTCAATGCCCTAAACACCAACCTCTCCCCTTTGTGCAGGGATGGGGCAGCACACCTCAGGTGACCTGACTATCCCGCTCTCCCTCCAATTCATGACTCCTACCCCACAGTCTTTAAACATCCCAGAAATACTACCCACCAGGGGTTCGGCAAGTACATATTAGCAGAGCCCACAGCCTCTCTGGGTATTAGACGTGAAATATTTTCGAAGTTATTAGCTTGTTTTTATCAGGGCCCATGCTAACACAGGCTCCCGATTTGATCCGCTGAATTATTTGTCTCTGGTTAGAAGCTAGCCCCTGCAAGTTGTCTTCAGTGTCCGGGTTTGAGGCTATATTTCAGAATCTGATTATTTTCCCAGATTGGAATATTGCTTCTCCTGGCTTGTATTCCCCCATCCAGAGTGTCATATAAAACACTGGTTTCACAGGTTCACTAGTCCCATGTGTGTCTCCCCACTTGGTGAGATCTCGTGTGGAATGTGGTAATGGGAACCTCAGGCCTCCCTCCCAATGATATGGCTGTTATTGATGTTCAAACCAGCAAACAGAGTTGGCATTTAATGGGGCGTCATTTGCCAGTGCAGGGATGGGGGGCATATTTCCTGACCTTTGGTTTGGGGGCGAAGGGGAGGGTCCTTATGAAATCCGTACAGTGCTTTCTTCCAGAGCAGGCACAAACATGAAGGATGAACCCGACTTTCCTCACACACGATGGCATTTCCCAAAGCTGGTCTGTGACCAGGAGATGCTGCCTGGTCGGATACAAAAGAAAACACCTCATTTGGCATTCCTCTCTCTGGTTTTCATAATGCACAGAGCAGAGATAAAACTCTCGGCTCCAGCACTAAACCGCATAAACAAATTCTACCTTTATCTCTCCCCCTTAATTTCCCAGTTGCACTTAATCATGTAATAACTCTTGCTCTTCTCAACATCCACCAAAATGGGTGTTCCAGAAACCACACTTTGGGTACTGTTGCCGTAATTAATTCGTTTGGGTCTTTCAATGGCTTTTGACACTTGTAATGAATAGATTTCTGCAGTACGGTAGCGGAGCATCTGCTAGTGGGGAGAGCCGTGGGATACAGCTAGTTGGGTTTAACTCTTCTACGATGTGGAAAACAGTGAAGGAACACATGCATTAAATAAGATCAGTGGTTTATGTAATCAAGTAAAAGAATTTCACGTCTAGGCATTTGAACTGCCTTCTGGCAAGATTCCTAAATGATAGCACCGGGCAGCACACATTCTGGTGCCTCTCCTGTTAGACTCGTGTCTGGGTATATCTGACCTGCTGGTTCAGATAAATGGCTCCGGTTTTTCCCTCTCAGCTCTGTTTTTTGAGATATAGACTCTATGCGGTACACCGCTCTTCCCTCGGCTTGCCTATAGGGAAAAAGAGATCAGGATATTTTAATGTAGTGTTTGCTATATAGCCTGAGATGAAGGCAGTGCATGTTAACGTTATCTAAAGCAGTTTGTTTTATACTAAATATCCAGGTCAAGTGATACTTCGCGTCGGATCCTTTGATCCAAAGATATATTTGAACAGTGCAAATGATATGAACATGGAATTTCCCCCAAGTGTCATTTCAGCTTTATTAGGAACTGAATAGCAGGCAGTGCCAATGTGTTATCTTAACAAGGGGCCAGAAATAACAGTTGCTGTCCAATAAACAAGGAGTCCTGAGGACATCGTGGGCTAAAGCTGAACACAAAGTCAGCTGTTGAAGCCCACTGGCCACTCTGCAAGAGAAAGAGAAGATTTTCTGCTCCCAGAAAAGATGTACAGCCTCAGAATCCAACAAGAGAAGGATGTCCTGTAGGTTTTGTTTCCCTGTATAAGAATTCTGTAGAGAATCTTGCTTGCTTCTTGCTGGGTCTGGTTCTGGCATCGGGCTCACTACCTCCAGATCTTTAGATGTGAACCAACACCTGCCATGTTGCCTGCCAATCCTGGGAGCCATCAGTCGCCTGCCATTGAACCTACCATCTGACCTATGACCTTGGGTGCATATGGTTCTCTAATCACAAACCTGACCTGCTGACCTTGGCTTCATCTCTCTTTGCCATCCGTGGTGTTCCTGCCCATCCTGGGTTCATTAGTCTCTGAAGCTTTGGCAGTCACGAGAAACCTCCAGCTTAACATCTGACCCACAGACTCGAAACTAGACTGGACGTGTCTTATTTTACAGACGTGTGAGCTATTTCCTTGATATAAAACTATATGCGCGCGCGCACACACACACACAAACATCGCTGTCGCTGATGGCACTGGACCTTCTCTTGTTGAACTGTTGAAGATTTAAGAATCAGAATGTCAAGACTGAGATCAAATTGCCAACTCTTAGCTCCTGTACTAGGGCTCTTATAGCTCTAAATTCTAACAAATCTACATCTATGTCTCTATCAGCGTGGTAGATATATCATCGTTTGTCAATTTGTGAATTAAGAGTGTAGGAGTAGAAGCTAGCTTGTCAATCAGATCATAGCTAATGAGGCCTCTGTGTGGGCATGGCTTTCTCCTGAGAATTCTGGGAAATCGGTACTTCCTCCTTGGAGGCGGGAGACACTTCTCTCTCTGCCACTCCCTGGGAGGCTTTGCAACTGACCAGCCACGTGGACCTCCCCTGATGCAACCAGACCTCTGAAGCCGGAGAAGCCACCTAGAGACCCCTGCCAGTGCTGGACGTTTACAACGCCACTGGATCCAAAGACGTTCTACCAACCTGCCTGTGATTTTCTACATTCTGCATCATTGCATGTGTTTTGTGAGTTCTGAAGAAGACTTTAAAGATTGGTATCATACATATGGGCTAAATATCAGACTTATTAACTTTATCTGGACTGGGCTGGGATATTTTCTCAATGTTCAATTGCTCTTGTATATAACGCCCTTTCTTATACACATGTGTATGTCCATGGATTTGTTTCTCTAGTCTACCCAGACTAACACAATCAGTATCCAGTCTACCCAGACTAACACAATCCATATGCAAAAATGTAAGATCAATGGAAAGGATGGTTAATTTTCCCAGTTTTCAGGTAAGACTAAAAATTCTTCATTTGAGGAACAAAATGGATTCCATCCTGATGTATTAAAGTACTATTTAATGGTAAAAGATTAGATCCAAATAAATGGTGAATGTCAGGTAAGTGTTGGGCTGCTAACCACAAGGTTGGTAGTTCAAACTCACTAGCTGCTCCATGGGAGAAAGCTGAGACTCTCTTGAACCTTATAAATCCTGTATAGGGTCACTGTGAGTTGGATTCAACTCAATAGCAGTGGTTATTTTTCTGTCGTTGTTCTGTGTTTTGCTTGTTTATTAAATAGCCTCAGATAAAACAGATTTCAGTTACATAAGATGAACCAATTCACTTTGAAATCCAAGAATTCACCAATCACATCTTATGATAAAACCACCATGTTTCTATCCAATCAACGGTAATAACCTGAGAAGAACCAAATGATACATTCCCTGACCAGCAAGGCCCATGGGGCAGCTATGGTCCAAACCCACCTTCCCTGTGATCTCTCTCTGATTCATCACAGATAAATTGCTTCTAATCCCAGTCAATGAATAAGGCTTGAAGGTGGGCTACCATCTCCTCAGCACTAACTCCTCGAAGAAAAAGTCATCTTTATAAATCTTTACAATTTGTACTAATAATACTGCCTAGCTGTCATTTAAGGAAGCCAGGTAGTGTGGTCATTAAAGTGAAAGGCTACTAACCAAATGGTCCAAAGTTCTATCCTCTCTCTATGTGCTTAAGATGTGGCAGTCTGGTTCCATAAAAATTACAGGCTTGGAAACCCTATGGGGCAGTTCTACTCTGTCCTTCAGAGTTTCTGAGCGTTGGAACTGATCTGAAGGCAATGCATTTGGTTTAAGGTTTTGGTATCGGGGCCTTGTTTAATAATAAAAAAATTTAAAGAGCGAGACAATTGCCATTGGGTCAATGTTACTCATAACAACCCTGTAAGACAGAGTCGCACTCTCACACAGGGTTTTAAAGAGGAAGCGTTTTAATCCTGTAAAAAGTCACCGTCTTGGAAACCCACGGGGTAGTTCTGCCCTCTGATATATATATATATATATGTCGGAATATATATAAGTCAGAATCGACCTGATGGCAGTGACTTTGGTTTTGACTTTGACTTTTTAAGGAAGCAGACTAACTAATCTTTCTCTCTCGGAATCACTGGTGAGTTTGAACTGCTGAGCTTTGGCCTGGTAGCCCAGCACTTAACCTTGGTGCCACCAGGCCTCCTGTTCATGAAATAGTTGAGCTTAAATATTTCAAGGAAAGAACCAGTAAGACTAAAGGTCAGCATTTGTGATCGAGCCCTAGGCCCCTGAACTTGGAATGCTAGATCCGATTTGTGAAAAGAGAAGGAAAAACTTCCCAGAAATTAGCTCCCATTTATTTTTATGATGAATAATAATACCCACAAAATTGCCTCCACTCTCCAAACCATCGCCGTTACCTCTGAAAGATGGCGTTTCCAAGACCCAAGGCCCTGAGCAGCAAAGCCATCCCTGTCTTCCACCTCATTGGCTATATCCAGTTAGTGCTGAAGTCTTATTGGATCCTCTCTCTCTGACCCCTTCCTAGACCACGCCCCTAAGGCACATCAGCTTGTGTTACTTCTTTCTAGAGAGGCAACTTAGAGCAGTGGGACCATAGGGGGCTTCCCTGCCAGACAGCTCTGTGCTCAACTCCAGGCTCACATTTCGGAGCGGTGACTGCTCATTCTAAGCCTTGGCATCTCCAGCAATCCAAGCGGAGATGCCCCTGGTGGCAGTGGTTCTGAGCATGGGACCAGAAGTCACGTCGGCCTGGCTTCCATGCCTGTCTTTCCCATGTGCTCTTAGGAAAACCCATTACCTCGTACTAGCCTCGAGGGCCCTGGGTGCAATGGTTAAGTGCTTGAACTATTAACTGAAAGCGACAACCCTGCCCAGCACTTCAACTCTGTCACATGGGGTGACCGTAAGTCACAGATCAACTTAGTGGCACCTTAGAAGCACAACAAGACTCAGATTCCTCCTTAAGACGATGGGGACAATAACACTCGTGGCCTGATGGGCCCGTTATGAGAGCACATTTGAGAGGATGTGAGCGAAGCCCGTGGAGCTGTGTCTAGCACAGTGTGCGCACTCAGAAAAGACTGGGTCATTCATACTGCCGGGTCTCCCCAGGGCTCATTCAGATGAGACCTCAAGACCTGAGTCTGGAGGCTTCAACAACCCCATCTCCTGATGCCTTGCATTTCTCATGAAGCCCCAACTTGAACTCTATGGACCACATGGGTGGACACCTAGACCAGCCCCTGTTCTCCCTGAATCTGCTCCCCATTTGCATTCTGGCTACCACACGGCAAAGGTGCCTGGCCTCCCTGTCTCCCTTGGCTTGCTAGCTCCAGAGGCAGCACTCGGTCTCACTTGAGGTGTATATAATTGGCAATAAATAGATCCTGATAAGAAGTAGTGGATGCATTTGTTGCTCTGGCCTGTAAAGTCAAATGCTCATGTGGTTCATTCCACACCTGATGGGCACCCACGGGATCCTGCAGTAGGCGGAGCTGAAACACCTGCTGGCAGAAACCAGACCTCTCAGAAGGCTTTCCGCCTCGCTCCCCAAAGCTGGGAGAGAGCCATGCCTAGTTCACCATAGGCCTAGGGAGAGACAGGGCTTGGATTCCTCCAGGTGAATCCAACGATAGAAAGTCTGTATGTGGAACAACTACTTGATCTTTTCGTTTCTCCACAATGCTGCCCGGGAGCAGGTGGATCGGTGGGATAACCAATTCCGTACAGGTAGAATCGTGGTTGTGTCTGGGTGGGTAGGGGATACAACTGAAACCCTCCCCCAAGAACAAGCCCTGTTGCTTTGAGGCAATTCCTACTCAAAGGGGTCCAGCTTGGGTTTCTAGAAGGCGAGTCTTACAGGGGCAGACAGTCTGATCTTTCTCCCGAGGAGCAGGGCGGGCTTGAACGGCCACATTTGCGGTTTGCAGAACAGTGCTTCTGTCACAGCACCACCAGGGACACTTGAGCCCAACAGAGGCAGCATTGTCAGTGGTTGAGATCAAGCATTGGCTTTATAAGGGTCCTTGTTCTTTTCTCATCTGTGAAATGGGAAATAGCATTCTTACTTCATACAGTTGTCAACACAGGTAGATATTTAGAACATTACGTGTCCAGGGTATAATTAGTATGAATTAGTGTTAACCACATCTGGTCTATATGGATTAAGTGCCCAAGCTTATTTGGCCTACTGCCCCTTTTCAGGAAACAACCAAACAAAACCAACAACTTAGTGCCCCCTGGCACTCCAACATGTTTGTGCTCTGGCCCCTAAGCCAGGATAAACTGTAGGTATCTGCTTTCTTAGCCGCCTTCTTCTACCCCCACCCCCACCCCCACTCCAGCACTCCCCAAGGGGTGATGATGTCCACTATTTCAGGAAGCATGGTCTGGATTAATTGTGTATAAGCCTTTATTTCCACAACATCACTCTGCCCTGGACTAGTTAAACTCCACTATGAAGTAAGTTTTGTACATTTCTTTAATGGCCCATGCGTCTCTGCATGTGCCTATATGTCCTCCTATGTGCCACATGTGGTAGCAGGAACTTGACTCTCTGGCTTGGATGGGCCAGATGCTGCGTAGGACTATTGGGTGATGTGATAGAAAACATCCCGTGGTACAGTCATCAGGAGGTGGTTAGAGAAGTCTTCTCTGAGACAGTGACATTTAAACTGAGCCCTGCATAGAACAAAGGAATTAGCATGCACAACTCCAGGAGACCAGAACTCCAGGCAGGTGGAGAAAAACATGAGGATTCAAATATTTATCTCCCTGACACGTGCCTCACTAATCTAGACCAGAGGCCAGGAAACTATAACCTATGGGACCACCCAGCGGAGGAGGGGGGGGGCGGGCAGTTTTTATAGAGCAAGGTTTATGGACACCAAACTGTGCACCCCGTTGAAGCGTGGCCCATTTGGGGATTGCATCTTCCTGGGCTGCACATTTATGTAGTTCTCCCGCCTACTTTCGCGCGAGAACGGGGTCAATGCACTAGAGGCTACATGGTTCCCAAGGTCTAAAACAGGTGCTATCTGGCTCTATCAAACAGGGCAACCAACCCTTGATCGAGATCATAAAGGGCAAGGGCCCTGTTGCTCTGTCTTCTCAGCTGCTTCCTTCAATCATGGAGTGACTATCACCAGGGGTCAGGGAGTCCATTTGACTCACGTGACTCCATGTGAGTCAGAGCAGAACTGGACTCCCTAGTGCTTCCAGGGGCTCAATCCCCACACAAACCTTCACACTCTTACTTCTGAGTCAGTTCTGAGACAGGCTGACTCTCTGTGCTGCCGAGTAAACCTGCCCCATAAGGGTTTCAATATCTGATTTATCTTACAAGTAGATTCCAAGGCCTTTCTTCCACAGTTCCAAGGGAGGGAAACAGTTTCACTCAAATATGAGCCCGAAGGTTGACTGTTCAAATCCACCCAATGGCACATGCACATGCCCGATGATCTACGTCCATAAGACTGTGGGTAAGAGCATGTTGTAGAGTGGCTCAGCATTGTGACCCACGGGACCACTGCAACTTGGGATTGACTCAACAACTGTGGGTGTTTTGGAAGCAGACACTGGGAAATTCTTGCTAGAAAAGGAATGCATGCAAGACACTTGGTGTCTGTGACTGTTTCTTTTGGTTTGGGGATAATTTTTTAAACACATGAAATCTCTTGAAATGATGGTTCCAAAATTCAGTTTTCCCTTGGGAGCACATCACGGTTTCCACATGTACAAAGGGGCAGTAGCAAGAAGTGGGGCCCAAGATCGTAACTACACATTCTATCCCTCATGTAAATTTCCTGCACGGTATCAAGATTGAGCTTGGTGTTGCCCCCAAACACAGCAGCAGTGGCTCTGTAGGATGTTGGCGGATCTGGTAGGACACAAGGACACAGAAATGATCCCTTAGCCAAGCTTCTAGGCAATCTCACCAAGGTTTGCATCATGTTCGTTCAAAACAACATTCCTCAACTTGGCAGACACCAAGTGTGTTAGACTGGTTTGACTAGAGAAACAAATCCAGTGATACTCATATATATGTGTAAGAGAGAGCTTTATATCAAGAAGTAATTACTTTTCAAACAAACATCCCAGCCCAGTCTAGATAGAATCCATAAATCTGATACGAGTCCCTAAGTCCCTCTTCAGACTCATGCAGCTGTATACAATGATGCAGAATGAAGGGAGATCTCCGGCCAATGGGTGCACAATAAGGTGCTTCCAATGGCAGTGGACGCATCTCCAAGTCTCTGGCAGATCTGAGTGGTCCACCACAGGAAGGGGAAGGCAGGGAGAAAGAGGGAGGTTCCCAGGGCCCTCCTCATGAGAAAGCCACACCCGCAAGGAGGTACCATCGGGCGGTGACCCGATTGACAGGCTGGACTCCACCCCTACACTTTCCTATATCAAGGTGCCATGCAATGGTGTAGCTATCTACCACACCAAGGTTGTTCGCTCACGGGCGTTCTAAGCAAGGCAATCTTTGTTGCAGGGATGGCTTTTGACGCTGTGAGTTTAGTAACATCCTTGACCTCTATCCCCTAGATGCCTAGAGCAATTTCCTCCCACTGGGACAACCAAAAATGTCTTTAGACGTTGTCGATGTTTCCTCTGGAGGCCTGGGGACAAAGTCATCCAGTTAAGAAATACTAGTATGCACTGAAAACGTCCTCCTATCACCGGGCGAGCATTTGGGCACTGACATAAACACACTGGAGAATGAATGCTTAGAGAATTATAATACTTACCAGCCAGCCTTTTCATTGCGACCACCTGTGTATCATCTCCAGCTAGGTGGAGCATCGGCGCCAGCTAAAAATGACAATAATTCCCGATACTACAGAAACCAGCTCCTGCTATTGTGGGTAGGACTTTTTTTAAAGTGCGTGATTTAATCGGAAGTTGGGAGTCATGTGGTCTTTTTGGAGTGGGCATATTAGTATGGTAGTGATATTAAGAGGCTCCAGGCGCACTGAAGGATCATGTCCTATTAAATGCTATCTATAAGGAGTTCTGGTGTAGTAGTGGGTTACATGTTGGGTTGCTAACATCAGGGTCAGTGGTTCAAACCCACAAGTCACTCTGAGGAAGAGAGATGAGGCCTTCTGCTCTTGTAAATATTTATAGCCTCGGGAATTCACAGCGCACTTCTACCGTATTCTGCGGGGTTACTCTGAATCACGATTGATTTAACAACACTGGGTATATGGAATCCAATCAATGATGGCAACTCAAAAGGCTAGATAAGAATCTAAAGGGGCAGTAAATTTCTGTGAACAGGGAGGAACAGTGGGTGCCAGAGGAGGATAAGAATGGCTGTACAACGTGCAGAGGGTAATCGGTATCACTGAATTGATGGCACACACAGAAACTCGATTGGTCTGACTCCTGCTATGTACATGTTGAGCAAAAATAAAATAAAATAGCTCACCTCCATGATAAGATCGCTGAAGACAAAGCAGGTGCATAAGCAAATGTGGCGAAGAAAGCTGATGGTGCCCGGCTATCAAAAGATATAGCTTCTAGGGTTTTAAAGGCTTGAAGGTAAACAAGTGGCCATCTAGCTCAGAAACAACAAAGCCCACCTGGAAGAAGCACACTAGTCAGTGCGATCACAAGGTATCGAAAGGATCACGTATCAAGCATCATCAGAACAAAAATCTTACCATAGTGAATAAAATGATTTTTTTAAAAGGAAAAGAAAGGTATTTTTTAAAAACCTCTGAGATACACATGTAAGCCAGTGCTAAGACACCCACACAGCTCATCAATTAGATGTGCAGAAGAAACCCGCAGGTCCTCTCCTCATCCAACGGAAGGGTTGTGTGTAATATCCAGTGAAATGCAACACTGTAGGGGCAGGACGGGCAAGCTTTATCGACAGGACACTGGGGATGTGACCAGAACAAAGGAAGGGAAAGAGGGAGAGAGCATGAGGCATAAAGAAAACAAAGTCTTCACCGGTGGACCAATGAGCATCACGATCCCGAGAGAACAGACTGGTATTGCCCAAGACTTCATTTTACTTGAACACTCAATAAGTGTCCATGGAGGTGGCATTCAACAATCTAATGATACATGGGGCTGGGCAGCTCTGCTGTGGTGGGGTGCTGTCAGCTCAATCCCAACTCGGAGACCCAACAGGACGGGGCGGCACTGCCCCCCAGGGTTCAGAAGCTGCCATCGTTGCTAGAGCAGTTCTCCGGGTCTTTCCTCCCAAGTAGCTGCTGAGGGGGTTCCAACCTGAGACTGTTGGGTTAGTAGCCTAGCATTTGACCATCAACTTGTGAACGATCCCATGCGGCATCCAGGTGGGTCCAAGTTCTTTAATAAAAGAGAAAACGGCAGTGGAATGACCTCCATTGGGAAGAAGACTTCTCAACAGGACCCTTGCCCCGTCAGACATGGGGTCTATGCATTCACAGTGACTTTGTGTGCTTCTGACACCCAAACAGTGGCTATTTTATATGATGTGTCTTACTATTATATTCATCACTCATCTTGCTGTTGTCTAGTTTTGAGTTATCACAATCTCATGTGACAGAGTAGAACGGCCCCAGGGAGTATTTTTAGGTTGCAACCTTTATGGGGTTGTGTTTTCTTTATGTTGAGGCATACCGATGTAAAGAAATGTAAAGAAAACTTAAGTTTTGCAACAGAAAGGAAACAAAACTCACATCTGGACCAGCCAGCATGTCAGCATCATGATACACAGAGAACAGATTGCCATTGTCAAAGATTCCATTTTACTTAATTACATAATAAATGCCCATAGAAGTAGCACTTAAGAAATCAAACGATCAATTGAACTAAGTAAATCTCATACCAAAAAAAAAAATCTTTGCAATGTTAAAAAGCAAAGTTGTCACTTTAAGGACTTTAAGTTTGCATGGCTCATCTTATTTTCAATGGTCTCATACGCTTGCAAGACTAGGCAGCAAATAAAAAAATAAAAGAAGAATCGATGCCTTTGAATTGCAGTGTTGGCTAAGAATCTGAAATACACCACAGACTATCGGAAGAATAAATGAATCTGCCTTGGAAGAAGTACAGCCACGATGCTCTTTAGAAGCAGGAACGGCAGGCCTTCATCTTATGTCCTCTGGTCGTGAGATCAGGAGAAAGCAGTGGCTGGAGATGAAAGTGGTGCTTGGTAAAGAAAAGGGTTGGTGATAAATAAAGAAAGCCCTTCACGGAAAAGGATGGACGCAGTGGCTGCAAGGACGGGCTCACGCGTAACCACCACTGTGCAGAAGGCACAGGGCTGGGTACTGTGATGTCTCGTTGTACATGGGGTCTTCATGAGTCAGAATCAACTTGGGGCACCTAACAACAACAACAACAAACCTTTATGGGCGCAGTTAGCCAGGGCTTCTCTCCTCCAAAGCCAGTGGGTGCCTTTAAATGCCAACCTTCCTGTTAGAATCTGGACGCTTACCCATTGCTCTCCTATGGCTCCTTATAATCATCCTTATATATCCAATCAGTTTGTCAATAATTTTCCTAACAAACACGGGATCACAGATCGCAAACTAGCAGCCTACACATGTAGGTGCGTATAACATTTGATTCCCGATTCCAATTGCCGGCCTTTTTGAATTACTAGAAATTTCACAATGAAACAATTTCAATCTCTTACCTACTTTGAAAACACCAAATGATTGGCAATTACACCACATCCACATTCTCCAGTGATGACAGTCCACTGGATATGATCGCCAGGCTGCATGCTTTCCCGTTTGTGGCAGTCTCCGCTTCTCCCCGGGGCCTGCACCTTGCTTAGTGCACACATCTGAGCAGTGGCTTAGCAGCTGCTGCCTTTTCTGCTGCAAGCATTTCCAGAGATTGGGTTTATCTTTGTCCTGTTCCTACAGCCACGCCAAGTCCCTTTCTACTTTTAAGTTATCTTGCCTCTCGTGAATTGGCCAAAGAACAACAGATGCCAAATCCAAATATGTATTACAGAGATCTCATTATTAAGTCTTAAAAAGGATGTACTAGGCTAGAGAAAGAAAAGCGGGCTTAGTAGAGGGAAATTTACATCAAGAGAATGGCTCACACAGTTATAGAATTGGGTAAGTCTAGAAATCCAGCCTGGTTTTCAGTGTGTGGCTCAGATGTTAAGTTGGAGGCTTCCCCTGACTCATGAAGCTTTGGAGACTGATGAAAATCCGGATGAGCAGGAAGACCACAGGCTGCAGAGGTGAGTGAATCCACGGTCAGCAAATCAGATGTCAGGCTGCTGGTAGATCTCAGGAATAGCAGGCAATATGGCAAGTCGTTGGCTCAAGCCCAGAGAGCTGAAGGTAGACGAACTAGATGCAGGAGCCAGACCCAGCAAAAACCCAGCAAGCGGTTGTACCGCATCAATAGCAAGCTTTTTATTTGGAGGTTCTGAAAAGATCGCATAACAGTGTGCTACAATAAGGCCTGCTTGTGGAAGACTGGGGACTGGTTTTGCCACCACGACAACACACCTGCTCACCCAGACATCTCAGAGTGCCAGCCTGTGGCAAAAAACCCAGAATGCCTCTCTTGTCCCACACACCATGCTCATCTGACCTTGCTCCGTACAACTTCTTTTTGTTTCCACAAATGCAGAGGGACATGAAAGGACAGTGATTTCCACCCCCCACCCAATAATTTTACTGGGGGCTCATACAACTGCTATCACAATCCATATATACATCCATTGTGTCAAGCCCATTTGTACATTTGTTGCCATCATCATTCTCAAAACACTTGTTTTTCTACTTGAGCCCTTGGCATCAGCTCCTCATTTTTGCCCCTCCCTCCCCGCTTCCCCCTCCCTCATGAACCCTTGATAATTTATAAATTATTATTATTTTGACATATCTTGCACTGTCCGTCACCTCCCTTCACCCACTTTTCTGTTGCCTTTCCCCCAGGGAGGAGGTTATATGTAGATCCCTGTAATCATTTCCCCCTTTCTACCCCACTTTTCCTCCACCCTCGTGGTATCGTCACTCTTACCACTGGTCCTGAAGGGATCATCTGTCCTGGATTCCCTGTGTTTCCAGTTCCTACCTGTTCCAGTGTACATCCTCTTGTCTAAACAGATTTGTAAGGTATAATTGGGATCATGATAGTGGGGGGGTGGGATGGAGGAGGAAGCATTTAAGAATTAGAGGAAAGTTATATTTCATCATTGCTACCCTGCACCTTGTCGCCTTCCCGAGACCCTTCTGTAAGGGGATGTCCACTTGCCTGCATATGGGCTTTGGGTCCCTAATCTGCACTCCCCCTCATTCACAATGATATGATTTTTTGTTCCTTGATGCCTGATACCTGATCCCTTCAACACCTCGTGATCACACAGGCTGGAGTGCTTCTTCCATGTGGACTTTGTTGCTTCAGAGCTAGATGGCTGCCTGTTTACCTTCAAGCCTTTAAGACTCCAGACGCTATATCCTTTGATAGTCGGGCACCATCAAGCTTCCTTCACCACATTTGCTTATGCACCCATTTGTAAAGGACAGTGATTTGACAATGTAGAAGAGGTGAAGGAAAAAGTGAGGGAGATGCTGTCAGCCATCCAAACAGATGAGTTTGAAAAATGTTTCTAACAATATAATCACAGATTTGACAAATGTGTTAAGGGTAATGCAAAGTACTTTGAAGGTGATAAGGTTATTTTGTAAAAATAAATAAATGCATAACTTTGAAAAAATAATTCCAGTTTTAGGAGGGTAATCTCTTGTATAATCCATAATAACCCCTGGGTTCCTCTGGGGCTAGCTA